>NC_139908.1:2660000-3325000 GCF_905171665.1 Trachurus trachurus | reverse complement strand
GACGAGTATCGTGTTTGATCTGCAGCAGCCGCTTCTTCTCCTTCTCCTTCTCCTGTGTGTGTGTGTGTGTGTGTGTGTGTGTGTGTGTGTGTGTGTGTGTGTGTGTGTGTGTTAACTTACATAAGACGGGAAAAAGGAGGAAGAGAGATAATGTGCATTTGTGTGTGTGTGTGTGTGTTGAAGAAATGAGGTTGTGTTTCCTCCCACGTTGCTGCACAGACCGTCACCGTCACTGATGAAGACGTTTCCAACCTGAACAACACAAACTGTTTTATTGGGTTTTTCTTTTTCTTCCATCTGTCGCCAGGACGACGGAGTTTGTGAAGAATTTAATTAGTTGTTAATAATCTGAGTTCAGCTCGTTGTCGTCGACCAAACGAGGTTCAGTTGTTTTGTTCTGAGTGTGAACAACAGAACGGGACGGACGTGTGAAGGCTGAGTTGGTTCTGGTCCCTCGAGTCGTCTCGTCCTTGACTCTTTCTTTCCTCCCTTCCTTCCTTTTCTTTCCTCTCTTTCCTTCCTCTCATCCTCCCTTCTCTGCTTCCTCCTCCCTCTCTTCCCTCTGTCTCTCTCCTACCTCTCTCTCCTCTCTTTTCTCTGTCCTCCCTCCCTCTGCTCCCTCTCTTTCTCTCCTCCCTCTCCTGCCTCTCTCTCATCTCTCTCTTCCCTTTCTCTCCTCCCTCCCCCTCTTCCCTCTCATCTCTCGCCTCTCTCTCCTCCCTCTTTCCTCATTCTCTGTCTTCCCTCTCCTCCCTCTCTCTCTCCTCCCTCCCTCTCCTCCCTCTTTCCATCTCTATCCTCACTCTCTTCCTTTCGTCCCTCCTCCCTCCCTCTCTCTCCTCCCTCTCCTCCTCTCCTCTCTCTCTTCCCTCTCTCCTCTCTCTTCCTTCCCCCTCCTCCCTCTCTTTCCACTCTCTCCTTCCATCTCTCTCCTCCCTCTACTCTCTCTCTTCCCTCTCCTCCCTCTCTCCCTCCCCTCCCTCCCTTTCTCTTCCCTCTCCATCTCTCTCCCCCTCCCTCCCTCCCCCTCCCTCTCTCTCCTCTCCCTCTTCTCTCTCTTCCCTCTCTCTCCTCCCCTCTCTCTCTCCTCCCTCTCTTCCCTTCCAGCTCCGTCCTCATTGTGTGAAGTTTTTCTGCCTCGAGCTGCTGAGACACTTTAAATCCTGACAGACATTAAAACCTCCAGGACGGTTTCACCCGGCGCTGACCGACCGACCGTCGACCGCTCGGCCTCTCGTCCCCTCGTCCCCCCGCGGCCCCACGGAGAGACGTCCTGCTGTCCCTCGGTCCACGCTGAGACGGAGGGACAGACGGACGGACGGACGCCGTGAGGTCTCAGCGGCCTGAGCTCCTCTGATTCAACACAAAGTGGAACCAGTGTAGTTTAATCCAACAGCAGATTAAACAGCAGCTCCGTCTGACTGCCCCAGTTCCTCCTGCGAAAACACTGGAGTTATTTATATCAGAGCCGCCTCGACACTCACACACACACACACACACACACACAACAACAGCACAACAACATCACAGCAACACCACAATAACAAAACATCAAACACAACATCATCACCACATTATCACAAAATCTCGACATCATCACAACATCTATGTCATACTATGGCAACAAGCCATTTTAACATTTACTGTAAAAGCCAGACTGGATATGTGTTGTAGATATCTGTAATTCAGTTTTGCCTCGTCGAAAAGAATATTTCAGATATCCGCAACAACCTTCTTCCTATCCACAATTGTCGTTTCAGATATCCACAACTTTGTTCTTCCTAGGACAAATTACGTCACTTTTGCCATTCATGTGTATGGGGTTTGTCATTGCAGATATCTACAGTTCAGTTGCAGATATCCACTATGTGGATTACAGATATCTGTAACTGAATTACGACTAGTACTAATTCCAGTTTGAGATATCTACAATTTGATTCTGACTCGTCATAATTCCAGTTCAAGATATCTTTAATTCACCTCAATTAAATATATCTACTTGTCCCTTTTCAGATATCTGTAATTAAGTTTTTGACTATAGGCGAAATGAAGTTGTAGATATCTGTAAATGGAATTATGACAAGTCAAAATGACGTTGTAGATATCTCAAACTGGAATTCGTAATAGTCGTAATTCAGTTACAGATATCCGTAATTCACATTGCGGATATCTGCAACTGAACTGTAGATATCTGTAATGACAAACCCCATACACATGAATGGTTAAAGTGACGTCATTTGTCCCATAGGAAGAATGTAGTTGTGGATCTAAAATGTTCTTTTTGACTAGAGGCAAAACTGAATTACAGATATCTTGAATAAAAAGTCCAACTATTCAAAATGTAGTTACGACAAGTCAGAAAGACGTTGTTGATATCTACAATGTTAATTCTGGATAGTCAAACTTAGCTTGTAAATGTTAAATCCGCTTGCCGTATCTCTCTCTCTCCTCAGAAGAGAAACCAGGTGAAACATATCACCCGTGACAAACATGGAGCCAGTTTCATCCAACACAACAACATCTTTGTAAAACTGCTGAGTGAGTGTGAGTCCTGACCAGACCCGTGATCCTGAACGCACCATGTGAACTCTGCTCTGGCCTTAAGAGCTGCAGCTGTGTCGGTTCAGGTGAGGTCATGTTAGGTCACGTGAGGCTGAGCTATAAAAATGAATAAAACACAAAAAGGTCACCGTCGTCATTGGCAGAAACATGGCAGAGCCCCGGACCCCCCGGGGGCCGCCACCCCGCTCCACGTCTACACACATTCATGTCACATCCTGCATCTCAATGACCTCACTGCAAACAGTCAAGTCCGGGAATTTCAGAAAACATGCAGCACGTACGATTCCCTCTGTTACATAAAGGCAACATCACCTTATATGGGAAAAATAATTCACATTATCTGGTTCTGCTGCAAAAACAAAATGTTCTCCACCGTCCTTGAGAATTAATGCGTCAAACCTGAACTTTAAAGTTCCCCAGTTAGAAATAAACAAAACTAAGTTCAAACAGAGTAAAAGTAGATGTTTGTATTAAAGCTCCTTCAGAATAAAAGTAGATGTTTGTATTAAAGCTCCTTCAGAATAAAAGTAAATGTTTGTATTAAAGCTCCTTCAGAATAAAAGTAGAGGTTTCTATTAAAGCTCCTTCAGAATAAAAGTAGAAGTTTGTATTAAAGCTCCTTCAGAATAAAAGTAGACGTTTGTATTAAAGCTCCTTAAGAATAAAGGTAGATGTTTGTATTAAAGCTCCTTCAGAATAAAAGTAGATGTTTGTATTAAAGCTCCTTCAGAAGAAAAGTAGATGTTTGTAATAAAGCTCCTTCAGAATAAAAGTAGATGTTTGTATTAAAGTTCCTTCAGAATAAAAGTCAATGTTTGTATTAAAGCTCCTTCAGAATAAAAGTAGATGTTTCTATTATAGCTCCTTCAGAATAAAAGTAGATGTTTGTACTAAAACTCCTTCAGAATAAAAGTAGAGGTTTGTATTAAAGCTCCTTCAGAATAAAAGTAGATGTTTAGCGAACGTTAGTAAATTATAACATTTAACTTAGTCGGCACATGAGGCATTGAGGGAACATTAGTAAATTATTATTATGACATCCATCAACCTGCATATGAGGCGTTTAGGGGGCGTTTGGAAACTGTAACGTTCAACTTAACCTGAGGCGTTAAAGGAACATTGGTTAAAAATAAATAAATAAAAAAGTACTCTGTGTGTGATGCATTTAAGTCATCTAGGCTGTGTGTAGCAGGGGAGGGGGGTGGGGGGTGGTGGGGGTGGGGGGTCTTAGTGCCTGAGACCCCCCCAGAGTCTCAGATCTGTCTCCAAACAACAGCGAACGCCTCGTTTTATCACAGCGACGAGAACAAAGAGCTGTGTCTTATCGGTTTAGCTGATGGTAATCCATAACAGATTTATAGCCAATATCTGGAGGCATGAGTCAACAGACACACACAACCACACACACACACACACACACACACAGAGAGAGAGAGAGAGAGAGAGAGAGAGAGAGAGAGAGAGAGAGAGAGAGAGAGAGAGAGAGAGAGAGAGACAAACGCACACAGAGAGGAATATAATCACTACTAATTACCTGAAACTAATACAGAGACAATTCGGAGCATGGACAGAAATGATAATCACCTGTAATACATAAAACACACATAAACACACATACATACACACACGCACAGCTTACCTGTGTCACATACAACAACATGGGCTCTAATTTGGTAGACTAGGTGCAGGCGAGGCGCATCTGCCCTGCGCCTCGCCTTCGCTTCGCCAACGGGGAGTGGCCAGGAGCAGATTGCGATTTTGCTTCGAGACGCAGCGGAGCGCATCCCGCCTACTTCCCTCCCACCGGCGCAAATGGCATAGAGGGTGGAGAGAAGGCGTGGAGTGGGTTTGACACAGCCGAGTCAGATCTTCACCAATCAAATGAGCTCCTCTCCTCACCTTTAAATCCGCCGCGCGCGCAAGGCGGACGTTTGATTTCACCGTGGAAGAGAAGATTTGAATCAGCACATACAGATTACAGCATACACATTCAGCACATCTACAGTATATCGATTGTCCCGTCACACTGATGACAGATCAAAGGCTGCACAGATGAAAGATGAGGATGGATTACTGCTGTGTTGACACTACACGATTATCTGCTATATTTATGTATTTACTTATTGATTTATTGAGCCGCATCGTCACGCGACCATAACAAATAAAACTGAAAACAAATAAACTATCATTTCTCACAGCAAACCACAATCAGCCTGGCATAGTGCTCATAGTGAGCAGATATTAACATCTCCCCTCTCAGGTAAATTCTAAAGAAAAAAGAAAAAGAGAGACGCTCCGCGATGCATCTATTACGCACAGCTGTTTGTGCACACGTGTTTAAATATAGGTTACTAAATATGAGTGTCTTTATTAATGGAAAAGGGGTGTGTGTGTTTTGTTTTTTGTTTTTTTTTACTGGGCAACAGCTCTCAATCTGTCAGAGCAAGTGAGACGGGAGGAAACTGATGTTCTGGTCCGGTCCAAGCTGGCAGTGTCAGGTCACGCGAACAGACCTCACGGGCTGATGGTGCAAAAGTAGTCTGGGAGGGAGGAGGTTATGATGTTTGCTCTGACAGATTGCTGTTGCCCAGTAAAAAAAAACAAAAAACAAAACACACACAGCCCTTTTCCATTAATAAAGACACTCATATTTAGTAACCTATATTTAAACAAGTGTGCACAGATCACAACATAACAAACAGCTGGGCGTAACGAGGCATCGCGGAGCGTCTCTCTTTTTCTTTTTTCTTTAGAATTTACCTGAGATGGAGATGTTAATATCTGCTCACTATGATGCCGAGGCTGATTGTGGTTTGCTGTGAGAGATGATAGTTTATTTGTTTTCAGTTGTATTTGTTATGGTCGCGTGACGATGCGGTGCTGGCCCCTAATAAATCAATAAGTAAATAAATAAATAAATAAATAGCTGATCATCTGCAACGGCACAGTGTGTAGTGTCAACACCTGCTCTTGGGACATCCACGGCTGTCTCAGTCCCTCCCTGGTTTCATCTGTGTTAATTCAGTCAGGCTGAGTTTCCATTACGCAAGCCTTTGATGGTCATCAGTGTGACGGGACAATCTATATAGATATAGGCAGTGTTGGGTGTAACGCGCTACAAAGTAACGCGTTACTGTAATCAGATTACTTTTTCCAGTAACGAGTAGTGTAAGGCGTTACTCTTCTGAAAATAGTAATCATATTACAGTTTTCCAAGCTCGTTACTTGCGTTACATTGCTAGCAGCAACTTCACCACACAGACATCACACAGAACAGAAGGGAGGGGGAGGGGGGCGTGAATGGGTCAGTGATTGGTTGGGGTTTGGCACGAGGTATCATTTACCATCACCGATTGGTCGCCACCCGGCAGCCGGCACCGGCAAGGACAGATGAGAAAAAAATGGAAGCGTCAACAAGACCAGAACATGCTGCTGCTAGCTCTTTTCAACGTGGTGAAGGATAGCGGTGGACACAGAGAAACCGGGTAAAAGTTGACTAACTGAGGTCAGAAGGACTCGACAATCCGTACGTTACGTTGTGTGTTTTAATCAGTCCTGTAACACACACACAGTGTGACCGCGGCACCGGCAGAGAGACAGACAGACTGCAGAGGGACGAGATTACTCGCATCCCGACAGTGACTCCCGACACTTAAACCTGACTTGCCCCTCTTCTGAAAAACTCTGACATGTCAAACTGACCCACGGATGTGTTAGAGGACTAATTCATCTGTCTAACCATCAGAACTATGAAACTGTAAACACAGCTGATCGATCGAAAAAAATTACCGCCCGAGTTAATTTACTTTGAAAGCAGGTTCTTGAATGCAATTTTAAAAAAATGTAACGAGTAATATAACTAGTAATATAACGAGTTACTTTCTCTAGGGAGTAATAAAGTAATGTAAGGCATTACTATTTTTGAGAGTAATATGTAATGTGTAATATATTACTTTTTTGAGTAACGAGCCCCAACACTGGATATAGGTGTATGTGCTGATTCAGATACAATAAATAGGGGTTATTGTGATGATGATTATTATTATTATTATTATTATTAATTGCATTTAAATGTGCCTGGAAGTGTGGAAATCTGCCTGTGAGGTCTTGGTGACGTGTCTGCACTGCGCGCTGGGCAGTCAAATTGCCACTGCGCTGGCTGCGCTTCGCCTTGCGCTGACATTAGACCAGGTTGGAGCTGGCGAGCTTTCGGCGCACTCTCCGCGCGGTCTATCGGCAACAAATTGTCACTGCGCCACGGCGAATCTGTCGACACCTCCCCCTGCTGCGCGACCACTCCCATCTCAGCGCACAGCAGTCCACCAATTTACCGAATCCGCTGCGCACCTTGTTGCACTGGAGGAAAATGCCACTGCGCCAGCTGCGTCAGGGCTCGCTTCGCTGCGCCCCCGTGAGTTGCGCCAAGAAATTAGGGCCCCATATCTTCATCTTCATACGTGTTAACAATAATTATGAGCAGTGATTACATAAGACTCTTATATAAGGATGTTTTCTTATGCAAACTATTTTCACACAGACATTTTCAACAGGCGAGAATCTGTGAGCGTTAGGAGACGGAGAGTGTCATCGCAGGCAGGCAGGCGGATGGTGTGTGTGTCTGTGTGTGTATGTGTGTGTGTGTAATGTGTGTGTGCATATGTGTGAGTCACCAGCACCTGTGAGTGTGTCATTTTTTGGCAGCCACGGTCCCTCAGGGGCCTGCGGAGGCTTTCAGAGGGACGGAGCTCTGCACAGTGAACGGGCAGCTGTCAGCTGCTTGTATCGGAGTGTGTGTGTGTGTGTAGTTGTGTTAGTGTGTGTATGTGTGTGCTGCTATTTCTGAGTGAGGAGTTTGATGAACATTGTAATGAGTGGTTGTATGGGATGGCCCGGCCCGTCGTTAATAAGCAGTATCTTAATTAAACAGTTCACCCGCAGCTGAAAGTGACTTTGCCTCAGGGAGGAGACGCTGCAGCGGAGACACGGTGTGTGTGTGTGTGTGTGTGTGTGTGTGTGTGTGTGTGTGTGTGTGTGTGTCTGTGTGTGTCTGTGTGTGTCAATATCTGATTGTGGCTGATTGTTCCTGTGTGCGAAACGTGACACTTTGTATGTTCTCATAATTACATACTTAAGCCGTGTGTGTGTGTGTTTTAATGTAAATGTTTGATGATGAGCTGTTGAAGCTGCTTCGGCTCCGTGATTCAAACAGAGCGATAAAGTTATTTTCTTCACTGTCAATGTCACTGACGACGGTAATAAAGTTGTATTGATTTGGTTTCTCAGATGTCTTGGGGGCGTGGCCTAGAGCAATCTGTTGAGAAATGACACAAAATCAAAAGGTTTAAAGTTTTGACAGTTGAACCTTTGGTTCAGTGTGTTTTCCTCAGGTTCTGTTACTGTTGTTTGTTTTCATTAAAGGGATAGTTCAACATTTTGGCAAATTGGCCCATTGCCATAATCCCTATAGTCATAGCAGTTGGTTCGTTACCTTTAATTGTCAGTGCAAGCTGTTTTTAGAACGGCGGAGCAGAGCCGTGAGCTGCTCAGAGCTACGCTACGGAGGCTCATGGGATTTCTTGGTTTCACCTCGTCAAACTCATCAAATACACAATCTAACAACTCCACAACGCTCTGGTGGACAAGTTGTGACCTGTACATTCACCTGTTATTATGAGATAATAACAGAACGTTACCAGACAGAGTTGTTTTAGAGGGAAATTCATGCAAAACCGCTGATGCACGTTGCCTTCAGGGACAGTTTTTCATCAACCAGTCTCTGAATTTCCCTCTAAAACAACTCTGTCTGGTAACGTTGTGTTATTATCTCAAAGCGTGGTGAATGTGCAGGTCACAACTTGTCCACCAGAGCGTTGTGGAGTTGTTGGATTGTGTGTTTGATGAGTTTGATGAGGGAAACCAAGAAATCCCAAAATGAGCCTCCGTAGCATAGCTCTGAGCAGCTCACGGCTCTGCTCCGCCGTTCTAAAAATAGCTTGCACCGACAATTAAAGGTAACAAACCTTCTGCTAAGACTATAGGGGTTTATTATGGCAATGGGCCAATTTGCCAAAATGTTGAACTATGCCTTTAACAGTGTGCAATGAATCATGGGATACGTTGGACCAAGACAGATCCAGGAAAAGAAAGATGCATTTGCGGGAGCCTTAGAAATTGGACAACTGAGTTTCAGATTAAGCTTAACTGTACGTTCACACCAAAAGCTTCCAAAGCGTCAAAAACGCTCGAGGGTGGGCGTCAGACAAGACAGCTTCCAAAACGGCAAATATTTTCAGCCGCTTTGGCCGCTCGTCACGTGACTGACGTCAAAGTTCGATCGCGCTGGTCATTGGGGAGCCGAAATACAAAAAAAAGAAAAAAAAAGGCAGCCGACGGACATCTCTATTCTGACAGGCTGCTGCCGGTTGCCGCTTAACCGCGTCATAGCTCATTACCCTAAAGTTAAACCTGGCTCAACTTCTCATCTGGTGACGCTTTGGACGGTTTGGAAGCTTTGGACGCTTTGGAAGCACGGCGACGCCTGTTGACGCTTTGGACGCTCAATGTCGCCGGGCTCTCATTGAAAATGAATTGACTTCCGGCGTTTTTGACGCTTTGGAAGCTTTTGGTGTGAACGCACAGTAAAGGGACATTGTGTAACTTCTCCTGTTATCTATTCACGAAAATCGATTATTTCGTTCAAAAGTCTGTTTTTCATTAATCAGTAATCCCCCCCATCAACAAAGTGAAGTGTTCCTTTCAGCTCTGAATGAGCCGTTCATATCATTCATATCTCCATGGAGCGGGTAAGCTCGGTGCTGCTGCACTGTAAATGCAAACAATGTCCTGACTAAAGATGAAATAGTGCATTTAACTTAATTCATACTAGTTTTTTAAGTTTACTTTCTTACACCGAGTTTTCTGCACTTTTTACCTGCATACTTGTTTCATTAAGTTATATGAACTTGACTTTTCTGATTGAGTAGCATGGTTTGTGGTATGAGACCTAGTTACAGAGCTGCGCACCCAGTGCGCATGTCCATTTCCGGTTAGCGCGCATCTACTACTGGAGGTAAACTCAAGCAAGCGGTCGTCAAAGCCATTGCTCTCACGGAACGTTGGCTCTAACGTTGGTTTCGGTAAGTGTAAAGCTTTTGTTTCTAATCTTGCCAATATAATTTAATGTTTGGAATGAGAGTTGTTGGAAGAAAGCCGCGACTTTTTGTTGGCATGTTAGCCTGTGTGTGTGTCTGCCCGCGGGTTCACAGAGCAGACGTTAGCAGCAGCTCAACATGGGCATGGGCAGAATAAAAGTGCTTTGACTCGGCCTGGAGCCCCAGTGTAGTGCTAACATGTCTCCGCCTGGTACTCCTGTCTGTTAGCAGCGCGCCACTTTAATTCTGATGTTTCTGAGTTAACCAGTTAGTTTAGCTTAACAGGCTGTGGTGGGAAAAGTGTGTGTGTGTGTGTGTGTGTGTGTGTGTGCGTGTGTGTGTGCGCGCGCGTGCGCGCGTGCATGTGTGCGTGTGTGTGGGGTGGGGGAGGGGCTCAGTGTCGCGCAGTTCGGCTCCGTGCAGTCATGCTCGTGCTGGGATGTAAACATTGTGTGTGTAACGTCAGTTAAGTTACGGTTACAGTAACTAGGCGCTTCTTCTCTGGCTCAGTACACGCCCGCTGCTCCTAACAGCAGTTATAACTGACCCAGTAACGTTAGAGAAAGGGAAATACTGTCCAAGTGAAGCGTTGGAGTGCGTCGCCAGTAACGGGAGCCGCGGTGAGCAGAGAAGCCAGGGCTGTACTCTTCTAAAATATCATGTCATCATAGCCGCCACTACCATACATTACACTCACGTAGCTGCCTCCCCGTTTACTCTGGGGTCTAATTCACTGCTAATCAGACCGTTCAGTAAGTAAAGCTTCCATTAGCTTGGGATATCAGGAAAAGCACCTTAAAATGAAATTATGGACACAGATGTTGAATAACCCTAGATAAAACATCGTTTGACTCTCATTGAATAACTACATTGTTTTTGATTAATGGTGACACTTGACACTGACTAGTGACTTTACCCAGTTGTGTTTATTTCATGCAGGTGGTGTGAGACTCTGATACATACTAAAACCAACAAACCAACACAGAAGAAAGGAGACAAGGTGGGTACTGCTTTCATTTAGAAATTCAAAATGCAGGTCAGATTAATTATTAATGCTTATCCTTAATGCTTATCCTCAAGTAATATATTTTGTCTGAAGGAGTTTTTCATAGTAACTGCCATCTGTTTTATTATACAAAATTTTAATATTAATCAGTTCATTATTTAATCTTGCTTAAATATGAAGGACATGAGAATACATATGGCTGTTAAAAATGACTGTTAAAATAGCACTATTTTATCCTTTTTTTTTTACATTTATTTTTTTCCTCTCCATATAGCCTACCGTAGGTGGTGTCTCTGGCCGTGAAGTTGGTGGCTGTTAAGGTTCCCTCGGTCACCAAGACTGTGTTGGCCACCAGATAACCATTTTACCCAGCCAGACCAGTTCAGCAGCCGCAGCTATTTGTCCCACTGCACCTCCATCCTCACTGCTGCTTTGTTGACAAGAAGCTTTCTCAGTAGACTGGACCCAGTCCTTTCCAGACGGTATTGTCACTTAATAATTTTTATTTCATTTTTATTGTTTTTTATCCACCATTGCAAAATTATTACATTAAAAACCTTTGTAAGAAAATGATGATAAATGTGACAAAGTTTTTTGGTATTGTCTTATAGAATATAGACAACTGTTTACTATAATACATTTTACACTTGTTTTTATTTGACTTGTTTTTATCCCAAATACTTCAACAATAGACATTATGATAGGTGGTCACTGTCTCTTTTAGTCTAATTTATTGTTCTCCTGTATTTTTTTTCAGGTGTCTACTGGAAGAGGGATGCAGTGGACATGTAAGTTCTGCACTTTTGTCACTCCAAAAAGAGGCCAGCTATTAAAGCATTATAGATTAAAGCATGGTGGCTTCACAAGAACCTCCCCAATACCATGTCTTTATCCGCAGTGTATTTGCACATTCAAATCGTTTAATGCCCTGAAGGTTCATTTATCCAGATTTCACTCACAGTTGGCCAGTGAAAAAGATTTTGTGCAAACATTTAATTGTCAAGTGTGTGAGTTTAATGAACCTTGCGGTGAAAATGATTTTTTTACTCATTTACGCAAGCATCTGAAGTTGATGCAAAAAGTGCAGTGCCCCTATCTGGACTGTGACTTCGAGACAAATGTCTACTCTACTTTTAACACACACAAAAATAGAAATCATGACCAGAAGTATTCTACATCTAGTCTTCAGTTCAAACCAGGAATAGCTGTGCAGCTCTGTGGCACTGAGGAGAGCACCTCTGTCCCAGCTGAACCTGTCCCACCTGAAGATGTCACTAGTTTAGAAGAAGATGATCTGACAGATGTTGGTGTTGATGTCAATGACCTCAACTCTCAGCTTGAGCATAACTTGGCCTCACTTTTCCTGAAAATGCAGACAATACTGAACATATCTGAAAGTGCTCTCCAAGAAATCATCCAGCAAATAAGACAGGTATTTCAACTTTCAGAACCCCTGATGTTTTCTGTGGTTGAGGAGATACTCAGACGTCATTATCCTGATATTGATAATGCTGTTGTTAAGGAGGTAGTCTGTGCAGTGACTGACACAAATGTATTTTTGAAACACACATCAGCTGGAGGCTCGCTTTCAACTTCCAATAGGAGAGCAACTTACATAGTGAAAGAATTTCCTGTCGTGGAACCTGTGGAGTTTGTCACTGAGAAGCAGGGTCAAAATATAGTTTACATTCCACTGTTTAAAATGCTTCAGGCACTGTTGAGCAGAGACGATGTTTTAGACAAGGCTCTCACCACCACCAGCAGCTCTAAAGAAAGTGGATACAGTAACTATAGGGATGGTTCTCACTTTAGTGAAAATGCCATTTTGTCAGAAGACGAATTCAGAATCGCCCTGGGTTTGTATATTGATGACTTTGAGGTTGCAAACCCACTTGGAACATCTAAGAAGAAGCATAAGTTGTGCGCAGTATATTGGGTTCTTGCAAATCTACACCCAAAGTACCGCTCATCCCTTCATGCCATACAGTTGGCTGTTTTATGCAAGGTAAACACCGTTAAAGAGAAGGGGTATCATGAAGTCCTACGTCCACTTATTGAAGACCTAGCATCACTTGAGGAGAATGGAGTTTATGTTGAAAAGTTGGGAGCAAGCATTAAGGGGACTGTGCTGTATGTTGCAGCAGATAACTTGGCTGCCCATGCATTGGCGGGATTTCAAGAGAGCTTTATTGTGGAGAGAATGTGCAGGTTTTGTATGGC
The DNA here is from genome assembly GCF_905171665.1 of Trachurus trachurus. Classification (NCBI taxonomy): domain Eukaryota; kingdom Metazoa; phylum Chordata; class Actinopteri; order Carangiformes; family Carangidae; genus Trachurus; species Trachurus trachurus. The sequence goes on along the minus strand of NC_139908.1, from coordinate 3,312,061 downwards.
CACACGAGAAGAAATACAAACTAAAAATGTCAGCTCAGGTTTTTACATGCTGAGAACCAAAGATGCCCATGACAGACAGGTTCAGGAAGTGAAGCAGGACCCATCTAAAGTAGCACATTGTGGAGTCAAAGGCGGATGTGTACTTGGTGAAAACTTGAAATATTTTCATGCTGTAGATGGATTTCCTCCAGATATTCTTCATGACTTTTTGGAGGGAGTGGTCCCATTTGAACTGCACCTGTGCATCCAAGATCTGATAAAAAAGAAATACATCTCTCTTGAGACACTAAATCAGGCCATCAAAGAATTCCCATATTCCTTTTCTGACAAAACAGACAAACCTCAATCAGTTCCAAAGACATTTGCCTCAAAGAAGACAATAGGAGGAAACGGCCATGAAAATTGGTGTCTAATCAGATTGCTTCCCTTAATGATTGGGCATCTTGTACCTGAGGGAGATGAGACGTGGGAGGTGCTCATGGCTTTAAAAGATGTGCTTGAATTGGCTGTATCTCTGAGATTCACAGATGAGTCTTTGTTCTATTTAGAGTCTAAACTATCAGAGCACAGAGAGTTACTACTTAATGTTTTTCCAGCTTGCAGACTCCGGCCAAAGCATCATTATATTGAGCATTATCCCCACTTGACAAAAGTCTTTGGACCTCTCATAGACACGTGGACAATGAGGTTTGAAGGGAAACACAAGTTCTTCAAAAAAGTCATCCATGAAACACAGAACTTCAAAAATGTTCCCCTAACTTTGGCAAGGCGACATCAAAAGATGATGGCGTACCATTTGGACTGTGCTTCATTTTTCAAACCAGCACTCCAAGCAAACAAAGTAAAGAGCATAATGATTTCTTCCCTCCCAGGGAACATTCAAGACATTTTGCACCAAAGATGTGGTCTCCAAAACACAGTCCTGTCAGCTGTGTCTGTCAATATTGATGGAATAAACTACGCTGCAGATATGGTGGTTTCTGTAGGTTCATGTGGAGGGCTTCCAGAATTCAGACAGATTAAGCAAGTGCTAGTGATTAATGCAGACATTGTTTTCTTGTGCAAACCAATGACTGCATGGTATCATGAGCATCTTCGTGCTTATGAATTGACACAAAGCAGCACAGGCTTGGTTGCCTCTCAGTTGACCGAATTCAATGATGTTTTTCCTTTGTCGGCATACAGAGTCAGAGGCACGTTGTTTGTTTCTTTGAAACATTACATATTATGCTAGCCGCACTAATTTTATGGCTCTCTGTTTTGTAGGACTATGGAACAGAAGTGGCCAATCAGAGTCATCGTCACTGATTGTGACATTAGAAGAATCAGTCTTGATCAGAAACCAGACAACCTTGAGTCTCTTTTGGAAATCTTGAAAGTTAAACTGGCACTACCATATGATTTCAACCTACAGTTTGAAGACCCACTGTTTAACAATGCACTCTGCAATCTGACAGATGTGTCAGAACTGCCAGATCGAGCCACACTGAAAATTGTAAGTCTTGAGTCCCTCTCTTCAGTCTCTAGCATACTGTCCTCACCGAGCACATCTGACACAGACATACTGTATACAAGTGAAGAAAAATCTCAGTTGATGAGGCCGGATCCATGGCCATCTGCATTTGATGTTCCAGAATTCTCTGTGGATGTAAATTTCCGACTGAGACAGGGAGACCTTGCCTATATGAAGGATGGAAGTCGGATGGATGTTTCTCGGGACATGAAACATGTGATCTTAGAAAGACTTGCAGAGACAATGTACAAGTACACAGCATACCCCACAGAGGAACACTGTCAAGAAGTGGCCTCTGCACTGATTGCAAAACATCCCTGTCTGAAAGAAGCTGGATCCCCCACTGGATACTGTGGATGGAAAAATAGCATAAAGTTTAAGATGGGGAATTTCCGTACCAAAATGAGGAGATCTGGAATGGCAGACGTCACGGTGAATGGCAACAAGAGGACTAGGGATTTCCCTGAAGGAGCGCCATCATGTAGTAACATAAAAAGGCCAAAAAGAAGTGAGACAAATTTCTTGCCAAATTTTCCTGATGGTGAAAATGCAGATAGTCTTGAGTCTGTTAGAAGACAGCTTGAAAGTGAAGCAAAGAAAAGGCTTCCGGACTCAGCCAATGTGAAGACATTGATGGACCAGACATTTTCTTTGCGACGTAAAGAAATCGTGGAGGAACAGCCTCCAGTTAAAAGGATGATGGAACGCTGGCCTGCGCTGTTCACAGAAAGTCAGGTATCGCCCACTGACACTGCACTATACTGAACCACAACACAAGTAATCATTATTTTCATTGTAAATTACTCTGTTTCGTTAGATTGTTTGAATGATTAATTGATTTATCATTGAGTAAATCTAGTCATTACTTTTTGAGAAATGTATTGTATGTGACAGTCAAATAGGAGTAGTTAGCTAAATAGAGTCCTTTGGATGTGTTTTTTTGTTTCTTAAGGTGTTTGCCGAGTTCTACAGAGTCGCCAGTAAGAACCTCAAGAAAGAATTCTACGAAGCTCTGGACCACCATACCTCTCGTCTCATTGACCTCTTCAAATCCAAAAAAGGAGCTGTCGGCCAATCAATTGATCGCCTCCTCCAGCCAATCAATACACAAGTAAGTGTTTGAATTTCTTCATCATTACCACCTTATGGTAGTGTGCTTGCAAGCTTCAACTAGGCCTACTTCTTCTACTACAGTACAAGTAATTGTTTATAATGAACGTTGTAACTAGAGCACACATAGATCCACAGACATGTTTTTTTCCCCCAAATAAGTTTGCTTTCATATAGTCTTCTGCTTATTGTTTTTTGTCATTTTTTCCATTAGACCAATGACATCACCGCAACACGCACTGCTGTCCTGCAATGTCTGCCCCTGTATCTTGGAGATAATTCCGACGAATTCTTCCTCAGATGTCTAGTAAGTACATTTATAATGATCATGATATGACCATCGTACAGTGCACATTTTAGGACATCATCAGACCTCAGGTTCAGTTCTCAGATTTCAGAAAAAAAACAGCATTGTTCAGGTCTGGTGTATATATTTATATATATATATATATATATATATATTAAGAAAAAAAATGTTGTCAGGGCTTAAGTCTAATGCACCTGGACTGCAAAAAGCCAATAGCAAAATCCCTCAAACTAAGATCAAGTTAGGTATTATAGCCTGTATTCACACTTTGCAAACCAAACATATTTAAGTGGGGATGTCACAACAACAAGTGACATATTTTTAATCGGTTGGGAGTTACAAACAAATTTGATGTCTCACATGTGATGCTGAAGGAAAGCAATTTCCCATCTTAGTCTATGGTGAAAATGTTTTATTTCCATTTCTTCCTGATATAAAATTTGGTTTAGAGGGTTTTATCACTAAATTGCAACTACACATTTATGTTTGAAATGATTTTCAATGCATGCAAAGTTTGAGCCAAATCTGAGCTTCCCAGATGAAGTTGTATAGTGTTTTTTTGTTGTTGTTTTTATTAATGCTTTTTGTGCAGGCTTCGTGCTGAAATGCAGCCATTTCTACCTGCTCATAATCTAAAGACCTCTCTAAGACAGTATTCCAGAGTTGTGTTTTCTTCTATGTGATTTTGTGCAGGCACATCAAAGTGAACACACTATAACTGTGCGTCTTAGCATCCTACCTGAATTTATTTGTGTTCTTTTATTTTGAATGCAGGATTCGGACACTGTAGATGACGTCACCCAGGTGCCTGTTGGGGTTCTTAGAGTCATGTCTGAGGACCTTCCACCAGTGATTAACAGCATTGCAATCATCCTTGAAGGAAACATTGTCATGGATGAGATTCCCACAACCTCTCAAGCAATTTGTCTTCTGTTCGGCTTAATATATGCACTCCATCTGGATTACCCAAAAGGTATGAAGAACACATTTGAGTTCATCCAGAAGATATTGTTGAACCTCGGACAACAAAAGCTCAGCCCAAAACTGCAAACATTAAAAAATGCTCTTTTGGCCTAGATGTTGTGGCTAGGGCTAGGGATAGCTATACTGGTTGTCTACAAAAGTGTGATGTGTGAATGAGTGTGAGTTTGATGAGGCTGAACAGTTAACAAAACATTTTTGAATAAGTCATGCATTTATTTTTACTGTATTTAATATTATGTTTTACTTGCATCTTTTTTTTTACGTTTTGATAATGAAACTGTGACAGCCTTTTTTTGTGGAGCTGCAGAGGTCTCCATATTGTTTTCTGAAGAAATAAGAAAATATGTTTGATACACAACACAGTGAGAATGATCCCTCTAACAAAAAATTACAATTGTCACAATAACTGTCAAAAAAATGGCAGTGTTTTGATTTTTTTCTTTTTATTCAGCCTCATTTCATTCCATACTCATCTGGTTCAGTATTATGGGTGTGAAGTTACTGCTACCTCATAATTGCAGAAAGGGAGGAGGTACTTGGGGAGCCCACAGTATAAAAAAGGTTAATGGAGACCAAAAGTAAACCTATCACTATCTATTGAGCTACCTGCTTGTTGTATTTGTTTGCTGTTTTTGCATTTGCGATTTGAAAGCATAAAAAAAGTTTAAAGGAAGACATCCTTATGCAGGTCACATGACCCTGCCATCAGCGCAGGTGTTACATAATTTCCAGTGAGTAAAAACTGTTGAAAAAGAGCATACAGTATGTGATGTTTAGTATTAAAATATAGTGTGCCTCTGTAACACAGGTTGAATATATCGAAGTTGTTAAAGAGCTGACTTATGTATGCACAAGTACAGTTCTATGTAATAATACAGTTTTAATTATCAGGTTTCAATCAGGTTTTATTCAGGTTTTAAACTTTTACAGACTAAATGTTGCCAAGTCTGTTTGTTCGTTCAGGAAAATGTCCATTGTGAATCAAAAGCCTTCTGTTAGCTTACATCCAGACCAATCATTACACCTTAGTCACACTCATTCTCACTCTTAAGTCTCACTCATTCTGTCATACATCACGTACTGATTTTCACTCATACTGACATACACTTTCTGTCTCACTTACACGCACACTCATCGCACAGTTGCACTCTCTTACACTCAGTCTCCCTCACAAACACATAATATTGAAGAAATAATTTAGAGAAAGGCATAATTTAGCAGGAATCTGAACCAATCAGGAATCTAGAGGGAAGGATTAGCCTCTAACTGGTTAGCATCATTTATTCCCCGTTTTCTCTCCCCTGCATTGATTGGCCTGGCTTTCTACTAACAGAAGGGTTTGGACTAAGGCTCAACAATTAATCGCAGTATAAACAAAAATTGCCAAATGGCCAAGTACTATTATTCAAATTACAGTACAGTATATGTAATTTTTTGATAAAGTTCAAATTAGGTAAACCCCATTAAAAACTAAGTATTATGTGGTGCTAAAGAGATGGTCTGACCTTTTGTTTATCTATCACCTGCAAATTGTTCAGCCAAACTTGACCTTTGATGGTCTCTGTCTAGAGAAGTTTCAGAATGAACAGCATGTTGAATGTTGTTATTGTTGTTTACAAATACTGAAATAAAAAAAAACATGTTCATAATGCCATTTTGTGAATTCTTATTTTAAAGTTAGCTAAACTAAGGTCTGTTAAGTGTCTTTACTTAAGTTTAAGTACTGCCCACTGCATAGTATATTCAATTTATGTGACTTATCTTTATTGAGTTCCTGTAAACTTTATTGAAGTGGATTACACTAAAATACCTCAAGTAAAGTGTAATACAAATTTCAAGTGATGCCCACTTGTTTTGGCAGAATATATTAAGTTAATATGACTCAAAGTATTTGAGTTGTAACAACTTGATTTGAATTTAACTTTACTAAGATACATTAAGTTCTCACAACTACAAAAAAAAGTACAGTTCACTTAAATATAATAATTTCACACTACTTCACACAATTAAGTTCGTTTACTTACTTTTCCCAAGGTAATCGGTTTCCTAAATTTCTTTAAGTAAACTCAACTTGTTAGAATTTACAGTGTGCCATGTGGTGTCGCCATGTTTTTACGTTCAGTGGCAGCGTGACGGTAGGAAACCACGGAAACTCAGCGGAGACACCGGAGCTGTCGGCTCAGGTGGAGGTGACGTCTGTGAACAGTCACCGCGGTAACGCAGTGAGGAGGAACGGAGCGTTACACTGATGCTGCATTCACCTGCAGTCGGGCAGACAGCCGTCGCTAACAAACCAGATGTCATTTTAGTCACAGAAATCCAGAGAAAGCCGGTAAAACAATACCACATCACCATGACAACATATTGTCACGTGTATTGTTTTGCCTCATGCTGACACTTGTTTACATAGAGGCTTGTTTATGCCGTTACGTGCAGCGGCTGTCGTCCGTCTGCCCAATTTCAGGTGAATGCAGCATGAAAATAATCGTACTTTTCATACTGCATTCACCTGAAATTGGGCAGACAGCAGAGATTTCTACAACCGCAACGCTAGATGGGAGTAATTCCTACTCAATGTACAGATGTTACTGGTTCAAATTTGCGGGGTTTGTCCTGCACTGCAGGATCGCGTGATCGCGTGACTTTTCACCACAACTGTTTTCCTCTAGGTGGCAGCACCGTACTAAATACTGCTCAGACGTTTTGGGGACAATGCTGACAGCCTGATAGCCGCGATTAGGAGTGGCGCTGTTCATGATACAGAATACAAGAGGATGAAAGGAGAACTAGCTGCAGACAGTAAATAATATAGTAGCCTAGTTTTTCAATGACAAAATGTAACGACGGCAGCTACAGTAGACTATAGCCCACGTCTCACTCTCTTTTTTCGGTCATCTGTCTCGTCATCTCCAAAATGTGTTTTTAAAATGAGCCAACTACAGTACTGTGCAGTAGTGCCGCAGATTTCTCACTCCGCACCTTGTTTGAGAGTGCAGCTGGATGATTTCTTGTGAATGAACGGGTCTGTGTCACTTTGGGGCTGGGCGATAAAACATAGGATAAATAACTTTCCCTCGATAGAAGACGCGGCCGATACAAAGTGACACCGTCAGCCATGCAGCCGGCCTGGACTTTTTATTTTTAATTATGAAGGATCATCTGCGCAAGGCAAAGATGATAGCATCAACAAAACACGGCGTAACACACGCGGCTGTATGGGACAGGCTTTTATTTAATTCAGAACAAACCGCTTAGCAAAAATGGAAAATATAGTCTATAATAATTAATTGATCTGTTGTTTGGCCACTGTTTGAAAATAACCCGAATTATGAGCAAATAATCTGATCCAGAACAGCAGTCATAATCAGACTTCTTCTAAATAAACCTAAACATTAAATAACTGGGTCAGGTCGGACCATGGGGTTATTTTTTCTCTTCTTCTTCACAGGAGAAGAGGAGGCTATGTGCAAAGTACCACATTAACATCTCTATTCATATAACGCCCATCGAAACAGCTGATTTACATGTCGGCCGTTAAGGCAAGGCAAGGCAAGGCAATTTTATTTGTATAGCCCGTTTTTACAAACAGTTTGTCTCAAAGGGCTTCACATGGCATCGTAGCAACATCCTCTGTCCTTAGACCCTCACATCGACTGAGGAAAAACTCCATGGAAACCCTTTTAACAGGGAAAAACAGGAGAAACCTCAGGGTGAGCAACAGAGGAGGGATCCCTCACCCAGGACGGACAGACGTGCAATAGATGTTGTTACAGACAAGAAACAGTTTACAGTTTGTCACAGAATGTGCGGAATATGGAAATGTTAACACATGGCGATTGGCCATTCACGCGGCTTTGTTCTTGGTTTCGGCCAATCAGCTTATAAGCACATGGCTAATTATCAGCTTTCAACCAATCGCACTGTTTTAATGTGTGTGTGTGAAAGTTATTTTCTTTAGTTCATTTTCGTTTCTTTTGGATTTTTTTTACAACAATGTATCAATATAATATTGTTTTCGTTTCATTTCGTTATAAAAATCAATCCCTTTTCTTTGAAACAATGAGATTGAGCAGCTAAAACTCAATAAACTCAACCATGGCTTGTCTTATTGTTAATCTGAACGCACATGTATAAAGGGCAGAGTCAAGGCAGCAGATAAATCACAAAACATCAACGCGTCCGTGAGCACAGCGCACCTCCTCTTCTCCTGTGAAGAAGAAGAGAAAAAATAACCCCATGGTCCGACCTGACCCAGTTATTTAATGTTTAGGTTTATTTAGAAGAAGTCTGATTATGACTGCTGTTCTGGATCAGATTATTTGCTCATAATTCGGGTTATTTTCAAACAGTGGCCAAACAACAGATCAATTAATTATTATAGACTATATTTTCCATTTTTGCTAAGCGGTTTGTTCTGAATTAAATAAAAGCCTGTCCCATACAGCCGCGTGTGTTACGCCGTGTTTTGTTGATGCTATCATCTTTGCCTTGCGCAGATGATCCTTCATAATTAAAAATAAAAAGTCCAGGCCGGCTGCATGGCTGACGGTGTCACTTTGTATCGGCCGCGTCTTCTATCGAGGGAAAGTTATTTATCCTATGTTTTATCGCCCAGCCCCAAAGTGACACAGACCCGTTCATTCACAAGAAATCATCCAGCTGCACTCTCAAACAAGGTGCGGAGTGAGAAATCTGCGGCACTACTGCACAGTACTGTAGTTGGCTCATTTTAAAAACACATTTTGGAGATGACGAGACAGATGACCGAAAAAAGAGAGTGAGACGTGGGCTATAGTCTACTGTAGCTGCCGTCGTTACATTTTGTCATTGAAAAACTAGGCTACTATATTATTTACTGTCTGCAGCTAGTTCTCCTTTCATCCTCTTGTATTCTGTATCATGAACAGCGCCACTCCTAATCGCGGCAATATGTGATACATAATCATCAAGTCATAAAGCAAGACAGGCTTTATCATATTACAATAGTTTCTGTGATTTAGGCAGTGTATACAGTAGTTAGTTCTAGTTTAATAGCCTAGAGTTTAAGCTGTGGATTACTGCACAGATCACTGAGTCATCCGCCTGTCGTCCTCCGTTCTCACAGATGCCACCTGGCGGTTGTTTTGGCACATTGAGGCTTTTCATTAAAACCTCTTGTCTCGCCAAAGAAAAAAAATGCATGAGTCTTGTGCCGTCTCGCGTGGACCACGCGTGAAGTCCGCAAATTTGAACCAGTAACATCTGTACCTTTAAAGGGACAACGAGGAGTTTCTATTCGGTTATAAAAAAGTCTCACGTTAATGTGGATGAATCTCCGCTACCCACACTTGTTAATGAGCCCATTTTCGATAAATATATCGTTCTGTCTCTATCGTTATCTTGTTATTATTAGTGGTGGCGGAAATGCTGGTCGAGCCGACCAGCATTTCCTTCGTTGCGAATCATGAGAATAACGCAGCCGCATCGCCGTTTATGGTCGGAACTACGGTGGTATGTGAACCTCTTTGAACCTCTGACTTTAATTATTGATGAATGAAAACATGAGTCCGTCTTGCGCCCGGTCAAAGAAATGTACGGTGCGCGCGGAGGCTCATAAATGTAGTGTGAAAACGCTTCGCTTTTCCAAAACTCCTCGTTGTCCCTTTAAAGAAAACACACAGACACAATGAGCTGCAAAACCTCCCAACACAACTTTGTGTTACTGGGGACACAATAAAGTGAGGGACCAGTCTGGGGCCTTTAGTTGTTGTTCTTCTTGACTTTAGAAGTTGTGTAGACAGCTTCCTGTTAGTGGGTCTGACAATAAGCTGAGTTTGTTTGGTATTTGTATGGTATTGACCATACACATCATCACACTTCTGTTGTGTCGTGAGTTTTTGTCAAACTGATGAAGTTGTTTTCTGAATGTTGGAGTCTTTGATGTGTTTTGTGGAGCTGCAGTGAGTTGAGTCCTCAGGGCCACCGTACCTGCCTCTTTGAAGCACAGAGATAATTTCACCCTGCTCCGTTCACACTTTGACCGTTTCGTCTATTTACAACTTATTTAAGCCATTTAAAGAATAAAAAAATAAACTTTTCTGGCTGTTGTTTAGTCGTCAACTGTCCCACTGTGAAAACAAACACCTGAACTAACCACATTAACAGTCAAAGGAGATTTCTAGTTGCTCTCTCACATATTAAAACTCACAAAGTGATGATGCAACATCAGGAGCCACCAGTTCAATGTCTCGCTCAAGGACACTTCACACTGTCTGATGCAGATATTCAACTCTCCTGCTGTTTTTTTATTACAGGCACCTGAACTAACCACAGATGCTCATCTTTTATTTTATTTTTTTATTCAGCTGTAACTTTTTTTACCTTGGAAACATTTTAGTTTTTTATTGGAAATGGTGTCAGATAAAGACGGACCGTCCTCCTGTCCTCCCCTGACACCTTATTATCGCCGTCCTCACAGCTGGAGTTGTAGACTAGTAACATCTGGACCAGGACACAGATGTTTGGTTTCACTCGTCATTGAGAGAAAAGTGTGCTGATATGATATTTTTTCTTTTTTTTTTGAGGATCCACTTTGTCGGTTCTTTTGTGCCTCCGGCCTTTGAGCCGCTGTGTCCACCGACGCAGCGTGAGCCGAGTGTCTTTGAAGTAAACGCTCTCTGGGGCAGGTTTCAGGTTTTATATTGAGGATGCAGCAGCAGCAGACACGACACACACTTCAACAGACCTCCTTTGTGTTGCTGCTGCCGAACTGGTCTGCATCAAGTGCCATTAAAGCCACAGCGGAGCCGGAGCGTGTTCCAGTGATGTGGACGTGAGGACGCAGACAGATCAGTCGTGTTCACTCACCGACCCGACCCTCCCCTCGTTTCTTTTTTCTTCAGCTTTTGTTCTGTTTTCTGTTTTCTGTCTTTCACAGGAAGAAGCCTGATCCGGCGGGATGCTGACGGCGAAGGAAAAAGAGGGCAGCATCTATATTTGAGTCACTCTTCTCCTCTCCTCTCCTCAATCACGGTCCCTGAACGCCTCACAACAACAGACTCTTGAATCGTGGTTTTTAACCTGCAGAGTCGTTTCCTCCTCGCCACCATCTTGTCGTCTCTGCTTCGATCCGACTGTGAACTCTGATTTTAGAAGAAGTTCAGCAGCAGCCTCCGGGCTCTGCTGCTGTTGACCTTTGACCCCGGACTCTCCTCTCCCCCTCCTCCTCCTCTCCTCCTCCTCCTTCTCCTCCTCCAATCCCCATCATGTCCAACGACAGCAGCCTCCTCGGCGTCTGGGAGACCTCCGATTGGGCGCAGACCTCTCAGTGCCCGCCCTCGGTGGGCGGGGCGACTTTCCTGATCGTGGCGTACAGCGCTGTGATAGCCATCGGGTTGCTAGGTAACGCCGGCCTGGTGTTCATCATCGCCCGGCAACAGGAGTTGCGCAACGTCACCAACATCCTGATCGCCAACCTATCGTGCTCCGACATCCTGATGTGTGTGGTGTGTCTCCCCGTGACCGTCATATACACACTGATGGACCGCTGGGTGCTGGGAGAGGCCCTGTGCAAGGTGACACACACACACACACACACACACACACACACACACACACAGTGATGTTGACCTTTCATCACTTCACTTTTTTCTTATTTGACAAGTAGTTTCATAAAAAGTGAATGAATTGAGTTCTTTTGTGCAACTAAAGTGTTGAAATTCCCTCTGCGTGTTTCTGATATGATGCATTCACAACACCATGAGACTGACCTATCCTTGGATCCAATCAGTTAAAGGGATACGTCAATAATTTTTTTTTTTAACGTCTTGCCTCACTCCCGAGTCCATGACCAGCAGATAGACACCATCCTTTCTACTGTGCGTGCAGTAACAAGGGAGATAGAGCCGTATCGCCCGTAATTAGCTTAGCTCAAACACTGGAAGTGTATGGGTAGTGTTAGCCTGCCTCCTACCCGAGCCGAAATCAGCAGTCAGAAGCTGATTTCATCTTAGCTCTAAACTCTGTAAATATATCACTTTATCAACATTTCAAACATTTTTAGGCGAGAAAGTAGCCGTTTAGATCAGCAGTGTGTCGTTAATTTGTCTAAATACCAGCTGTTTACAATTTAGTTTGGACGCTACTAGCCGTTGTGACCAACGCACTTCCGGTTCACAAAATAAAACACCCGCTTCCCCTTTACATACAGAAAACCATGACGATAGAAATTGTGCTTTTACTTTGAAACAGGAAGCTAACCTACCCTCGATGTAGCTAGCTTGAACCAAAATAAAGCGTCTTTGCTTGAACCCTTCGTTTTGACCGATCTCGTCCCGTTACCGGCATTTGACCGCTCAAGATGCCTTACCGGAGAGTTTTGTCAGCTCTGAGACGAAGATCGGCCCACCGGTTTCCGTTTAGAGTCGCTGAAGAGTTTCTCTGATGACTTTAGGTGGAGGCAGGCTAACACTACCCATACACTTCCATGAAGCAAATACTCAGAACTACTTGCGCTTTTGAAATCACTCCGCCCAGCAACCATGTCTGGAATGTAGTTCCGACTACGCATTTGCCTCTGATCAGTTCGTCCTTTGGTCCTAGTGAACATTTGTGTCAGATATGAAGAAGTTCTTCAGGTGTCACTGAGATATCATGTCTATGAGAATGAATCATAAACAAGCTGAAAAACAATATGGCCGTTGCTTCTGGGTTTCCAGTTTGTGGAAAATCCTCCTCCAGCTCCAAACACGTCATCGTTTTATCTCTAGATTTATTGAGGTTGTTATAATCAAATCAAGAAACTTATTTAATGACTCAAGTTACTGACATTTATAAATGCAGACCTTTCCACAACCTGGCAACCCAGGAGTTGTTTATGTGCCTGTGTGATCGATCTGTTGTGTTGTTTCAGCTCGTTAACTGTTTCCTTCCTGTCCAGGTGACTCCCTTCGTCCAGTGCATGTCGGTGACCGTCTCCATCTTCTCTCTGGTGCTGATCGCTCTGGAGCGCCACCAGCTGATCCTCCATCCCACCGGCTGGTCGCCCGCAGCCGGCCACTCCTACCTGGCCGTGGGGCTGACGTGGCTGGTGGCCTGCTTCATCTCGCTGCCCTTCCTCTCCTTCAACATCCTCACCAACGACCCCTTCCAGAACATCAGCCTGCCCGCCAACCCCTTCAGGTCAGCTCCCAGATTTCTGCATCATCAACATTACTTAGTGTTCCTACCTACCTACTTACATTATACCTACCTACCAACTACCTTCCTTTCTACCTTTCAATTACTACCATCCTACCTATCTACCTACCTACCTTCCTATTGTCTTAATACTTCCTACCTACCATCCTTCCTACATACCAACCAACTGTTCTACCAACCTTCCTACCATCCTACCTACCGTCCTTCCTTCCTTGACTTATACCTACCTACCGTCTTACCTTCCTTCCTACTGACTTAATACTCCCTACCTACCATCCTTCCTACCTACCAACTGTTCTACCTACTGTCCTTCCTACCTGCCTTCCTACTGACTTAATACTTCCATCCTTCCTACCTACCTACCAACTGTTCTACCTATCTTCCTACCTACCTACCATCCCACCTACCATCCTTCCTACCTACCCACCTACCTACCATCCTACCTACCGTCCTTCCTTCCTTGACTTAATACCTTCCAACCTACCTTCTGACTACCGACCTATATGTCTGTCTGTCTACCTACCTACCTACCTACCTACCTACCTACCTACCTACCTACCTACCTACCTACCTACCTACCTACCTACCTACCTACCATCCTTCCTACCTACCTACCTACCTACCTACCTACATAATACCTCCCAACTACTTTCCTTTCTACCTTAAGTTCTCAGTTACTACCATCCTACCTACCTACCTGCCTGCCTTCCTTCCTTCCTTCCTACTGACTTTATACCTTCCTATCTACCTACCTACTAACGACCTATGTACCTACCTACCTACGTACCTACCTACCTACCTACTGTCCTTCCTTCCTTCCTTCCTTCCTTGACTTAATACCCTCCTACCTACCTTCTGACTACCGACCTTCCTACCTACCTACCTACCTACCATACTACCTACTAACCGTCCTTCCTACCTACCTGCCTACCTACCGTCAATCCTACCTCCCTTCAGACTATAGCGACCTACGTACATACTGTATCTACCTACCGTCATTCCTACCCACTCACCATCTTACCTACTGTCCTTCCCACCTACCTTTCTTCCTACCTTCCTACCTACCAATTTTTCCCTGTTAAAGGGGTTTTCCATGGAGTTTTTCCTCAGTTGATGTGAGGGTCTAAGGGCAGAGGATGTTGTTATGATGCCATGTAAAGCCCTTTGAGACAAACTCTTTGTAAAAACGGGCTAAACAAATAAAATTGCCTTGCCTTGCCTTGCCTTTCTAGCGACCTACCTATTACTTACTACCTACCTACCTTCCTTCCTTCCTACCTACCTCCCTACCTACCTATCTACCTACCAAAAGTCTAATCACTTCTTTTTTGAGTCTGTGTTAATGACTCCGGTAAAAATTAAACTCGTTGGATTCAAAGAGTGAAGAGTAGCTGAGTGGTAATCCACTGTGGATGTCTATTTACACTAAACACTTCAAGGTAATTTCCCTCATTACAAACATCACACACCAACATGAGCATGTGTGTGTTACTAATCACATGTTCAGTGCATCATCTGCCCGATTTAAATCTAAATCCCTCTGGTGCCTTGAAGCACTCGGCTGAAAAACAATTAATTCACGCTTCCTCGTCGTCGCCTTCTACATGCTGAAGATTACACTGGTGTGTTTTTTTTGCAACTCACTGAACCATACTGGAAACATTTGCTAGTGTCAAGCCGTGATGCTTTCAAATGCCGTGGGAATATGGAGAGTCTGTAGCTGAACATCTTTTAATTGGCAAAGTTACTGAGCTCTTTCTGGAACTGTTGTATACCTTCAACACATACGGCTGCTGTTTTCATCTGTCTGTTTGTATGACACCTTTTTGACATTCAGACATATTCATTATGTAAATGTTCCTCACAGCTTCATTTCAGACCTGATGGAGCCGTCGCCGAGGAATGTAAATGTCTTCCAGACACATTAGAAATTCTGTAAAAATCCTCTGCTGTGATTCATTCATTAATTTAACATGTTTTTTTTTGTTGTTGTTTTTTTTTTGTTTTTATGTCATCTTACTTTCATGATTGACAATGGCCTTTTCAGTAGCTAGTGTAGTTACCATTTTTGGATATAGCT
Source organism: Trachurus trachurus (assembly GCF_905171665.1). NCBI lineage: Eukaryota > Metazoa > Chordata > Actinopteri > Carangiformes > Carangidae > Trachurus > Trachurus trachurus. Next base: position 3,296,890 of record NC_139908.1, on the reverse strand, counting down.
AACATCTTTTATATTATTAGAGCAGTCAATTTTGTTAAAGCTTTTTTTTAGTTTTTGTTTCTTTGGGTGGATTTAAAGTTGTGAGTAGAGTAGTAGTAGTAGAGGAAAGTGAACAATGTATATTTTCTTATGATAACATACACTAACAATCCTATTAAGCATTACAGAAATTAGTTAGCGCGGGCGTTTGCGACTGACTGTCAGTCTGAGCTGCAGGGCAACGACTTCACTTTTACAACTTCCTGTTTCTGATTTCAGCTCCTGATTGGTGTTAAAGTCACTCAAAGTAGCACATGTGCCACAGCTTTGTATCTTCCCTAATACAGAACGGAGTCTGTTGTGTTATTTCCGACACGTCTTGAATGCAGCATCATTCCACCAGCGTTCTGTGAAGAGTCGTCTGAATCTGCCCCCGATTGGGTAAAACTCGCTGCCATCACTGTTTGATCACATGAGAGTTGAAAATTGAAACTCTCATGTCAACGCTGTCAGTGACCAGCTGAGTGTGTGTCCAGGATGTGGGTGTTTGTGTTGATTGTGGGTCTGCTGCTTTATCAGTAAGAGCTGTGATTGGTCTATGACTCTCTCAGGTGTTGTACCTACAGTCAACAGGTGGACATGAAGGACACCAAGCAGCAACAGGTGGACTCTGAGGTTCTGGTCCTGGGACCTGGTTTCAGTCAATAAGGGTGAGGACAAAACAGGAAGAAGTGGTGACATGATCAGTCAGAGTTCACACCTTCTCACTCTGCAGCTGTTTGTTTCCTTCCTCTCTTTTTATTTAGCACAATCAAACATCAAATCAACACCACCACCACCCCCCCCCCCCCCCCCCCCTCTCGCCACACACAAACACACACACAAAAAACCTCAAAGAAACACAGTTCAATGATTAACTGATTGTTTATTGAGACAGAGACAGATCTGAGGACAGTGTGTCCACATTAGAGCACTGTAAAAGAGAGTAGCGACACCACCATAGACTCCCGTGGTCACTTTATTCTCCCCCTAGTGGCAGGATATGGGTATTGCAAATCCGCCCAAGAAGCCCATTCACTCCAATGTATACTGTTGCCAACTTGCTTGTAAATTGATGAAAACTGCTGTGTTTTTGCTTTTAGGTGCCTTGGTCATATTAAGTTATGCTTATAATTTATTTATTTCAAAATTTAAATTGTGAACAACTGTTTTTTTTTTATAAACATAGATATAACACACAAAATACAAGATGACAACACTTAAAAACCATTACAAAATGTGACAAAATCAAACCCAAAACGTATTATGTTAAGTTTTTCCTCCAATTTTGATTTTAAAAAAAAGATAATTAATAAAAACACACGGAGCTGTTTACAGTACGTACCGGTCACACAGCGGACAAACACAGAAGGGGACGAGCGAACGCTTTACCGTTGCTAAGCAACCACCAGCTGTCAAAATAAATAACATAAAAAACCTGGCATGGAAATAAAATAAAAGCCAGCAGCACAATAACTTGCTTGACCAAACAAACAAACTAAAGAAAACACAGGCTTAAGTGGCAAACAGTTAGCTAACACAGTTGAATTTAGCGCACAAGCACTTTAGTGGACTTATCTTTATCATTTAAAACAGCAAGCATTCGTGACACAACAATTAATGGCCACTATATGTTAATATTTATCTGTAAAAGGGTCCACGATGATGCTATTAACGTGGGTGATCTATAAATGTCCTTAAATTATTGAAAATACCACACCTACTCATTCACCAACACTGCAGAGATGCCAGCTCTTGGGCGCATTTGCAATACCCATATCCCGCCACCAGGGGGCGTTTCCACTTGACCAATGCGTGTCGCTACTCTCTTTTACAGTGCTCTAGTCCACATGATGAGGACAGAACTCAGAACTCATACACAGTGGTGACATCAGCAGTGACATCATCATACGCTTCATCCAATCCCTGAACAGAACGTTCCATCTCCATGGAGACGGCTGCTTTGTCTCTTCTGTCCCTGCTGCAGTAGATGGACAGCATCAGACCAGTGGAGACAAGGAACGGACAGAAGACCAGGAGGTGGACGAAGAGTCTGACCAGAGAGAGAGGAGGAGGAGGAAGAGGAGAAGAAGGAGATGAAGAGGGAATAGAAACAGGAGGAGGAGATGAAGGAGAAGTAGGGGGAGGAATAGGAGCAGGAGGAGATGTAGAAGGAGGAGGAACAGGAACAAGAACATGAGGAGGAGATGAGGGAAGAGGGGGAGATGAAGCAGAAGGAGGAGGAGGAGAAGAAGGAAGAGGAGATGTAGGAGGAGGATGAGGAAGAAGAGGAGGAGGAGCAGGAGGAGGATCTGTGGAGACAGGAGCAGAACCTGGTTCAGTGCAGTGATCAGTTTCTCAGCAGGTGAGTTCATATCTTCACAACTATCATAGAAACAGGAAGTGATGTCATTGTCCTGACCTCTGACCCTCAGCCGGCTCACAGGTGACGTTCCCACACGATCAGCAGTAGAACACCGGTAGAAACCTGCATCAGACCGTTGGACTTCACTGAGCTTCAGTTCTCTGACAGGTCGAGGTCCAAGTCTGGTTTCACCCCTGTAGAAATAAGCCTCTACTATCTTCCAACCTCTGTCTCTGCAGCGCAGAGTGACATCACTTCCTGTCACCACAGGAAGTGCAGGAATCTCCAGGATCAAATCACCTGAACAACAAAGACCAGAGTCATATACAGACAGAGTTACAGCTACAGACCAGAGTCATATACAGAGAGTTACAGCTACAGAGTCTGAATCTCTCACCTTCTGTCACGCTGATGATGACCAGGAGACTCATCTGTCCTGAACTGGTTTCACACCAGTAACCTCCAAAGTCTGACCTGGAGAGATCTGAGATGGAGCAGGAGGAACCATTAAAGACCCCAAATCCTGAACCACACTGCTGTCTTCCTCTGGTCGTCTTCACTGTCAATCCTCCTGTCGGTTGATCATCATCACAGCTCAGAGACACTGAGTCTCCAGTGAAGAACTGCTGACGGTTTGGACGGACATCCAGAGACACTGAGGACAGAGAGAGAGAGAGAGAGAGAGAGTCAGTCAGGTAGAGAGACACTGACAGACAGTAAGTGTTTCCTCTCTCACCTGCAGAAACAGTCGGTCCAGACAGCAGCAACACACACACACCTGTAACAGGAGGTCAGAGGTCAGTGAAGGTCAGAGGTCAGAGAGTGATGGTATCATGTGTGTGTTCACTCACCCAGCAGTAGAGAGACAGGTTCAGTCTTCATGGCGTCGTGGAAACGACTGACCGTCAGTCTGAGCTGCAGAGCAACGACTTCAGTTTCACAACTTCCTGTTTCTAATCTCAGCTCCTGATGTCACCGTGTCTCGATGGTGCAGAGCCACATATATATAAATTGTACATGGTACAAAAAAAAGACTTTGCCAAAGTAGCACGCATGCAACTTCTTTGTGAGCCTCTCTCTCCTTCTTGGTAGTTGTAGTAGATGTAACAGTGTCCTACAGCACTGAGGGTTGTCACTCGTTCCTTAGAACATGGAATCGAACCGTATTTGTGGATTAAATAGAGCGTCACATTTTGAATTCATACAAGAAACAGTCTGTTGTGTTATTTCTGGGACGTCTTGAATGCAGCATCATGAGAGATCAGTAAGAGCTGTGATTGGTCCATGACTCTCAGGTGTTGTCTACAGTCAACAGGTGGACATGAAGGACACCAAGCAGCAACAGCTGGACTCTGAGGTTCTGGTCCTGGGACCTGGTTTCAGTCAATAAGGGTGAGGACGAAACAGGAAGAAGACTGAGTGGAGCTGGAAGTAACATGATCAGAGTTCACACCTTCTCACTCTGCAGCTGTTTGTTTCCTTCCTCTCTTTAGCACAATCAAACATCAAATCATGAGCTGCAGAGCAACGACCGGACTTCAGTCTCACCACTTCCTGTTTCTGATCTCAGCTCCTGATGCCACCGTGTCTCAGTGGTGTAGTGCCACATATGTATATGTAAATTGTACACGGTATTAAAAAAGTCTTTGTCAAAGTTGCACACATGCGACTTCTTTGTGAGCCTCTCTCTCCTTCCTGGTAGTTGTTGTAGATGTAACGGTGTCCTACAGCAGCGGTCCTCCTCCATCCGGTGGTCCTGCTCCATCCGGCGGCCCTGCTCCATATGGCGGCCCTGCTCCATCTGGTGGTCCTGCTCCATCTGGTGGTCCTGCTCCATCCGGTGGTCCTGCTCCATCTGGTGGTCCTGCTCCATCCGCCGTTCCTGCTCCATCCGGTGGTCCTGCTCCATCCGCCGTTCCTGCTCCATCTGGTGGTCCTGCTCCATCCGGTGGTCCTGCTCCATCCGGTGGTCCTGCTCCATCCGCCGTTCCTGCTCCATGCGGCGGCCCTGCTCCATCCGGCGGTCCTGCTCCATCCCGTGGCCCTGCTCCATCCGGCGGCCCTGCTCCATCTTTCTTTCTTTTTTGTGTCATTGTCGTGTGAGCTACTGGACTAATTTGAATTTCCCTCCTAGGGATGAATAAAGTATTCTCTACTCTCTACTCTACATGATCAGTGTTCACACCTTTTCACTCTGCAGCTGTCTGTATCGGACGTTTCCTTCTTCTTTTTATTTGCCCCCCCCCCCCCCCCCCCCGCCTCACACAAACACACAAAAAAAAAACCTCAAAGAGACACAGTTCAATGATTAACTGGTTGTTTATTTTTTATTTTTTTGGGGGGCGTTTTTGCCTTTTTTTTATTTGATAGCACACAGTATCCACCTTTTTCCGAACGTCAAAAACGTAGCCTGTTTTGCCGGTTTTGGAATGTTATGTTTACGTTTCCATGGTTTCAGTAGCCGCGGTAAATGCATGGATTTTTTTTTTTTTTTCCCCAATGAAAATCTGTAAAACGCATGGATCATCACAGCAGCTTTTAACAGTGGATATCACACAAATTGACATCTGTGTTAAAAGCCAGCGTTAATAGATCCATGTGTTTACCGCAACTATGACAACGCCTGAAAACCATGGAAACGTAAACGTAAAATTCCACCAAACCGGCAAACCGGAAGCCAGTTTTGACCATAGATGACGTTCGGAAACTTGTGGATAGATAGACAGGAAAGCGGGAGGCAGAACGAGGGGGAATGACATGCAGGAAGGGTCTGCCCGACACAGGATTCGAACCGGGGATGCCTGCGTTGAGGACTGTAGCCTCTACATGGGGCGGCCGCCTTAACCACTGCGCCACGCACCGCCCCCTGGTTGTTTATTGAGACAGAGACAGATCTGAGGACAGTAGCTGTGTCTCAATTCAGGGGCTGCAGCCTTCGGAGGACCCAGCCTACGCGGTCTCTGGAGGCAACGGCTTCGGAGGCTCCTCCGTCGGCTGCATCAACGGTCGGTAAATGAGACGGTCTAGCCTTCAGAGCATTACCTGATCCGAACGTAAACAACGGCCGAACGTAAACAACGGCCGGACGTTAAACATTTAAAAGTGCCGCTTGTAACGGCTCTACCGCTCCTCCTCCTCCTTTTTTTTTTTTTTTTCCAAGAAGTAGAATCAATACAAGGGCAATTATCATTAATATACTAATAAACAAACCATTGAACAGCAGCCAGGGGGGTAGGCTTCAGGCTATTAAGTGAATAGGCAATAAAGAGCACAAGTAATGTGTTTTCATAGCTTTCTTATTAAAAGTTGTCACACACACCTCCGCTCCTCACCTGTGCAGCCAGAGCAGAGCAGACCTCAGCTCAGCTCAGCTCAGCGGGCAGCCACACCTCCGAGCCGGCCGCAGAGCCGGGTTACCGTGGCTACAGCACAGAGCTGCTCCGTTCGATAGCTAACGGCTAGGTTGCTAATAACAACAACGGTGCAGCAAAGCATCTTGGGATACGGGAGGCCGCGAAGGATAGTAACGGTGCATCCTCCGAATGCAGGGGAAAGGAGGACGCATTTGGAGGCTGCATTTGGAGGAGCCTTCGAATTTAGACGAATTGGGACAGCCTTCGCGCAGCGCTGTGACGTAATCGGCCTTCAAATCCACCCTCCGAAGGATGCGGCCCCTGAATTGGGACACAGCTAGTGTGTCCACATGATGGGGACAGAACTCAGAACTCATACACAGTGGTGACATCAGCAGTGACATCATCATGCGCTTCATCCAATCCCTGAACAGAACGTTCCATCTCCATGGAGACGGCTGCTTTGTCTGCTGCTTTGTCCCTGCTGCAGTAGATGGACAGCATCAGACCAGTGGAGACAAGGAACGGACAGAAGACCAGGAGGTGTACGAAGAGTCTGACAAGAGAGAGAGGAGGAGGAGGAAGAGGAGGAGAAGATGAAGGAGAAGTAGGGGGAGGAAGAGGAGCAGGAGGAGATGTAGGAGGAGGAACAGGAACAAGAACAGGAGGAGAAAGAAGAGGAGGAGGAGATGAAGGAAGAGGGGGAGATGTAGGAGAAGGATGAGGAAGAGGAGATGTAGGAGGAGGAGATGTAGGATCTGTGGAGACAGGAGCAGAACCTGGTTCAGTGCAGTGATCAGTTTCTCAACAGGTGAGTTCATATCTTTATAACTATCATAGAAACAGGAAGTGATGTCAGTGTCCTGACCTCTGACCCTCAGCCGGCTCACAGGTGACGTTCCCACATGATCAGCGGTAGAACACGAGTAGGAACCTGCATCAGACCGTTGGACTCCACTGATCTTCAGTTCTCTGACAGGTTGAGATTGAAGTCCAGTTCTACTCCTAAAGAAATGAGCCTCTACTATCTTCCAACGTCTCTCTCTGCAGCGCAGAGTGACATCACTTCCTGTCACCACAGGAAGTGCAGGAATCTCCAGGATCAAATCACCTGAACAACAAAGACCAGAGTCACATACAGACAGAGTTACAGCTACAGACCAGAGTCATATACAGAGAGTTACAGCTACAGAGTCTGAACCTCTCACCTTCTGTCACTCTGATGTCGACCAAGAGGCTCCTCTGTCCTGAACTGGTTTCACACCAGTAATATCCACGGTCTGACCAGGAGAGAGGAGAGATGGAGCAGGAGGAACCATTAAAGACCTCAAATCCTCCTGAACCACACTGATCCATCTGTCCTCCTCTGGTCGTCTTCACTGTCAATCCTCCTGTCGGTTGATCATCATCACAGCTCAAAGACACTGAGTCTCCAGTGAAGAACTGCTGACGGTTTGGACGGACATCCAGAGACACTGAGGACAGAGAGAGAGAGAGTCAGTCACATAGAGAGACACTGACAGACAGTAAGTGTTTCCTCTCTCACCTGCAGAAACAGTCGGTCCAGACAGCAGCAACACACACACACCTGTAACAGGAGGTCAGAGGTCAGTGAAGGTCAGAGGTCAGAGAGTGATGGTATCATGTGTGTGTTCACTCACCCAGCAGCAGAGAGACAGGTTCAGTCTTCATGGCGTCGTGGAAACGACTGACCGTCAGTCTGAGCTGCAGAGCAACGACTTCAGTTTCACCACTTCCTGTTTCTAATCTCAACTCCTGATGTCACCGTGTCTCGATGGTACAGAGCCACATATGTAAATTGTACATGGTACAAAAAAAAGACTATGCCACAGTAGCATGCATGCAACTTCTTTGTGAGCCTCTCTCTCCTTCCTGGTAGTTGTTATAGATGTAACAGTGTCCTACAGCGCTGAGGGTTGTCACTCGTTCCTTATATGGAATTGTACCGTAATTGTGGATTAAATAGAGCGTCACATTTTGAACTAATACAAAAAACAGTCTGTTGTGTTATTTCTGGGATGTCTTGAATGTAGCATGAGAGATCAGTAAGAGCTTTGATTGGTCCATGACTCTCTCAGGTGTTATACCTACAGTCAACAGGTGGACATGAAGGACACCAAGCAGCAACAGCTGGACTCTGAGGTTCTGGTGCCGGGACCTGGTTTCAGTCAATAAGGGTGAGGACGAAACAGGAAGAAGACTGAGTGGAGCTGGAAGTAACATGATCAGTCCGAGTTCACACCTTTTCACTCTGCAGCTGTTTGTTTCCTTCCTCTCTTTTTATTTAGCACAATCAAACATCAAATCACCCCCCCAACACACACAAACAGAAAAAAACCTCAAAGAGACACAGTTCAATGATTAACTGGTTGTTTATTGAGACAGAGACAGATCTGAGGACAGTGTGTCCACATGATGAGGACAGAACTCAGAACTCATACACAGTGGTGACATCAGCAGTGACATCATCATACGCTTCATCCAATCCCTGAACAGAACGTTCCATCTCCATGGAGACGGCTGCTTTGTCTGCTGCTTTGTCCCTGCTGCAGTAGATGGACAGCATCAGACCAGTGGAGACGAGGAATGGACAGAAGACCAGGAGGTGGACGAAGAGTCTGACCAGAGAGAGAGGAGGAGGAGGAGAAGAAGGGGGAATAGAAACAGGAGGAGGAGATGAAGGAGAAGTAGGAGGAAGAAGAGGAGAAGAAGGAAGAGGAGATGTAGGAGGAGGATGAGGAAGAAGAGGAGGAGGAGCAGGAGGAGGATCTGTGGAGACAGGAGCAGAACCTGGTTCAGTGCAGTGATCAGTTTCTCAGCAGGTGCGTTCATATCTTCATAACTATCATAGAAACAGGAAGTGATGTCATTGTCCTGACCTCTGACCCTCAGCCGGCTCTCAGGTGACGTTCCCACAAAATCAGTAGGAGAACACGAGTAAAGACCTGTATCAGACCACTGGACTCCACTGATTTTCAGTTCTCTGACAGGTTGAGGTCCAAGTCTGGTTCCACGCCTGTAGAAATGAGCCTCTACTATCTTCCAACCTCTGTCTCTGCAGCGCAGAGTGACATCACTTCTTGTCACCACAGGAAATGCTGGACTCTCCAGGATCAAATCACCTGAACAACAAAGACCAGAGTCATATACAGACAGAGTTACAGCTACAGACCAGAGTCATATACAGAGAGTTACAGCTACAGACTCTGAACCTCTCACCTCTTGTCACAATGATGTCGACCGGGCGACTCATCTGTCCTGAACTGGTTTCACACCAGTAAAATCCAATGTCTGACTGGGAGAGAGGAGAGATGGAGCAGGAGGAACCATTAAAGACCCCAAATCCTCCTGAACCACACTGATCCACCTGTCCCCCTCTGTTCCCCCTCACTGTCCATCCTCCTGTCTGTTGATCATCATCACAGCACAGAGACACTGAGTCTCCAGTGAAGAACTGCTGACGGTTTGGACGGACATCCAGAGACACTGAGGACAGAGAGAGAGAGAGAGAGAGAGAGAGTCAGTCAGATAGAGAGACACCGACAGACAGTAAGTGTTTCCTCTCTCACCTGCAGAAACAGTCGGTCCAGACAGCAGCAACACACACACACCTGTAACAGGAGGTCAGAGGTCAGTGAAGGTCAGAGGTCAGAGAGTGATGGTATCATGTGTGTGTTCACTCACCCAGCAGCAGAGAGACAGGTTCAGTCTTCATGGCGTCGTGGGAACGACTGACCGTCAGTCTGAGCTGCAGAGCAACAACTTCAGTTTCACAACTTCCTGTTTCTAATCTCAGCTTCTCATCGGTGTTAAAGTCACTCAAAGTAGCCACAGCTTCCTGTCTTCCCCAATACAGAACGGAGTCTGTTGTGTTATTTCCGACTCATCTTGAATGCAGCATCATTCCACCAGTGTTCTGTGAAGAGTCGTCTGAATCTGCCCCTGATTGGGTAAAACTCGCTGCCATCGGTGTTTGATCACACAAGAGTTGAAAGTTCAAACTCTCATGTTAACGGTGTCAGTGACGATCAGACTCACTGAGATCCAATCAGAACCATCGGGACCAGGACCACTGAGTGTGTGTCCAGGAAGTGCGTGTTTGTGTTGATTGTGGGTCTGCTGCTTTATCAGTAAGAGCTGTGATTGGTCCATGACTCTCAGGTGTTGTCTACAGTCAACAGGTGGACATGAAGGACACCAAGCAGCAACAGGTGGACTCTGAGGTTGTGGTCCTGGGACCTGGTTTCAGTCAATAAGGGTGAGGACGAAACAGGAAGAAGACTGAGTGGAGGTGGGGGTCACTACACTAGGATACAGACTAAACATCCTGAGGCACTAGAGCACCGAAGAAGGAGGAGGCAATTCTGGACGGCCTGGATCATCCACTTCATGGCACCTTGACTGACCAAGAAAGCAGCGGTGGTGGACGGCTCCTCTCTCCTTGCTGCAAGATGGAGGAATATAGTAGTGGGAGATAAGCAAAATGATTTGGCCCCTCCACCAATGATCCTGATCCACCCAGCTGCCCCTTCACCATCAGTCCTGCTCCATCCGGCGGTCCTGTTCTATCCTATGGCCATGCTCCATCCGGTGGTCCTGCTCCATCCAGAGGCCCTGCTTCATCCGGCGGCCCTGCTCCATCCGGCGGCCCTGCTCCACCCCGTGGCCCTGCTCCATCCGATGGTCCTGCTCCATCCAGAGGCCCTGCTCCATCCGGCGGCCCTGCTCCACCCCGTGGCCCTGCTCCATCCAGAGGTCCTGCTCCATCCAGAGGTCCTGTTCCATCCCGTGGCCCTGCTCCATCCGGCGGCCCTGCTCCATCTTTCTTTCTTTTTTGTGTCATTGTCGTGTGAGCTACTGTACTAATTTGATTTTCCCTCCTAGGGATGAATAAAGTATTCTCTACTCTCTACTCTACTCTCTACTCTACATGATCAGTCAGAGTTCAGACCTTCTCACTCTGCAGCTGTTTGTGTCAGACGTTTCCTTCTTTTTATTTAGCCCCCCCCCCCCCCCTCGCCACACACAAACACACACACAAAAAACCTCAAAGAAACACAGTTCAATGATTAACTGGTTGTTTATTGAGACAGAGACAGATCTGAGGACAGTGTGTCCACATGATGAGGACAGAACTCAGAACTCATGCACAGTGGTGACATCAGCAGTGACATCATCATGCGCTTCATCCAATCCCTGAACAGAACGTTCCATCTCCATGGAGACGGCTGCTTTGTCTGCTGCTTTGTCCCTGCTGCAGTAGATGGACAGCATCAGACCAGTGGAGACAAGGAATGGACAGAAGACCAGGAGGTGGACGAAGAGTCTGACCAGAGAGAGAGGAGGAGGAGAAAGAGGAGATGAAGGATCTGTGGAGACAGGAGCAGAACCTGGTTCAGTGCAGTGATCAGTTTCTCAGCAGGTGAGTTCATATCTTCATAACTATCATAGAAACAGGAAGTGATGTCAGTGTCCTGACCTCTGACCCTCAGCCAGGTCATAGGAGACGTTCCCACAAGATCAGTAGAACACCAGTAGTAATCTTCATCAGACCGTTGGAATTTACTGAGCTTCAGTTCTCTGACAGGTCGAGGTCCAAGTCTGGTTACACTTCTGTAGAAATAAGCCTATATCCTCCAACCTCTCTCCCTGCAGCGCAGAGTGACATCACTTCCTGTCATCACAGGAAGTGCAGGAATCTCCAGGATCAAATCACCTGAACAACAAAGACCAGAGTCATATACAGAGAGTTACAGCTACAGACCAGAGTCATATACAGAGAGTTACAGCTACAGAGTCTGAACCTCTCACCTTCTGTCACGCTGATGATGACCAGGAGACTCATCTGTCCTGAACTGGTTCTACACAAGTAACCTCCAGAGTCTGACTGGGAGAGAGGAGAGATGGAGCAGGAGGAACCATTAAAGACCCCAAATCCTGAACCACACTGATCCGCCTGTCCTCCTCTGATCCCCCTCACTGTCCATCCTCCTATCTGTTGATCATCATCACAGCTCAGAGACACCGAGTCTCCAGTGAAGAACTGCTGATGGTTTGGACGGACATCCAGAGACACTGAGGACAGAGAGAGAGAGAGTCAGTCAGATAGAGAGACACTGACAGACAGTAAGTGTTTCCTCTCTCACCTGCAGAAACAGTCGGTCCAGACAGCAGCAACACACACACACCTGTAAAAGGAGGTCAGAGGTCAGTGAAGGTCAGAGGTCAGAGAGTGATGGTATCATGTGTGTGTTCACTCACCCAGCAGCAGAGAAACAGGTTCAGTCTTCATGGCATCGTGGAAACGACTGACCGTCAGTCTGAGCTGCAGAGCAACGACTTCAGTTTCACCACTTCCTGTTTCTGATCTCACCTCCTGATGTCACCGTGTCTCAATGGTGTAGTGCCAAATATATGTCAATTGTACATGGTATAAAAAAAGGTGCCAAGGTGACTGTTTTTTTGGAAGCATGCAACTTCTTTGTGAGCCTCTCTCTCCGTCCTGGTAGTTGTTATAGATGTAAAAGTGTCCTACAGCACTGAGGGTTGACACTCGTCCCTCAGAATATAGAATTTAACCATATTTGTGGATTAAATAGAGCGTCACATTTTGAACTAATACAATAAATAGTCTGTTGTGTTATTTCTGGGATGTCTTGAATGCAGCATCATGAGAGATAAGTAAGAGCTGTGATTGGTCCATGACTCTCAGGTGTTGTACCTACAGTCAACAGGTGGACATGAAGGACACCAAGCAGCAACAGGTGGACTCTGAGGTTCTGGTCCTGGGACCTGGTTTCAGTCAATAAGGGTGAGGACAAAACAGGAAGAAGACTGAGTGGAGGTGGAGGTGACATCATCAATCCGAGTTCACACCTTCTCACTCTGCAGCTGTTTGTTTCCTTCCTCTCTTTAGCACAATCAAACATCAAATCATGAGCTGCAGAGCAACGACCGGACTTCAGTTTCACCACTTCCTGTTCCTGATCTCAGCTCCTGATGCCACCGTGTCTCGGTGGTGTAGTGCCACATATATGTAAATTGTACACGGTATTAAAAAAGTCTTTGCCAAAGTTGCACACATGCGACTTCTTTGTGAGCCTCTCTCTCCTTCCAGGTAGTTGTTGTAGATGTAACGGTGTCCTACAGCAGTGGTTCTCAACCTTTTCGAGTCGCGACCCCCAATTTAACATGCACTGCAGGGCAAAAGAACAAAGCAAAGTAACAGAGTTTAAATAGATGTGGGTGGTGAGTTGATGCGGTGGTTGTGTCCACACACCCAGGTTGGTTTATGTGACATAAGGGGGACATTTCGGCGCAGGAGGGAGTGGGAGCGTGGATGCAAGCCAATCCCCTTCAACCATGCACGGAAAAGGGGAATGATAGGAAAGGTTTTCTAATTTATTGAGAAATAATTCCCAGGTCAGCAATGCATGCCAAAAAACATGCCGTTCATTTGTCCCCTCCAGTCACATAAACAAGCACAGCTGCGTGGACACACACAACTCCGGTGACGCCGGTGATGTGTAAATTTGTGTTTCCATTACACTTTTTCGATACACATTTATATCAATACTATCTGAAAAACCACCTCATGAGAGCGTAAAAATGTTTTAGCGATATCTGAGAGGTTTTTCGAAATGAAGGTGTTTCCATTGTGGTATATTTTGATGTCGATGCTGATGAAATGATGACCACTCTGACACGTCTTCTTTGTAGATGGTAAAAAGGAGTTTATTACAAAAAAGATGTAGTGTCAAAAAGCCGAATCCTTGAGAAACCTCTATAGCCAATTACGAGACCTCTCTCTCTTAGCCAAAAGTCCTGACCTTATATACTGTAGTATGTTCTAAAACTCCACCTCTCTAAACATAAGGAATGAGTATTTAATCAATAAGAGTCAGCTGCCACACTGAGTGGTACAGTAGCTGACGTCACCAGTTACTTTGGACCTCCTTTTCAGACAATGGTATTTTATGTACCTTGAACTGTTTATCTATCTATAACTGTCATGCACTCAAGACTCAATCATTCTAACAGTAGATGTCCAGCCTGTGTTATAACGTCCAGTCTCACAATTACTTAAAGCAGAAGTGAGTGATATATTTGTGTTAATATAAGTCTTAAATAGTTATATCTTCCGACAGCAATCACTTACATAGAGTGTTTGGACTGAAACACGGGTCTCGCAGTCCCTCTGCTCTGCTCTGAGCCGAAGAGAAAACATTTATCGTATCCTACAGTTTTTATCCAATGAGGAGAGAGAACGGCATGCAGGGCTGTGTGTGCAGCCAAGGAACGCCGTGAATGTGGTGACGTAGCGACGAGGACTGTTATGGTGCGTTCAAGGAAACTCGTATTTTTCCGACCGTGAAGTGGTACCAGTTCGATCTGGTACGAGTTCACCGGTCGGAAGTTACGAGTGGCCGTTATAGTGACTTTCACCGGTAAAACAGGTCGGAAAAACACGAGTGGGTTGCCTGGAACGCTACAAAGTCGTAAGTTGTGACTTGAAGCTGTAATTTACGATTTCAAAAGCCTGCCTGGAACGCAGCATTAGCGAAAACGACCGCATCACTCACTTCTGCTTTAACAACTTAGGAGGTAGAAAATACACCACACCATACCTGTTTTTTTATTGCGATATTAAGGTTTTGCGCATTTCGAGGGTAGGCTAATGGAAATGCGCCTAATGCTGTTTTTTGTTGTGCAGGAAAAGCCGGGCTGATATTTACGGTGTCGGCCCCAGTGCCATAGGTTGCTCAGGTGGTGGTTCTGGTGGCTGCTGCAGCTGTGGCTAAAACAACAACATGTCTTTTTTTTCTCTTTTCCCTTACTGTTATAATGTTTAAGTAGCCTAATGTTTAAGTTTAAGTTCTGCGATTTCAGACTGTCAGTCTGTGAACGCGTATGGCCCTATGTGTTATTGAGGTGAGGGGCGGGGTAGAGAGGGCTGTGTCTGTATGTGTGAAATGAGAAGGGCAGACATAAGATTAGTGGAAAGGTCCGTTGTTGTTGTTTTGGTGCAGTTACAGCCGACAGTAACTGGTTTTGAGTAATAAAATGCCTGTTTGAGACCAACCGCTCGTCGTCCTTCTAACATCCGGTCGGACGCTATAATTAATTAATTTTGCATATTTATATTTTTCCAAAATGATTTGGCGATTTGGACAGAGTGTGTTGTTCAGACAGAGAAAGGTCTAGAGCAAAGTTAATTTTCTCCTGATTTGTCTGAAATTTGCCATTAGTGTCAAAATGTTCAGAAGAGTTGTGGAGTTCAATAATTACTTCAGTGACTATGGAGCAAAAGAATCGACCATAATCTGAGCTCACGTTCTTTTCTCCCATTGGAGTCAATAGACTCAAGACCTGCTGCTGTTGCTGGTCTCCTAAAGGGGGCGGAGTCATGGAGAAACCCACGGGACATACACCACGTTTACACCTGCATTAACTTGCGTTTTCAGTGTGTGACAGTTGAGGTTCCTGTCACTATGCCTCTTCACCTTGCCACATTCTGGCATTGTTGGCAGGATCCATGTAGCACTAGGGGTGGGTCCATGGATTCCTAATGTGTGGCACCCTGCGCGGAAGCACGAGGACGTGCTTGTGAAAAGAGGGGGAGAGATGTGACAGTTGAGGTTCCTGTCACTATGACCCCAATTGATCATGCACCCTGGCTACTTGGCCAAGGGGATGTCCCTTTGACCAAGTGGCAAGCGCGCATGACTATTACCCGGGAGATGTGGGTTCAATCCCCGCCCAGGCCCTCTTCACCTTGCCACAAGTGATTGGATTGCAATCTGATAGAGCTTGACCACATGAAAGTACAGGTGTAAACAACGCACCCAAGACACAGTAAGGATGGATTGTGATCCAATCTGCCAAGCCACCTCTGAAGGCGACCACATCTTTTTTTCCTTTTTCAATTTCCCCATGCAAGTAGCCTATGTGATCGGATCTGTTACGCCCCAGAACTTCGTTGGCCCAGAGGGGCATAACAATGGACCCAAACACAGCGGCACTAAATTAACTAAAAGAGATTTAATACAAAAACATAAAAGTGATACACACAAACTAAAACAAACAAAAGCGTGAACCTTGTTGCCCTGATTGGGACCTGGGTGGAGCTGGAGCTGTGGGGGAACAAGGAGAGGGAGAGACACACACACACACAAGGCCGAACCCCTTCCGGCCGTAACGGTCCACTGCCACATAGAAAACGTACCCACACCCAGGTTTCACCACCAAAAATAAGAAAGGCAAAATAACAAAGTGGCAAGAGTCTCTCTCTGCCCGACGACTACTTTACAGGGAACTCTCAAGCAACCACAGACAGGCAATAAAATCACAAACCATCTTGAAAAGAAGACTACTACATCACACAACAGCTACAGACTTTTACTTCACCTCATGGTTGTTCAGATCCCGGACGAGCCCCCAATTGTTACACCCCAGAATTTCGTTGGCCCAGAGGGGCATAACAATGGACCCAAACACAACACAACGGCACTAAATTAACTAAAATAGATTTAATACAAAAACATAAAAGTGATACACACAAACTAAAACAAACAAAAGCTAAATTGGGAGGCAGGCAAGCCCAGCAGTCCCCAAGCACTGCCCCCCAGCTTTCCAGTGTCAGCTGCAGGGTTCTTAACTGGCCAGCCCAGGTGAACCTTGTTGCCCTGATTGGGACCTGGGTGGAGCTAGAGCTGTGGGGGAACAAGGGGAGGGAGAGACACACACACACACAAGGCCGAACCCCTTCCAGCCGTAACAGGATCTCATTGGAGCTTAATGTGGACACTGGAGATGCATATTAATGCCAGGTGTAAATGCTATCCAATAGACCGTTTCAGAGAGTATAAACAAATACAGGTGTTACCAAGGATACTAATTAAGGCTCCATTCCATTTAGTGTACCAGAGCGTTTTCTAATGAGCCACACCTGTCTTTGTTTATACTCTCTGAAAGGGTCTATACAATCTGGATACAAGATGCATGTTAATGCCAGTTGTAAATGGGGTGAAACTGACTTGTAGTGGAACATCTTGCTTCTTACCGTCTTTGGCAGTGCTTATGTTAATGCTTTCTTTCCAAACTGCCAAGGTGTTGGGTTTATTTAGCCCATCTGCACAAGTTGATAGGATTGTTTCCCCAGGTTTTGTGACTTATGAAACTCTGGCAGACTGTTGTTGATTCACTTACAAACTTATTTTGCTGCTTTAAATAAGGATGGAGGAGGAGGAGGAAAGAACTGCGGATTGAGAGTCTTGTCTCTTCTCTCTCTCTCTCTTTCATCCTCCCTCTGTGTCTTTTCTGGTTTAAGGGACCACTTGATCTGTATGGAGCTGTGGCCCTCAGATAAGCATCGCCTCGCCTACACGACCTCGCTGCTGCTCTTCCAGTACTGCCTGCCTCTTCTGCTGGTTCTGCTCTGCTACCTCCGGATCTTCCTACGCCTGAGACGTCGCAGGTCACGCAGCTTTACTTCCTCTCATTTTCTTAAAAGCTCAGTTTCCTTCACATCACAAGCCTTGTGAATATCCCTAGATACTGTGTTTTTTTCCCTTTTTTTCAAGGCTATTTTTATTCTATTTATATGTTCCTTTGTTATGGCTCTGCCTGAGGTTTAGTGTGGTATTTCACATGGATTTCCTGACAATGGGCTTCATGCTGTGCTGCAGGGACATGCTGGAGCGCAGCAGGAGGACCCAGGGAGCCCAGCGGATTAACATCATGCTGTTGGCCATCGTCATCGCCTTTGCTCTCTGCTGGCTGCCGCTGAACGTCTTCAACACGCTGTTCGACTGGCACCACCAGGCGCTGCCCGACTGCCAGCACGACGCCGTCTTCTCCGCCTGCCACCTGACGGCCATGGCCTCCACCTGCATCAACCCCGTGGTGTACGGCTTCCTCAACAGCAACTTCCAGAGGGAGCTGAGGGCCACGCTGCAGCGGTGCCAGTGCGGCAACCGGGCGGCGGAGAGCTACGAGAGCTTCCCGCTGTCCACCGTGGGCAGCGAGGGCATGACCAAAGCCACGTCCCTCAACAGGATGGGCTCGGTGTGCGCTCCCTCGCCCAGACCCGAGTTCAGCTCAGCGTTACCTGCAAAAACAATACCTGTTAACACCTAATGACCAGCAACGGAAAAACAAACACTTCACAAACAGGTGTCTGAGATCTCAGAGCGAGTAAAACACAACTTTACTTTCATTTCCGTAACTTTTCTGACGGCTCATTTCACTCAGGCTGACGGTTCACGGAGAGGACGAGGACGTTGATGAGGACATGCATTGACGAGGACTTTGGCTGATGTAGCTTCCAGCCCAGAATATAAGAAGCAAAACCCAGTGAATGGACCTGGATACGAATGGAGGACAAAGACTTAACACAAGAGCTGATCAGGATTGACTGTTTGCTAAGCTCCGCCCATTGTTTTAAATAAAATGTAGGCTAGTTTGTTTTTTGTCCCTAAACTTAAAGCGCCTGAATGTGACAAACTGAAAGTGAGAATGGGTTGGAGTATAAACATGTCCTGATGTAAAAAAAAAAAAAAAAAAAAAAGTAAAAAAAAGAGCAGTGTATGTTAGCTTTAACCGATATTAGCATAGGAAGTTACCTTTAGGTTTAAATGGTGGTAACGATATGCCTTGGAAGCAAAACTGGGTTAGTAAAATGGATGGTAATTGCTTTGTTTACTAACTTATGTAAAAGTAAATTAACACAAATTCATTTTCAATTTGCATTTTGCTTGTAGTTTTGGAAAGTCAAGTATCTCTTGAAAAAAGATAAACAATTCATACATTTAGATTTTTTTTTTTTTTTTAAATCTTCAACCTTTAATTGTGTTTACAAGACAATAAGTTATTGTATGTCCTCTCAGCAGCTACGTCTTAAGGACAGACGTGAGGCTTCACTGAGTCATTGTCAGAAAGTCCTAGCTGGATAGCATGCTAACTTCAGGAGAAGAGAAGAAGTGAGGGAGTCGAGTTGTCGTTAGCTTAAACTATGATGAAATAGTAGATCTATGTAATAGATTATGATATCTTAGCCTCCGAAGTAACACTGGGTTACTGTAGTGAATGGTTAGCTATGTTTGCTAACATTGGCAGCTTATTTTTAAGTAAATAAACATACAAATGTATCTCTTCAAAAAGCTATTTGTAAGTTTTAGCTATAGCATTAAGATTAGCAAGCTGTTTAATGAGGCAAGAGCTTCTGTGTTTACATTATAAGAGGTTATACAACCTCTATGTTTTCAGGACAGACTGGAGGCTACAGTGACTCGGTATCGGAAAGTGATGTGGCTAGCTGGTTAGCATGTAAAAGAAAAGAAGTGATGAATCAAAACAAAGATGGTTGAGTAAACGCTAGATGCTAGACATATAAGTAAACAGCAGCTAATGCTAACTTTATAGACTAAAACTTACATATAGCTCCTTTAACTCTTTCGCGACCATTGACGAGTTAACTCGTCACAGCCTGCCGAACGTTCACGACCATTGACGAGCAAACTCGTCAAAACCGTTTTTTTTACAGATTACGATAATAGACACTCTGAGGTACCCTGTGTGTGAATATGGTAGTCCTCTGATATGTAAAACTGTTTTAAACTAAAATCAAAACATAATATTTTTTATAAACTGTGTGATCTTGGTTTTATTTGAGTAATCGTTCTCCTTGAATGCTGCTGTGGGGACAGCGTGCAGCGCTGTGCGGCTGTCGGCTACAGTGTTGCGACTTTCTCGCTGAATCTGGCGACTTTCCAAACCCTCTTTTGACAAAAGCGACCGACGACAAATGTGGCGACTTTTACCGGTGCTGTTACAAACGTTTATGGTTTGGAGACTCGGATCTGAAAGCCCGTTATCACGGCTGTTTTCACGGCGCTGTGCAGCAGAGCGGGCGCTCTGCAGCGGGGGCTGTGACCGGCCGCCCCCGCCACAGAGCACTCATCGCCGGCCAGTCACACAGCAGTGTCCCGGAGCTGCTGCGCTGCGGCCAGAGACCCACACCGCTGCACCGCTGCTCTCCAGGCTGCCACACCCCCCAGATATGCCTACAAATATATTTATTTAGCCGTAGAAATGATTTGGGAGACATGCCACACTGCAGAGTAGCGGTAAAATGAGCAGATTGCCACTTGACACAAAAGTGCGTTTTTCTCTGAAACTAGAGCGGGAGCTCCGTTTTTGGAGAAACCCAGCTCTCTTCTTCTACTTCGTCCTCACGAACGAAACGGCGGAAAAACTCGCCGTTTTTTCGTGGAGCACGTTGTAAAGTCACTCTTCAATCACGTGAAGACCGTTTGTTTCTAGGTGACGTGCAGAGTTCCGTTCGACGTGAGATAAAAGGTAAACAAATAGCCAAAAACATGTGGTCCTGAGCGGATGTGCTGAGGAATTAGTGTGGTCGCGAAAGAGTTAATGAGAGATGATTATTTGGACTTTTGTGAGGGGGGATTAGCAAAAGGTCGTTTATGAGCTTTGACGACAAAATATGTGGAGAAGACAAAGAAAAAGAGAAGAACTCACTTATAAACTGACGACATGAAAGTACGCTTCAAACAGTGGGAATGAAACAGCTTGTAGACATAGGCTACATGTGTTTTATATGTAACTTGCAAACTGTAATTGATCGTTATTTGAACACTGTTGATAAGCATGCCTTAGTAAAAGTGTGGTAGAGATTTAACACAGTGGAGGAGAACGAGGCTGCGCAGCATTAATGTAAATTATAACTCATGAACTGTGAAGCTTTTTCATTCTGAACCACTGAGGGAGTGAATTAATTCATTCTCTGCTGTTCTCAGTGGCTCAGTTACACATTAAACAGTGAAGTGTGTCAGAGGTGAAGTTATTATCGATGCCACTCAGCCTTATACTTTTTTCTGAATGACATGAATCTTTGTAGGAATGTTTCAAACAACACAGAGGTCTCGTTTTGTAGCAGCTGTCGGACCCACAGGAAACAGACCAACACAGGTTTTCCGTTTTCTGTGCCACATTTATCAGAGATTCTCCATCTTGGATTTCAGGGTTTTGATTTTAACTTTAACTGTCCATATTTTAATTGATGGTTCACAGAATCCAAATGTTTCATTAAAAAAAAACATTCTTTTAATTCTTAGTTTCCCTTTTCTTCTAATTTATTTTCTTTTTTCAGGGTTTTTTTGTTTTCCGTTTGATTTTGGATGAAATTACCCTCCATTATCCATCAGAGGGGATTCTGGGAGAATGCTCTCTATCAGGGAGTGAATCTCAATCGATGTAAATGTGAGTTTTGAGCAGTTTCCTCTTTGCTGAATTCTCTGTCTAGTTTGTTGGTTCATTGTGGCCACGTCATTAAAACAAAAAAATAAATAAAGGCTGTTCTTGTGGTCTCTGGTGTCATGCTGTTCGACTGAATAGACAATTTATTCATAACCAATCAAGCGTAATTTGCGGTTAAAGATAATTATCCTTAAAAATCAGACATAAACAAGACAGAACTATAAATTTGTTTCTAAAACAGTCGGACGCTGTGTCGCTGCATCCAATTAAAAAAAAAAGCTAGGCTAAATGATTTTTGCAAAACAATGAAAGTGACATTTTTCAACTAAATATGTTGAGTTTAACTTCGTAAACCATCCCATTCGGTGCCTATTCACATTTCACACAATGTTACAACTTTTTCGGAAACAGGTTGTAAATAAGTAAATATGAGATTTATAAATATGTTTAAAACTATACCACTTTGTTGATGTACGTTTATAAGATTTCAGACACTTTGAAATTAAGGAACTCAGACTGAACTGAATAATTTACCTCTCAAACTACAAAAAAACTTTAGATTTAGTTAAACAGCAGCAACTTTCTAATCAGAATGATAAATATTATACACATTTTGTTCTGTAAAAATATCAGATTAATGACTTATTCAGCCTTTTTTGGACTGACTTCATATCTTCAGACCAGTGTTATTATATAGTGTTATAATAATAATATATGATGTTTTTCTCTGTGTTGTCAAACTCATTATTGTTGTTCAGTAGGTTGATCCTAGTGGACGTGATGCCTTCAGGGTCAAAGAGATACAGTGGGGAATGTGCTGCATAGATCTCTGTGTATGTTACTTCACAGACATGAGGAGCAACACACACACACACACACACACACACTGATCGGTGGCGTGTGCAGCCTGCAGCATATGGACGGCCTCATGTCTCCAGCTGTGGCGGCTGATGACTGAGGGCTTCTGAGGGCAGCGGTGGCGGCGGCGGCGGCAGATGGACGCCAGGCTCGACATACGGCTGCGTCTGGTCCGACTCTGCAGGATAATGATGGGATGGAAGAGACGCATCATCACAGGTAATAGATTTATAAATGATCCATTTACAAGAAGAGACGCAGAGAAAGACACACACAGAGGGAGAGGGAGTGTGTGTGTGTGTGTTTGACCTCTGACCCCACCACCGGACTCAAAAAGAGTCGCTCAGCAGGTGTGAGGAGGGAATCAGCAGATGGAATCTACTCAGTTACCATGGAGATGATTCAGCTTCAAAGCCGGACACCTGATGGGAGACGGAGAGTAAAGACGGGAAGACGATTCCATCGCCTGCAGCTCAATCAGAGAAAACTCGTTAGTGTTAATGAATAAAACTTTATTGCCTTTTACAAACGAGAAGAAAATTTAAAATGAAAGTGAAAGTGGAGGATCTGAAGAATGGAGCTGAACGAGGTCGCAGCAAACACAGGGACGACGTGATTGGCTCGTGGTGAGATCTGATTGGTCGACAAAACAGCTGATTGAAGGGGAATTGCCATTTTTTTTTACATTCTGGACCTTATTTCTAGCATAAAATACGATAATTTCCTCACCCAGATAACTTTGGTGTCATTACAAGTGGTTGTGATGAAATGAGCTCCAGCCGAGAGGCGCGTATATCCGTATAATGGAGTCTACAGGGCAGCAGAATGCAGCCTCTAAATAACACATTATCTGCAGAGAAACTCCTTCATTTCACCAATATTTAGTTCTGATAGGCTAGTGCTATTCCCCTCTGAGTCCGGGGTTAGCTGTTATCAACATCCGGGGCGTGGCTTGTTGCTAGCGCTAATGCTACGGTTCGTTTCTGTGTGTTTCTGACTTGTCAGAACAAAATGAGCAGCTGGATGAAGTTCAGCTTCCACAGGCTTCCTCTCCTCAACCTGGACTCACTAAAGCTCCGGCTAGTTGAGATAAAAATGGACCCGAATGCCGAAGCGGAATGATTATTATCAGAATGAGCCGGGCGGCGCTCAGAGATGACATCATCCAGGTCAGAGGTCAGTAGGTCAACCTACAGACCCCGGATGTTGATAACAGCTAACCCCGGACTCAGAGGGGAATAGCACTAGCCTATCAGAACTAAATATTGGTGAAATGAATGAGTTTCTCTGCAGATATATGTGTTATTTAGAGGCTGCATTCTGCTTGTAATGACACCAAAGTTATCTGGGTGAGTAAATGATCGTATTTTATGATAGAAATAAGGTCCAGATTGTAAAAAAAAAATGCAATTACCCTTTAATACAAGGAGTGAGGTGAGAGAGGGAGGAAACCAGATGTTTTCTCGTTCTCTCTCACAGGTGTCGGAGCTTTCAGCCTCTTTGTATGTGTGTGTATACAGTGTGTGTGTTGCTGTGATGTGAACAAATCAAAGTGACTGAACCCACCCAAGTTTTTTTTTAAATGCATATCTTTATTGATTTTTGAACTTGGTACCTCATTCATCCAAGAACAATTTGTTACATCTTTCAAGTCTTTAAACAGCTTCCCTTTCTCCACCCGACCCTGAACACAGAGCCGTCAGTTGAAGAAAACAATGATACTTTGATCCTTTGAGAAAAGAAAAATGAAAAACAAAAACAGCAAAAACAAAAAACAATATGTTGTACAGCGCGCCTGCATGTCATCTGGTAAGAGTGGATACATAAATAATCGACTGAAATAAACAGGAGAGAGACAGAGAAAAGAAAAAGGAGAGAAACATACATATTCATTTCAGCACATTTCATACGACAAGCGCAAACTCAATGTGCTTCACAAAAACAAAACAAAGCACATTACATAAGCAATACACGTAAAATACATATCAAAGCACATAAAAAACAAAACAAAGCACATTACATAAGCATTATGCGTAAATTACATATAAAATCACATAAAAACAATATAAAAAGAAGGTAATGTTGCAAATTAAAAACAATTAAAAACTGAAAGCTTAAAAGAAGATAGCAGACCTGAGTTTGTGTGGAAGGGAATTCCAAAGAGTCGGACCAAACTGACTGACATGAGCTGCCACTATTCCATATGCATATGTATATATAATAATAATAAAAAGAGATTATTGATGTATGTAAAATTAAAAAGAAAACAGAAATAATACCTGAATACAATTGGTAACACTTTATAATAAGTTTACACTATGAAGCATTAGTTAAGCAATACTGAATTCTTAATTTATTACACATGAATACGGTACTCTGTTTATAAACACAGTTAGTGCTGATCAATGATGAGTAAAACATTTTAACTGTGTTTATAAACTACATACTAATGAGTATTCATGTCTTATAAATGATTAATTCAGTATTTAATGCTCAACTAATGCTTAATAGGGTGTACTTATTATAAAGTGTTACCATCAAATTCAATTAAATGGTCCAGTGATTTAAAGGGATAGTTCAACATTTTGGCAAATTGGCCCATTGCCGTTCGTTACCTTTAATTGTTGGTGCAAGCTGTTTTTAGAACGGTGGAGCAGAGCCGTGAGCTGCTCAGAGCTACGCTACGGAGGCTCATGGGATTTCTTGGTTTCCCTCATCAAACTCATCAAATACACAATCCAACAACTCCACAACGCTCTGGTGGACAAGGTGTGAGCTGCACATTCACCACGCTATGAGATAATAACACAACGTTACCACACAGAGTTGTTTTAGAGGGAAATACAGAGACTGTTGATGAAAAACTGTCCCTGAAGGCAACGTGCATCAGTGGTTTTGCATGAATTTCCCTCTAAAACAACTCTGTCTGGTAACGTTGTGTTATTATCTCATAGCGTGGTGAATGTGCAGGTCACAACTTGTCCACCAGAGCGTTGTGGAGTTGTTGGATTGTGTATTTGATGAGTTTGATGAGGGAAACCAAGAAATCCCATAATGATCCTCCATAGCGTAGCTCTGAGCAGCTCACGGCTCTGCTCCGCCGTTCTAAAAACAGCTTGCACCGACAATTAAAGGTAATGAACCTACTGCTATGACTATAGGGATTATGGCAATGGACCACTTTGACAAAATGATGAACTATCCCTTTAAGGAGTTAGGATATAAAAATATGATAAATGAATTCCATATGTTATAAAAAACATGACTTTTTTTGTTGTTTTTATTGTGTTTTATAATCAAAAAGCAGGAAGGAAGTTCATTCATCCACATGTTCAGAGAACGACCTCACTCCGGTTTCTCATTTTCATCAACAGACGGAGGTGAAGAGAGACACAGAGAGAGAGAGAGTGTGTGTGTGTGTGTTTTCATGACTATTAGCTCAATGGACCACAGCTACAGGTGTGTGTGTGTCTAAGTGTGTGTGTGTGTGTGTGTAAAGTGGTGCATTCACTAATGCAGTTCATCACAGTTCACGCCAGCCTGCTGCTGAAAACCTCCTTCACTCAGTGTGTGTGTGTGTGTGTGTGTGTGTGTGTGACTTTGACAAATAGCAACTGTGTGTGTTTGAGTGCGTTTGTGTGTGTGTGTGCCATCACAGGTAACCAAGGAAACGGGGGATGGTATGTGTATGTATGTGTGTGGCAATACTTCCATACTATTCTATGGAGGAGGAAGATGAAGGTGCTGCCCCCCCTCCTCCTCTTCTTCCTCCTCCTCCTCCTCCTCCTCCTCCTCCTCCTCCTCCTCCTCTTCTTCCTCTTCTTCTGTTTAATAAAGACGTTAAATTCTCTCTCTGTTCTTTTTATAAATCAAACCGATGCTAATTTATTCAAAGTGACTCACCCGTAGCGAAGGCCCAGTAAATCCCTCTGCACTCCGGGGCTGATGTGTGTCTCTGTGTGTGTGTGTGTGTGTGTGTGTGTGTGTGTGTGTGTGTGTGTGTGTGTGTGTGTGTGTGGTTGTTGTACAGTGTCAGATTGTCTCTCTCCCCCCTCCTCCCCTCCTCCTCCCCCCTCCTCCCTGTCAGCAGAGACGTGAACAGCTGGTGGAAAAAAAACACACACAAAAAAAACCTCTTTCTGTCGTTTCTCTCTGTGTGTCGATGTCGAGTGGAATCACAGAGACTTTTCTGCAGCGACTTCAACGCAAACTAACGCTTCAATGAGATGAAGAGTCGCCATCTTCACCATCTTCATCATCATCATCATCATCATCATCATCATCGTCGTCGTATAAAACGAACCTGTTGCCTCTGTACATATTACAAAAAAGTGCCATAAGAATAGTCTTTAATGTTAGGTTCAATGATCACACTAATCTACTGTTTTTGAAGGCATCTTGTATATAAATATAATAATATATTAGAATAAATCCAGTTAAATAACTCATAAATTAACTTACTGTATAGATTATAATGACTAGATAACTTGATAGATAATTTATGAATAAGGGGTGGGAGTAAATAAGTTTTACTTCTTCCCACTCCTTTTCGGATATGAAAAAACAAAAAAACAAAAAATCAAATTACCTTTATTTTGAATTATTTTATTTTATTTTTTTATTTTATTTTATTTTTTGTTCATATGTTGTCTTTGCAAAGTTTTTATATGTTATGTCTGTCTATTTCTGTATTATCTTTTATTTCTTTTAACATGTCCGAAATAAACTTAAACTTAAACTAAACTAAAATAAATCTGCATTAAAATTTAAAATCAAAACTGCACTAATCGCAAAAAATAATCTTTTATAATTAAAAAAATATATATTTCATGAGAGGGAAGGTTGTAAAAGATATGACTTAAGAGGAAAAGTGTAACATCGACTCTTAAAAGTAGGCTATGTGTATATCTGTCGGAGGGGTTATTCTATAGAATAGTTTAGGTGTAGAGGCTAAACTCAGTAAAAATGTTAATCAATTTAAAAGTAAGTTTAGAAAAGGAGTGTTTGAAATGTATAACAGGGAGGAGAAGATAAATGATGTAAACTGATGAGATGACTGTGGAGACGAGGGGTTTGTGACCATGTTTTGGTTGTATTAATTATTGTAGCGGAAGCTCCCAGTGTCTCGGTTCACTGCTCTTCCTGTGTCTGTGCAAATCTCGGCGGAACAATTTCTCATGTTGGGGCTTCAATACAAGAGGGACATTACAGACGAGCAGCATGGACGTATTTGGATGTTTTTTGGTGTGTCTTTTTGGACGATATGGACAAATACTGCTACACGGCCACTACAAGAGCTTTTATAACGGAGGTTTAGAGGTTTAGAGGGATCAGCAGGGTCACTCCTGAACACACACACACAGTAACACACACACATATACACACAGACACACACACACACATATAGACACACACACAGATACACTCTCACCCATGGGAAATCAACCCGGGGGCCTTGATCTGAGCGTTTCTACTTTTTTTCTTTTATCTCTCGTCGTTTCATCGTCGTCCAACCAGCGACGGAGCTGAAGAGACGACGAGTTTTTATTTTTATTATTATTATTATGGGGTGTGACAGAAAGAATGTGTTTATTTCCCATAATGCACCAGTTTGACTCCGACGAGAGCAGAGCTGCAGCTCTGAATGAATAAACACGATTTTTACATTATGATAATGATGATGATTATATTGTTCATTCATTTGTTTCCCTACAGTTCTAACAACAAATGTTCATCACTGGAGCTTTTACTCTCTTTTTTTTTTGTAATTTGATGGTCATTACAGCTCATTTACATAAAAACATTTTGTTTGTGATTGAAATAAAAACAAAATCTTGAATTCATTTGACTGGAGCTGAAATTAGAAGAACAGATGTTGATGGATGAGTCTTGATTAGAGCTGCAACAATGAATCAATTAATCGAACAATAATCAATTATTAAGTTAATCATTGACTATTTTGATAATAATCAGTTTGAGTCGAAAAAAAGTCAAAATTCTCTGATTTCAGCTGCTTAAATGTGAATATTTCTGGTTTCTTTGTTCCTTTATGACAATAAACTGAGTCTCTCTTTGGTTTGTGGACAAAACAAGACATTTGAGGACGTCGTCTGGTGGTTTGGGAAACACTGGTTGACATTTCTCAACATTTTTTTATATTTTATTGACCAAACAACTAATTAATCAATCATTGATAATAATAATAATTGCTGGTTGCAGCCCTGTAGTCTTGATGCTGTTCAGTATCCAGGACCATAAAGCTCTCAGTCTGAATAAAAATCCCATAACTCCATGTGGAGGACGACTGTCTGCACAGGAACAGGAGGGATTCAGACAGGTGTCTGTGTGTGTGTGTGTTCTTGTAACATGCTACGTTGTGAGGACTGGAACGAGTTTTTAACCTACAGAGTGAGGACATTTCTGGGAAGTGAGGACATTTTAGCCGGCCAAGACTTGGGTTAAGACGTTAGGTTATAATTAGGTTTAGAGTAATGGTTAAGTTAAGGCATTTGTTTTGGATGGTTAAGGTTAGGGTAAGGGGCAAGGGAATACATTATGTCAATGACATGTCCTCACAAAGATAGATTTACAAGGATGCGTGTGTGTGTGTGTGTGTGCTGCACCATCACCACGGAGACTCTGCTGTTCAGTTGATTGACAGGTGATTCAATCTGTGCGGTGACAGAACAGGAAGTGGAGGCTGCAGCCGGAGGGGGGGCCGGGACTCAACTCATCCTGCAGCATCGGCCCCAAGCTGCTTCACAAGTCAATGAGCTGACACACACACACACACACACACACACACACTTACACACTCTGATAATGAGGAACAGACCACCTACAGGCGTCGTCCTGATTGGAGCTCTTTGAATCAGCTGAAGTCAAAAGGATGAAAAACTTCCTGCGAGCAGAGACTCCACTGTGAAACTTTTAACACTCTGTAGCTTTCAATCAAAGCAGCATGGAATCATGGGAAAATCATGGGCGCCGTCACCGTCAGCTTCACATGGTCTGTTTCCTTCAGGGTCGCTGGTCCAGGATCAGGAGACAATTGTTTCTCTGATAAACACATGAACAGAACAGAAAGATCTAAACTAACATCAGGTTTATGATGCAGATTACTGTAATAATCCTGGTTTTTCAAAATAAGAGCTGCATTAGCTTCCTTCCTGAAGCTTCAGAGACGTACACTGCAAAAACTCAAAATCTTACCAAGAATATTTGTCTTATTTCTAGTCAAAATGTAATTTCTAGTCAAAACAAATCTCATTATACTTAAAGTAAGACTCATCACATAAAAAGTAACTTGTTTTCAGACACTTTTTAGTTCTTTCAAGCATACAGTATTTTCACTTGAAACAAGTAGAAAAATCTGATAGTGGAGCAAGTTTTCTTTCTTACAACAAGCACAAAAAACTTAGCCTGATGCATCAGCCGCTTATTTCATTACATTTCATATAGCGTCTGAACACGAGCCATAGGGATTCGTTTGCTTCCGGGAGGCGGTTGCTTACATTTGCTTCAACTAATCGCTGCTGCTTGGTGGTCACGTGTGCTATACACCGGTTAAGCTCATAGGTTAATCTTGAGCGCTTGAGTTCAACGTCATCGCCTTCACTTACCCGTCTGTTCGCTGATTGATCGCCAGAGCGGACGGAGCAAACCGAAACGCATTGCTAGTTTCCTGACTACATGGTTGAGGCAAATGAAATTTGCCGGAACCAGTAGGCGGCGCTAGCCTGGCTACAAAAGACTTGCTTTCCACTGCAGATTTTTCTACTTATTTCGAGTGAAAATTTGTTTGAAACAAATGAAAATTATTTTAAAACAAGTTAATTTTTAGGTGATGAGTCTCATTTTAAATGGAAAGAGATTAGTTTTGACCCGAAATGAGACATTTTGACAAGAAATAAGACAAATATTCTTGGAAAGATTCTGAGTTTTTGCAGTATGGATGTATTATATGATGTGTACATGTAAATATATTATGTATGATGTATTATACTATATATATATTATACTATACCCTGGTTCGATCACCGGCGGCCCTTTGCTGCATGTTATCCCCCCTTAGAATCAGAATCAGAACTGTTTTTATTGCCAAGAGCAGTAAAGGTCAGTTTACAGCACGAGGAACTTCGTCGTCTCGGTGTCAGGTGCAAACATAAAGGTACCAAAAATAGTTTAAAGGGAGGGAATTAAGAATTTAAATAAAATAAAATGAAATAGAATGAATTAAAATATTCTAGTGCAAAAGATACACGTATAGTATATGCAAAAAAAAAAAAAAAAAAAAACTAAAAAAGGATTCTTCTCTGAATACTATAAATTTGCATCTTCAGCAATGGCGTTCAGCTGATTTCAGCATTCACACGCATTTCCATTCCAGGAAATTCTTTTTCTAGTTTATTTTTATTTATTTTGTTTATTATAATATCTTGTACTATGACTGGTTTTCAAAATAAGTTTAAGTGTCTTCTACCTTTTTAACATTTCTACTGGATTTTGCTCATTTCTCAGCCTTCAAGTTTTATGTTTCAGCTTTAGCCTTTTTCAACATTGCCTCAGCAGTTTCTTCAGTTAATTCAGCATTTTTTCAACAATTTCTTCAGCTCATTCAGCATTTCTTCAGCAATGGCATTCGGCTGATTTCAGCATTCACACGCATTTCCATTCTTGGAAATGCTTTTTCTAGTTTACATTTATGACACAAAACTGATTATTGTGACTGTTTATTATGACATCTTGTACTATGAATGGTTTTAAAATAATATTTCAGTCTTGATACAGATCAATCAGTCAGAGCTCACAGTATGAACTCAATCTTATACACATGGTACATACATATTTTATATATTAATTATTATTATTATTATTATTATAGTGTCATGCATACACCGTGGACCAGAGTAGGTCATCACAATATCAGGAAAACAAGAAAACAAACAAACAATATAATTATTAAAGAGTTTGGTCACGAAAAAAACCCACAAAAAATTGTCATCTGCTATATATATATATACATATATATATATAGATGCGTATATGCATGTGTGTTTGTATGTATGTGTACATTTGTATTATACTGTGAAAACATCCCATAAAAAACAACCTTCAGTGTGTTTGAACTGGTCTGTAGTGACCTCTACTGGTTAAAAACTAAATTACAATGAGGTCAGGAGTAAAAACTTTTTACCAGTTTATTCTTCACTGATACTTTTCTGACTGTGTTGATTTCAAATGTCTGATATTCAATGTTTATGCAATTTAGATTAACTAGAACTGTAACAATTAATGTAATAACTAATTAAAGGTTTCTGCCCAAGAAAAAAAAAATTAAATAGCTGTACACCTAAAAATATGGATGTTAGTAAATTCATAGTTATGGAGATGTTTTGATTCGGTCTGTTAACAATAATTCATGTTTATGTGTTACAATTCCATACATGTTGTGCCCCGTCTTACGTATAGTGTTAAAGAAAACCCTGCATTATGTTTTTGCTCCTGTGTTCCTACACTAGGGAACTTGTTCTTCTTGTCACCAAACACTCTCTTCACTTGCTCTGATGGTTAAATACCTCCGCTATTACATCACTGGATGTTGCTAGTATACTTTACATTTATAACACAATACACTGACTTTCTGATATTTTGAGCAAAATAGACAAAAATGTGATTAATCCCGATTAACTCCGAAAAATTATGAGATTTATTGCACTTAAAACTTGTAATTGCTTGACAGCACTATTATAAAGATGATCATCCTCTTTATCTCTAACTGCTCTGCTCCACTGTCACTGACACCTTCACTGGTAACAGCTTCACTGGGAAGTTATCAGTGTGAAACCATGGAAACATCTTCTGAGTGAAAGTGTGTGTGAAGGTGTGTATGTGTGTGTTAGTATCAGGATCAGAGAACAACAGTTTTCCTCTGTTCAAGTCCAGATTCACTCTGATCCTCTGGTGCTTCTTCTGCTCTGGGAGAACAATGGATAGTAGAGATGATGGTGAAGTTGCTCTGTATCTGTTATCTCCATATAACTCTAACTTCCATAATCCAGACCGCCCTATGTTGTATCCCTTCTTCTTCACAGACTCTGGTAACACACCCAGTAACCAGTTTGTACTGTCTCCAACCTGGACATCCCAGCTGTGAGTCCCTGAGTTAAAGCCCTCAGAGCCCAGGACAGAGCAGACATAATCAAACCTCTCTGGATTGTCAGGAAGCTGCTGTCCATCTCCTCCTTTCACACTGGTCAGATCTTCAGACAGGGTGAGATATGTACCAACAGTGTTCGGGTCCAGAACCACGGGACTGTAAGAGACCATGTCCTTCATCTTGTTCCAGATGTTGAAGGTCAGGTTGCCCAGGTGTTTGGCCTGGTCTATCAGAGCTCCTGAGTCCAGCTGTGGATCCTCCAGCAGGGGGCGCTGCTGGACTCTTTCCACTGCAGCCTTGTAGTTGAGCAGGAATGAGACGTCTTCAGCTCTCAGCTCGTCCTCTGTGGCTCTGACTGTGTGTGAAAGAGCTGCTATCTCTCTGCTCAGAGCCTCCATCTTCTCCTTCATCCTCTGACTCTTCTGCTCCTCTTCCTCCCTCAGTGCAGCCATCCTGGCCTCCTCTTCCTCTTCTAGAAACTGGTGAAGCTTCTTAAACTGCTCCTTAATCTGCCTCTCTGTGTGTCGGGCCTGGACCTTAATGTGTTCTGCTGTTTGACCAAACTTCACTTGCACTTCTTCAAAACCCTCTAACATATACTTTAATGGCTCCAGAGTTTCCTCAAGTTCCTTCTTGAGTTGTGAAGCAGCTTCATCGATGGGTTTGATTCTGTGGTTTTTGTGTGTGTCTGAATGGAGACAGACGACACACACTGGCTGCTGATGGTCCAGACAGAAGAGTTTGAGTTTCTCAGAGTGCAGACTGCAGAGAGCCTCTGAAGATCTCTGCTCTCTCTGCTGTAAGAAGCTCTCACACAGGTTCTTCAACGCAAGGTTACAGGGTGGATGTTCTCTTGAAGATCTTCTCATACAAACTGGACACAGTGGATCTCGTTTCTCTCTCCACCAGCTCTTCAGACAGTCTTTACAGAAGCTGTGGCTGCAGGACAGAACAACAGGATCTCTGAAGACCTCCGTACAGACCGGACAGCAGAGATCCTCCTCTGGTCTTGAAGCCATTTAGTCTGTGAGTGAAGCTGAAAACACAGCAGACAGGAAGTAGAGTCAGCCATGGCTCCCCATGGCTTAAGACCTTCCTTTATAACAGGGCTTTTAGTTAGGGCTGGTTCAGGTAGCTCTGAACCATTGTATAGCTATGCTGCTATAGGCTTAGACTGCTGGGGGACACATCTGGTTACACAGGGCCCTCTCCTCCCCTCCTCTTGTCGTGTCGTCAGACTGTGTGGGAAAGGAGGTGAAAAACGACGACCAGGAGAGCTAGCAGCCAGCGGCCATTTATTAGCGTGCAGGCAGATAAATCATAACACAAAAAGCATCCCTCACTGACCTGAGGAGGAAACCCTGTAATACTTGTTACTACATACTCCTTGCGCCCTCTAAGGGACATAAAGTGAATAACACCTTGAACAGCAGGGCGCTGTGTAACCTGACACCCTTTTCATCTTATTGTAACATCTGCTGTGCTTTTCTCTTAAACACCACTCTCCTCTCCTCCCCTCTCCTCTCCTGCTTTCTCCTCTCATCCTCTCCTCTCCTGCTTTCTCCTCTCATCCTCTCCTCTCCCCTCTTCTCCTCTCCTCTCCTGCTTTCTCCTCTCGTCCTCTCTCCTCTCCTGCTTTCTCCTCTCCTCTCCCCTCCTGCTTTCTTCTCTCGTCCTCTCTCCTCTCCTCTCCCCTCTTCTCCTCTCCTGCTCTCTCCTCTCCTCTATTCTCCTCTCCCCTCTCCACCCCTCCTCTCCTCTCCTCTCCCCTCCCCTCCTCTCCTCTCGTCCTCTCTCCTCTCCTCTCCCCTCCTCTCCTCTCCCCTCCTCTCCTCTCCTCAGTATATTTTTGAACTGTCATTATCATTTTATCATTATCATTATCATTATCATCATTATCATTCCTCCCATTACTGTAAGCTGGCCAGCTCTCCCTGCCTCTCCTCCCACCGGAAGCTGCCTCCATCAGCTCTCCTTACATTTCCATGTTTCCCCACATTCTGTCATAAACTATAAATTGTTTTCTTGTCTGTAACAACATCTATGTCACGTCTGCCCGTCCATGGGTGAGGGATCCCTCCTCTGTTGCTCACCCTGAGGTTTCTCAGATTTTTCCCCTGTTAAAAGGGTTTTCCATGGAGTTTTTCCTCAGTCGATGTGAGGGTCTAAGGACAGAGGATGTTGTTACGATGCCATGTTGGCTATACAAATAAAATTGCCTTGCCTCCCTCCTCTACTGACTTGACTGAAGTTTACTGTGACTCTGAGTCCAGGTTTTAGTCAAACTCACCTTCAGTGTGTGGAGTGTCAGCAGGTTGAAGCAGCAGTGTTGTAGCTGGACTCACTCACAGGATGGAAGTTGTTGGTTTGGTCTGAAGCTGAATCTGATCATCTCTTCTTCAGTCTGCCGCTCTGTGATTGAAGTGAAAGTGCAGCAGTCTCCTGGTTTACGAGTCATGTGAGGGGGCGGAGCTTTGTCAAACTGAAAGTTCTGCAGGATGATGCAGCAGCTCTGTTTAGTTTCTGTTTGTGGATCATTTAAAGCAGAAGTAAGCGGAATATTTGGGTTAATATAAGTCTTAAATGGTTATATCTTCCGACAGCAATCACTTACATAGAGTGTTTGGTCTGAAACACGGGTCTGTCAGTCACTCTGCTCTGCTGTAAGCCGAGGAAAAAACTTATTGTATACTTGAATTTTGAATTTGAATTTATTTATTCAGGATAGCCCCTTGAGATGAATCATCTCATTTTAGAGGGGGTCCTTCCGCAAAAAGATACAATGATACAATGTCAGGTAAAGAAATAAAAGAAAAACAAATGCATTGAAACACAATACAGGACTGACATACATACACACACACACACACACACGCACACAGATATCAGAATAATAGTCAACTTGTGATATCTAAGCTTACAAATGGGAAAAAGAAAGAAATAAAGAAAATAATAATAATAATAAAAACTAAGTAAATAAATAATCAGATAAGAGAATCACACACACAAAAAAAAGAAAAATATTACAGTTTGCACGAGAGAGAGGAAAGATAAACAATAGGAAAAAAAAAAATAATAATAATAAACATAATCAGAAACAAGATACTTCCTTGTATCCTACAAGTTTTATCCAATGAGGAGAGAGAACGGCATGAAGGGCTGTGTGTGCAGCCAAGGGATGCGCGTGAATGTGGTGACATAGGGACGAGGACCAATAGATCCATGACGAGGGCGGGGACTGCTAACTCCATTGGCTGACAAAAAATTCGCCAAAACGACCGGATCGCTTACTTCTGCTTTAACATCTAAAGAGTCTTAATTCATTAGTGGAGAACTTCAAACACAGACCTGCAGTGGAGAAATGAGTCCAAGACACCATGACGACAGAAATGCAGCATTTATCAAACTTTTGCGGGATGTGCTTCAGTTTTAAAGCTGTACAGAAATGGCTGTTTGTCCTGCTAGTTGCGCCGAGTTGCCGCACAAGTTTACCCGAGTAAGGAAAACAAGTTTGATTGGTCGTTATCGAGCGGGCGGGACATTGAATGTTTGGGGCGAGACCGAGCTCGGTGTGTGTGTGTTGTCTCAGACGTTTGATTGACAGATGACGGATCCAATATCAGTGGCTGGTGAATTGTGTACACAGTCACAGTGGAGTATAATTCGTGCGCCTGCATTATCCAATGTGGAAAAAAAAATACCACACTTCACTTCACTTTCACCACGGATTTACTCGAAAATAGAATTTTGCACAAAGTTTGGCCTACATCGTCTGATAGATGAGTTATTACACTAATGTTAAGACCCACAGTGGGCTCAAATTCAATTTTCTTTTCCATACACCTTTAAAGGGACAACGAGGAGTTTCTATTTGGTTATTTAAAAGTCTCACGTTAATGTGGATGAATCTACGTTACCCACACTCGTTAATGGGCCCATTTTCGATAAATATATTGTTTTGTCTCTATCATTATTTTGTTATTATTAGTGGTGGTGGAAATGCTGGTCGAGCCGACCAGCGTTTCTTTAGTTTCGGTTTCGTGGTGAGTCATCATGAGAATAACGCAGCCGAATCGCCGTTTATGGTCGGAACTACGACAGTATCTGATCGTCTTCCAACCTCTGACTTTAAGTCTTGATGAATGAAAACATGAGTCCGTCTTGCGCCGGTCAAAGAATTTTACGGTGCGCGTGGAGGCTCATAAATGTAGTGTGAAAACGCTTCGCTTTTCCCAAACTCCTTGTTGTCCCTTTAAAGGAACTATTTGGTTTATGTGTTATGTGTTACAATTCCATACATGTTGTGCCCCGTCTTACGTATAGTGTTACAGAAAACCCTGCATTATGTTTTTGCTCCTGTGTTCCTACACTAGGGAACTTGTTCTTCTTGTCACCAAACGCTCTCTTCACTTGCTCTGATGGTTAAATACCTCCGCTATTACATTACTGGATGTTGCTAGTATACTTAACATTTCCAACACAATACACTGACTTTCTGATATTTTGAGCAAAAAAGACAAAAATGTGATTAATCGCGATTAACTCAGAAAAATTATGAGATTTATTGCAATTAAAACTTGTAATTGCTTGACAGCACTATTATAAAGATGATCATCCTCTTTATCTCTAACTGCTCTGCTCCACTGTCACTGACACTTTCACTGGTAACAGCTTCACTGGGAGGAGATCATCAGTGTGAATGTATGGAAACATCTTCTGAGTGAAAGTGTGTGTGAAGGTGTGTATGTGTGTGTTAGTATCAGGATCAGAGAACGACAGTTTTCCTCTGTTCAAGTCCAGATTCACTCTGATCCTCTGGAACTTCTTCTGCTCTGGGAGACCAGTCCATGGAGTTGATGGTGAAGTTGCACTGTATTTACCTCCAAAGAACCGTAACATCCATAATCCAGACACAAAGTTGTCTCCTTTCCTCTGCACAGACTCTGGTAACACACCCAGTATCCAGTGTGTATTGTCTCCAACCTGGACATCCCAGCTGTGAGTCCCTGAGTTAAAACCCTCAGAGCTCAAGACAGAGCAGTTATAATAATCAATCCTCTCTGGATTGTCAGGAAGCTGCTGTTTGTCTCCTCCTAGTCTCACACTGGTCAGATCTTCAGACAGGATGAGATATGGATGAGCAGTGTTTGGGTCCAGAACCAGAGGACTGTAGGAGACCATGTCCTTCATCTTGTTCCAGATGTTGAAGGTCAGGTTGCCCAGGTGTTTGGCCTGGTCTATCAGAGCTCCTGAGTCCAGCTGTGGATCCTCCAGCAGGGGGCGCTGCTGGACTCTTTCCACTGCAGCCTTGTAGTTGAGCAGGAATGAGACGTCTTCGGCTCTCAGCTCGTCCTCTGTGGCTCTGACTGTGTGTGAAAGAGCTGCTATCTCTCTGCTCAGAGCCTCCATCTTCTCCTTCATCCTCTGACTCTTCTGCTCCTCTTCCTCCCTCAGTGCAGCCATCCTGGCCTCCTCTTCCTCTTCTAGAAACTGGTGAAGCTTCTTAAACTGCTCCTTAATCTGCCTCTCTGTGTGTCGGGCCTGGACCTTAATGTGTTCTGCTGTTTGACCAAACTTCACTTGCACTTCTTCAAAACCCTCTAACTTCTTCTTTAATGGCTCCAGAGTTTCCTCAAGTTCCTTCTTGAGTTGTGAAGCAGCTTCATCGATGGGTTTGATTCTGTGGTTTTTGTGTGTGTCTGAATGGAGACAGACGACACACACTGGCTGCTGATGGTCCAGACAGAAGAGTTTGAGTTTCTCAGAGTGCAGACTGCAGAGAGCCTCTGAAGATCTCTGCTCTCTCTGCTGTAAGAAGCTCTCACACAGGTTCTTCAACGCAAGGTTACAGGGTGGATGTTCTCTTGAAGATCTTCTCATACAAACTGGACACAGTGGATCTCGTTTCTCTCTCCACCAGCTCTTCAGACAGTCTTTACAGAAGCTGTGGCTGCAGGACAGAAGAACAGGATCTCTGAAGACCTCCGTACAGACCGGACAGCAGAGATCCTCCTCTGGTCTTGAAGCCATTTAGTCTGTGAGTGAAGCTGAAAACACAGCAGACAGGAAGTAGAGTCAGCCATGGCTCCCCATGGCTTAAGACCTTCCTTTATAACAGGGCTTTTAGTTAGGGCTGGTTCAGGTAGCTCTGAACCATTGTATAGCTATGCTGCTATAGGCTTAGACTGCTGGGGGACACATCTGGTTACACAGGGCCCTCTCCTCCCCTCCTCTTGTCGTGTCGTCAGACTGTGTGGGAAAGGAGGTGAAAAACGACGACCAGGAGAGCTAGCAGCCAGCGGCCATTTATTAGCGTGCAGGCAGGTAAATCATAACACAAAAAGCATCCCTCACTGACCTGAGGAGGAAACCCTGTAATACTTGTTACTACATACTCCTTGCGCCCTCTAAGGGACATAAAGTGAATAACACCTTGAACAGCAGGGCGCTGTGTAACCTGACACCCTTTTCATCTTATTGTAACATCTGCTGTGCTTTTCTCTTAAACACCACTCTCCTCTCCTCCCCTCTCCTCTCCTGCTTTCTCCTCTCATCCTCTCCTCTCCTGCTTTCTCCTCTCATCCTCTCCTCTCCCCTCTTCTCCTCTCCTCTCCTGCTTTCTCCTCTCGTCCTCTCTCCTCTCCTGCTTTCTCCTCTCCTCTCCCCTCCTGCTTTCTTCTCTCGTCCTCTCTCCTCTCCTCTCCTCTATTCTCCTCTCTCCTCTCCCCTCCCCACCCCTCCTCTCCTCTCCTCTCCCCTCCCCTCCTCTCCTCTCGTCCTCTCTCCTCTCCTCTCCTCTCCCCTCCTCTCCTCTCCTCAGTATATTTTTGAACTGTCATTATCATTTTATCATTATCATTATCATTATCATCATTATCATTCCTCCCATTACTGTAAGCTGGCCAGCTCTCCCTGCCTCTCCTCCCACCGGAAGCTGCCTCCATCAGCTCTCCTTACATTTCCATGTTTCCCCACATTCTGTCATAAACTATAAATTGTTTTCTTGTCTGTAACAACATCTATGTCACGTCTGTCCGTCCTGAGTGAGGGATCCCTCCTCTGTTGCTCACCCTGAGGTTTCTCAGATTTTTCCCTGTTAAAAGGGTTTTCTATGGAGTTTTTCCTCAGTGGATGTGAGGGTCTAAGGACAGAGGATGTTGTTATGATGCCATGTTGGCTATACAAATAAAATTGCCTTGCCTCCCTCCTCTACTGACTAGACTGAAGTTTACTGTGACTCTGAGTCCAGGTTTTAGTCAAACTCACCTTCAGTGTGTGGAGTGTCAGCAGGTTGAAGCAGCAGTGTTGTAGCTGGACTCACTCACAGGAAGTTGTTAGTTTGGTCTGAAGCTGAATCTGATCGTCTCTTCTTAAGTCTGCCGCTCTGTGATTGAAGTGAAAGTGCAGCAGTCTCTTGGTTTACGAGTCATGTGAGGGGGCGGAGCTTTGTCAAACTGAAAGTTCTGCAGGATGATGCAGCAGCTCTGTTTAGTTTCTGTTTGTGGATCATTTAAAGCAGAAGTAAGCAGAATATTTGTGTTAATAAGTCTTAAATAGAATATCTTCCGATAGCAATCACTTACATAGAGTGTTTGGTCCGAAACATGGGTCTGTCAGTCACTCTTTTAGTTTAGTTTTTAGTTAATTATTATGGGTCCATGGCACTGGTCCGACCTCCCATTAGTCCGACCTCCCATTGGTTCGAACTCCCATTGGTCCCACAATCGGAGTAATGAAAGTTCGAACTAATGGGAGGTCCTCATTAGTTCGAACTGGACTAGTTATTAGTCAAACTCTCCATTCTTACCGTTCACTATGCATTTATATAATTATTCATATAGGCTCCACCTGTCAATAAGACACACGTGGAAGAAGAGGTGCAGTTTATTGTGTTTCACCAAGGAGGAGCTGTCATTACGCACGACTTTTACACACTGCTGCGCGCTCATTAGTGTCCGTAATTAAACCTTGACACTCATATCAAATCAAACTTACATTACAGACAGGTGGATTGGGTTCTCTGTCTCTCTCTCCCACTCCGAACAGACAGACGGACGCAATCAGAAAATAAACGGAGGCTGCGCATTGATCCTTTTTTCCTTTCTGGGATCAAACGGATCATGTGCATAATTAACTGCAAAACAAGCACTTCATATTAATAACATATAACGCTCATTATGCTTCCAGCCTGTCTAGCCTCTACCTGGTCTTTTTACTAAACTTAACCAACTCCTTTCTTCATTGCCTGAACCTAACCAAAGCCAAATTTACTTTTTTTTGTTCTCTCTCAGTCTGCTGTCAGCAGGAGCGGCGGCTGCAGCAGCCTCGCGCCCGTGAAGTGAGCTCAAGCCGGCCAGGTTCAGCCGTGCTCGAGCGGAGGGGAGGAGAGAAAAAAAAGTGTATTTCTTTTACTCTGTACTCTGGGAGGGGGGCTTTGATTATCAGTTTACACATCTTGATCAGCATTTTTGATGGTTGTGCACGATCTGACATGATCTGGCTCCTGGAGAGAGAGAGAGAAAGCTGCATGCTTGTGTCAATGGAAGAGCTTGTCACAAAGTAGCGATGACAGTTCGAACTAACGGGACCACCCATTGGTTCGACCTCCTATTGGTCCGACTTGTGGTTGATTTTGTCGGAGTAACGGGAGGTCGAACCAATGGGAGGTCGGACCAGTGGGTATTTTGTCGGAGTAACGGGAGGTCGAACCAATGGGAGGTCGGACCAATGGGCAGTTCCCATTATTATTTGTATAGCACTTTTCGCAGACAAGTGTCACAAAGTGCTTTACAGAGAGTCACTCTGCTCTGCTGTAAGCCGAGGAGAAAACTTCTTGTATACTTCCTTGTATCCTACAAGCTTTATCCAATGAGGAGAGAGAACGGCATGAAGGGCTGTGTGTGCAGCCAAGGGATGCGTGTGAATGTGGTGATGTAGGGACGAGGACCAATAGATCCATGACGAGGGCGGGGGCTGCTAACTCCATCGGCTGAAAAAAAATTTGCTAAAACGACCGGATCGCTTACTTCTGCTTTAACATCTAAAGAGTCTTAATTCATTAGTGGAGAACGTCAAACACAGGCCTGCAGTGAAGAAATGAGTTCAAGACACCATGATGACAGAAATGCAGCATTTATCAAACTTTTGCGGGATGTGCTTCAGTTACAACTTAAAGCTGTTCAGAAATGGCCGTTTGTCCTGTTAGTTGCGCCGAGTTGCCACACAAGTTTACCCGAGTAAGGAAAACAAGTTTGATTGATCGTTATTGAGCGGGCGGGACATTGAATGTTTGGGGCTAGACCGAGCTCGGTGTGTGTGTGTTGTCTCAGACGTTTGATTGACAGATGACGGATCCAATATCAGTGGCTGGTGCATTATCCAATGTGGAAAAAAAAATACCACACTTCACATCACTTTCACCACGGATTTACTCGAAAATAGAATTTTGCACAAAGTTTGGCCTACATCGTCTAATAGATGAGTTATTACACTAATGTTAAGACCCACAGTGGGCTCAAATTCAATTTTCTTTTCCGTACACCTTTAAAGGGACAACGAGGAGTTTCTATTAGGTTATTTAAAAGTCTCACGTTAATGTGGATGAATCTACGCTACCCACCACTTGTTAATGGGCCCATTTTCGATAAATATATTGTTTTGTTTCTATCATTATTTTGTTATTATTAGTGGTGGTGGAAATGTTGGGCGAGCCGACCAGCGTTTCTTTACTTTCGGTTTCGTGGCGAGTCATGAGAATAACGCCGCCGAATCGCCGTTTATGGTCGGAACTACGAGAGTATGTGGTCGTCTTCCAACCTCTGACTTTAAGTCTTGATGAATGAAAACATGAGTCTGTCTTGCGCCGGTCAAAGAATTTCACGGTGCGGAGGCTCATAAATGTAGTGTGAAAATGCTTCGCTTTTCCAAAACTCCTTGTTGTCCCTTTAAAGGAACTATTTGGTTTATGTGTTATGTGTTACAATTCCATACATGTTGTGCCCCGTCTTACGTATAATGTTACAGAAAACCATGCTTTATGTTTTTGCTCCTGTGTTCCTACACTAGGGAACTTGTTCTTCTTGTCACCA
This sequence comes from Trachurus trachurus, assembly GCF_905171665.1. Lineage (NCBI taxonomy): Eukaryota > Metazoa > Chordata > Actinopteri > Carangiformes > Carangidae > Trachurus > Trachurus trachurus. The sequence goes on along the minus strand of NC_139908.1, from coordinate 3,254,752 downwards.
AACACTCTTCACTTGCTCTGATGGTTAAATACCTCCGCTATTACATCACTGGATGTTGCTAGTATACTTAACATTTATGACACAATACACTGACTTTCTGATATTTTGAGCAAAAAAGACAAAAATGTGATTAATCGCGATTAACTCAGAAAAATTATGAGATTTATTGCAATTAAAACTTGTAATTGCTTGACAGCACTATTATAAAGATGATCATCCTCTTTATCTCTAACTGCTCTGCTCCACTGTCACGGACACCTTCACTGGTAACAGCTTCACTGGGAAGTTAACATCAGTGTGAAACCATGGAAACATCTTCTGAGTGAAAGTGTGTGTGAAGGTGTGTATGTGTGTGTTAGTATCAGGATCAGAGAACAACAGTTTTCCTCTGTTCAAGTCCAGATTCACTCTGATCCTCTGGTGCTTCTTCTGCTCTGGGAGAACAATGGATAGTAGAGATGATGGTGAAGTTGCTCTGTATCTGTTATCTCCATATAACTCTAACGTCCATAATCCAGACCGCCCTATGTTGTATCCCTTCTTCTTCACAGACTCTGGTAACACACCCAGTAACCAGTTTGTACTGTCTCCAACCTGGACATCCCAGCTGTGAGTCCCTGAGTTAAAGCCCTCAGAGCCCAGGACAGAGCAGACATAATCAAACCTCTCTGGATTGGGTTAGGGTTGGTGCTTCTTCTGCTCTGGGAGAACAATGTCTGGGGCTGATGGTGACTTTGCTCTGTATTTATATCCATTGAACCATAACACCCATAATCCAAAGCATATGTTGCCTCCCTTCCTCTGCACAGACTCTGTTAACACACCCAGCATCCAGTTTGTATTGTCTCCAACCTGGACATCCCAGCTGTGAGTCCCTGAGTTAAAACCCTCAGAGCCCAGGACACAGTAGTAACCATCAATCCTCTCTGGATTGTCAGGAAGCTGCTGTCCATCTCCTCCTTTCACACTGGTCAGATCTTCAGACAGGGTGAGATATGTACCAACAGTGTTCGGGTCCAGAACCACGGGACTGTAAGAGACCATGTCCTTCATCTTGTTCCAGATGTTGAAGGTCAGGTTGCCCAGGTGTTTGGCCTGGTCTATCAGAGCTCCTGAGTCCAGCTGTGGATCCTCCAGCAGGGGGCGCTGCTGGACTCTTTCCACTGCAGCCTTGTAGTTGAGCAGGAATGAGACGTCTTCAGCTCTCAGCTCGTCCTCTGTGGCTCTGACTGTGTGTGAAAGAGCTGCTATCTCTCTGCTCAGAGCCTCCATCTTCTCCTTCATCCTCTGACTCTTCTGCTCCTCTTCCTCCCTCAGTGCAGCCATCCTGGCCTCCTCTTCCTCTTCTAGAAACTGGTGAAGCTTCTTAAACTGCTCCTTAATCTGCCTCTCTGTGTGTCGGGCCTGGACCTTAATGTGTTCTGCTGTTTGACCAAACTCCACTTGAACTTCTTCAAAACCCTTTAACTTCTTCTTTAAGGGCTCCAGAGTTTCCTCAAGTTCCTTCTTGAGTTGTGAAGCAGCTTCATCGATGGGTTTGATTCTGTGGTTTTTGTGTGTGTCTGAATGGAGACAGACGACACACACTGGCTGCTGATGGTCCAGACAGAAGAGTTTTAATTTCTCAGAGTGCAGACTGCAGAGAGCCTCTGAAGATCTCTGCTCTCTCTGCTGTAAGAAGCTATCACACATGTTCTTCAATACCAGGTTACAAGGTGGATGTTCTCTTGAAGATCTTCTCTTACAAACTGGACACAGTGGATCTCGTTTCTGTCTCCACCAGCTCTTCAGACAGTCTTTACAGAAGCTGTGGCTGCAGGACAGAAGAACAGGATCTCTGAAGACCTCCGTACAGACCGGACAGCAGAGATCCTCCTCTGATCTGGAAGCCATTTAGTCTGAGAGTGAAGCTGAAAACACAGCAGACAGGAAGTAGAGTCAGTCATGGCTCCCCTCCCTCCTCTACTGACTTGACTGAAGTTTACTGTGACTCTGAGTCCAGGTTTTAGTCAAACTCACCTTCAGTGTGTGGAGAGTCAGCAGGTTGAAGCAGCAGTGTTGTCGCTGGACTCACTCACAGGAAGTTGTTGCTTTGGTCTGAAGCTGAACCTGATCGTCTCTTCTTCAGTCTGCCGCTCTGGGACTGAAGAGGAACTGCAGTAGTTTCCTGGTTTACGAGTCATGTGAGGGGGCGGAGCTTTGTCACACTGAAAATTCAGCAGGATGATGCAGCAGCTCTGTTTAGTTTCTGTTTGTGGATCATTTAAAGAGTCTCAATTCATTAGTGGAGAACTTCAAACACAGGCCTGCAGTAAAGAAATGAGTTCAAGACACCATGATGACAGAAACTTAGCTTTTATCAAACTTTTGCAGAATGTGCTTCAAGTTACAATTTAAAGCTGTACAGAAATGGCCGTTTGTCCTGTTTGTTGTGCCGAGTTGCCGCACGAGTTTACCCGAGTAGGGAAAACAAATTTGTGCTCGGTATGTGTGTGTCTCAGACGTTTGATTGACAGATGACGGATCCAATATCAGTGGCTGATGAATCGTGTACACAGTGACGTATAATCTGTACGCCTGCATTATCCAATGTAAAAAAAAAAAAACACCTACCTGGAGAGGTGTGATTGGGAGGAACGGCCTCCCCGATCTGAAACCGAGTGGTGTTTTGTTATTGGACTTCTGTGCTAGCCACAGTTTGTCCATAACAAACACCATGTTCGAGCATAAGGGTGTCCATCAGTGCACGTGGCACCAGGACACCTGAGGCCGATGGTCAATGATCGACTTTGTAGTTGTGTCATCTGACCTCCGGCTGTATGTCTTCGACACTTGGGTGAAGAGAGGAGCTGAGCTGTCAACTGATCACCACCTGGTGGTGAGTTGGATCCGCTGGCAGGGGAGGAAGCTGGTCAGACTTGGCAGACCTAAGCGCATCGTGAGGGTCTGCTGGGAACGTCTGGCAGAATCCCCTGTCAGGGAGGTCTTCAACTCTCAGCTCCTGGAGAGCTTTGACCAGATTCTGAGGGAGGCCGGAGACATTGAGTCTGAATGGACCATGTTCTCCACTTCCATTGTTGACGCGGCCATCCGGAGCTGTGGCCGTAAGGTCTCCGGTGCCTGTCACGGCGGCAATCCCCGAACCCGGTAGTGGACACCGGAAGTAAGGGATGCCGTCAAGCTGAAGAAGGAGTCCTACCGAGCCTGGCTAGCTCGGGGGACTCCCGAGGCAGCTGACGGGTACCGGCAGGCCAAGCGGACGGCAGCTCGGGCGGTCGTGGAAGCAAAAACTCGGGTCTGGGAAAAGTTTGGGGTAGGCTATGGAGGAGGACTACCGGTCAGCCTCGAGGAAATTCTGGCAAACCATCCGGCGCCTCAGGAGGGGGAAGCAGTGCCCCGCCAACACTGTATACAGTAGAGGAGGGGAGCTTTCCCGGGGAAAGTCTATGCCAGGGTGCTGGAGAGGAGAATTTGGCCGATTGTCGAACCTCGGATTCAGGAGGAACAATGCGGTTTTTGTCCTGGCCGTGGAACACTGGACCAGCTCTACACCTCGCAGGGTGCTCGAGGGCTCATGGGAGTTTGCCCAACCAGTCCACATGTGTTTTGTGGACTTGGAGAAGGCTTTCGACCGTGTCCCACGTGGCATCCTGTGGGAGGTGCTCCGAGAGTATGGGGTCGGAGGCCCTCTGCTGAGGGCTGTACAGTCCCTGTATGATCGGAGCAGGAGCGGTGCGTGCTGGACTCCGGCAGGGCTGCCCTTTGTCACCGGTTCTGTTCATTATTTTTATGGACAGAATTCTGTGAAGAAGGAGCTGAGCCGAAAGGCGAAGCTCTCGATTTACCGGTCAATCTACGTTCCCACCCTCACCTATGGTCATGAACTCTGGGTCATGGCCGAAAGAACGGGATCCCGGATACAAGTGGCCGAAATGGTGGCGGGGCGCTCCCTTAGAGATAGGGGGAGGAGCTTGGAGTAGAGCCGCTGCTCCTCCACATCGAGAGGAGCCAGCTGAGGTGGCTCGGGCATCTGTATTGGATGCCTCCTGGACGCCTCCCTAGGGAGGAGTTCATGTCCCACCAGGAGGAGGCCCAGAGGAAGACCCAGGACGCGCTGGAGTGACTATGTCACTCGGCTGGCCTGGGAACGCCTTGGGGTCCCCCCGGAAGAGCTGGAGGAAGTGTCAGGGGAGAGGGAAGTCTGGGGATCCCTGCTCCGACTGCTGCCCCCGCGACCTGACTCCAGATAAAGCGGTAGACAATGGACGGATGGATGGACAAAGTTTGGCCTACATCGTCTGATAGATGAGTTATTACACTAATGTTTAAAGCAGGTATCAGCTTCACGGCCGTTTCGGCTAATGCTGCGTTCAAGGCAGGCTTTTGAAACCGTAAGTTACAGCTTCAAGTCACAACTACGACTTGGTAGCGTTCCAGGTAACCCGTAGCTCGTGTTTTTACCATCCTGTTGTCTGTGAAAGTTCCCTATAACGGCCACTCGTAACTTCCGACCCGTGAACTCGTACCAGATCGAACTGGTATGACTTCACAGGAAGGAAAAACACAAAGTACGAGTTTCTTTGAACGCACCATGAGTTAGCAGCCCCCGCCCTTGTCAGGCATCAATTGGTCCTCGTGCTACGTCACCACATTCACGCGCATCCCTTGGCTGCACACACAGCCCTTCATGCCGTTCTCTTTCCTCATTGGATAACACTTGTATCCCACAAGGAAAATTTTCTCCTCGGGTTACAGCAGAGCAGAGTGACGGAGAGACTCGTGTTTAGGCTGAAATACTTCATGTAAGTGATTGCTGACGGAAAATAGGACTATTTAGGACTTATATTAACAAAAACATTCCACTGATATCTGCTTTAAGACCCACAGTGGGCTCAAATTCAATTTTCTTTTCCGTACACCTTTAAAGGAACTATTTGGTTTGGGGCTGTTTGACTAGAAATTGACTTTTCCATGATATTCTAGTTTATTGAGATGCAGCTGTAAGTGAAACTGACTCACTGCATCTCCATTGATGCTGTTAGACTGACATCTGGTGGTGACTACATGAACTGCAGCACTGATGCATGTGTGTGTGTGTGCGTTAGGTTCAGATCATCCTGATAAGTCAAAGTTATCCTGGCTCTGTTGAGCTTGTTTTTTTTTTTTACCTCAGATCTCTATGCTGATAAAATATGTTTTCTCTTTAACAGCTGATTTCAAATCAGTCTGATTGATGAATGAATGAAAGAAAGAAAGAGGAGACGTTCGGGCAGCAGCCATTAACTTATTTATTATACTGAATTTACGAAAAGTAAAAGCAAACACTTGAATAAACAGTTTTGTACATTTTTTTAGTCTGTTATGGTTTTGTTGTTGTTGTTGGTTTGTTTGTTTGTTTCCACTGTACACAAGGCTGATGACGATTGAACAACCTCTTTAGTTTTTTTTCTCAATCTTTTTTAAAAACACCCGGAAAAGAAAAAAAAAAAAAAAAAAAGCAAAAAAGACGACGTGGACGCTCCGCTGACGCAGCCGGAGTAAGGCGGACACAGGTGTGGACACGACCCCTTCACTGCCACCGGGAAATCAGAAGACCCAGACTGTTTGACTGATATATAGAAGAGGGAGGAGGGGGAAAGGGGAAGGGGGAGGGGCCAGGGAGGAGGAAGAGGAGGAGGAGGAGGAATAGAAAAACTAATGTCAGCCATGTTGGCTCTGTGGCCTCTCAGCGTTTCTCCGTCCAGAACCAGAACCAGAACCAGAACGAACATGCAACTGATTTTTTAACGAAGCACTGAGATCTCGTTCTGGTTCCTGAAGGCACCTCGACTACAGAAGAGGACGAGGGCCAAAAAAACATTTGACTCAACTGAACAACAAACAGCTGATTTTAACATCTGGAAACGAGGATTTATTTTAGTTTCTTTGTCGTAAACCGTTTGTGTTTGGATCCAATTCATGTGAGAATATTAATTAAAAAAAAAAAAAAAAAACGAGGAGGAAAAACAGCAGATTTCTCCTTTAAATGTTTCGTCTCTGGCTGTAAACGTGGAACCGCTACAAAAAAAACAAAACCGATCAAGTCTTCTCCGACCTTTCGTTTGGTTCTGAGAGGAAACAACAGCAACGTGCAGAGACATGGAACGAGTCGATGACAGAGGAATTAACCGCATTTACTTGAAGCTCCCACCTGTGCAGTTTGGGCCTGTTGTATCATCTCTACATATTATTATAATAATAATGATGATAATAATAATAATAATAATAATAATAATACCAGTGGTTATTGAGCCGACGAGCACGAGACGCTGCTACAGTCTGATCGAGCTAATCCCAGTCTGATCCAAAGAGAAACAAAACAAAAAAAACTACCACCTGGACATCAAATAAAAATCTAAATCTTCGGTTTTGGAATGGAAATTTCAACAGTAGCAAAAAAAGAAAGAAAAGAAAAACATTCATGTTTATTGACACGTTGTCATGATATTCTACATCTTCCTTCCAGGGCCTGAAGCCGGAGAGACTCAAGTCAGACAGGACGAGTCCACGGTGCCGCCGCCCGCCACTGTGGATGTCAGCTGTGTGTGTGCATGTGTGTGTGTATGTGTGTGTGTGTAGGGGGGAGGTGGAGGGAGGGGGGGTGAGGCGATGGGTGCGGTCACCGTCACCCTGACAGCAGGAAGAAGAACGAGGGAGGAAGAGGAAGAAAAAGGAAACGAGCACACAATAAACGTGTGTGTGTGTTTCTCTGGGTGGGAGGGGAGGGGGGGGGGGCAGGCTGACAGCGGTTTAGAGAGAGAGGGGGGGGGGGGAGTGGGGGAGTCTCTGACAGTATGATGGGGGGGAGGAGGGGGGGACTAGAAGGTCTTCCTGTGGATGGCACGTGCTCTGTCCTCCTCGTACTCTCGCTTCGACACCCACATCTTCTTAAAGGTGTCGAGTGACGCCAGGATCGAACCACTGCAGAGAGAGAGGGGGGAGGGCGGGGGGGCGGGTTAATACAATACAATATGAAATAAATAAATAGGAAAGTCCGTTAATATCGGCCTGATATTAGCATAAAAATGTAACATCTGTCCATATCATTATAGTTTTTTCTGTCCATAATGAAATCCTGATAACATAGTGGTGGACCATCGCTAAAGGACAATTATGGGCAAATTGGGGCTCTAGTTTCCTAATATTTTAGGTCTCAAAGAAGGATTTTGAAGATTTTTGTTCGCAAGACTTTGTATTCCAGCTCCGTTTACAAACATGTCGGCTTTCTTGAAGTAAACGGTGTGTGTTTGAAGCCATATGGCGCTGTCTGTGAAAAAAAATGTGGTTTTGAGGGATATAAACAGCCTCAAAAGCGGAAACGCTGTCCACTCCCATTCATCGCTGCCGTGGCGATGCGGGGACAGACACAGCTACTGCAAAACAGGAGCAATTAAAAAGAAAATCTTCAAAGTCCTTCTTTTAGACCTAACATAGTAGGAAACTAGAGCCCCAGGTTGAATTTGCCCAGAATTGTCCTTTAATTATTGCTGCCGCCACTGCTTTAGACACACAATAATAGTCCACATGTTCCCACTACACGCTGTTCTGTTGTAAACAAACACACATGGCGATGGTGCTGCAACCGAACTACACAGCTGTTAGATGATTGGCTGTTCATGTGTCACTCCCCGATTTCCGTGCTCCGATCCGTTATTATCGGAAATTAAGGTGCTGGACAACATCAGCATATTGGATATCGTCAAATTTCCAATAATCGGACATCCCTATAAATAAACTGATAAATCAGTTGAGTTCTTACCCGATCCATGTGGAGTAGAGCCTCTCCTGGGGGGCCGAGATCTGAACAGAGAAACAAACGCAGGTCACATGAGGTCAGAGGTCAGAGGTCAGGTCAGTTAGTAGTTACTTTCCCCAAACAGTAACTGGACTCACCTTGATCTTCACGTCTTTGGGCGCCAGCTTCTTCACCTCAGTTAGTAGTCTCTCCCCAAAACCTGCAGGAGGTGAAGAGGAGTCAGAGTGTCAGTGAACGTCTTATACACACATAAAGATATATTTATATATCTCTGGTTCTGTTCTTTTATTCTGTGGACTGTCTGAATGTCTGCTGTTTTCATCGTTTTGACTATTTTGTTCTTATTTTTTGTTTCTTTTTGTCTTATGTTTTTATTCTTGACATGTTTAAATAAAATAGATTCATTGAATTAAATGAAATCCCTCTTACCTTTGATGAGTGTGGAGCCTCCACACAGGACGATGGTGGAGAAGAGCGTGCGCCTCAGGTCCATGTCAGACTTCTGGATGGCGTAGGCCAGAACCTCGTGGATCCCCGAGCTCTCGTCTCCGATCAGGTCGGGTCTGAAGAGCAGCTCTGGAGCTCGGAACCGGGCCGGTCCGATCTGGAGAGGAGGAGGAGGAGGAAGAGGAGGAGTTTAGGGAATGTGGGTCACAGAGGAACTTAGCTTCAGTTTTATTTACTTGCACCATAAAAATTAAAGACAGTTACAAAAACAGAAACGAAACAAGAACAGAAAGTGTGGGGGAGGTTAAAAACCCCGTATGGGCTTATATACAAAATACCTCCCTGAAAAATACACAAAGATTCAACAACAACAAAAAAGAAAGCAATACAAATGGATTATTATAACAAAAGAGTCAAGATAAAATTATGAGTATGAGTGAGTGAGCATGTGTAGATTCACCTGGAGTTTGATCTAATGATAAATAAACTAGGAAAGAAAACTATAGGGAGTCCTGATAGAACTTCAGTCTGGACTTGAAATTAGGGGTGCAGCAAAGGATTATTTTCATAATCGATTCATCTGTTGGTCATTTAAACAATTAATTGATTAGTTGTTTGGTCAATAAAATGTTAAAAAATGTTAAACAACATCAATCAGTGTTTCTCAAACCACCAGACGACGTCCTCAAATGTCTTGTTTTGTCCACAAACCAAAGAGAGACTCAGTTTATTGTCATAAAGGAACAAAGAAACCAGAAATATTCACATTTAAGAAGCTGAAATCTGAGAATTTGGACTTTTTCTCTTTAAAAAAAAACACTTAAACCGATTACTGGATTATCAAAATAGTTGATGATTAATATAATAATCCATTATTGTTTGATAAATTGTTGCAGCTCTAGTTTCTTAAACGGAGTGGCAGATGGAGACAAGTAAATTAGAGGAGGTGTCTCATCTAACAGATCTCTTTTGTGTGATGAACCATGTCTGTCAGTCAGTATGTAAGTCATAATGTTAATGTACCGGCTCAAACTATGAAACAATAACAGCGGCGACTCACATTTAAAGTGCTTCCATCGGGGAGGACGTACTGAGCCTTCTCTGTTTCTAGAGTCTCGTCCTTCTGCGGGTTGAGGGACAGGTAGCAGGCTCTCTGCAGAGACACAGAGACACAAAGGTCCAGTCAGAACCGGATCACAACCAAACGTCTCACCTGTGGTTTCCTCCTCCTCTGTCTCCGTCTCTCACCTCTTTGACGGTGCGGACGACCTCGAACTCGGCCGACGTGTTGAAGTTGTATCCTTCTTTGCGCAGCAGCAGGCGGAGGTAGCGGGACACGTCTCTGCCCGCGATGTCCACGCGCATGATGGAGTGTGGGATGGCGAAGCCCTCGTAGATGGGAACCACGTGGGTCACGCCGTCGCCCGAGTCCAGCACCACGCCGGTGGTCCGACCTGTAGCGTACCTGCAGAGGGCAGACAGAGACAGAGACCAGGTGAACACATGATCTCAGACTGACCTCCACCGTCTGTCCTCGTCTCAGAGACACTCGGTTTGTTTACATGAACAGCTAAGTTTTTTATTTTTATTTTGCACGAACATATCATTTAAAATAGTGTGAACAATCATTATGATGGGATGTGCGAAGAGGAGGTATGAAACCTAAAAGCGCTTATAAGAAAACCTCACCCATGAAGAACATTTTCTAAAAACAAACTTGTTACAAGTAAAAACAAGAAAATAAGGAATAATTAAATAACATAATGAAAAATAAGTAGAAAAAAGTTAGTGATTATACTAGGGCTGACCCAAAAAATTCGAAGCTTCATTCGTTGCCATGGTAATCGATCATCAAAGTCTGTGATCGATATTTTTTGCTTTGTTCCTTTTTTCCTTTTTGACACCGGTTCTCATCGGCAATTGTTACATTAAAATGAGGCATCCTGGAAACCTGCCTGATTTTGGAGATATGCAGTGTTTATTTGCCATTACTTTCATTATTTCCGCTATGATCGATATAAGACTTCAGTTTTCAACTACAGTTCCTGATTGGACGCACTGGTCCAGGCTAAAAATACGAATGACTTGGGTCGGGCTTCCTTTTTTTTTTTTTTTTTTCATAAAACATAAATCAGTGCTGACGCATCAGCACAGGTGCTTTTTTTTGGGCCGTTTCTATGCATTATGTGTCGTCTCTACTGTTGTGAAACATGTGCACATGCATGGTCCAGTTCCAGTCAGATAAAGGTGAATACATGAAGAAGAAATTCGGTTTCCAATCACATCATCTGGGAGTTTTAGTCGGATCTGGAGACGTCCAGTCTGAGTTGGACCCCAAGGTTGAAAAACGCTGGATTAAAGCCGGAATTTGTTCTTTTCAACCGTCATGTAAACGTTCTGAGTGTCGTCTCTTCTCCTCCAAACAACCAAACAACCTGGTGCCAGTGATCAGATGAAGGTTACTGTAGCTCGGCAGCTTCTGCTACTTCAGCAGTTAGACAAACGCAATCAGATATTCACATCACATCTGTGTTTGTCTCTATAGACGTTGGTGCTGGTCTGGAGCCAGTTTTCAGAGCCAGGAGCCGGGGTACGAGGGACGTTTTGGTCTCAGAACAGGAGACACTGACTCCAGCCGTCGCTACAGAGCAGCTGACTCTGGATCAGTCTCTGAACCACAGCAGTAGGGCTGGGCCGATATGCTTTTGTGCCGATTCGATTCTTTAACGATTTTTGGGTCCCGATTCGATTTAAATTGCGATTCTGATTAAACAAGTATTGCGATTCGATTTTACCAAGTATTGCGATTTTATATTTCAATTATTGTGATTTTCTTTCCTTAAACAAGAGCAGGTTGAACCAAACACTTGATAATACATCATAAGTCATATTTACAAAAAACAATACACACATCACATCAGATTGTCTGTTGTGTTCGTTTGTTCACATAGATATCTGTGAACAAACGAACACAAAAGGCCAATTTGACTTTGGCGAGTGTGATGGCACAGAATACATGATCGTACAATAAAGATTGGTCGTCCCAAAAAAAAGATCGCGATTAATATAAAAATCGCGAAACTTACAGCTGCTGTGTAGGCCGAGCCCTACACAGCAGCTTTATAAAATATCTGATTTATCAGCAGGTAAATAAATGATAGAAAGGAGGAACCAGCTCTGAGTCGGACGTTTCTGTCAGTTCATGTTCAACTAAACTCCAAACTTCATCTACAGCTTCATCTGAAATCCTCTGAGTAGAACATGACTGATGTGGGATTGTGTTGTTTGTTGTGCGTTATTTTCTTACCCTTCACTGTCTCTTTTAACCACACAGCGCTGGCTGGTTTAATTTCATTTCTACCACTGGTATAAATGACAACAAAGTCATTCAACTCAATTCAATTTACTTTTTGGGGCTGATGTCGATATGAAGGAGTAAATAATCAGCTGATAACGGATCAATCAGCTGATTTTCTTCACACGCATCTTTCAAAACAGCCAAATACGGTTCAAACTGAGACAAATCTGTGATGGAGGTTCAACATTTTACTGTTTAACAATCGATAACTGTGATTATTGATAACGTCTGAATTAAATAATTAAACATTGATCAATAGAAACAGGTGAGAAATCCTCTAATAAATAAAGACATGCATCTCTAGTGGATCGACCAATGAGAGGACAGCATTTCTATAGTCTGTACTTCACCTGCAGAGTTTAAGCTTTTCTTATCACTGACACTGAGGCGACTCAGATCAGGTTATTGATCGGTCAGTTCATCTATTAAACACCGAGTTACAGCTACAGACGGAGGCTCGGACGGTGACTCAGCTGTGAATCAACTGATTTCTGACGTCACGTTCACAGATGATGAATCAGCAGAAAGTAGTGGAGGAGGAGGAGGAGGAAGAGGAGGAGGAGGAGGAAGAGGAGGAGAGATCAGAGTCTTACAGGCTGAGCACGGCCTGCATGGAGATGAAGAGCGCCGGCACGTTGAAGGTCTCGAAGAAAACCTCGGCCGCCTTCTCTCTGTTCTTGCTGGGGTTGAGAGGAGCCTCGGTCAGCAGCACCGGATGCTGCCACACACACACACACACACAGATGGACAATCAGTATACAGCAGTGTGAGGAGGAGCAGCAGGTGTGTGTGTGTGTGTGCGTGTGTTTGTGTGCTAGTGGGTTGCACAGACTAGTTGCTAATCATGTGACAGTACAAGAGAAGAGCTGCTTGAAACAACAGCTGTACGCGCGCTGAATGAAAATAATCCCTCACCCTAATTGATTTAAATTGTCTTCTATTGCTGAATTCACAGCCTTGGTAAACTTGGTTATTAATTTTATTCTAGGTGAGAGTGTCCAGAGTGAGGATGTGGATGATCGTGAGGGAGAGCCAGTAACGGGGTGCAATGGATCAGTGTTGATCCGTGATCGCTCCGCGGATCATTGATGAAAAAACACATTGATGTAACACTAGCGCACCGCTTTTCATTGAAAAAACCACAGCAGCCGAATAAGCCGGCAATTAAAAAAAAAAAACTACTTGGCAACAACCAACCAACCAGGATCGAAAAACAAAAACTGTGAGTGAAACTGTGACTGAGCAGGACTGTGATGGTGACGAGGCCTGTGTGTCGTTTTCCTCCATAATTGTTTAACTGACAGTAGCTACAGTATTTTCTTTTGCACTTATATAAGAGTGTATAGTGTGTACATTAGAGTCGACTTTAAATAATCTGAAGTCATGCAACCCCTGTGTGTGTGTGTGTGTGTGTGTGTGTGTGTGTGTGTGTGTGTGTGTGTGTGTGTGTGTGTGTGTGTGTGTGCTCTCTCACCTCCTCGGAGAAGGTCTGCAGCTGCTCCTTGGAGTAGACGTACTGCCAGATCCGCTCCATGTCGTTCCAGTCCTTCACGATGCCGTGCTCCATCGGGTATCGAACCGACAGCAGGCCCCGGTGCTCCTGACACACAAACACACAACAACACACAACAACACACACACACACCACAACAACACACACACACACAGATACACACACACTGGGTGTTAGTGAGCTGGTAAATCTGTAAAAACAGTGTTTGTTAAATGTTGGAGTCACATGTGAGCGGAGCCGCGGTGGGAACACGGTCACATGGCGACAGCTGGACTACAGTTTGCCAGGAGGCTCATGGGAGATGAAGTGGAAGATGGGTGTGTGATTATTATGGGATGTGATGGAAACGGGGCGAGTCCACACTAGGGCTGTCAGAATCAACTTCACTATTCAAAGTAACAGAATTTGAATTATTTTTTTTATATGAGCAAATTAACGTCGTGTGTCGCGACGTTCAGGAAGTAAACATGTTGAAAACAAACTATTCTGTTGTTGTTGTGTCGATGATGTAGAGCTGAAATAATGAAAGTAATTGCAAACAAACACTGCATATCTCCAAATCAGGCAGGTTTCCAGGATGCCAAGTAGCCTACTCATTTTAATGTAACAATTGCCGGTGAGAAAAAAAATCGATCACAGACTTCATGATCGATTACCATTCGATTACCAAAATCGAAGCTTCGAACGACGAAGCTTCGATTTTCTTTGGGTCAGCCCTAATTGTTATACAGTACAGATTTTAACCCTCCTGTTGTCCTTCAGGGTCAAATTGTCCCAATCTGTTCACTTCCTCTATCCTTCTTTTCTCCCTTCCTTCTTTCCACAATCCTTTTTCTCTTGCTTCTTTTCTTCCTTCCTTCCCTTCTTCCTTCCTCTTTTGATCCAGTTGACATGGTCTGTTCCCTCCCCCCATCTTTCTTTCCTTCCCTTTTCCCTTCATTCTTTCCACAATCCTTTTTGCCTCCCTGCCTTCCTTCCTTCGTCCTTACTTCTTCCTTCTTTTTTGACCCAACCTGTTCTCTCCCTCCATCTATCTTTCCTTCCTTTTTTCCCCTTCCTTCTTTCCTCCCATCGTTTCCTTTGTCCTTCTTTCCCTTCATTCTTCCTTCCTTCTTTCTTTCCCTTCGTCCTTCCTTCCTTGACCCAGGAGGACAACAGGAGGGTTAACCTCCTGTCCAAACATGCTGCTCTTATTCATCCGTGTGCATCTGCATTCCGCATTCAGCTTTTTATTTTTCCCTTTAATATTGGAGTTGTTGTTTTTCTTCTTCTTCTTTGTCTTTTGGTTGGCATTTTTTGTTGTTTGCATATTTCCTGATATTCTGCTTCACTACTTTAATAATCCAACTTCAGCCTGGGCATGAATATTTCACAGCTCCGTGCAGCAGAGTGTCGTTGTGACGCTTTAAGTGTGTTTATCTTCCAGTAAAGTCACAGCTTCAGAAGCTCCTGAGAGGAGTCGAGTCTGTCGGTCCAGACTAGAGCTGTCTGCTTCTGCTTCTGTTTCTGAATAAAAAAAACTCTCTCCTCATCGTCGTCGTCTGGGTAAATACTTAGAAAAAGCAAAACGAATCACTTCATGATCGTTTTCTTTACTTTTCAGTGGAAATGATCAAATCAACAACCTCCCACTGAAACCGTGACTCAGCTGTGGTGTGTTTTTTACCTCGGCCTTGGGTCCGATGAAGAGGTCTCCCTCCAGGGCTCCTGCCATCACGCGCACATGCTTGGGGCGTCCCACACTGCATCACACACAGAAATAGACAATATTTAGTCATTTAGTCGTCATGCAAACTAATATTTAAAGCAGAGACACAAATCATATGAGGCTGTGTTAGAGCATAAAGAGGAAATCAAATAAACCAAATCATTAATAACTTCTGCAAACAATCACATCTGTATCAGTAACCTGCACAGATTTGCTCTTAATGTGGTTTATTTATAAAGTTGTGGCTTCTCATGTTTAATTAAATTGTGTTTCCAGTATCAATATCACCGACTCTGATCAGATTGTTGTTGTGTTTGCTTTGGGACTCCCTAAAGAGCTTCATCCTGATGTAATAGTCAACAATCAATCAATCAATAATCATCATCTGAGTCACATTTCAAGCAGAGATGCGTCTTAAATGTCATTTTCAGTTGAAATTGTTCCATTGAATTGAATTGATCTTTATTGTCACCGAGGGGCAACTGGGTTTACAGCCGCCGTCACAATCAAACACATAAAAACATTAAAAAACGGTAAAAATATAAAAGTGTGACTACAAAAATACAATTAACACATGTAGGTGTCTTCATTAATTTAAGATACTATAGGCTACAACTACAGGCTGATTAAGATATAGTATAACAGCTGATGGAACGAATGATCTCAGATATCTGAACTGTCTAAATATGTTTTTCAGACTATTGATTGGAAGACACATAATATGTGAATGAATCATCTTTGGTGGGGAGACTGAGCCACTTTCTGCCCTATTAATAGTCAAAAAGAGGATTTATTAACCAAAATAATAAGATAAAAGGTCAATAATTTAAGTATTTCCTGCAGATTTCCATGCTCCCTGTATTGTGAGTGATTTGGGGGAGAGGTCGGGACACACTTACTAGTTAGGGAAGCAGTATTTGGGGATCTGGTCACCTGCAAACCCAGCCTTGATGACCCCCGAACCCTGAGGAAGGAAAGAGAGAGAGTTTGACATTTAGGCTCGACATCACATCACATCACAGGGTTTTAGTTGTGGCTGAAGTCAGAGCTGCAGTGTTTCTTTAATCTCTGTGTAGAGCGTCTGAGTAAAGAGGGAGGTCATGAGACACAGCCAGAGGCCACCGGCAGTCACACACAGCAGAAAACACTGTGTCCTACATCCTCCACCGCTCTCAACAGACACTTTGTCTTATATCAAATAAATAAATAAATAAAAAAAACAGACCGTTCAGTTTCTGCTGCATCAATCTGAGCTTCTTCACT
Source organism: Trachurus trachurus (assembly GCF_905171665.1). Taxonomy (NCBI): domain Eukaryota; kingdom Metazoa; phylum Chordata; class Actinopteri; order Carangiformes; family Carangidae; genus Trachurus; species Trachurus trachurus. Next base: position 3,238,668 of record NC_139908.1, on the reverse strand, counting down.
AAACCAGCTCAAAGCCAAAACCAAAACCCCACCTTCCTCGTTATAAACTGTTTTTTTTGTCTGTATACAACATCTATGTCACATCTGTCCTGGGTGATGATGCCTCCTCTGTTCCTCACCCTCAGGTTTCTCCTGGTTTTCCCTCATTAAAAGGTTTTTTCTTGGCAGTTTTCCCTCAGTGGATGTGAGGATCAGAGGATGATTGTTATGATGCTGTGTAAAAGCCCTGTGAGTGTGAGACAAACTGTGGGGTATACAAATAAAAGCTGCCTTGCCTTTTAGCCCCTAAACTGTAAAAATAAAAGAGCACAGCTGGTGCTGCATTCACGGCAAAAATGGGAACAACAGGAAACTCTATCTATTATTACAGTATGACTTCCTAACGCGTTAACGCCAAGGTGGTTAGCTCTGATGCTAGCATTGTAGACACACAGTAGACAAATATCCAGAATTAGCTCCATTTTTTGGGGTATTTTTTAAATGAAAAGACATAAAAACAGAGAACAGCTCCTATTCCCAATGTTTTTAAACCGTCTTGCACGTACTGCAGGTGGCCATGAACGCACCGGTGCTCCATACAAAGCCCACTGTCTAGTCTAGTCTAGTCTATGCTAAGCTACACAAACACAAACACAACAGTGTAGTAGAGCTTATTATGGCTGCATGGGATTGACTCTCCCTCAGCTCAGCTCGGCTCGGCCTGCTATGATAAGTATTCATCATCAGCATTAACGCGGTGGATGATGATGATCCGGCTGCAGCGGTAGAGAGAGACAAGCTAGCCGGTTTTAGCTAACTTAACGTTACCGGACTACAGCTGTTAGCAACCGAAGCCGGTACATGCACATTGGGGTGGGACCGAGTAAAGCCGTGTTATTGTCCTCTGGCTTCGGTGTGTTTACATAAAACGGCGGCTAAGCGTCAATAAACCGCTGTTTTTTTAAGATGTAACACAATAGTAACCGCAGCTAACGGCTAACTTAACGTTACAGCAGCCAACGGTTCCCCACCCAGCAGCAGCGGCAGCAGCGGCCTCGGTCGGTTTGGGTGTGGAGGATGAATGACATCATCATACTTACATTATCAATCACAACCGGCTGGTTAGCTAAAATGTCATAGGACTCCATGACGGACTGGGTCTTCGAGATATGTTTCTATAGATCCGTGCAAGTATTCGTCCCCGTTTTAGTGTTTTAATCATGTAAAAAATAACGCCCAGTCACTCAGCACTCCGCACTCCGCCGCTCCTCTGTGTACTGCTGTCCGCTGTCCGCTGAGGGCCGGCCCCGCCTCCTGCCGCCGCCACCCAATCAGCTTCGAGGATTCCGTTGACGGACAGAAGGAGTGACCAATCACGGCGTTTATCGGACTTAGACACATGCGTACTGGGTTTGCTGTCAACGAGAAAGTGCAGCAGCATCTTTTTTGTCAAACCCGTGGACATAGGACTGCACCCAACGATCCCGTTTCGATTAATCGATGAATTATCAGAAAATAGTGAAAAATACGCGCCCGGGCTTCTTCCAATACAATGCGGTCGAGGCGTTTCAGTCACCAAGTCTGCCGATATTTCGTATTATTCAAATTAATGAGCAATTAAATTCACCTTGCTCACTGAAAAATATTCATCATAGTCATAGTGTGCTCAGCTTTGTTTCATATGTCCCCCAATATGTTCACTTGTATCTACCTGAGCATTAATGACAACATGTGTAAATACAACGATGGCCATTTACAGGCAAATGTAACGTTTACAGTAAATCTGATTCTGATTCTAGGTCGCATTTTCACGTTTGACAATAAACATTCCCACCTTTTCCCCTACACCCTGAATGCAACAACGTGCGCGTCACAGCCGCAGGCGACCAATCGGAACGCTGATGAGCAGAGCAGGGGGCGGGACTTCTCTCTTCTCTTGGCCAGAAAGTTATCGTGACCGCTTTAGCATAACACGGCGTTTTAGATCAGATTTAACTGTCAAAAACCAATATTTATCTGTATATACAGTCATTTTTCAGGTAAGTGACCTTTTAAAAATTACAATTAAAAGTATTAACGTGAGTGTCATTGGTCTGTTTTGTAAGGGGTGGGCAATATTGTTGTTTAACCTAGGTTAAGTAACTAGCGTCATGTTGAACTCAAAGCTAAAGTTACCAAGCTATCACCTGTTAGCTGCAGCTTTGTTTTGAGGTCACAGCAGGTGTATTTTTTAGTCTAAAGAGACAAAACTACTCACAATGACTCAGTAGGTTTAAAACTGTTCGAGCTGGAATTGAAGTTGAATAATGTCAGAGTCATTTTTACTATTGGTTTCAATTCACAAGAAACAGAGTTGGGGAAATACTCTTTTTCTATTTCTAAGGTAGAGATTGAGGTTCTTGTACTTTTCTTACGGCGTGACACTTATTATAAACTCTTGTTATATTTAATTTCAAAGCTTTATGAAGAAGTAGTGATCAGATTAAGACGTGGAAGAAAAACCTATAATTTATGACACTGTGTTGTATTGTGACACAGGTAAATAAAGTCTGATTAGAGTGTTTCTGCATAATTTTTTGATACTCAAAGTCCATTTTACTGATAATAATTTTACTTCAGCAACATTTTGATTGCAGGACTTTAACTTGTCATGATGAATGTTGAGACTAGAATATGTGCTGTATGTCCACCTTACTTACTATACTTTTAATAAAAGATCTGAATCCTTCAACCACCACTGGGATGTAAAGAAATGAAAAACTTGCATTCAAAATAACACAAAAGTAAAAATACATAAGTGTTGTAAGATGTATTCAAGTGTTTATCACCATGCAGAATGGTTCATGACAGAATCCTGTTTGTAATATAATATAGTAAACTGGGGTTTAGTTCACAGACTTTAAATGATGATGTGATGTTTTGTCACAGAGTAACTTGCAGGTCTTATTTGGACACAGAGTTTTGACTGAGGACAAATTTAGTGTCACTGTTTTGGTTTTACCGCAGCTATATTCAGAGCCAAGACAAGACAGGTCTGTTTGTGCAGCTCATTTCAGACACTGACATGTTGTAGTGTTTGTCATCAAACTAAGACACATTACAAAGAAAGAAAGAAAGAAAGAAAAGAAAAGTGTGTGTTAAGGTTACACCACTGTTAGTTTACCTATCTAAATCAAATCATTATAAAGTGTGTGTGTGTTGGTCCTGCAGGTGTCTGCTGCTGGCTGTGTGACGGGTTCATGAGAGCGGAGTGTGTTCAGCTCCATCATGGCTCTTGCTGAAGAGCAGCCGGAGAAGTAAGAGCTCATCACATCACATCAGGATCAATGTATTATTTCCACAGTTACACTGAGAGACCGGTCAGATGAAGTCTGTTTGGGGGAACTGGTCCTTTAATTAATATTAGTCTAAGATATATACATACATGTACCTGTCTTTTCTTTGTTGCTGCATCACTTGCGTTTAAACTTCTGCTCTCATGAAATCTTCAACTTGAAATGCCTTTTTAAAGGGTTGTTCTGAAAGTTTTTAAACTGCATTTTAAATACTTATTGTCAATTTTTTCTTTTCTTTAATGTGAAATTCTGCACTTTTCAGTGGGTTCTTCTGGTACCACTGCTAGCAAGAATTAAATACATCAAATAAAATCAGCGCAGAAACAGAAGTGGCTGTGACAAACAATGGATGTTTTCCCACCAAATATCATCAATTTTCTTAATTGATTAATTCTAATCAAATCCATATTGTATAGTTTACATTTATATTTACCCATTCTTGTGTGTGTGTGTGTGTGTTGAACAGACACTGCTGGGTGTGTTTCGCCACAGAGCGGGACGACCACAGTGCGGAGTGGGTGAGCCCCTGCCGGTGTAAAGGCTGCACCAAATGGATCCACCAGTCGTGTCTGCAGCGCTGGCTGGACGAGAAGCAGAAGGGAAACAACGGCGGGGCGGTGAACTGCCCCCAGTGTGGCACCGAGTACCACGTCATCTTCCCCAAGATGGGTGAGTGACTCTGACTGATGAACGCTCTTCACTAGGCGACGTGGGCCGGCTACCGGGCTCAAGGTCCTAGAACCACCACCACGGTGTGAAAAAGTCACGGATTCAAAACCACTAAAATATTCTGTCACACTGTTCCTGTGGTCTGAGCTGTTTTTATGTTTCGTCAAAGAGAGAAAGTTCAGGTCAGAAATCCCTCAGGTCGTTAGGGGTTAGGGTTAGATTATCACTTGTGGCATTGCAGCTACAGTGCTGCCACTCAAACAAAAACAGACAAGAAGACATGGAAACTTGCACACACTGTATTCAAACTCCAAACATAATCGATGAAATGTTTCCTGGGAGTCGTGTCAGAACAAATATTCAGATCGATGCTGATTTAACGGACGCATTTAAGGTGCAGTATCTGAAGGACCTGACAGTAGTCGACCACTGTTGTTGTGGTAACGTTACGGTACGTCTACGATACTAAGGGGAAAGGAAATGGATAAATTGATTCGTCGATTGACTGCTGATGTTTATTTATTTATTTTAATTTACTTATTTATTTATTCTCTTCTTCTCTCGTTTTGTTCTCTCTTATCACAATTTATCTCTTACTTAACTCTACTTTTTTGACTGCTGTGTTGCGGTGTCATGTCTTTATGTTTGCTTTATGTTTGTCACTTGTACTGCACAATAAATGAATAAAAAAAAAGAGAAAGGTGGGGCTATGACAACATTATCTCACAGAAGATTAATTTTGTGTGTCCACACAAAAACTCTGGGGCGGTGGTTTTAGATTTTCCCTCTCTGGGACCCGTTTCCAAAAAAATAGCCTCCAGTGTTTCCTCATCAGTGCTGAAGAGAGGAGAGTATAAAAGGAAACGGACATGTGGTGTTAAACTGATGGGCTATAACAACCACGTTGACGCTGTTTATTGATAAACCAAGCGACGTCCAGCGGATCGAGACACTTGAGGAAGTTTACAAAGTAACAGGAACTGGTAGATAATTATTCTGCATCTGCTCCGACCACATTATGAAGTAGTGGCTGCCACAACTAAATGTATATAGTGGAAACCCTGGCTTCCCTCAAATGTATTTAAATGTTATTTAGAGGAATACAATTATTTATTTTAACTTCATACACATTTACTAATGATCCAAATGTTCAATAGAAACTTTTTTTAACCCAGACATTTCAAAACAACATGTTTTAGGGCTGTTATTGCAACTCTGTGAAACCGTGATGTTTTAGCTTGAGGTTATCGTACCGCCAGAATCTCACACACCTGAGATGAACAGCTGACCTCAGGTTGTAACTCAGTGTGTGTGTGTGTGTGTGTCCGTCCTCAGGCCCTCTGGTGTACTTCCTGCAGCAGGTGGACAGAGCTCTGTCCCGGGTCAGTCCCTTCGCGGCGGTGGGCGTGGTGGTGGGGACGGTGTACTGGTCGGCCGTCACCTACGGAGCCGTGACCGTCATGCAGGTCAGACAGAGTTCACACACACACACACACACACAGGAAACACAAGCTGAGAGCGTCTCGGTGTGTCAGAGTCTCACCTGTGTGTGTGTGTGTCTCCTACAGATTGTGGGCCATAAGAAGGGTCTGTACGTGATGGAGCGAGCCGACCCTCTCTTCCTGCTGATGGGTCTGCCCACCATCCCCGTGGTGCTGGTGCTGGGGAAGATGATCCGCTGGGAGGATTACATCATCAGGCTGTGGCAGAGATACTCGTACCGACGCAAGCTGCCGCCAGGTAACAACAGCTATAGCTACATACGGCTCTGTAAAATCCTTTTGAATTGTTCCCAAATTCAGTTTTTTCCGTTTTAATTTTTGGGAATTTTGTGTTTTACCCTTAACTCTTATTTTACTACCAAAAAGAGTGTGTTTATAATGTAATATATATAAAAAAAAATGTACACAAATTAAATTAGAGCTGCAACTAACGATTATTTTCACTATCGATTAATCTGTTGATTATTTAAACGATTAAATGATCAGTTGTTTGGTTTAGAAAATGTAGAAAAATATCAATCAGTGTTTCCCAAACCACCAGACGACGTCCTCAAATGTCTTGTTTTGTCCACAAACCAAAGAGAGACTCAGTTTATTGTCATAAAGGAACAAAGAAACCAGAAATATTCACATTGAAGAAGCTGAAATCTGAGAATTTTGACTTTTTTTCTTAAAAAACGAATCAAACTGATTATTAGATTATCAAAACAGTCGACGATTAATTGTTGCAGCTCTAAATTAATAGAAATTACTTAAATTTATTGAGGTAACAAACAACCAACACTTTTCCAACATATTATAAGAACAAATTCTGCATGATGCAACATAACACTGCACTATGAGTACTTCAAGTACCAACAAAACAGAAATGCTTTTGAGCTTTTTGCTTCCCTCTGTGCAGTTTTCCCCAGACATACATATGTTCCTCTTCCACATGAAAAATTCTCCAAAACGTCGACTTTGAGCGGTCTGCAGAGCTGCGTTCAGAACCTTCCTGTTTTTAAGTTTCCTTCTTTGTCACAGTGAAACGGTGGCGGTTATCTGTTTACCCATGATGCACTGCAAACACACTGTGACACAGACTAGATGATGTAATCTGAGTTGGTTTATGAACATCTGGCCTCTCCTGCAGGTAACAGCCGCTACCTGCCCCGGGTCCCGGTGGAAGGGCCCAGTTCTGGAGACCACCTGTCTGTGTCCAGGACTCTGTGTGGAGCGCTGGTCTTCCCCTCCATCGCCAGCCTGGTGGGACGACTGCTGTTTGGACGAGTGTCCTCGAACCTGCAGCGAACCGTCCTGGTGAGGAGAACGTCATTTACACCAACACTTCTGTTTCAGACTGACTGTACAGGTGGTCTCATGATAATACGGTCTGGTTTTGATTGACAGCCGTTATATATCTAACAATCTACATAACACAACTTCTATATTATAATCAAAGTGTTGTTACAGTCGGCCTTTTGTCATTTTGATATGAATGTGTGTCACTCAGCTGACACTTTGCAAATGTGGAGTATGGAGTAAGTACGGAAACAGGCTTAAAAATGTAGATAAACTAAGGCAAGGCAAGGCAATTTTATTTGTATAGCCTGTTTTTACAAACAGTTTGTCTCAAAGGGCTTTACATGGCATCATAACAACATCCTCTGTCCTTAGACCCTCACATCAACTGAGGAAAAACTCCATGGGAAAACCCTTTTAACAGGGAAAAATCGATCAGTTGATTGGTCAAATCAGCATTAATAGTTTCAAGCTGTTTTTCATTCAGCTTCCAGTTTCTCCTGTGTGAAAGTTTTTCTACTTTTCTCTGTTTCTAAATTGTTGTGATCTGTTTTAATCAGTTGTTTAAAGACGTCACGTTACAGTTTGTAAAACTACAATCAGCACTGTTTCAGATTTTATCGATAAATTGAGAAAATAATCCTGTAGTTGGAGCCTGTAACTGAACAATGTAGTGAAGTCGACATCAAAACTCAATATTTAACGTAGCTAAAGTAAAGACATGTAAATGAATATAGTTTACAGTAGGTATATCTGCTTTACATTGAATGAGAGGTTTTAAATTCCTGCAGCATTTGAAGGCAGCACGGTACACACACCACATCCGTGTTTACCTTCATCACATCAGGAGGAAATGACTCCAGGCTGTCGCAGAATAAACACACACACATGGCAGAGTTATAACTTTAAAGGGATAGTTCAACATTTTGGCAAATTGGCCCGTTGCCATAATCCCTATAGTCATAGCAGTAGGTCCGTTACCTTTAATTGTCGGTGTAAGCTATTTTTAGAACGGCGGAGCAGAGCCGTGAGCTGCTCAGAGCTACGCTACGGAGGCTCATGGGATTTCTTGGTTTCCCTCATCAAACTCATCAAATACACAATCCAACAACTCCACAACGCTCTGGTGGACAAGTTGTGACCTGCACATTCACCACGCTATGAGATAATAACACAACGTTACCAGACAGAGTTGTTTTAGAGGTAAATTCATGCAAAACCGCTGATGCACGTTGCCTTCAGGGACAGTTTTTCCATCATCAGTCTCTGTATTTCCCTCTAAAACAACTCTGTGTGGTAACGTTGTGTTATTATCTCATAGCGTGGTGAATGTGCAGGTCACAACTTGTCCACCAGAGCGTTGTGGAGTTGTTGGATTGTGTATTTGATGAGTGTAATTAGAGTGTGATGCTCCGCCGTTCTAAAAACAGCTTGCACCGACAATTAACCTACTGCTATGACTATAGGGATTATGGCAATGGGCCAATTTGACAAAATGTTGAACTATCCCTTTAACACAATTTATTACTTATTGGTTAATATTGATCCTCTCTCTCTCTCTCTGTCTCTCCAGGGCGGCGTGGCCTTCGTGCTGATGAAGGGCGTGTTGAAGGTTTACTTCAAGCAGCAGCAGTACATCATGCAGGCCAACAGACAGATCCTCAACTACCCCGAGAGGAGGAACGCCGACGCTGACGGAGATGGACAGGACGAGGGAGCGGACGAGGACACGGAGGACAGCGGGAACGAGTAGATGGACTCGGATCAGATGAAGAGACAGAGACAGAGACAGATTCAGAGCTGATGATTTAAAAAAAAAAAACGTATTTTAACCATGAAACAGGTGAGTGTCACTGTGGACGAGGAGCAGCCCAAAGAGACTTTTATTTTGAAATCTAATAACTCATTAATTATTATTCTGTTCTCACAAAGACACTTCATAATGAAACTTGTGTAACTTTTTTCTTCTTAAATGACTTCCTGAATAAAGAAATGTGAACGTTCACCTGGAGAATCAGTGAGTCCAGGTGTGAACCAGGATCTCACCTGGTCGGGATGTGATGACATCAGAGCAGAGGGAGGAACCTGAATCTGGTTATTATTTAAATTTAGATTTAGATCCATCTGAAAAGAGACAGGAAGTGGAAACATAGACCGACCACCAATGAGTGTTCATTATTCTCACCTGCGACGCCTTATAAGGACGTGAACACTACTTCCTGTGTGCCTTAGTTAAAAAAAAACAAAAGTCCCACTCACAGAACTTCACTGTTTCAGTTCACTTCCACTTCCTGAGAAATGATATCCCTTCAAAATAAAACTGCACTTCTCCATCCAGCTGCATCCAGAACCATCCATCATGTTTCCTTCAGGGTCACAGTGAAACAGTGGGAGTTTTTCTGTATATAACCCATGATGCACTGCAAACAGGAAGTGCTCCCAGCTGATTCTGCTGCTTCCATTAGTGAAAAATAAAAAATAAAATCACTGTTAATATCATTTAATGTAAAAAAAAAAATAATTATAATAATAATATATATATATATATCATCCACCTCTGTTTTAGATGTAACATTCAGGGGTTTTTACTTCACTTACCTGACGTCTCCTGGTTCCTGTCGACACTTCGCTGCCTTAAACCTTTTTTTTTTTTTATCTCACAGATAAAGTTTCCATAGTAACGATACTTTCACCCTGGGTGGGGCTGTGGTGTTTGATAAGAGGGTGGAGCTGCTGTTTGCAAACACAATCACTGACCTCAGTGGTTTTAATGCTCTCTCTCACACATACACTTAAAAAGGCACTCTTTTTAACACTTAATCTGAACCAGAACCTGCTGCAGGTGTTTCACAGTTTTATTATTGCACAGTAGGAATGTGTGTGAGTGAGTGTGCATGTGTGTGTGTGTGATGATAGACAGATGTTTTCACTTGATGATCTTCCTCCTGTTGTGGAGGAGAAAGAAACTACAGAACTGATTTAGCTGATGGAGATCGAGGGGTTAAAACACTGATGTATTGATATTTGATTTAAAAGAAGAAAAAAAAACGCTCAAGACGTTCAAAAACAAAAAAGGAACCAGATCATGGGGATTTAATTAGAGTATTGATTAGAAACAGTGTCGTTAACAGTTTTTATTTTCTGTCCTGGTGAACCAGTTGTTTAATAAAGCTCTTTGTAAAACAGATTCTTCACCTCCTTTTATTCTGCATTCACCCAGGTGAAGTCCAGGTTTGTAGATCTGGACCTGGACTGGAGTAAAGTTGTGATGTGATATTGTAGATTATAGATTATAGATCAGGCTTCCTGACATTATAAAACTTGATTATCTGCAGCACTGAAGCATCGACCTGCTGAGACTGAAGAAACTTTAAGTCACTGAAGTTGTTTTTAATGTGATCTGTGATGTTGCTGCTGTTTCCTGGATTAAAGTTTTATCTGTTTTTTTGTTTGTTTTTGTAGCCCTGTGGTCTTTTAATTTCATTCATTAAAATGTTTATGTGGTTAATAAATAACAGTTAATGAAGTGTTAATATGTTTAACAAATGTTGGATTATAATGTGTTAAAAATAGTAGGCCTACTTTTATATACAGCTAAAAGTCAGAGGAAAAGAGTGGGGTTATTATTTAAAAAAAATAATTCATAGGTGATTGTCAGCACAAATGCCAGGAGACCAAGATTGTTGTGGGTCAGTGAAGCATCTTTTTTATTCTCCCATCTTTGTATGTATGTAACCTTAGCCAATCCTGTCCTCACCTTGTTCAGGTAGGCGAGGCTTAGCGTTACCGACGTGCCGCAGCAACGTTAGCGGTAGCAGAGCCTCCGAGCTGGATAGCTGTAAACTGTAAAGTAAAAACACTCCTAACTCCCAAGACTGACGGAGAGTCGTCCTGTGGTTCATGTGTGAGAACTCTGTGAAGCTGCCAGAGGTAAATTCATGTGTTTTATTGTACTCTGTGCTGTTGTTTATTTGTACTGTGTTAAAGACGAGCTGAATTGCTAATCACGGCTAGCCTTTAGCTTAGCATGCTCATAGACTTTCACGTGGTTAATTCTGCATTGCAGTTAAAGACCCCCTAAACCAAAAATGCACTTTTTTAAATGATTAACATGTCAATTTAGTGTGTGTGCTTTGCTACAAGGCATTTCAGGAGCTAAATTGCTAATCCACGCCATAACTGAGCATTTTAGACTTGAAAATGCAGTTTCAATACCAGATTCTGAAATAACTGGATTAAATTTTTCAAATTGGAGTCCGTTTTCATGCGTCACAAAACTATAGCAACCAATCCCTTTGATTTTCCCCCCATCTCATTACATAAAATATGAACAGGGTACAAAGCGGGAGTAACGTACGTTTAACAGCGATGACGGCAACGTTGCTCTGTGTTCGGGTGAGGAGCGGTGAAGGGCGGTGATACCAGCCTGTTACCGAGCAACTCAGAGACTCGGGGCATGGCCCCTGGATGCGAGCACCTAAAGAACTCTATAATTCACAGCGGCAGCGGCTCTCTGCAGCCGTTGTTTGCTGTAGTAGTTCACCGTGACAGTGACACTTCACATTACAGCTAGATGCAGTGTGTGTCAATAGGTGGTCACGGTGGCTGAGCGGCAGCGTTACCGCCTTGCCAACGGGAGACGCGTGTTTGAGTCCTGTTGTGGTCTTTTTTTTCTTTTCTTTTTCGTTGTCATAAACTTGATTCACATTTCGGTTTACATTCAAATTTACATTTACTCGCCGGAGGAAACACAAGCTTGCACGTGAAACCTGACGTGAGCTTCGTGTTTTGACATCACCTTTCTGTCTCCCTTGCCCCTGACGCGCACCGCCGTTATCTAACACTTTACACCTAACTCTCTCATTCTACAGTCATAGTTATGTTTTTACATGTTAATAATTTTTTATGGTAATTATATATATTTCTATAATTAACAGGTCGTGGATCGAGCAGTGGTCAACCATGGGGCAGAGGTCATGTGACAGCTACAAACGTACAAAAAAAGTTCATGCATTTTTACTGATATTTGTAAATTAATAATTATTTTGCTATCAAAAGTCCTTTCTCAGTGTTGTTTTTGTTGTTTTATAGAAGGAGAACACTGTTCAGATGTGTGAGGTGTCACTAAAGCAAAAAATATTAACGTCAAAGTCACTGTTCTGCTTGACATGTTTCTTTCCACAAAAAGCTTGTTTTCTCAGTGTTTTGGTCAAAAACTGGTGTTTTTGGCGAAACCAGCCTATGTTCTACTGCTGTTTACAAAAGAATGGAAAAAGGTAGAAACAAACTTTTTTTTCCTATTGAAAGAAGAGTGTCTACTCTTTCTCTTGGTAGTTTCGCTGTTTACATAGTCATAGAACACAATATTCTGTGGGTCTTATAAGATCGTTCAAAATGCTCTAAAGCGGCTGGCAGTATGAGGCTCTCTGCTCTGAAAATGGCTGGCAGGCAGCCAATGAGTTAATAGCCCTGCGTGAATGTGTGTGTGAGTGTGGGCTGTGGACACTTGAGTTGACCTGGTCACTTTTTTTTACATTCTCTCATTGGGTTATCAGTGGTCATTTGTGTATCAAACCTTCCAGTGATTTATATGAGAGATTTGAATACTGTTATCAATGCATACTTAAAGGTCAACAGTGAACTAGTTTACTAATTTGCAAATCCAATTCGTAAGATTGTAATAAATATTTTTTGTTGTTAGAACTCAATCCTGTGTTGTAATTATAATGGTAATACTGTTTGGATAGATATGAAACAGGTAAAAGTGAACTTTTATTTTTTAAAGGGGAAGTACTAAATTTTATTATTTTATTTTATTTCACTATCACAATTATCACACCATCTTCAGACGAACTCAGGCCCCGTCCCACTGTACTACAACACTCCAATTAGTCAATATTTCCTAGCTACATGGGACTGGGGTTACATTTTTGTGGGCTTAAGGGATATTCCGTTCTGTGTTCGTCAGCAAGTCTCCCTGAAAGCCAGAGAAAAATGCAATCCTGAACAATCACACTCGTGACTTCAGCTGCACCTCGACACCGTGAGACCTTTATTTCTCTTTTATACACTGTACAAAAACATAGCATTTATTATGTTTACATTAACATTACATCAACATTGTTCCAAAAAGGAGACGTTACATCCTTTCAGTTCATCTCAGTTTCCACTGTCTCAGATTTCTCATTCTGTATGTGTATGTACAAGCTGTTAATAATAAAATGAATAAAAGCAAGAAATTAAAAAAAAATATCCCAGTAAGCAGAGATGTCCTTCCTAATTTGTGAAGACAGAGTAGGGCTGGCCCTTCAGCCAATCAGGAACCCCCAGACCAAAATAGATTTGACTGGTCAAAGATACCGGGAGCTGTAGGCTTGTTTTCAAAATAAATCCTACCTACCCCAGATTTAACATAAAGCTGCAACACAACAAATGGTGAAAAGTTGAAGGAGGTCTGAACACTTTGTGTATGCACTCTATCTATCTATCTATCTATCTATCTATCTATCTATCTATCTATCTATTAGGGATGCACATTTTGAATTTTTTTTCTGAACGATAACCGACGCTCGTTAACCGATTATTAACCGTTAACCGATAAGATTAAGATGCTTGCGGCGCACGGCAAAAAAAAAAAAATTATCGCTCCAATTTTTAAAAAAAAAATTTGCCGTTAAATACACACGTGCGCTGTGACAGAGCAGCGCCACTTCCACTCTGCTCTGTCTCAGCTGATCGCGCTCATATAGACAGTGAGACCTTCACAGGACAAAGAGACACTGAGGAACCAGGACTGATGTAGAACCCAGGATACAGAGGTTCAGTGAAGGTGGTTTTGATGGTGTGGAGGTGGACTGGTCTGCCAGAGGAGACTCTGTAGAAGGACAGAGTGCCAGCAGGACAGTCCACATACACTCCTACTCTGTGAGAGACACGGAAGGAAGAGATGGATGTTTCTGTGTTGTTGCACCAGACAGAGTAACCATGATAATCAAAATCATCAGAGCACCTCAGACTCCAGGACTGATCATTTCCTCCAAACCAACAGTCTTCACTCTCTCCTTTCCTTCTGATTCCTCTGTAACTCACTGATATATAGACATCTCCTCTCCACTCGACCTCCCAGCAACAGCGAACAGTCAGAGCAGTTGAACACAGCAGCTGCGGTGAGAAGTCAAATCTGTCTGGATGATCAGAATATGACTGAACCTTTGTCACATGTGTCACCTTCCTGTTGTTGTCAGACAGTTTTAGGCGTTTGTTCACTGAGTTCATGTCCACTTCCGGTTCACAGGCGTCTGATGGAGAGAACAAGACACAACACAGCTGCAGTTTATCATCTGTCCATTTATCAACAACTTCACTGACAATTTGTGAAAAAGAATAATTCAAACATCAACAATGTTGTGCTTTTCTTCTGGTGTGAACCTGAGGATGAGGCTGATGAAGATCCACACCAATAAACACATGGAGTGAATAAAATGTCACTAATGAAACTGAATCATCATCTTCCACTGCAGCACAAAGAAGCTCTGAACCATCTGCTTTCTAAAACTGTCATCTCCCATTGAGAGTGAAGTAGAGTCCCGCAGCTCAAGGATGAAAATGTGTGATTATTACTCCATGCAATGCAGCCAAAGTTCCTACGTATCTGGCCTATCAGTTTATAAAAGTTATTTTCGAGTGTTCACAGGGAAAAGGACGGGAAGGCATTTCTAACTTTAGATATTTGCAGGAGAAAATCACATAAACAAGTGCAAGATTAGGTTACACCCCGCCTTTCCGAAACACTGCCTTGGTTTCCTATCTTTTCTTAAAGGGATAGTTCACCCTAGAATGATATTTCGCTCATTATCTACTCACCCTCATGTTGACTAAGGGCTGGAAGAATTATCAGAGTCCTCCGTCCCTTCTCTGAGTTACAGGGGGTCTCGGCGTAGCACTGCATTTCAATGCAACGGTTGCAAAGCGACACCGGAGCTCTTCGTAAAAAAACACACACAAAAAAACATCCAAATACCTCCATGATGCTCGTATGTAATGTCCGTCTTGTGCTGAAGCCCTAAATTGCGTAATTGTCCCGAAAAAAATTAAATAAGTCTATATTTTAAGCTTGTTTGTAGCGGAAGCTTCTCGAAGCTCCTCTTCCTGGTCCGTCCAAATCTCGCGTGATTCGCAGTAACCGCACTGACGCCGGCGCAAATCACGCGAGATTTGGACGGACCAGGAAGAGGAGCTTCGAGAAGCTTCCGCTACAAACAAGCTTAAAATATAGACTTATTTAATTTTTTTCGGGACAATTACGCAATTTGGGGCTTCAGCACAAGACGGACATTACATACGAGCATCATGGAGGTATTTGGATGGTTTTTTGTGTGTGTTTTTTTACGAAGAGCTCCGGTGTCGCTTTGCAACCGTTGCATTGAAATGCAGTGCTACGCCGAGACCCCCTGTAACTCAGAGAAGGGACGGAGGACTCTGATAATTCTTCCAGCCCTTAGTCAACATGAGGGTGAGTAGATAATGAGCGAAATATCATTCTAGGGTGAACTATCCCTTTAAGACCTCACTATTCTGAAAAAGCTGTTAGGGAAAACCCCCCACTTCGAACGGACATACGGATGCAATCAGAAAGGAAACAGAGGCAGCACATTGATCCTTTTTTTCCTTTTCGGCGTCAAACAGATCATGTGCATAATTAACTGCAAAACATGCACTTCATACATAATGCTCATTATGCTTCTAGCCTGTCTAGCCTCTACCTGGTCTTTTTACTAAACTTAACCAACTCCTTTCTTCATTACCCAAACCCAAGCACCGAGCAAAGAAATGTCTTTTTTTTATCCCCCAGCTGTCAGAAGGAGCGGCGGCTGCAGCAGGCTCACGCCCGTGTGGGCTCAAACCGGGTTCAGCAGTGTAAACAGTGCCTCGCGGTTCAGCACCATGGACAGCTGCAGGGGGTGGGGAGTCGGAACAGCTGTGTTTTGGGGGAACGTTTGGAACAGCGGCGTGTAGGAATGGAGGTGTTTTGGAATGGAGACCTCGCGAGATTAGACACGACGATACACGCAAGATGAGGACGACGTTTGTTGTTACCAGAAGAGACTGTCTAACACAGTGAAGAAGACGCCACAGAAGGGACAACACGGCTGAGTTTATGGAGTTTGAGAACAATGACGACTGGCTTCATTTCGATAGACGCCACTCTCAGTTTCAGGTGATGTCCCTTTGCCACATTCTGGCGTTGTTGGCAGGATCCATGTAGCACTAGGGGTGGGTCCATGGATTCCTAATGTGTGGCAGCCTGCACGGAAGCACGAGGACGTGCTTGTGAAAAGAGGGGGAGAGATGTAACAGTTGAGGGTCCTGTCACTATGCCTACAGTTGATCATGCGCCCTGGCTACTTGGCCAAGGGGATGTCCCTTTGGGTGACTAGCGCGCATGGCTATTACCCGGGAGGTGTCGGTTCAGTCCCCGCCCGGGCCCTCTTCACCTTGCCACACTTCACTTTTTGACACCTAGATATGAAATCTCCACTCTTGACCTCCATTGGTCATTGTATGGCCCAGGACCTCTGAGGTCACCTGGGCATATAACTGGAGAAGTGCCTTTCTGCCCCCTCTCTGTTCTTATCTTCCTTCTGTTGTTCTTCCCAAGCAGAGCTGCTGCTCCTCACAGATTCTCTTCTCAGCTCTACACCTGGAGCTACTGCTACAGTTCTCCGACCTCCATGAGGCCTGCACAAGGCAGGAACTAGCCTCGTAAACCAGCCTCTCGCGGAAGTGCATTTCATTTCATTCCGAGGGAGAGTCTGGCCTCATCCCCATTCTAAGCGTTTGGACTGAAACCCTCAGAAGGCCGAGCCAATCAGCGTCGTCCGCTGTGATTGACACAGCACGTTGGCCAATCAGGGACCGACTGGTGCAAAGCCCCGTCACTACACCAACTTGCTGATTGGCTGAATGGGGTTGTCTGTCAACGCTACTACCAAAGATATTAAACCGTCTTTGCTACTACTCCCGCCCAGCTCCCGCCCAGCCCAAACGCTTGCAGGGGGGATGAGGCCAGACTCTCCCGAGAAATGAAATGAAATGCATTTCCGCGAGAGGCTGGTTTACGAGGCTAGGCAGGAACCACCACTGGACCAAACCTTGGTAGAGATGCAAGTGTCTATCAACAGATTCAAGAATCTGTTCCACCGGAATCTTCTCTCCTTCATGTGACTTGGTAATGTTACTGGGCCTAGTTATAGCTTTTACCTCGCACATACCTTGAGTAAGCATATGTGAGGGCAGGCACCTTAGAGACAGACACACACACCTACACACACTCTTACTGTTCATAAGGGTGAGGGCCGGCACCTGGATTAGGAGCACTGCCCCTTGTAGGTAGGGCTATAGAGAAAGCCCCCTCTCTTCATAAGGACAGGTGTGAGCCATTAGTGCCTCTTTGTCTGAGGCCTGGTAGATGTGTGGTGGAACTGTCTTGTCTGTGCAGGTAAGAGAACTGTGCAGATGAAAAGCTTTATTTGAGGGAAAACTTTATTTGGTATTTTGGGGAATTTTGACCAGTATCCTCATACAGAACCGTGGTGCAGCTGTGTCCTCTCGATTCAGTTTGAATGTGCTGTAGGTCCATGCTTGGGAGGTAGGCTGCTGACAACCTGGTGTTTAATCTCATCAGACTACAGAAATTATTAGTGATGTGTCCAATTTAATTCCTTGTGTGAGCGTGAGTCAGCCTTTTCCCTGAGTCACAGTATACAGCCAGTCAGGGGGGCAATATCATCCAGAATAGCAGAGCAGTGTGAATTGAAAGCATGGACCATGCAGTCAATACTTTTGTGGGGGGATTGCAGAGAGGCTACGTTGCTGTTAAAAGCAGCTGTAAAATTTTCGGCTGAGAGAAAATAAATACTATAAATTCGTGAGGTTTTTACTTGCTTCACTGGAGCCAGATCCGCCTCAAAAGATTGATTGAATAAGACGTTCCACTCGCGGTAGCTACGGACGCCATGATGGACGGCAAAAGAGCAGTGGACGTCAATTTAATTCAATGGGGCGCGTTATAGTTTTGTGACATTCCGTGGTTGTAGGGTTTCCCCCTCTTTTCCACTGAGCTGGTTCCACTGCTGGTTCGGAGCCAGAGCCTGACTAGCACCGGTTCTTTGCTTTTCCACCGCCTAAAAACGGTTATTGGTTCTTAAAACTGGTTCCAAGCACCAACTCCTTGCTGGGCAAGAGCTAAGAACTGGCTCCTCCAGGGGCTGGCGGTGGGGTTACATGAGCAACAGGACCAGTGCGAAGATATTCAGACACGTTATCAATATCGTTTTAAGTGTAGTCGATGTAAACACAGTTGAAGCTAGCTGAGCTACATTCTGTGGCTAACAACAGCTAATGAATCAATGTTCCTGTTCCTTGTTCTGCAACTCTTGAAATGTTTGAGCCGGTGTCTTTATCATTTTTAGAAGACCTGATTGGCCACATTAAACCATCAGGCTCTCCCTGTGATGTGGTCCCTCCTGGTTTTTTAAAAGAAGTTTTCCCTTGTATAGGACAGTCTGTCCTGGCCATTATCAATAGTAGTCTGTCCTCTGGTGTTGTCCCCCAGTGTTTTAAACATGCTGTGGTCCAGCCCCTACTTAAAAAACCTGGCCTTGATGGCAGCGTGCTGACCAATTTCAGGCCTATCTCTAAGCTGCCTTTTATTTCTAAAATTTTAGAAAAAGTTGTGTTCACTCAACTCAAGTTGTTTTTAGATGAACATGATGTCCTGGAGGTCTTCCAGTCAGGTTTTAAAAGTCTGCATAGTACCGAGTCAGCTTTGCTTAGAGTGTTCAACGACATCCTCTTGGCAAATGACTCCAGTGAATGTTATTCTGGTTTTATTAGACTTGACGGCAGCTTTTGATACCGTGGACCACAACACCCTAGTGGCTCGGCTACGCCACCTAGTGGGTATACGTGGTACTGCACTAGACTGGTTCAAGTCATATCTAACCGGTAGAACCATGAGTGTGAGCCTTGGTGACTTGAAATCCAGTCCCCTACTTTTCTCTCTGTACTTACTGCCACTGGGAGTGGAGTCAGATTTATGTGCCACTACAAAAGAAAGATGCCTTCTCTCTCGCACCATTTCTGGCATGTTTCGAAGACATCAAAGCCTGGATGGCCCTCAACTTTTTAAATTTTAATGAGAAAAAAACAGAAGTGATGGTGTTTGGTCCCAGTGGTCTCTGTGAACCCCCCCTGTTGACTTGGGCCCTTTGGCAGAGTTTACAAAGCCAACAGTTTTAAACTTGGGTTTTAAGATGGACAGTGATTTTAAATTGGATAGTCAAATTAGCTCTGTGGTAAAGTCCAGCTTCTTCCAAATTAGACAGCTGGCAAAGGTCAAACCGTTCCTCGCACATCAGCACTTTGAAACAGTAATCCATGCCTTCATCACATCTCGGCTGGATTACTGTAATGCACTTTATTTTGGAGTTAGCCAGTCCTCCCTTGCACATCTCCAGTTGGTGCAAAATGTGGCCGCGCGCCTGCTAACTGGAGTACGTAAAAGGGAGTACATCACCCCCATCCTGGCCTCCCTCCACTGGCTGCCTGTGCATTTTAGAGTTCATTTTAAGATTCTTTTGTTTGTTTTTAAATCTTTAAATGGACTGGCCCCTTCTTACCTCTCTGAGCTTCTTCACCCCTACGCTCCTGCTCGGTGCCTCCGGTCAGCTGATCTGCTGCTCCTGGAGGTACCGAGGTCCAAACGGAAGCTCAGAGGGGACAGAGCCTTTTCAGTTGCTGCTCCAAAACTGTGGAACGAGCTTCCCCTCCACATTAGGCAGGCCTCCTCACTGTCCATTTTTAAAACTCATCTTAAAACCCATTTTTATTCCTTAGCTTTCAACTCAGCATGAGACTCTACCTCTGTTTTAGTGTTTTATGGTCTGTTTTATTTGTTGGTTTTATTGGTTTTATTTTAATTGTTTTATTTAAAATGTAAATTGTTTTATTGCTTTTAAATTGTTTTAAAAGCAATAAACAATTATTATTTCATATTTATTTTTCTGCTAATTGTTTTATTTTTATATGTTGCATGATGTACAGCACTTTGTTTCAGCTGTGGTTGTTTTAAAGGGCTTTATAAATAAATTTGAGTTGAGTTGAGTTTGAGTAATGCTCGTATTTTTAAACATAGCACCGTCACAACGTAGCTGCCGCCGGCCGATACCGGCGATTACAACAAAGACAGCTTCCAGTTTTCTTTTATTTTTCAGCCGGGTTTAATCAGAGAATGATCACTAATTATACAGACGTCGGATCAGGTCGTCAACACCCACGGGTCAGACCAGGTTTTAATTTCCAGGTCCGTTAACTGTAGGCTAGTTAGCAGCAGCAAAGACAGAAGCAGCTGCTGTATGGGGAGTACGGCTTTGACCGAACGTTAGCTCCTTAGCAGTGGAAAAGCAAACACAGAAAACTGAGATATTCTACGCAGAATAACAAAAAAACAAACAAAATATTGCAATGGATGAGTAGATATTCTATTTTAAATAAGCAATGATCCTGTGAGGTTGTAATGTGAAGTGATCGAGTCACATTGTTGGACGGCACCCATACAGTCTATGGTCAGTACTGAGCGCTTTCTGCCGTCCGTCATGGCGTCGCCTCTCGCGTCACGTGATAATTGTGATGTAGCTGCAAGGGGTCAATAGTTACTAACTTAATGATTAAACAAGGTTCTGTGTGAACAGTTAGCATACCTTCATGAGACTGATTTTATAAATTGGCTGTCTGTGGTACCCCGAGGTGGATTCAATGAGTAGCTGTGTTCTCATGAATCAAATTTAAAACACACTCACACTTCCTTAGACCAGGTCTCAGTCTCTGAGGTCCACAATGGTCGACCCTGGAGGAGGAAACAAAGTCAGGTTGAACTTCACCCACCTTCACTCATCCACCATGAAACATGAAGCAGAGTTCCTCAGTTAGTCAGAGACAGAGACACAGTGTGGGAGCAGCTGTCTGTCCATCTGTCCATACTAGGGCTGGGCAACGATTACAATTTTTAATCGTGATTAATCGCATGATTTTTTGATGATTAATCACGATAATCGCATTGTATACTCAAAATCCAATAATGAATTCAAAAGTAGTGTAAACTGCACTTTTATTTCAATGTTCTGCTGCCATATGAACGAAAGTGCCATAACACAAAACTCGTCAGTCCAGTCACTTTGCCACCTTTAGATTCAGGACATGTCATTAATTATCTGCAAGGCCGTTGTATAGGGGGGAAAGGTGATGATAATTCTAGGGTCCCAGAGCCCAGTAGGGCCCACAAAAAACCCCAGTAGTCTAATCTTTGTATGACTGAATAATTCTGCATAAGACCCTGACTAATATTCATAGCAGGGACGTGCACATGACTATGGAGGGGCAGGGGCTCAACATCAGAAAAGGGCAGTACCTATGTACAATTTTTTCAGGCCTTAATATCAAAATAAATAAATAAAAATAAACTCCAGTTACTATTTAGTTGGTAGAGAAAGCCTGCACGCCTTCAGGACTGCAGTCAATACGCTGGACCAATTTCCCAACTTCCCGAAACAGAGTCATGACTTCTGAACTGGTAGGCTAAGGCTAATATGGTATTGGGTGCACATTAACATGGCTTGCAGAAAAAAAAATCATGTGAGTGCAAGTGCAAAATAGAAGTAGGCTAAGCCTACAGGCTACACACACAAAACCAAGAAATGACTACTGTGACTGCTACTGTGCATATTTCAGAACAGCAGCAATATTTACAACAGCCAAGTCACAATTCCAGTAACTCAACATCTGGAAACAAATTCAAATAGTCAGTGAAATCAAGCTGAGTGAGTGATTCCTCCTGTTGCTGTTGTTGTTCACTACATTCAGGTGATGTTAGACAGAGGACGGGGTGGGGCTTAACTCTTAACAAGCAGTTAGCTAAACAAACACAAATGGGGCTTTTCTGAAATATGACTCATATTAAGCTCGTTGAATAAGTGGAGGGCGATTTGTCAGAACCGACAAGGAAGTTATGTTGGTGGATTTATAACTCACAAGATTCGACACAAGTCGCTCCACTGTCACGTCTCATCTACTGTATGTGCGGCACACACAGAGTTGAGGCAGCAGCTTCTACTTCTCTCTCTCTCTCTGGACGTGCATGTGAGGGAGCGCGCACCGCGGGGCATCCCCCCCACCCCCCGTCCCTCAGCGAGGGACAGAGCGGAGCAGCAGCGGACAACACACACACCAACTCACATAGGGTTAGTAATACCGTGTGCTATTACAAGGAAATGCGTACGGTAGATAACCGTGGCATTTTTACAGCGCGGTTGTTTACATCCTCATGCACAGCAGGAATGCATTTATTGAAAAAAAAAAAAAAAACGTAAAAAAAGGGCACTTTTTAATACGAGGCAAAAAGGGCAGGGGCTCAAGCACCCTTTGGGCCCTATGTGTGCACGTGCCTGATTCATAGTAATGCTGCGTTAGCATCAAAACAAAGTAGGCTAAATAAAAAATGATAATAGCAGTCTATGAAAAAAAGTGGAAAAGTCAGGGGCCCACTTTAGTATTCTTTCAGGGCCCCCAGAATTCCTAGCAATGGCCCTGATTATCTGACTAACTTGCATATTTCACTCAGAGAACCGGCGGATCAGCTGATGTGCAGTGCACACTGTATAGCCTACTGTATGATCCTTTTTTTTCTCTCTCTCTCTCCATCACGCTGTACATCTTCACAAGCCATACACTTTCTACACAAGCCATAGGTCGACGTGTGTGGGGTGAGATGGAAATACGATAGAGCAGAGTGCACCTTCTCTCTCATGTTGAGTTCTATATTACGTAAGACAGGTGCGTCAGTGCCAGTAGATCGTTGCGGACTCGCGCGTCAGGCATTTGGCTCTCCTAATGGGAATGGTTGGTTTGACGTGACTTTATCATTAAAAGTGAAAAAAGAGAGAGAGAGAGCTGTCAACCAATCCTACACATCAGGTCAGCATAGCGCAGGGGGAGGGATATTATTCTGTGGAGAAAAATATACATGAAATTTTACAGGGGGGCACAGCACGTGGTTTACCTGGTAAAAAGTGTCTGGCGACTCTGACAACTACACCGCAGCAGCCAGCAACAGACTTTTACAAAATAAAAGCGTGTCAGCAACATGCGTTAATGCGCAATAAAATAAATGTCGGCGTTAATAGTTTAATGAGTTAACGCGATAATAACGTGTTAACTTGCCCAGCCCTAATCCATACCTGAGAGTCTCCAGTCTCCAGTCTGGATCCTCCAGTCCAGCAGACAGCAGCTTCACTCCTGAGTCTCCTGGATGATTGTAGCTCAGGTCCAGCTCTCTCAGATGGGAGGGGTTGGAGCTCAGAGCTGAGGCCAGAGAAGCACAGCCTTCCTCTGTGACCTGACAGTATAACAACCTGAACACACACACACTTAGTGTGAGTCCTGTGTTCTTCAGATAATACTGTATATTAAACTATTGGTGTCTGCAACTCTGCAGCCCAATTCTGCAAACCTTCCCACTTTATTATTACACCTCATTTAATGCAAGATCATAAAACACATGAAGCCTTGCTAAATTCACCCAACCTGAGAGTCTCGAGTTTGCAGTGTGGACTCTTCAGTCCAGCTGACAACAGCTTCACTCCTGAGTCCTTCAGGTCGTTGTTACTCAGCTCCAGGTGTCTCAGACTAGAGGACTGGGAGCTGAGGACTGAGGACAGAGCTTCACAACTTCTTTGTGAGAGTTTACAATCCCACAGCCTGAAAAGAGAAAATGACAAAAGGTACCAGTAACAGAAGCTTGTTTGACTTGACAAACGACAAAAAAAAAAAAATCCAAATGGACATATGTGCTTACAGAGCTTTGTTGGAGGCTTTGACCACTGGCAGCAGCCTCAGAAGAGCCTCCTCTGAACCAGAGTATTTCTTCAGGTCAAACACGTCCAGATCTTCATCTGATGACAGTAAGATGAAGACCAGAGCCGACCACTGAGCAGGAGATAATTTATGTATGGAGAGACGTCCTGATCTCAGGGACTGTTGGATCTCCTCCACCAGAGAACGATCATTCAGTTCATTCAGACAGTGGAACAGGTTGATGCTTTTCTCTGCAGACAGATTCTCACTTATCTTTTTCCTGATGTACTGGATGATTTTTGGTTCTTTTTGTGAGCTACTTCCTGTCTTTGACATTAGACCTCGTAGGAGAGTCTGACTGGTCTCCAGTGAAAGACCCAGGAGGAAGCGGAGGAACAAGTCTAGGTGTCCATTTGGACTCTGTAAGGCCTCATCCACAGCGCTCTGGTAGAATGATTTTGATCCAGGTTTTTCTTTCAAGACTTTAGACCACCAGGAGTTTGTTGGTTGTGACATCAGATTGAGTCCAGAGTTGATGAAGGTCAGATGGACATGAAGAGCAGCCAGAAACTCCTGAACACTCAGATGGACGAAGCAGAACACCTGGTCCTGGTACAGCCCTCTCTCCTCTTTAAAGATCTGTGTGAACACTCCTGAGTACACTGAGGCTTCTCTGATATCGATACCACACTCTGTCAGGTCTGATTCATAGAAGATCAGGTTTCCTTTCTGCAGCTGCTCAAAAGCCAGTTTTCCCAGAGACTCAATCATCTTCCTGCTCTCTAGACTCCAGGGTGGATCTGTCTCAGCTCCTCCATCATACTTGGCCTTCTTCAGTTTCAGATGAACCACCAGGAGGTGGATGTACATCTCAGTCAGGGTCCTGGGCAGCTCTTCTCCCTCTCTGGTCTTCAACAGCTTCTCCAGAACTGTAGCAGTGATCCAGCAGAAGACTGGGATGTGGCACATGATGTGGAGGCTTCGTGATGTCTTGATGTGGGAGATGATCTTTCTGGCCTGCTCCTCATCTCTGAACCTCTTTCTGAAGTACTCCTCCTTCTGTGGGTCAGTGAACCCTCTGACCTCTATCACCATGTCAACACACTGAGGAGGGATATGATTGGCTGCTGCAGGTCGTGTGGTTATCCAGAGGCGAGCAGAGGGAAGCAGTTTCCCCCTGATGAGGTTGGTCAACAGCACGTTGACTGAGGTGGACTCTGTCACATCAGTCAGGATCTCAGTGTTGTGGAAGTCCAGAGGAAGTCGACACTCGTCCAGACCGTCAAAGATGAAGACGACCTGGAACTCATCAAAGCTGCAGATTCCTGCTTCTTTGGTTTCAGAGAAGAAGTGATGAACAAGTTCCACCAAGCTGAACTTTTTCTCTTTCAGCACATTCAGCTCTCTGAAGGTGAAGGGAAATGTGAAGTGTATGTCCTGGTTGGATTTGTCTTCAGCCCAGTCCAGAGTGAACTTCTGTGTTAAGACTGTTTTCCCAATGCCAGCCACTCCCTTTGTCATCACTGTTCTGATTGGTCGGTCTCTTCCTGGTAGGACTTTAAAGATGTCTTCTTGTCTGATGGTTGTTTCTGGTACATCTGGTTTCCTGGACACTGTTTCAATCTGTCTGATCTCATGTTCATCATTGACCTCTCCACTCCCCCCCTCTGTGATGTAGAGCTCTGTGTAGATCTGGTTCAGAAGGGTTGGGTTTCCTGCTTTAGAGATCCCCTCAAACACACACTGGAACTTCTTCTTCAGGTTCAATTTGTGTTCATGTCGACAAACTGCAGCATGACTTTCTAAATGAAGAAAAAAATAAGATCAATGAATGAAATATGAAGTCAATAATTTACTCTACTTCACTTAAGAATGCCCATTATAATATAACCCCCTCAAAAAAAAGTTTGGAAACATTATTTCAGTGAATCATTCTCAATAACACCAAATAGTGTTGTTTGTATATGGTTGGAAATCCTGATTAGTCACTTTTACTACAACTGGGTACAACTTGTTAGGATTGTCCATCTGTGGAGTTAGCAGCATGGAATGGGTAGCACCCCCCCAAAATGTACGAAATCCCCAATATCCTCATGTTGGTATTCACTCTTGTTTTGAGCTTCAAGTGCTACCAGGTGTGTCAGTCACAGGTGTATAACTGACCTGTCATTAGTTCAGACCTCAACCCAACTTAACACTTGTGGGATCAGCTTGGACTTGGTGTACAGTCCCTGAGTGACACAACCAACCAACCAAGCTGGTTGACCTTCAACCTTCAACAAGCCATCAAGCCACCAAGCTGGTGACCAGCATGATGAGGAGTTTCCAAGAAGTTGTGGCTGCATACTGATCTTCTACACATTACTGAGGTCCCTGACAGTGTCAAATGAATAAAGTGTAAAAACGGCCACTATCTGTTGTTTTTTCCCCCTCATTACTGTGGGAGACTACAATCATCCAATCCACCATGCAACTCATAAGAGTGAAACGTGTTCAATTGGGTTAAGGTCTGGACATGGCAGGTCAGTCATACACCTGTGCAGGGCCTGAAGTTAACTTTTTTGGCCACCAACTTTTTCTGCTGGGCCCCCCCACCCTCCTTTTTTTTTTTTTTTTTTTTTTTTACTGTGTAACAGTATTATTTTCCTTGTATTTTCAAGCACCTGAATAGTGTAATTATTTTTCTTTGTATTTATTTTACATTTTTTGCGTTACAATCATAGACTGTAAAAAGAATGGACGTAGCGCCGTGACGTCACCCATTGGTTTGGGGGAGTCTGTTTTGTGCCGCTACTATGGCGATTTGAACTGCGCCATCTTGAATTTTAGGTGGAGTCTACTTGCCATATTTGGAGAGGTGCAGCGGTTAGCCGGCTGAGAACCCACTCACTGAACTCGGAGCAACCAATTAACGGCCGGTAAACTGTCTGTGAAGCTGTCACTCAACGTAATTTATGCACAAATTTGAAGCCTAAACAATACTAAAACGGTTGTGGTACACCAAAAATCCCCCCCCCCCCCCCCCCCCCCCCACAGTGTTCACGGAGGTCGAAACTATCAGTAGAGACCAAAAAAATAAAATGTACCAGGCTGTAAAAATGTTTTCAAATTTTTAAGCTGTAAAGTCGGCTATTTTAACATGGGGCTCAATTGGAGTTGCTCCTTTCTGGAGCCAGCCCCCAGAGGCCGACGGGGTACTGCAGCTTTTTGAACGCGGAAATGGTCTTCACTTGGAGAACCCACAACTCCCCCCTTGGTTACAATATTCAACCTGACCGTCCCTGCTGCTCATACTGTAACATACATGTACAGTTCGTAGTGATTCCATCAACGTCAGAACAATTAAAGCAGAAGTGAGTGATCCGGTCGTTTTCGCTAATGCTGCGTTCCAGGCCGGCTTTTGAAATCATAAATTACAGCTTCAAGTCACAACTTACGACTTTGTAGCGTTCCAGGCAACCCACTCGTGTTTTTCCGACCTGTTTTACCGGTGAAAGTCACTATAACGGCCACTCGTAACTTCCGACCGGTGAACTCGTACCAGATCGAACTGGTACAACTTCACGGTCGGAAAAATACGAGTTTCCTTGAACGCACCATAACAGTCCTCGTCCCTACGTCACCACATTCACGGCGTCCCTTGGCTGCACACACAGCCCTGCATGCCGTTCTCTCTCCTCATTGGATAAAAACTGTAGGATACGATAAATGTTTTCTCTTCGGCTCAGAGCAGAGCAGAGGGACTGAGAGACCCGTGTTTCAGTCCAAACACTCTATGTAAGTGATTGCTGTCGGAAGATATAACTATTTAAGACTTATATTAACACAAATATATCACTTACTTCTGCTTTAAGGGAAAACCCTGCCTTCACCTCCCAAATGAATCAGATGAGACAACTTTCCAGCTTGTGTGCGTTTTTTGTCAGTATTTAAACCGCGCACGAGATGAACACACACACAGAGACCTGAGGGAGAAGCGCTTGTCGACCGACCTGCGCTGGCCGCATAGCGCCGCGAGTAGCCGCGAAGCACCGAGAAGCGGAGCCCTTTGATGTTGTGATGGGAATGATGGACGATGTGAATATTGTGGGGCTTTTGGTACATTTTTAGGGGCCCTACCCACACGTTTAGTGGTGCTGCTCATTCCACGGATGCACGATCCTTACAAGTTGTACCTTGATGTACAGGTGACCAATAAGGCTAAATCCAATACCAATTGGTATTATTAAAAGGGAGAAATTGTTGACTAAAATAACATTTTAGTTAATTTCACCCTACAATAATTTCATCCCTTTAGATACTAGAAAATGTTCCATTCTTCTTAAATCTTTATATAAATCCTCTTACTGCTCTGCAGACAGTCAGCCAGCTCCTCCTGCTTCATCCTCCTCAGGAAGTTCACTGTGATCTTCAGAAATGACTTTCTGCTCCTCCTCTGATCTTCATCAGCATCAACCACTACGTCATCATCATTGTCATGATTATCTAATAATTCTGGGCAATTAGGACTCAAAAGTTTTTGGAGTCTCTTCAGCTCATTCTTCACAAAAATGACAATGTTCTCCTCCAGCAGCTGGAAAAACAATAGCATGCAGTTTAAACTTCACTTTCAGTATAAACACATGGATCAAACATCTGTAGATGTGCATGGATGAGGAAGACTGCAGACAGTCACGGTGTAACACCCGCCAAGAATGAACAACAACTGTGCATACCCTTCATTCCCCATCACCAGAGGTGGGTAGTAACGCGCTACATTTACTCCGTTACATTTACTTGAGTAACTTTTTGGAAAAATTGTACTTCTAAGAGTAGTTTCAATGCTGCCTACTTGTTACTTTTACTTGAGTATATTTCTTCGGAAGAAGCGGTACTTTTACTCCGTTACATTGAGCTTCATTCCCGTCGCTACTCGCTACTTTTTCTTATTGATCCAATGTGCGATCTGGCTGTTTATGTTTTAAGGGAGATACGTCCGAGCCTCTGTCACGTGACTGCGTTTCACCAATCAGATGTAGCCACTCGCGACGTTTGCCTCCGTTACCAGAGCCAGGCAGTCACATGACCGCACACAAAATCTCCGCGGTAAACAGGACGGCCACTCCGCCTCAAATTTGAGAAACTGTGGCTAGTAAATGATTAGGATGACGTCAGCCCTGGTACGTCGTGGATAATGTCCGTGAATGTTCTCAGTCATCCAGGTCATCTTATTCTTCTTCCTCCCCAGGAAGTTTAAACCCCATACAAACCTGGAGACATGTGACTCCTAGTCACATGACCACCCCCCCAGTTTCGGGGGTGTGGTATGGTAGTCCTCTGATATGTAAAACTGTTTTAAACTAAAATCAAAACATAATGTTTTTTATAAACTGTGTGATCTTGGTTTCCCCCGAGAAAGTCGCAACACTGTAGCCGACAGCTGCACAGCGCTGCACGCTGTCCCCAGAGCAGCATTCAAGGAGACCGATTACTCAAACAAAACCAAGATCACACAGTTTATAAAAAACATTATGTTTTGATTTTAGTTTAAAACAGTTTTACATATCAGAGGACTACCATATTCACACACAGGGTACCTCAAAGTGTCTATTATCGTAATCTGTAAAAAAAAAAAAAAAACGGTTTTGACGAGTTTACTCGTCAATGGTCGTGAACGTTCGGCAGGCTGTGACGAGTTTACTCGTCAATGGTCGCGAAAGAGTTAAGTTTTATGTCAACGAAGCACATAATTGAAAATAGCACAGACTTGCATATAACGAAACCCCAAGCATTTATAGAATGAACATGTGGGTTATGCATATAATGTGTAAATGCAGAACATATCTGTTGTCCACCCCCTGTTTTTTTGTCCTTTTTTAGAAAGAGTGTCCAACAGTCCATACAGCCAGAACAGGCTGCCGTCAAATGTCAGTGTGCCTGCACATCGCAGAGCTGGGGTCTCATTTATAACCATTGCATATGCACAAAACGGGGCTGAAAGTGGTGTACGTGACTTTCCACGCCAAGGTTGTGATCTATAAAAAACAAACTTGACGGGAGAATGTGCGCAGCCCTAAGCAAATTCTGACCCATGCGTACGCATGGTTTGGAGGAAAAGGGGAATTGGCGACACAAAGGGTGTGGTGGTGAACTGAAGTCAGACTCAGGAAATGTAGAGTGAGAAGAACGATTATGTTTTTATTATCGGTCATGTTGTGATATATATCCCAAACATTATAGCAATACATGATTTTGGGGTAAATATCACAACAATATATCACAACAGCCATCACACATTTAATTTCAACCTGTATGCGTTAGATCCATGATTTAATTCAACAGCGTTATTTTGCATCGGACTGATGTTTCAGAAATATCTTCTTAGAATTTAACTGAATATTCAAAATCAAAATTCTTTCTCTATATTTAATCGCCATCTCTCCGTCATATTGTCCACTCCCAGAGCGCAGGAGGAGGAGAGGACGGCGCGGCTGCATGGAATAAAGTATATGGTCCTATCGAGAGTCAATTAATTAACAATTAATTATCAAAGACTGGGAAAAAGCCAGTAATCACAATCGTTACACTCTGTTTTCTTGTTATCAGTCCTATGCTGTTCATAACAAAAACCGAGAGAAAACCGGCATAAAGTATAGCGTCATGTTCGTTAATTCTTCAGAATATATTTCAGGATGGAGGATACCACTAACTGACTCAACCAATTTTATCGATCAGTCTAATTGGTGAGCCCCGTGCGTAATGCTGCACCACGGCACCGCTGGAGGAGAATAAGGAGGGAGAGGGTCTTAAGGGACCAACAACTGTCTGGCCCATGATGGTGACTGGTTAATAACTCGTTTCAGATTCACTACTGTTGTCATTGTTGTAACTATGTGCCGAATCGGGTCCAGCATTTGAGAGGGCAGCGCACCAAAACAACTGCGTGCGCTCTGTGCCGCTGACGCCGCAGCTGCAGCAACATGTCACGTTGTCACTTTCACACCTGCAGCTAATTCACAACACCGACAGAACAAGGGCACGTCAGGCTCATTTACATGCAGATCACATTCATGAGGTGGTTTGCATTGACCATCTATGGTTAAAACAGGGCGTGTACAGGGCGGAACGTGAAGCTGATTCAGCTGCGCACACTTGTAGGAACTCTGTGATTTATAAAGGGAAGTTTGCTTGCAAGTGCGTACGCAGGGTTTTATAAGTCTGAATATTTTTTGGCGCACGCAAAACTTGGCTTTTGGGCGTCCGTACACTTTTAGTAACAATCCTACATACAGTTTTATAAATGAGACCCCTGGTCTATGACA
The DNA here is from genome assembly GCF_905171665.1 of Trachurus trachurus. Taxonomy (NCBI): domain Eukaryota; kingdom Metazoa; phylum Chordata; class Actinopteri; order Carangiformes; family Carangidae; genus Trachurus; species Trachurus trachurus. The sequence continues at coordinate 3,207,693 of NC_139908.1, read as the reverse complement.
AAGTCCTTGTAGAGAGAGCTGGGTCTTGATGCCCTCCCTCCGATCGAGTAACAATCACAGGCCGCTGTCCCTGTGACAGTGCTGGTCACACACTGTCATGCTGTGGGCTTTGTGGATGTGCGACTGTGGCAACAGCAGGTGGGTCCCCTACCGTGGAGTTAGACACATAGGTCTCAGGTGTCTGAAGTAGGTGGCGTCTGTTCCTGATCTATATGTAGCATCTCAAGCCTTGACCTGGACCCCTGTTGCCAGCCTGTCATGTCCTCTCTGTGTCTGCATTCTCACTGTCTGCCCAGCTCGCAGTGGAGCTAGCTGCCTAGCTGACTTGTCGTAGTAGACTTTTCCCCTCTGTCTCGCTTGTGTCACGGCCATTTGGACCTGTGTTTCCACTCTGGGTGAGTACCTGTCTTTGGTCATGGGAATGAAAGCCCTGGTGCGCCGAGAAATTGAGCTGGCGACGGCAGCCTGTCCCTGGGCATTTTGTGTAGGCTGAGGAGAGCTGCATCTATGTCTGTTCCATCTCATGCACATTTCTCCAGCAGGTGCTTTGCTGAGCGCACAGCCCTCTCAGCAAGCCCATTGGACTGAGGATACAAGGGACTGCTGGTGAAATGACAGAAGTCCCACTTGAGAGCAAATTCCTGGAACTCCCTACTTGTGAAGTAAGCAGCATTTTCTGTCGTAAGTTACTGTGGCACGTGAGTAGCAAAGTGGCGTTTAAGCTTGGCTACAAGTGTGGCACTTGTTGTACCCAGGGAGACGGTCTATCTCGAACCAGCCAGAGTAAGAGTCAACAAGCACAAGATGCTCCTTTCCCTCCCACTCAAAAACATCTGCTGCAGTGAGAGACCATGGTAGGTCAGGGATGTCATGTAGTTGAAGGGGCTCTTTAGGCTGGTGTGGCTTGAGAGCATTACAGGGGGCACACCTGGATCACTGTAGATGGTCGGCCAGAACATGTCTCCTTGGCCCTGCGCTTTGTGGCCTCGAGACCAGGGTGGCCCTGGTGCAGCTGTTGCATGTAGTAACGCTGGAGGGAGTGTGGAATGATGAACCGTTGTCCACAGAGGAGCAAGCCACTGTTGGTTGTGAGGTCCTCTCTCATGGTGTAGAATGGCCTCAGGTCACGTGGCACCTCCTATATGTGTCAGGCCAGCCTGCAGCAACGACCTCAGAGAGACGCCGGCACACAGGATCAGCCAACATCTCACGCTTCAGTTCCTCAACCCTTTCCGTTCCACCACCATGACCTTGTACTCCTCCATTTCCTCAGCCTGGTCAGTGGAGGGCAGATGTGCACGGGAGAGAGTATCAGCGATGTAGAGCTCCCTGCCCCTCTTGTAGATGACGTCGAGGTTGTAACACTGCAGGCGGAGCATCATCCTTTGGATGCGTGCAGAGGCTGTGTGAAGTGGCTTTTTTAGTATGGTAATTAGCGGCTGATGATCAGTCTCGACAGTCACGGCCCATCCATATATGCAGTGATGGATTTTGTGCAAGCATAGACAAGGGCCAGGAGCTCTTTTTCAACCTGAGCGTCAGTCTGAGATTGACAGCCCGTATCCTGTCCATGACTTGGCGGAGACGTAGATCATGCTCCTCTCTCGAGCGGCCCCACACCAGGATGTTATTGATCATGTTACGACCGAAAGGGCTTCGAAAAGCTGTTTCATGCACCTTTGGAAAACCTCACTCCCCGTGGTGATGCCATAGAGCATTCGTAGGAAAACATAGCAGCTGACAGGAATCATGAAGGTGGTGAGTTTTGAGGACTCTTTGCTGAGCGGCACCCCGCCAGAATCCACACTTAGCATCCAGAATGCTGAACATTTTGGCATCAGACATGTCAGCGATCACCTCTTCCACAGTTTTCAGCGGGAGGTGGGGTCTGAGGAGGGCTTTGTTGAGGTTGATGGGGTCGATGCATAGTCTGATGCTATCATCTCGTTTGCTCGCAGCCACCATGGCTGAAACCCATTCAGTGGGCTCCTGAATCGGTGTGATGACTCCCAGTCGGGTCATTCTATACAGTTCTGCCACAATCCTGTCCTTCATGACCAGTGGCACCCGCCTTGGAGCACATATAGTGGGGTGCACGGTGTCATCCAGGCGCATGTGATACACCACAGGCAGCTTGCCAATGGTGCTGGTGTCAAATAGGTCCTTGTACTCTGTCAGCTCTGGTGCTTCCTGCTGGACGTCAGCATGAACCTCTGGTCCAAAAGTCACATAGCCGAGTCTGACACTGTCTCTGAGACCCAGCAATGGCTTGATGTTTCTGTCCACAACTTGGAATTGCAGCAAATTGGAACATTTTAAGTATAATTATAAAAGTATACTTTCAAGTATACAACAAGTACACTCATCAATACTCCTAGTGTACTAAGTATATACTTCTAGACCACACTTTAATTTATTGAAGTATACTTTATAAGGTCATTTTAAGATTACAAAAGTACACTTTCAAGTATACTGCCTCAGTTTTAGTATAAAACTAGAAAAAGCATTTCCAAGAATGGAAATGGTGTGACTGCTGAAAGCAGCTGAACGCTGTTGCAGAATTAGCAAATAGTGCAAGCAGTGATCACCATACAAATGTTTGCCCAAGGTTGGAATTGAACCCACAACCTCATGGTCAGTAGACTTCCACTCTGCCTCTAGGCCACAGTGCACACACAGTTACAAGACTGTTGTCTGTTAATGATCTGCACTCTGTCTCACTCTGAAGTTAACGAGCCCAAAGCTGCACCTGTTGGAAACACTGTCAACATCAAGAAAGCTTGAGAGTCAAGCTTGAATGACTTAGAATGAAAAATTCTGTGAATTTCAGGCTGAGAGCAGCAGTTTCAACATGAAGCAAGTTATCAGAAGTCAACAGAGGACGACTGGGAAAATAATTCACTATAATTGTTGTTGAGGCAAGATTTGAACCAGCAACCTTCAGGTCTTCAGACCAGCAAGCTAACCACTAGGCTACAGACAGAGACAGTATGTGAGGGGCAAAGAAAACCTTTGATAAGAGGATCACTGGCTTATGCTTAAAAAAAAAAGTAAGGAAAATGCAGAAATTAGCCACAACAAGTAAGTAGAGGACTCTTTTGTGAAAATAGTGCAAGCAGTGATGACCATACAAATGGTTGACCAAGGTAGGAATCAAACCCACAATCTCATGGTCAGAAGACTTTGACTTTGCCTCTAGGCCACAGTGTACACACTGTTGCAAAGACTGTTGTCTGTTGATGAGCTGCACTCTGTCTCACTCTGAAGTTAACGAGCCCAAAGCTGCACCTGTTGGAAACACACTGTGTCAACACCAAGAAAGCTTGAGAGTCAAGCTTGAATGACTTAGAATGAAAAATTCTGTGAATTTCAGGCTGAGAGCAGCAGTTTCAACATGAAGCAAGTTATCAGAAGTCAACAGAGGACGACTGGGAAAATAATTCACTATAATTGTTGTTGAGGCAAGATTTGAACTAGGAATCGAACTCACAACCTCATGATCACTAAACCTTTACTCTGCCGCTTCGCCACAGAGAGCACAGAGATAAGCATGTTGCCATTGTAATGTGATGATGTGCTATAAGATAACATAACAAGAGTTCTTCCCTTAGATTCGAACCAGTATCCTTGAGGTTGACAAGCGGCCACCCTACCCCCTACACTACAGTGGAGTTGAGGAGAACAGAGGTTGAGACTTTGATGAATGTGAGATTTTTCAATGATGCTTAGAAAAAAAAGTAAGGAAAGTGCAGAAATTAGCCACACCAAGCAAGAAGAGGACTTTTTGTGACCTGTGACTATTTTTTGGTGAATTAAAATGAATTAAAAAGCACTTAACAGCAAGTTACAAAGTTGAGCTCCTTCTCCTGCTGCTGTGAAAAAAATGCATTGGGCTGAATGAGAGCAGAGAGCTCCCTGGCTGCATTTAAAAAATATTTTAAATAATTATCTAAGTCTCTTTGCATTTTTGACCAGAATTTTAGCCAGAAGACAAGTTTGATCATGTGACCAGACCAAGTGGTATTGGTTAAAGTTCAAAGTGGCTGACACACTAACAAGACTGCTCAAATGGGATTTGAACCCGTGACCTTGTGGTTGGATGGCAGTAACCTTATCCACTAGGCCATTCCAACACTTATAATGAAGTAGAGGTTGAGACTTTGATGAATGTGAGATTTATTAATGATGCTTAAAGTCCCACTCCCGCGACCCTTTTCGGCCGTTTTAAAACCAGCTCATTAGCCATGCACATTAGCAATTCACCTCTGGGGGGTGGGCGGAGACTGCGCTGTTTTGCACCCGCCCAGCCACCTCCTCGCACCCCACCCCCCGGTTGCTGACAGCTGGACATTGTACAATTGACCCTTCGCCAACTCCTCCCACAAACGGCTATTGTCCAATCCTACGTTAGCAACCGTAACTATAGGCCTGGCAAGCTTTCCGCAGTGGGTCATTACGTTTGCTATTGTGGACACATTTTGAGACTAAAAACGAAAAACATTTGTTTGTAGAGAAGGATGTTGTTGTTGCTGCTGCTACTATGGCGGCGGCGGCGGCAGCAGCAGCAATATAAAGATGTTCAGATACGAGCGGACTTTTTTTTCGACTTGAGCAAGTGTAAATATGGGGATAACCATATGTTCACCTCCGAAATGACAGCTGTACTTTTACGGCTTTTACCTGGGCTTTTAGGCGAGGGATCCTCCAGGCAGGGACTGCTTTCACTGACTGATACAGCGGTGGGAGAAAAAAAAACAGCAGCGAAAGCTGTATGTGGTTCACAATCGCCCAAAAACTTAGAGTTTGACAACGTTTCATGACCAGTGAGATGACCTAAGTCTTCGTGGGTTGATAGACGGTAAAATTACCGGTCCTTACTGCTGCTCTGTACATTGTCCAGTCGTGTCGTTGAACAGATGTTTTATCCTCCTGCGCGAGTCACGTCACTGAAAACTATGAATGATCTTTGTGACTTCTTCTCTCTATTATGTCAGAACAGTTTATCCAGAAATTTGCTGATATTTCCATTGAAATCGATACCAAATACTGCCAGGAGCATGGCTGGGAGTGAAAGCTTGCCCGCCGTAGCAACAGTAACCAAGGGGGCGGGGCTTACGCGAAGGGTCAATTACAGATTCAGCGCATTTAGTGTAAAACTCCACACTGGGATTCGATCCCAGACCGGAAAATAGGCCTTGGTTGCAGTGCAAGCTGCTCTACCAAGTGAGCTATACCTGTTATACCTTGACAGCTACACCGAGCTGCCAAGGCTTTCACCTCTGAGCCAGATGAAGAACGGGGTGGGAGCTTGTAGCATTAGTGCCCTCCCCTGGAGCTGTGACACGTCAGCTCCAGTCTCCCTGAAACTGCCAGTTTGCGTCTGCCATTGGTTCACAGCAATTTGAAGGCAGAAAAACTCAGAAATGCAATTTTGCACTTCCTTTTCTGCTGATATGTGCTCTAACACAAGAAAAATGCCTCAGGAACTTGTGAAAAGCACGAAAAACATGATTTTAATGGGAGCGGGTCTTTAAAGTCCAAAGTTGCTGACACACTAACAAGACTGCTCAGGTGGGATTTGAACCTGTGACCTTGTGGTTGGATAGCAGGAACTTTATCCACTGGGCTATTCCAACACCAATAATGAAGTAGAGGTTTGATGAATATGAGATTTTTCAATGATGCTTTAAAAAAAAAGAAATGAGCCACAACAAGTAAGTAGAGGACCTTTTTGTGAAAATAGTGCAAGCAGTGATCACCATACAAATGGTTGACCAAGGTAGGAATCGAACCTACAATCTCATGGTCGCTAGACTTTGACTTTGCCTCTAGGCCACAGTGTACACACAGTTGTAAAGACTGTTGTCTTACTTTGCCACTTCGCCACAGAGAGCACAGACATAAGCATGTTGCCATTGTAATGTGATGATGTGCTGCAAACGGTGGCAGAAGCAATTAATGCGTCTCTTAACGAACACCTGTAACCAATTAAGGGTGGGGGAGGGGAGCAGAATTCAACATCACATAACAAGATTGCTCAGCCTGGATTCAAACTAGTGACCTTGGAGTTGACAAGCGGCCACCTTACCAACTGGACTACAGACAGAGTTGTGGAGAAGAGAGGTTGAGACTTTGATGAATGTGAGGTTTTTCAATGATGCTTAAAATAAAAAGAAATGAGTATAAATTAGCCACAACAAGTACGTAGAGGACTTTTTTGTGACCTGTGACTATTTTTTGGTGAATTAAAATGAACTAGAAAAAGCATTTCCAAGAATGGAAATGGTGTGACTGCTGAAAGCTGTTGCAGAATTAGCAAATAGTGCAAGCAGTGATCACCATACAAATGTTTGACCAAGGTCGGAAGCGAACCAACAACCTCATGGTCAGTAGATTTCCGCTCTGCCTCTAGGCCGCAGTACACACACAGTTGCAGAGACTGTTGTCTGTTAATGATCTGCACTCTGTCTCACTCTGAAGAAACACTGTCAACATCAAGAAAGCTTGAGAGTCAAGCTTGAATGACTTAGAATGAAAATTTCTGTGAATTTCAGGCTGAGAGCAGCAGTTTCAACATGAAGCAAGTTATCAGAAGTCAACAGAGGACGACTGGGAAAATAATTCACTATAATTGTTGTTGAGGCAAGATTTGGACCAGTAATCAAACCCACAACCTCATGCTCACTAAACCTTTACTCTGCCGCTTCGCCACAGAGAGCACATACATAGGCATGTTGCCATTGTAATGTGATGATGTGCTGCAAACGGTGGCAATGGCAATTAATGCATCTCTTAACGAACACCTGTAACCAATTGAGGGTGGGGGAGGGGAGCAGAATTCAACATCACATAACAAGATTGCTCAGCCTGGATTTGAACCAGTGACCTTGGGGTTGGCAAGCAGCCACCTTAACCACTACACTAGAGTAGAGTTGGGGAGAAGAGAGGTTGAGACTTTGATGAATGTGAGATTTTTCAATGATGCTTAAAATAAAAAGAAATTAGTATAAATTAGCCACACCAAGTAAGAAGAGGACTTTTTTGTGACCTGTGACTATTTTTTGGTGAATTAAAATGAATTAAAAAGCACTTAACAGCAAGTTACAAAGTTGAGCTCCTTCTCCTGCTGCTGGGAAAAAAATGCATTGGGCTGAATGAGAGCAGAGAGCTCCCTGGCTGCATTTAAAAAATATTTTAAATTATTATCTAAGTCTCTTTGCATTTTTGACCAGAATTTTAGCCAGAAGACAAGTGTTGCTACAAAACTGGAGAAAATAATTTGTCTAGAGTTTAATTTGTGGCCATGCTGAGTTTAGCCAGAAAAACTCTAGAATGTTTTTTTGCCTCTCTCCACTCTGGCACCACTCTAGCTCTGCTCGTTAGACGCAACACACACACATTATAAAGCTGAAAAAAATCAGAAAAAGTTAAATATTTGAAAAAGTATAAATAGTTAAAAAGAGAAAAGTAATGCCGATAAAGTTCAAAAAAAGCTGCACGTTTTGATATATGAATTGTTGAAATAGCACAAAGTATGAAGGACTAGAAGAAGACCGTAAAAAGGCGGAAGAAAATGGCCAAACAGAAGAACAATAGTGTGACTGCTTTCAGCAGTCACACTAATTAAAAAGCACTTAACAGCAAGTTACAAAGTTGAGCTCCTTCTCCTGCTGCTGTGGAAAAAAATGCATTGGGCTGAATGAGAGCAGAGAGCTCCCTGGCTGCATTTAAAAAATATTTTTAATTATTATCTAAGTCTCTTTGCATTTTTGACCAGAATTTTAGCCAGAAGACAAGTGTGGCTACAAAACTGGAGAAAATAATTTGTCTAGAGTTTAATTTGTGGCCGTGCTGACAGTTTAGCCAGAAAAACTCTAGAATGTTTTTTTGCCTCTCTCCACTCTGGCACCACTCTAGCTCTGCTCGTTAGACGCAACACACACCCATTACAAAGCTGAAAAAAATCAGAAAAAGTTAAATATTTTAAAAAGTATAAATAGTTAAAAAGAGAAAAGTAATGCCGATAAAGTTCAAAAAAAGCTGCACGTTTTGATATATGAATTGTTGAAATAGCACAAAGTATGAAGGACTAGAAGAAGACCGTAAAAAGGCGGAAGAAAATGGCCGAACAGAAGAACAATAGTGTGACTGCTTTCAGCAGTCACACTAATGAGTATACTTGTAGTACACTTTAATAACCTACTTTTTGCTAAGGGCAGTTGTGTTGAATGCATGTCTGTCCATAATTACGTTCTTTTCTGGCAGGCATAGTTCCTCAAATTTCTTTACCAGCACGGCAGGGTCCTCGCGATCTTTGTCGTCCACAAAATCAAACGTGTCGAGTTTTTACAGTGCCTCCGCACCGGCGAGGTTTAGAAATGTGTAGGCTTTTATTTTCTTACTAGCCGTTGTTAGCCCGGCGTTGCTATAGACGTGCCATTCCCGCTTGAACTTCTCCCAGTTGTAAGCGATATCCTCGTGAAAGACGAGCGGGTCGATCCGGCAGAGTCCTTATGCCATCTTAGATTAAGTTCAGCTCACTTCTTACACCATGTAGATGTGCATGAATGAGGAAGACTGCAGACAGTCATGGTGTACCACCCGTTAGCTTTATTAGCCAAGAATGAACAACAACAACTGCGCGTACCCAGCATTCCCCGCGCCCCTGACGTCATCACGCTGTACCAGTAACCATAGAAACTGTCAACACATTCTACAAGATCATCAGTCACCAGGACTGTGCTTAATCATATCCACTTCTCTTCACAGCTACACGGAGAGATTTGGAGATGTTTCAAACCTGCTGATCTGAGCAAAATAGATAGACATTTTGTTATGTTTCATATGAGGTCCAAGAGAGGACAAAATAAATCTCAGTGTCCCAGTTATTATAGAAACATTACGACGACAAATGTTTTCTTTAGTATTCATTGCAGATGAACAGGAGAGTGACCACAGATGTTTTTTTAAAACAAATAAAGCCCCTCTGGTTTAATGACAGCAGCATGACACTGTTAGTAGCTGAACATTTCTTGGTATGGATGTGTGGATGAACATTTACAGACCATAAATATGGAGTCCAGGTCTGTGTGATACTGCTTGATGGACTGATCACTGAGAACCTCTGAGGTCTCCTGGAGAACGCTGTGGAGAACAGATGAAGGTTTAGAACATGAAATAAAACCATCACATGATTATAAATTGAACCTGCCGGGATATGTTTAACTTAAGTAAAATCCTGGATGTCCAAAAACTTTTAAATTTTAAATGAAAATGGATACATATCTTGCATATCCATGCACCTGCCAGAGCACTGAGATCAGCCAATCAGCTGCTAGTCAGCCCAGAAACTTGGCTGAAAACCAAAGGTGATCAAACTTTTACTGCAGCTGCTCTTTGCTCTGGAACAACCTGCCATGGCACATCTGGTCAGCAGGGTCATTAAGACGTTTAAATCCTCCCTAAAAACATACTTTTTTTTGCCTGTCATTCAGTTGGGTTGACACATTTTGTCTTTTACTTGTATTTTGTTTGTTTTTAGAGCTCAATTGTTTTTTTTTATTGCATTTTACTTGTGTATTTAATGGTATTTTACTAATGGCGTGTTCTTATTGATCTGTGCAGCACTTTGGTCAAATGTGTTTATTTTTTAAGTGCTCTATGAATAAAGTCTGAGTTTAGTTGAGCTTTTACATTTGTTTTCTATGAGTAATAACATGAAATGATATGACACAATTAATCAAAATTGAGATCATGATCGTTATTGGTGATCATGAAAAACAGAATAATCAGGTTTTACCTTTCCGCAATGTCATCAAGCTGAACCATAGACCGGTCACTCTTCATGGACACACAGCTGGGGACAGCAGACTGTTGTCCATTTTTAAAATTATAGGGTAAATCAATAGACTGGTCACTCTTCATGGACACACAGCTGGGGACAGCAGACTGTTGTCCATTTTTAAAATTATAGGGTAAATCAATAGACTGGTCACTCTTCATGGACAAACAGCTGGGGACAGCAGACTGTTGTCCATTAAAATTATAGGGTAAATCAATAGACCGGTCACTCTTCATGGACAAACAACTGGGGACAGGAGAGTCTGCTGCCTGCTTCTTGTTGCTGGTAATAAAGAAAATAACAATGAGATATACTGAACCTGATAATGACCCAAATAAACATCCAATCACATGAGAAATCAAGTTGGTTTCACTGATGTTGCTCAGTAGGCCTATCACCAAGAATGTCAAGTAAGTGCAATAAAAAACAAACAGTATGAAGATATGAGCTCTGAAGAGTCATGGACAGTTAGAGATCCTCATCTCACCTCTGAGCTTTGGTCTGGCTCTCATGTTCCCCCCTCAGAGTGGTTTTAGAGGGAGGGGCTCCCTCCTCTCTGTCCTCACACTGATTCATAGCAGAGCCCCCACCTTCACACAAACACAACAACAGGCTTCATCACAACAGGACTCGCGTCATAGGACACATAATAATGTCTGTCTTAACATCCAGTAGATGAGATTGAACAACACAGGAAAATACAGGATCGTCACAGGAATGTGTGTTTTCAGTTTGAATAAATAAAGTTGAAGACATATGCTTAAGACAACAACAATAACACATACAGCAAGTCGTCCTTTAACCTTTGACTGAATATATTTGCTCTTGAACAGATTTTTCTAGCAAGAGAACAAGGCTCCAGTGAAGACAAGTCTGTGTTAGTGATTACTTGACATGGAGTCTAAACATCATATGGCTCATTTTGACCAAAGCTGTCCAGCCAGTTCTGTCACTCTCTGCATTTATTTCTGATGTCGTTGTCTCAGGTTACAGTCAAGCCTCTGTTGCTTCTATCAAACACTGTGAAATAATTTTAGGAACTGAATAGTTCCTAAATTATTGTCATTTAACTCCAACAGACATTCACACCAATATTTGACTCAATCTGAAACAGCCATTAAGCATCAAAAACTTTTCTCATGTCCAGTCAAACTTTGACACAACAACATGTGACCACATTTATCCTGTTCATCAGACATTTAAAGATTCTCACCTGCTGAACTCTCTTCAGGTCGACTTTCACACACTTTCCACCTTCATGTCTCAACGAAACATTTGGAGAGAAGAAGCTGCTCCGTCTTCTTCATTAGTCCTGCTGTATGTGAGCATTTAATCTAATCAGGACTAACATCCTCATAACTTCAGAGTCAACACCTTAAAGAAATTCAGAGTGGCATCAAAACCCATCTAACCTGTTTAAAGCAGAAGTAAGTGATATATTTGTGTTAATATAAGTCTTAAATAGTTATATCTTCCGACAGCAATCACTTACATAGAGTGTTTGGACTGAAACACGGGTCTCTCAGTCCCTCTGCTCTGCTCTGAGCCGAAGAGAAAACATTTATCGTATCCTACAGTTTTTATCCAATGAGGAGAGAGAACGGCATGAAGGGCTGTGTGTGCAGCCAAGGGACGCCGTGAATGTGGTGACGTAGGGACGAGGACTGTTATGGTGCGTTCAAGGAAACTCGTATTTTTCCGACCGTGAAGTGGTACCAGTTCGATCTGGTACGAGTTCACCGGTCAGAAGTTACGAGTGGCCGTTATAGTGACTTTCACCGGTAAAACAGGTCGGAAAAACACGAGTGGGTTGCCTGGAACGCTACAAAGTCGTAAGTTGTGACTTGAAGCTGTAATTTACGATTTCAAAAGCCGGCCTGGAATGCAGCATTAGCGAAAACGACCGGACCACTTACTTCTGCTTTAAGAAATCCAGTCAGTGTGATGGAAATCACAAGAGAGGTGTAGTTTTATAGTCTGTCCACTAGATGGTGGTTACGCATCAAAAACTTTTCTCATGACCAGTCAGACAGTGGCATAACAAAATGTGACCATATTTATTCTGTTCATCATCTCAGTAATGTGGTTAGTCCATACTGCTTATGTGATACATTCACTCTCAGCTCAGAGGAATCATTTTACAATGTTTTCAGTCTGGGAACGAAAGTTGAAGATATATGCCTAACAGATTAAAGATAATGTTTAAAAAAATTAAAGAATGAAAAACGAAAAAAAAAAGTCCTTTGAGGACATATTTTTTTAGGGTTAGGGCAGTTTGATTTAGGAAAGATTATTAGTGTTAATGATCTTTCCTAAATCAAACTACTGTTGATTCCTCCCCCAAGCAACAAGTCACAGCACGTCGTCCTTTGACCTTTGACTGAATATGTATTTGCTCTTGAACAGATTCATCTGGGAAGGGAACAAAGCTGCAGTGAAGACAAGTCTCTACTAGTGTTGACTGTGTTTTAAGGACATGTAGTCCAAACATCATATGATCAGTTTTGACCAAAGCTGTCCAACCAGTTCTGTCACTCTGCATTTATTTCTGATGTCGTTGTCTCAGGTTACAATCAGACCTCTGTTGCTTCTATCAAACACTAACACAAATGTGAATAGTTCCTAAATAATTGTCTTTTAACTCCAACAGACATTCATAACAATATTTGACTCAATCTGAAACACCCATTAAGCATCAAAAACTTTTCTCATGTCCAGTCAAACAGTGACACAACAACATGTGACCACATTTATCCTGTTCATCAGACATTTGAAGATTCTCACCTGCTGAACTCTCTTCAGGTCGACTTTCACACACTTTCCACCTTCATGTGTCGACAAAACATTTGAGAGAAGAAGCTGCTCCGTCTTCTTCAATAGTCCTGCTGTATGTGAGCATTTAATCTGATTCACATCCTCATAACTTCAGAGTCCACACCTTAATAAACATCAGAATGACATCTACACCCGCCTAACCTGTTTAGAGAGGTGTAGTTCTATGGTCTGTCCACTAAATGGTGGTAAGTCATATTGCAGGGAGCAACAGATTCAGGTTCAGTAACAGCTGACAGTCACAGCAGAACACTTTGCATCAACTTGCATTTTGTCCAAAATGTTACATTTCCAATTTTATGCACAAAAAAAAAATCTAATATGTTTATGAGTGCAGTGAATTACATAAAAGGATAGTTCAACATTTAATCAGATCCTCCTCTCACCATAATCCCTATAGTCATAGCAGTAGGTTCATTACCTTTAATTATCGGTGCATGTTGTTTTGAGATCAGCGGGGCAGAGACGTGAGCTGCTCAGTGAACACAATGGAGGTGAACGGTACAGGTACCCTGTCCCTCATCAAACTCATCAAATACACAATCCAACAACTCCACAACGCTCTGGTGGACAAGTTGTGACCTGCACATTCACCACGCTATGAGATAATCATGTAACATTACGTTCTTGAAATCACTCCGCCCAACAGAATGTAGTTCCAGACATGATTGAATTAAGTTATACGTTTGTTTTTTCTTTTATTTGCATCACTAGAGCTGACTGACAAAGCAGCCAGGCTTCAGCATAATCACTGTATACTTTGGGCCCTATTTTCCTGGCGCAACTCAGGGGGGCGCAGCGAGGCGAGCCCTGACGCAGCTGGCGCAGTGGCATTTTCCTCCAGTGCAACAAGGTGCGCAGCGGATCCGGTAAATTGGTAGACTGCTGTGCGCTGAGATGGGAGTGGTCGCGCAGCAGGGGGAGGTGTCGACAGATTGGCCGTGGCGCAGTGACAATTTGTTGCAGATAGACCGCGCGGAGAGTGCGCTGAAAGCTCGCCAGCTCCAACCTGGTCTACTCTCAGCGCAAGGCGAAGCGCAGCCAGCGCAGTGGCAATTTGACTGCCCAGCTTGCAGTGCACCCACCCATAGAATGTCTTTTGACAGGTTGTATATTGGTGTGGTTCGGCAACATTAATAAGAGGGTGAAGCTGCTGTTTGCAAACACAATCATTCGACCTGTTGTGTTCTGAACACTCATCCATATGACTGTCTCCAATGGTGTTAATCCTGACACACACACACACACACACACTTAGACAAGCGACCCGACCCAACACTGTTTTAACAAGAAGTCTGAACCAGAACCTGCTGCAGGTGATTCACAGTTTTATTATTGCACAGTAGGAATGTGTGTGTGCGTGTGTGTGTGCGTGGTGATAGACAGATGTTTTCACTTGATGCTCTTCCTCCTGTTGTGGAGGAGAAAGAAACTACAGAACTGATTTAGCTGATGGAGATCGAGGGGTTAAAACACTGATGTATTGATATTTGATATAAAAGAAAACGATCAATATCCTTTATTTAACCAGGTTAAAAAAAACTCCTTGAGATTTAAAACCTCTTTTCCAAGAGTGACCTGGCCAAGACGGCAGAATTTCAAAATAAAACTCACTATGTTTGAATTAATCTGATTATTGAGGTCAAAAACAAAAAAGGAACCAGATCATGGGGATTAATTAGAGTATTGATTAGAAACAGTGTCGTTAACAGTTTTTATTTTCTGTCCTGGTGAACCAGTTGTTTAATAAAGATCTTTGTAAAACAGATTCTTCACCTCCTTTTATTCTGCATTCACCCAGGTGAAGTCCAGGTTTGTAGATCTGGTCCTCGACTGGAGTAAAGTTGTGATGTGATATTATAGATTATAGATTATAGATCAGGCTTCCTGACATTATAAAACTTGATTATCTGCAGCACTGATGCATCGACCTGCTGAGACTGAACAAACTTTAAGTCACCGAAGTTGTTTTTAATGTGATCTGTGATGTTGCTGCTGTTTCCTGAATTAAAGATCTTTTATCTGTTGGTGTCTGAGATGATTGATCAGCAGAGAACGGGTCGACTTTATTATCTGAACGTCTCAAATATTAATGTGAAGAAGAATTTTCCCTCTTCATTAGGGCCCAAGCGTGGTTGGGTCTGCTGTGACCACTTTGACCGGGATGACTACTGCCAGTCAGAAGAAGAAGAGGCGTGCTAAAGGTAGAGACTATTACGTTCATTTCTCCTTTCTAGTATGTTGTCAGACACTCATTGTAACTATCTGAGCCTGTCAGTGTGAAAAAATGCAGGTTTATAGGTTGAACTTTGACGGGTGCCACTTGCCCGGATGAAGAGCGTTAGCTGGGCTGCAGGCTGCCTGCCCGGCTCAATACTGCAGCGACCTCAATAAAAGTATTATCCATCACTCACATATACAGAAAAACATATGAAAACAGGGCCCAGGTTGAAAAAAACCGAAGTTGCCCTTTAATATAAAATAAATAAAAGCAATGGGATACTGAATAAGAACTTTGTCTGTCTATCTATCTATCTATCTATCTATCTATCTATCTATCTATCTATCTATCTATCTATCTATCTATCTATCTATCTATCTATCTATCTATCTATCTATCTATCTATCTATCTATCTATCTACTGTATCTGTCCTCAGGAGAGACAGTGAGACCTACACACGACACAGAGACGCTGAGGAATCAGGACCGATGTAGAACCGAGGATACAGAGTTTTAGTGAAGGTGGTGTTGAAGGTGTGGAGGAGGATCGGTTTGCCAGAGGAGACACTATAGAAGGTCAGAGTCCCAGCAGGACAGTCCACATACACTGCTGCTCTGTTAGAGACACGGGAGGAGATGAATGTTTGTTTGTTGTTGTGACAGACAGAGTAACCATCACCAGAGCAGATCAGACTCCAGGACTGATCACTTCCTCCAAACCAACAGTCTTTATTGCCCCCTTTCCTTCTGGTTCCTCTGTAACTCACTGATATATGAACATCTCCTCCCCACTCCACCTCCCAATAACAACGACCAGTCAGACCAGTTGAACACAGCAGCTGAGGTGAGAAGTCAAATCTGTCTGGATGATCAGAATATGACTCATCTTCTCTTACATTTGTCACCTCCCTGTTGTTGTCAGACAGTCTGAGGTGTTTGTTCACTGAGTTCATGTCCACATCCAGTTCACAGGTGTCTGATGGAGAGAACAAGACACAACACAGCTGCAGTTTATCATCTGTTCATTTATCCACAACTTCACTGACAATAGGGTAGTGATGTAGAACCCGTACATAGACATATATATACGTAGACGCCGTCATTGACATGAAGCGGAACGGGAGGAACGGCAGGAGCGGTCGGTACCGCGGTACCCAGATGATCATTTTGAATCATTGACTGAAAAACAGCCGTCTGTCATTAAAAAATGAAATCGCGGACCGGAGAATATTGGAATGATACCGCTTCTCATCAGCGCAGCGGTCCTCATCACGGAATGAGAGACATCTGAACGAGGAAGTCTCCTCTCCCGGCGCAAAACCACCTCAATATTCTCCGGTAGCTTCTCATCAGTCGCACCGTGCACAGTTTGTGCTGCTCCTCAGTTTCACTTGTTTTTTTATTTGATAGTTTCACACAGAACTTTCTGATGGCTGTAGGTGTCTCTCCAGGTATCTCCTTCTTCCACAGTAAAAAAGGAACATTTACATTTTTTCAGACAAGATGTGAGTCTCAGAAACATTTTTTTTTTTTTTTTCTTCGAAAATCAATGCCCAACCCCATCACTATTCCCAGTGTCAACATTGGCACATGTACCTGTAGCGAAAACCACTGTGGAGTGGACGTGGTTTACACATCCTATTTGCATTTCAAGGTGCAGACACAGAAATGGCTCGTTCACAGCAGAGCTCTGGAGAGACACTTTTAGATTACTGAGATGTAGAGCTGCAGATTGATTTGGGGACAATACACTAGGAATACAATATGGTTGGACAACCTATAGACCCATGTGAAATGGTTGAAAAACAGCATAATATGGGACCTTTAAAAGTGATTTGAGATAATGCCTTTTTTTCACCCATACACCAAACCAACCTATGTATAATTCTAATGTTTTTATTAGTTTTTACAGCTACCACTGTATGAAACATTGTTATTGTGATGATAAATATTATAATATTGTGTGTGTGTGTGTGTGTGTGTGTGTGTGTGTGTGTGTGTGTGTGTGTGTGTGTGTGTGTGTGTGTGTGTGTGTGTGTGTGGGACAAGGGAGCAAAAAAGTCAGTGAAATCTGTTCATAAAATTATGTTATGGCCAAATACAATCAAAAGTATTTTTTCAATCTTAATGTGAAAGATAATCCCCCGAGATATGGTTTCGACTGTAGACCGGTTGGTACAATTCTATGCAGCACATGAATGCTGAAGGCGCTCCACCTTGCTTGTTTCAATATGCCGGCGATGTTGACGTACGGCTCAGGGCTCGATGAAGCGTCTACGTATATATGGGTGCGCAAGCTCTACTACTTCCTGACAGGAAGACTACATCTTTATTTCCTGTCCCATACTATTGGATTAAGTGATTATTAATCAGGCGTGAGCTGGGTGTGCCCAAGAGGTGCCGCACACCTGATCAATCACTTAACCCAATAGTATGGTACAGGAAATAAAGATGCAGTCTTCCTGTCAGGAAGTAGTAGAGCTTGAGCACCTACCCTATTAATGAAAAAGAATAATTCAAACATCAACGGTGTTGTGCTTTTCTTCTGGTGTGGACCTGAGGATGAGGCTGATGAAGATCCACACCAATGGAGTGAATAGAGTGTCACTAATGAAAGATCCTATTGAAGATGCTATTTCCTGCTTAAAATGTATTCTAACCTTTTGTACTGTATTGTAACACCAACCTGCCTAGAGGACTCCAGATGGAAATTAGCCCTCGGGCTACAATCTGGCACATTTACAGGTACTACGGTACATGTTTTATTAATGAGCATTGTCTTGACTTCTAAATAAATAAATAATTACAAATTACAAATCCTGATCTTCCACTGCAGCACAAAGAAGCTGTGAACCATCTGCTTTCTAAAACTGTCATCTCCTCCATCAAAGAGCTCACACTCAGTACGAAGTTCACATCTCTGACAACAAATTTCAGTGTCGACTGTTACAAACAAGTTTCACAACAGTCTGGATGGTTTGGTCCAAAAGCTGCAAAGAGCTGAACTCGGTGTTGGTGAAAATCCAGTCAGAGGACTGAGGCTCAACTTATTTTAACCAACCAGGGGCTCAGATGCACAAACCTGTGTGCACAAAGACAGAAATATGAAAACTTGTTGTTTTCTTAAGAATTATAAAGCTGTGAGTTTACATGGATCTCAGTCACTATGGTGGACAGACTTTATTTCACTCTTTACATTTCTATGCTGACGATACAGTTGTTTACTGCCGTGCCATTACTGTAGCCCTGGGCCCCGTTTCAGAAATCAGGTTTTGTGAAAACTCTGTGGCCATGTCCATACAGATACGCGGGCTTCACCAAAAATTATATATTTTTTTGTTTGTTAAAAAAAATCTCAATCAACACGGCATAATTTCAAGAAATATCTGCGTCCACACGGATCCACTGAATACGACCCAAAACACTGTAGTACATACTCCAGGCCTGTGTGGAGCACATGGCGCTGTAACGCTGCCACACATACATACCACCCCCTAC
Source organism: Trachurus trachurus (assembly GCF_905171665.1). NCBI lineage: Eukaryota > Metazoa > Chordata > Actinopteri > Carangiformes > Carangidae > Trachurus > Trachurus trachurus. The sequence goes on along the minus strand of NC_139908.1, from coordinate 3,189,301 downwards.
TGACTACTTTTGTAAAGTGTTCTTTATTCTAAAAAGAAAAGAAAAGAGGGGAAACAACAACATTTCTTTATTCTCCTCATGATCACAATCCTGGCAGCTGGTCAAATCAGAAATCCCAAAAAGTTTCTTTAGAAGGGTTTGGTCTGTTCTTTTTAATATGGTTATAAGGTTATTCAGCTCATTACTATTTATGATGGAGACTTAAAGCCAGAGGTGGCAAGTAACGAAGTACAAATACTTCGTTACTGTACTTAAGTAGATTTTTCTGACGACTTTTTACTTTTACTCCCTACATTTATACGTAAAAATATGTACTTTCTACTCCTTACATTGTAAAAACAGGCTCGTTACTTTTTTTTTTTTGACACGACGTAAAAGCACCGGTAAAAGACGAACTAGAGAGGGGAGGAGGGAGGAGGGAGGGAGGGGGGGCGGTAGAGAGAGAACAGAGTTACCAACTTGTAGCTACTGTGGCAGCTTGCATGGAGGAAGGAACAGTGTTGCCAACTCCTCAGTAAGCAAAGAACACCGTACAATCAGCGCAATATAGCGCATTTACAGTTTACGAGCGGCAAAGCACAACCTGTCCATGTGCCTGTGTCTGTGTGTGTGTACGTGTGCGCATGCGTGTGTGTGTGTGTGTGTGTGCGCGTGTACGTGCGGTGCGACGTGAGAGAGCCGGCAGGTGGACTGACTGGCAGAGATGAGAGGTGATGTAACGCTGTTTAAAAATTATTATTATTATTATTTTGTGAGAGTCTGTGGCGGCCCAAACGGTGGGAAACACTGTCTCTGGTCAGTTTAATCTTGATTATTCTGTCAAGAGTTTTAACACAGTTTACCTCCAGTGTGGAAAACATTAAATTATTACATTAAAGTCAGGTTTTCTGCTCTGAGGTGAATTGTACAGCATACAGGCACGAGCAAATAGATGACACATTATTTCTTAATAGTGTTGAAGCCCCAGTATGCAGGAATTCCCCCCATCTAGCGGTGCAGTTGCATATCTGAATGTATTCTTGATGTTGCATTCACGTGAACTCGAGCAGACCTCAGACAGACAACAGACGCTGCATGTAACAGGATAAACAAGCGTCTATGTAAACAAGTGCTGCCAGCACGAGGCAAAACAATACAGGCGTGACAATATGTTGTCATGGTGATGTCATATTGTTTACCTGACCCACGTTTTACCGTCTTTCTCTCGTGGAGTAAAATGACATCCGGTTGGTTTGCAGACGGCCGTCTGCCTGACTGCACCTGAATGCAACACCAGTGCCTCCGTCCTTCCTCACACTACACAGTGGTGACAGTTTTAACAGGCCGAGCCCACAGCTCTGCTCAGTTTCCGTGGTTACCTACGGTCACGCTGACACTGAACGTAAACAATGGCGATGCAACATGGCCGCCTCGGTTCGGTGCGTCGCCCACTTATGTATTTGTAACGACTTGTAACAACTCATTCTAAGGTACGAGAAAGCTTTCATTTGTATGCGGGTGTGATTCGACTATAGTGAAATATGTATTTATTGAAGCAATATTTGATTTTTGCTAATAAAAAGCCAAATAAGTCACATACTGGGACTTTAACAAAGTGCTTCATACATGTTTTGCAAAACATGCACACAGTAGTGCAGGGTTTTCCCTGGGTTTTTTTTAGACCAAGGTTGCACATCATGACAGCTGAGATTATTACTCTAGGTATTGTCCCTCCTCTATTAAATATGAAACGAGGCTGGAAATCACAGGACATGTCTGTTCTGTCCTGAAATGGGTGTTTCTCTTCTATAATATACATTCTACATCTTGGAGGCGACGTCTCTACACACAGCTTCCTCCACCTTTGGGGCAGAGCTCTGTGTGAAACAGAGGGAGAGGCACAGCCCAAGGGGGAACCGGGGCACAACGGGAGAGGCAGGTCCAAAGTGTACACAGCTCGGAACTGCTTCTCCCACCGAATGCGCACCGTTACAACGTCAAACCAAAACGATACTGTAGCGGTGTGGACATGGATATTATAGATCCATGGGTGCAGAGCACAGTTGTGGCTCCACGGCACATAGCGCCGCGGCACATAGCTTGCAGCGTACAGCTCAGACCTGCTTCTCCTGCTGTGTCCCAGTTTCCCCATCGGGCTGTGTCTCTCCTACTGTTTCACACAGAGCTCTGTATGATGACGCGCGTCCGCATTGAGAGTAATGGGTCATATTTCTTCCGTGCCATATGATGTTGTGTTGTGTGTGATGTTGTCTATTGTTTTCTTTTCGAGCTAGTGTAAATACTCGATCATCGATCGTGACACCACTCAGTGGTGACTGACCGTGAGTGGTTTGGGATGAGACAGGGGCTTACGGCAGCACCCGCTAATCGCTAATAACCCGAAAACAGCAGCGACACGTGCTTTAACGTCTCCCAACCAGAAACGTCTGTATAAGTCGCTTTTGAAAAAAAAAGAGAGAGAGCGAGAGACCTGCAGCGAGTGAGTGTCACGGCTTCCTGTATCTGGCCCTTCAAATTAAAAGCCCTATAGCCGCCCTAGAGCGCTACGTGGAGATCACTGAATAGAATGATATTGCATTGGTCAAGCCAAAAGCCGAAAAATCTATTTGTAGTGGACGTAATTTATTTGTGGCGGGCCGCCATGAATAAATGAAAGTATGGGAAACACTGAACTATACCTTTACGACGATTGAATTCTAACATCTTTCCACCCACACTGACAAAAACAAAAGCTGAATCCTGAATGAAACTCTGGAGAAATTAGACTTCGTACCTTTAGATAATGTAAAGATTGAGTGAAACATGTGCAGCTATGTTCTCATTAATCAAATTTAAAACAAATTAAAACACACTCACATTTCAACACACCAGGTCTCAGTCTCTGAGGTCCACAGTGGTCCACCCTGGAGGAGGAAACAACGTCAGGATAGTTAGCCTTTCGGTGCGTTCACACCAAAAGCGTCAGCAGCATGGGCAGCAGACGCTCTCAACTCTCTGTTCACCAGCTGCCAGCTCCAGCGGCCAAAGGGGCGGGACTTTCAAGCAGCGCGGAAGATGTGTCCAGTCAGGCGCTCTCAATTTCTCCCGCTGTGAGACTCCCGGTCTGCAACTGGCTGCCGCTGTGGCGGTGACGCTCCTCATTTGCATAAAGTTGAACTTCTCTCATCTTCTAATTTGACACCTCTCAACGCTCCGACGCGCGTCGACGCCAGTCTCCATTGAAAATGAATGACATCTGGCCGCCACAACACTCCCAAGGCTTTTGGTGTGAACGCACCATTAGAGACACAGATAGTGTGAGAGCTGCTGTTGTCTGTCCATCTGTCCATACCTGAGAGAGTCCAGCCTCCAGTGTGGATCCTCCAGTCCAGCAGACAGCAGCTTCACTCCTGAGTATCCTGGATGATTGTAGCTCAGGTCCAGCTCTCTCAGATGGGAGGGGTTGGATCTCAGAGCTGAGGCCAGAGAAGAACAGCCTTCCTCTGAGACCTGACAACCTGACAGACTGAGCAAACATAGACACGCAGAGACAGTGAGAGAGAGAGAGGCTGAATCAGAGTTGTGTGTTGTAAAATATTACATTATTGGTGTCTGCAACTCTGCAAACCTTCTCACTTTATAATTACCCCTCATTCAATGCAAGATCATAAAAAAATACATGAAGCCTTGTTCAGTCCATCCCTTACTCCCATCACCACTGCCATCCTGGTCCACCCTCTGGTCACATCCCATATGGATTATTGCAACTCCCTTCTCTTCGGTCTCCCCCACAAGTCCATCCATATGCTCCAATTGGTCCAGAACTCTGCCACCCACATCATCACCAGGACTCCATTCATCCATCACATCACACCTGTTCTGCAACAGCTTCACTGGCTTCTGGTCAAATTCCACATGGACTTTAAAATTCTGCCCCACACCTTCAAGGCCATACATAACCTCACTACCCCATACCTCTCGGACCTCCTCCACATAAACATCCCTTCCCGGACACTCAGGCCAGCCTCGTCTATAAGCCTCATTGTTCCTCTTGCCCGTCTGTCCACCATGGGGTCCGAACCTTCAGCTGCTCTGCGCCCCGTCTCTGGAACTCTCTCCCCCCGACATTAGGAACATTGACCTTATTTTCCAGGTTAAAATCCTGTCTGTAAACCCACCTTTTTAAACAGGCCTACTCCCTCTAACTCTGTGTTCACTCTGTGCATTTTTCATTGTTGACCTTTGCTGCTGCAGATTTCTGATTTGTTTGACTTCAGTTCTGCTTTTACTTGATTAGATTGTCTTATTACAGATTTTTTTATTATTGAAGTGCTCTTTCACATTGTCTTTTTTAATTGTAAGGTGACTGAGTCCTTGAGTGTCATGAAAGGCACCTCTAAATAAAATGTATTAATAATAATAATAAATTCACCCTACCTAAGAGTCTCCAGTCTACAGCATGGACTCTTCAGTCCAACAGACAACAGCTTCACTCCTGAGTCCTGCAGGTCATTGTCTCTCAGGTCCAGGTGCCTCAGGCTAGAGGACTGGGAGCTGAGGACTGAGGACAGAGCTTCACAACTTCTTTTTGAGAGGTTACAACCACTCACCCTGAAAGGAGAAAAAGACAAAAGGTTAAAGGTTTGACCTGACAAAAGACAAAAAGTTAATCCAAATGGATATATGTGCACTTACAGAGCTTTGTTAGAGGCTTTGACCAATGGCAGCAGCCTCAGAAGAGCCTCCTCTGAAGCAGAGTATTTCTTCAGGTCAAACTCATCTAGATCTTCTCCTGATGACAGTAAGATGAAGCCCAGAGCCGACCATTGAGCAGGAGACATTTCATCTCTGGAGAGACGTCCTGATCTCAGGGACTGTTGGATCTCCTCCACTAGAGAACGATCATTCAGTTCATTCAGACAGTGAAACAGGTTGATGCTTTTCTCTGCAGACAGATTCTCACTGATCTTTTTCTTGATGTACTGGATGATTTTTGTTTTGTTTTGTGAGCTACTTCCTGTCTTTGACATTAGACCTCGTAGGAGAGTCTGATTGGTCTCCAGTGAAAGACCCAGGAGGAAGCGAAGGAACAAGTCCAGGTGTCCATTTGGACTCTGTAAGGCCTCGTCCACAGCACTCTGGTAGAAAGATTTTAATTCAGGTTTTTCTCTCAAGACTTTAGACCACCAGAACAATGTATGTTTTTGTGACATCAGGCTGACTCCAGATTTTATGAAGGTCAGATGGACATGAAGAGCAGCCAGAAACTCCTGAACACTCAGATGGACGAAGCAGAACACCTTGTCCTGGACCTGATACAGGCCTCTCTCCTCTTTAAAGATCTGTGTGAACACTCCTGAGTACACTGAGGCTGCTCTGATATCGATGCCACACTCTGTCAGGTCTGATTCATAGAATATCAGGTTTCCTTTCTGCAGCTGCTCAAAAGCCAGTTTTCCCAGAGACTCAATCATCCTTGTGCTCTCTGGACTCCAGTGTGGATCTGTCTCAGTTCCTCCATCATACTTGACCTTCTTCACTTTGGCCTGAACCACTAGGAAGTGGATGTACATCTCAGTCAGGGTCTTGGGCAGCTCTCCTCCCTCTCTGGTCTTCAACAGCTCATCCAGAACTGTAGCAGTGATCCAGCAGAAGACTGGGATGTGGCACATGATGTGGAGGCTTCGTGAGGTCTTGATGTGGGAGATGATCTCTCTGGCCTGCTGCTTCTTTCTGAACCTCTTCCTGAAGTACTCCTCCTTCTGTGGGTCAGTGAACCCTCTGACCTCTGTCACCATGTCAACACACTGAGGAGGGATCTGATTGGCTGCTGCAGGTCGTGTGGTTATCCAGAGGCGAGCAGAGGGAAGCAGTTTCCGCCTGATGAGGTTGGTCAGCAGCACGTTGACTGAGGTGGACTCTGTCACATCAGTCAGGATCTCAGTGTTGTGGAAGTCCAGAGGAAGTCGACACTCGTCCAGACCGTCAAAGATGAAGACGACCTGGAACTGATCAAACCTGCAGATTCCTGCTTCTTTGGTTTCAGAGAAGAAGTGATGAACAAGTTCCACCAAGCTGAACCTTTTCTCTTTCAGCACATTCAGCTCTCTGAAGGTGAAGGGAAATGTGAAGTCTATGTCCTGGTTGGTTTTGTCTTCAGCCCAGTCCAGAGTGAACTTCTGTGTTAAGACTGTTTTCCCAATGCCAGCCACTCCCTTTGTCATCACTCTTCTGATTGGTCGGTTCCTTCCTGGTGGGGCTTTAAAGATGTCTTCTTGTCTGATGGTTGTTTCTGGTCTGTCTGGTTTCCTGGACGCTGTTTCAATCTGTCTGACCTCATGTTCATCATTGACCTCTCCAGCCCCTCCCTCTGTGATGTAGAGCTCTGTGTAGATCTGGTTCAGAAGGGTTGGGTTTCCTGCTTTAGAGATCCCCTCAAACACACACTGGAACTTCTTCTTCAGGTTCAATTTGTGTTCACGTCGACAAACTGCAGCATGACTTTCTAAACAGAGAAAAAAAAGATAAGATCAATGAATGAAATATATTGTAACAAATAATTGCACCTGAAAATGTCCATTATTACATAAACTCATCAAAAAAGTTTGGAAACATTATTTCAGTCAATCACCCTTGGTAAAAACCAATTGGTGTTGTATTTTATATAATTGAATCCTGATAAGTCACCTTTACAACGAGGTAACAACTTGTAAGGACCGCCTTCTTCCACCTGCGTAGTATCGCTAAGATTAGGAATATCCTTTCCCAGAGTGATGCTGAGAAACTGGTGCATGCATTTATCACTTCTTGGTTGGACTGTAACTCTCTCCTGTCAGGATGTCCAAAAACTCTCTAAAGAGTCTCCAGTTGGTCCAGAATGCCGCAGCGAGGGTTTTGACAGGAGTTAGGAAGAGAGAGCACATCTCTCCCACTTTAGCTTCTCTCCACTGGCTTCCTGTAGGATTTAGAATAGACTTCAAAATCCTTCTGCTGACTTATAAGGCTCTTAATGATAAAGCTCCAACCTATCTGAAAGAACTAATCATTCCTTACTGTCCTACCAGAGCACTCCGCTCCCAGAATGCAGGTCTGTTAGTTACTCCCAGTATCTCTAAAAACAGACTGGGAGGTAGAGCCTTCAGTTACCGGGCTCCTTTACTGTGGAACCAGCTCTCTCCATGGGTCAAAGAGGCAGACACTCTAACTACATTTAAGTCTAGGCTTAAGACCTTCCTTTATGACAGGGCTTTTAGTTAGGGCTGGTTCAGGTAGCTCTGAACCATTTTATAGCTACGCTGCTATAGGCTTAGACTGCTGGGGGACACATCTGGTTACACAGAACCCCCCACCCCCCCTCTCCTCCTTCCTCCTCCCTCCTTCTCCTCTCCTCCCCCCCATCAACTCTCTTTAACATTTCCATGTTTCTCACATTCTCTGTTATAAACTGTTTTCTTGTCTGTAACAACATCTATTGCACGTCTGTCCATCCTGGGTGAGGGATCCCTCCTCTGTTGCTCACCCTGAGGTTTCTCCAATTCTTCCCTATTAAAAGGGTTTTCTATGGAGTTTTTCCTCCGTCAATGTGAGGGTCTAATGGCAGAGGATGTTGTTATGATGCCATATAAAGCCTTTTGACACAGATTGTTTGTAAAAAAAAAAAAAAAAAAAAAAACGGGCTATATAAATAAAATTGCCTTGCCTTGCCTTGCCTTGAATCCATGGAATGAGAGCAACAATTGAACACTTGTGGGATCAGCTTGGGCGTGCTGTACGTGCTAGAGTGACCAACATAACCACTTTGGTTAACCTTCAACAACTCCTGGTTGGGACCAGGCCAGTGACCAGCATGTGGGGCAAGTGCCAAGCTGTTGTGGCTGCCTATGTATCTTCCACACAGTACTGAGGTACCTGACAGTGTCAAATGAAGTGTAAAAAATGGCTGTGTTGTTTTGGACAGCAATCATCCAACCGCCAAGCAAGTCTGCATGCATGGCAAGCCAGTCATATACTTGTGACTGACACACACCTGGCAGCACGGCAAGCTCAAAACAAGAGTAAATACCAACAGGAGAATATTGCTGGGCTTTTGGTATTTTCTTTTGGGGTGTTACCTACACGTTTAGCTATGTTGCTCCTTCCACAGATATAAATGATATAAAGTACAACACCAATTGGTATTGTTAAAGGGGCGAAAAATGATTGACTGAAATAACATTTGAGGAGTTTATTTCACTCTACCCGTTTAAATATTAGAAAATGTTCCATTCTTCTTTATCTTTAGATGAATCCTCTTACTTCTCTGCAGACAGTCAGCCAGCTCCTCCTGCTTCATTCTCCTCAGGAAGTTCACTGTGATCTTCAGAAATGACTCTCTGCTCCTCCTCTGATCTTCATCATCACCACCCACTACCTCATCATCATTGTCAGGATTATCTAATAATTCTGGGCAATTTGGACTCAGAAGTTTTTTGGCTTTCTTCAGCTCATTCTTCACAAAAGTGACAATGTTCTCCTCCAGCAGCTGTAAAAACAATAGCATGCTGTGTAAACTTCACTTTCAGTATAAACACATGGATCAAACATCAGATCATCAGTCACCAGGACTGTGCTTAATCATATCCACTTCTCTTCACAGCTGCACAGAGAGATTTATAGATGTTAATCAAACCTGCTGATCTGAGCAAAATATATTCAGTACCTTAGTGCTGAACTGGTGCTAAAGACTATTGTAAAAAAACAACAACATTTTGTCATGTTTCATATGAAAGAGAGAACAAAATAAACCTCAGCATCTCAGTTATTTTTGATGAGGCTGAAATGCCAGAGAAAAATTACAACAAATATTTTTCTTTAGGATTCATTGCAGATGAACAGGAGAGACCAGAAACGTTTGGTAAAACAAATAAAGCAGCATGACACTGTAATTGTAGCTGAACATTTCTTGGTGGCTGTAGTCATCAGTTTTGTGCGTGGATGAACATTTACACACCATAAATATGGAGTCCAGGTCTGTGTGATGCTGCTTGGTGGACTGATCACTGAGAACCTCTGAGGTCTCCTGGAGAACTCTGTGGAGAACAGATGAATGTTTAGAACATGCAATAAAACATGATTGTAAATTGAACTGGGTCAGAACAGACACTGCTGGACTGTTTAACTCAAGTAATATCCTGGATGGCATCAGAATTTTTAAACTTCAATAAAAATGAGACGGAGATCATAATGTTTGGGGTGCAACCCATTGGATTTCCCAGGTTATGGGCTCTTAATGTCCGGTCTTCTGTAAAAACTTCTTCCAGTTGAGGATTTTATTGAAAGTAATCTCTCCTGCAGAGACCTAAAGATGACAATTGCTGCTTTTATTAATGCTCAGTTTGATAACTGTAACTCACTTTATGTTGGCCTGGATCACTCACTACTACATCGTCACTCTAGACTCTACAGCTTGTAAAGAATGCAGCAGCCCGACTCCTCACTGGAAAAACGAGACCACACATCAATTATCTTGGCCTCACTCCACTGACTTCCAGTTTCATTTTAAGATTTTACTGTTTGTTTTTAAAGCTCTTAATGGGCTGGTGTCCCAGTATCTGAGCTCCTACATATCCACCTGCCAGAGCACTGAGATTGGCCAATCAGCTGTTACTGGTCAGCCCAAAACTCAGCTGAAGACCAAAGGTGACCGAGCCTTTGCCTTTCCAAGCTTGCTGTGACACATCTGGGGCCTCATTTATCAAAGAGGGTGTAAAACTGCTACTAAAGTTTTGCGTACGGCGAAAAGACGAAAATGGCGTACACCCAAAATATTTACACCTTTTTCAGATCAATCAAACTGTGCGTACGCACAACTCTCCGCAATTTCCCTTTGATAAATCCAAAGAATGGTGCACACGTGAACACACCTCTTACTCCACCCCCAGAACGCCATATATGGTCAGCACGTACATATTAATTAGCCATGTGCGCTCTGTGGAGCGGCTACAAAGTGACAACAAAGTGACAACGGAGACAACGGGCGGGGGAAAGAAGCGGAACTACATACACGGCGATATCGGGCAATAAATCAGTCAGAAAAATTATCTTGCATTTTAGTAAGCTACAATAAAAACAAAAACCTCCCAAATCTCAACAAACGAGCAGAAAGAAGAATAATTTTATGTAATCTGCCCCTTTATCCCAGAAAATCTTTTTTTTTTTTTTTTTTTTTTTACACCTAGATGTTAAAACAATAAGCAGGATTTCCACGATAGTTACCATTACTTTGCACGCCTTTCCACTACACAGTTACAGCTCTACTGGACTTGGTTTAGGTCATTTTCCATTAACGTTACGTTGTCTCACTCTTTATTCTCTCGTCAGCTCCAAACTCACGTGCACCTCGTTAACTCAGGTGACAGAATAATAACAGTCTCAGTAGCTGTAGATCAGTGTGCGCTGCTGCCGATGTGTTTTCAAACTTGGCGGGTTTGATCCTTGTCGGACGTCACACTAGAGTGTGTAAAAGCAAAAAAGCAAAATCCTCAATCCGCTCTGTTTATCAATTAACATAGAGCCTAGTGTTATTATAGAGCGGGTTGGATTGCCAGCATCAACGGTCCACCACTACCACAATTACTTCAAAAAAATCCTACTGTGCTCTTCTAAATGTAGCCTACTCCGCTCCTCTCTCCCTCTCACACTGCAGTTCTCTGACTCAGCAACGGTGTCGCCAATTCCTCCTGTTCCTCAAAAAAGGCGTAAATCACGGTACGCCAGGGTCAAAATGGGTGTAAATGTCCGCACTTTTTCCCGTCAGGTTTTGGTTTGATAAATCCCAAATTTGGCGGAGAAAAGTGCGAACGCACAAAACGGGGGGAAAAGGGTGTAAAAAAAGGTGTATCCACAATGATAAATGAGGCCCCTGGTCGGTGGAGTAAATAAAGACGTTTAAATCCTCCCTAAAAACGCACATTTTCTCTCTGGCATTCAGTTGAATTGACACATTTTCTCTTTTACATGTATTTTGTTTTTACAATTTTAAGTATGTATTTTATGGTATTTTAATGATGGCCTGTTTTTATTTATCAGTGCAGCACTTTGGTTAAGTTGAGTTGAGTTTTTACACATGTTTTCTATGAATAACATGACAAGATGAAGCAAAATTGAGAGTTTTTATTGGCAATCATGAAAAACAGGAGAATGATCTGGGGTCTCATTTATAAAACTGTGCGTGGGATCTTTACTAAAAGTGTACGTGCGCCCAAAAGACAAGTTTTGCGTACGCCAGTAAATATTCAGACTTATAAAACCCTGCGTACGCACACTTCTAAGCAAACTTCCCTTTATAAATCAGAGAGTTCCTACAAGTGTGCGCAGCTGAATCCGCTTCACGTTCCGCCCTGTACACGCCCTGTTTTAACCGTAGATGGTCAATGCAAACCACCACATGAATGTGATCTGCATGTCAATGAGCCTGACGTGCTGTTGTTCTGTCGGTGTTGTGAATTAGCTGCAGGTGTGAAAGTGGCGACGTGACGTGTTGCTGCAGCTGTTAACGGCGTCAGCGGCACAGAGCGCACGCGGTGTTGTTTTGTTGCGCTGCCCTCTCTAATGCTGGACCCGGTTCGGCACATTTACAACAATGACAACAGTTCTAATCTGAAACGAGTTATTAACCATTCATCATGGTCTCCCTCTCCCTCCTTTCTCCTCCCGCGGTGCCGTGGTGCAGAACTACGCACGGGGCTCACCGCTGTATTCATACATTTACAGTAATTAGACTGATCGATAAAACTTTGAATAATTAGCGGAATCAGTTACATTCTGAGGAATGATCAAACATGACACTTCTCTTGATAACAAGAAAACAGAATGTAACAATTGTGGGAACGATTACTGGATTTTTTCCCCCAGGGTTTGAGATTTAATTGACTCAAGATCATATATGTTCACAGTATCACAGGAACATAGTTATTTACACCATGTATTTATCCCATGCAGCCGCGCCGTCCTCTCCTCCTCCTGCGCTCTGGGAGTGGACAATATGACGGAGAGACGGTGGTGATTAAATATAGCGAAGGAATTTTGATTTTGAATTTCAAGTTATATTCTAAGAAGATGTTTCTGAAACACCAGTCCGATGCAAAATAAGGGCGCTGTTGAATTAAATCACCGTGGCAACATGGATCTAACGCATACGGGTTGAAATTAAATGTGTGACGGCCGATAATAAAAACATAATCGTTCTTCTCAATCATCATTTCCTGAGTCTGACTTCAGTTCACCACCACACCGTCTGTGTCGCCAATTCCCCTTTTCCTCCAAACCATGCGTACGCATGGGTCAGAGTTTGCTTAGAGCTGCGCACATTCTCCCGTCAAGTTTGTTTTTTATAGATCACAACCTTGGCGTGAAAAGTCACGTACGCCACTTTCAGGCCCGTTTTGTGCGTACGCAACGGTTATAAATGAGACCCCTGGTCTTACCTTTCTGTGATGTCATCAAGCTGAGCCATAGGCCGGTCACTCTTCATGGGCAAACGGCTGGGGACAGGAGACTGTTGTCCACTTTTAAAATTAATGGGTAAAACCCTAGACCGGTCACTCTTCATAGACAAATGGCTGGGGACAGTAGACTGTTGTCCACTTTTAAAATTATAGGGTATAGCCATAGACCGGTCACTCTTCATGGACACACGGCTGGGTACAGGAGAGTCTGGGGACAAGGGAGTTCTCTTCTTCTTCTTCTTCCTTATCTTGCTGGTATTAAAGAAAATAACAAATAATGAGATATACTGGACCTGATAATGACCCAAATAAACATCAAATCACATGAGAAATCAAGTTGGTTTTCACTGACGTTGCCCAGTTTAACCAAGAATGTTAAGTAAGCTCAATAAAAACAAACAGCATGAAGATATGAGCTGTGAAGAGTCATGGACAGTTAGAGATCCTCATCTCACCTCTGAGCTTTGGTCTGGCTCTCATGTTCCCCCCTCAGAGTGGTTTTAGAGGGAGAGGCTCCCTCCTCTCTGTCCTCACACTGATTCATAGCAGAGCCCCCACCTTCACACAAACACAACAACAGGCTTCATCACAACAGGACTCACTTCACAGGACACATAATAATGGGTGTCTTAACATCCAGTAGATGAGATTGGAAAAGTGAACAACACAGGAAAATACAGAATTGTTACAGGAATGTGCAATTTTGACCTAATGGTAAATATTGATTACAGTAGAAGTGATGTCATTAGTCCATACTGATACATTCACTCTTAGTTCAGAGGAATCATTTGACAACGTTTTCAGTCTGGAGAGAGAAAGTTGTATGTTCACATGAAACATGTCAAAAATGTCCTTAAAGATTTCACTAATGATCTTCCCTAAATCAAACTACTGTTGATTCTTCCCCCAAGTAACAATAACACATACAGCACATCGTCTTTTGACCTTTAATATTTGCTCTTGAAAACGAGTCTGTGCTAGTATTGGTAATAACTGCTAGATGACTGTGTTTTAAGGACATGGAGTCCAAACATCATATGATCAATTTCAAGCAAAGCTGTCCAACCAGTTCTGTCACTCGTTGCATTTATTTCTGATGTCGTTGTCTCAGGTTACAATCAGGCCTCTGTTGCTTCTATCAAACACTAACACAAATGTGAATAGTTCCTAAATTATTGTCTTTTAACTCCAACAGACATTCATAACAATATTTGACTCAATCTGAAACACCCATTAAGCATCAAAAACTTTTTTAATGTCCAGTCAAACAGTGACACAACAACATGTGACCACATTTATCCTGTTCATCAGACATTTGAAGATTCTCACCTGCTGAACTCTCTTCAGGTCGACTTTCACACACTTTCCACCTTCATGTGTCGACGAAACATTTGGAGAGAAGAAGGTGCTCCGTTTTCTTTGTTAGTCCTGCTGTATGTGTGGATTTAATCTGATTAGAAGTCACATCCTCATAACTTCAGAGTCCACACCTAAAAAAAAACGTCAGAGTGACATCTACACCCGTCTAACCTGTTTAAGAAATCCAATCAGTGATGGAAATCAAAAGAGAGGTGTAGTTCTATGGTCTGTCCACTAGATGGTGGTAAGTCATATTCCATGGAGCAATAGATTCAGGTTCACTAACAGCTGACAGTCACATCTCTGACCAACAGCTGAGCCCTTTGTATCAACTTGCATTTTGTCCATAATATTACATTTCAAATTTTCTGCAAAAAATCATGTATTAGAGGTGTTAATGAGTCCAGGCCGATTATATAAAACGATAGTTCAACATTTAGTCAGATCCCCCTCTCACCATATAGTCATAGCAGTGGGTTCATCACCTTGCATGTTGTTTTGAGATGGGCGGGGCAGAGACGTGAGCTGCTCAGTGAACACAATGGAGGTGAACGGTAAAGGTCCCCTGTCCCTCATCAAACTCATCAAATACACAATCAAATAACTCCACAACACTCTGGTGGACAAGTTGTGACCTGCACATTCACCACGCTATGAGATAATCATGTAACATTACATTCTGGAAATCACTCCGCCCAGCAAAATGTAGTTCCAGACATCATTGAATTAAGTTATACGTTTGTTTGTTTTTTCTTTTCTTTGCATCACTAGAGCTGACTGACAAAGCAGCCAGGCTTCAGCATAATCACTGTATGTTTTACCTGATACAGTAAAAGAAACAACAGTCACGCAATTCAAAATTAGATTTAGCCTCATGTAATTTAAAGATAATGAACAGTTTCTCCATTAAGAAGCTCATATATAGAAAGTCTTTTGACAGGTTGTATATTGGTGTGGTTCAGCAACATTAATAAGAGGGTGGAGCTGCTGTTTGCAAACACAATCATTCGACCTGCTGTGCTCTGAACGCATCCATATGACTGTCTGCAATGGTGTTAATCCTGACACACACACACACACACACACACACACACACACACACACACACACACACACACGTGTGCGACCCGACCCGACCCAACACTGTTTTAACAAGAAGTCTGAACCAGAACCTGCTGCAGGTGTTTCACAGTTTTATTATTGCACAGGAATGTGTGTGTGTGGTGATGGACAGATGTTTTCACTTGATGATCTTCCTCCTGTTGTGGAGGAGAAAGAAACTACAGAACTGATTTAGCTGATGGAGATCGAGGGGTTAAAACACTGATGTATTGATATTTGATATAAAAAGAAAACGTTCAAGCAGAATTTCAAAATAAAAGTCACCATGTTTGAATTAGTTTGATTGTTGGGGTCAAAAACAAAAAAGGAACCAGATCATGGGGATTAATTAGAGTATTGATTAGAAACAGTGTCGTCAGTTTGCCGTTGTTTTTATTTTCTGTCCTGGTGAACCAGTTGTTTAATAAAGCTCTTTGTAAAACAGATTCTTCACCTCGTTTTATTCTGCATTCACCCAGGTGAAGTCCAGGTTTGTAGATCTGGACCTCGACTGGAGTAAAGTTGTGATGTGATCAGTGCTTTAAGTGGGAAAAAATAAGTGCCGGTACTCCCCTTTTCAGCTGTTGGCTGGTAAATTAGGCGGTGGGCGGTCGATACCAGCACATCATTAAGTGACAGGCTACTTTACATTCAAATATGATGTTGATTAAAAAAAGAAAAACGTTCAATTGAACTTTCCAGAAAGATTTTTAAAAAGTATTTTCTTGTTAAAATCCATCTGTGAATAATGTATGACGACAAATGAATTAGTATTTGTTATTTTAAGTTTACCCACTTCATAAAGTGTCTCTATCCTTCCCTAATTGCTGTCCTAAATTATTGCCAAATTAAAATTTTCACTAAAATCAAGAAGTTTTTGTGATTTGTGGCCAAATAAACAGCCTCCACAGACAGCTGTCATTGTTCTAACAAGCTGACAGCAACAGTTTCACAGTGTTTCTCAGTAAGAGCTTTCATTTTACTCTGCTCTTGTTAACGAGTAGTGTTAAGCATTTTGGGAAATATGACTCACATTTAAGCATGTTGAATACAGTAAGTGGAAGGCTACTTATTGGTAGGCTACCACTGGAAAGTCATGTAAATGGCTTTACACTGTAACTCACGAAGGTTTTAGTCGCTCCACATTCACATCTCGTCTGGACACATTGAGTTATACTATGACGAGGCAGCGGCGTGCGCTCCGTACGTGCATGTGAGAGAGTCATGGATGAGAGAGCGCACAGCGCGGCAGCCCCGCCCCTCAGTGAGAGACAGAGGAGCAGCGGAGAACAGAGCAGGGCAACAGAACCGTAGCGCTCAGGGTGAAAGAGGCATCACTATCACAAATCGGTCAGAGAGAATGAGAACAGGACAGAGTATGTCCAGACTCCCGGTACTCCCCGGTACGCCGTAAAAAGTCCCGGTACGCCGGGGGTTAAAATCTAGAAGTGCCGGTACTCCGTACCGGTGAGTACCGGCCCACTTAAAGCACTGGATGTGATATCATAGATTATAGATTATAGATCAGGCTTCCTGACATTATAAAACTTGATTGGCTGCAGCACTGAAGCATCGACCTGCTGAGACTGAACAAACTTTTAAGTCACTGAAGTTGTTTCTACTGTGATCTGAGATGTTGCTGCTGTTTCCTGAATTAAAGGTGTCTGAGATGATTGATCAGCAGAGAACAGTATATTTTAACTTTTGCCGTGTGCCGCGACGGTAACTCAACCGAACGTGACGTGTGAGTACGAGTGTGTTGACGTTGCCATAACAACATGGTGACGCGTCTTGCCGTCGTGCCGTCCTACAGTTTGTTTGTTTTTACCGTTCCATCCAGCGGCATTTGCCGTTTACCGTCTGCCGTTTACCGGACTCCATGTGAACGCAGCATTAGTGTGTTTGTTTGCAAACATGTATGTAGCACTGAGGAGAAAGTTTCATCAGGCCACTCTGCCATATTGCCCAGATTAGTAGAGGTTGCAGTGATGATTGACCTTCTGGAACTTTCTACTCTGTTGTCCCGATTTGTTAGGACAGAGTAGGGCCGGCCCTTCAACCATTTAGGAACCCCCAGACTAGAATAGATTTGATTGCTCAAAGTTACCGGGAGCTGTAGGCTTGTTTTCAGAACAAATCCTGCCAACCCCGGCTTTAACTTCATAACTTCGAAATATTCAGACATATTGTCAAACAAACACTTCACAGAGCAGTTGTGCACATTCATGCAACACGTGAACAGTGCATGATTTACAGACAAAGCCCTTGCTAAATTTTGATACGTACAGGGAGCTAACAAGGGTAGGCTATTTTAAATAGATTTGAGGGCTCTTTGACATATAGCAGCCTGGTTTGGCAACCAGATCAGTTCAGTTCAGAAACTTTATTTATTCAGCTTACAGCTCCCAGTTCAATAAAGATAAAAATAAAGCACAACACATTCAACAATCATTCGATGGACATACAACTCTAGTTGTCAGTAAATCAGTTCAACTCATGGTTTCCCAGCAGCAATGTCTTGTAAGTGTTCAAATATCCCAACCATTTTAACAGTAAAATGGCACTGACTGCACCATGTTACTTATAAAAATAGTTATTTACCTGAAATCACTTGCTCTTTTTTGTCCACTCATGGTTACATGTTGTAACCAACATGTTGTTCGTCTTGCTTTTTTTTTCTCACAATGTTTTATTTGCAAATATGAGGTTTAACAAACACATATAGCTTCATTGAACATTGAACAGACCAGGGTTTACTACAGTTCATTGCCGGTCCTTTTAAAAGTCCAATTAAATGCATCGTTTAAGTCTCTGCCCTCCCCGGTTTTCAGTCGACCCCGGGGATGTGCGACGTCCACCACAGTTGCCACCTCATGTTTATCCCTCTCCGACACAACCCCTCCCCCCAAATGTATCTGGCTTTGAGTTTAACATTCTTGGCAGGGTTCTCTCGGCATCCTCCACAACGATGCGCTGCGACCGGCTCCGGGTCAGCTTGGAAAGGCTGGTGGAGACTCACGGTTTGTGTTTGCGCCTTTCTTTTCTTTTTGCCACCAGCTTTCCTGTTCTGTGTACATTATTAAAATGTCCTCCTCCTTCGATTGCCAGGTAACCAGTCAATTTGTTCCAATACCTGTGTCGATTACGTTCTCACTACAAACAAACCGCTCCAGGGCTCGGATGGAAACAAGCCGAGACCACCTCTCCCAAGCGATCTTGGCTTGCTTGTTTTGTTCCGCATTGAGCGCGATTGCTGTGTTCACATCTGACCAAATGAACCGATCTATGACGTAAAACGCTCCCTGTTTCAGAACAAATGGTCAAGTGTGAAAGCGCCCTGAGTAACGTAAGTTGAGGAATCAAAAACCCCAAATTCATTTTTACGGGGCAGATACACTGAGGAACCAGGACTGATCAAGAACCCAGGATACAGAGGTTCAGTGAAGGTGGTGTTGAAGGTGTGGAGGTGGAATAGTCTGCCAAAGGAGACACAGTAGAAGGACAGAGTCCCAGCAGGACAGTCCACATACACTGCTACTCTGTTAGAGACACGGAGAGAGAAGATGGATGTTTCTGTGTTGTTGTGACAGACAGAGTAATAACGACCATCAGAGCAGCTCAGACTCCAGGACTGATCATTCCATCCAAACCAACAGTCTTCACTGAGTCCTTTCCTGCTGATTCCTCTGTAACTCACTGATATATCAACCACTCCTCTCCACTCAACCTCCCAGTAACAGCGAACAGTCAGACCAGTTGAACACAGCAGCTGAGACCAGAAATCAAATCTGTCTGGATGATCAGGATATGACTGATCCTCTGTCACCCATGTCACCTTCCTGTTGTTGTCAGACAGTTTGAGGTTTCTGTTCACTGTGTTCTTGTCCACTTCCAGTTCACAGGCGTCTGATGGAGAGAACAAGACACAACACAGCTGCAGTTTATCATCTGTTCATTTATCAACAACTTCACTGGCCATTCATGAAAAAGAATAATTCAAGCATCAACAATGTTGTGCTTTTCTTCTGGTGTGGACCTGAGGATGAGGCTGATGAAGATCCACACCAATAAACACATGGAGTGAATAAAGTGTCACTAATGAAACTGGATCATCATCTTCCACTGCAGCACAAAGAAGCTCTGAACCATCTGCTTTCTAAAACTGTCATCCCCTCCATCAAAGAGCTCACACTCAGCACAGACTTTACACCTCTGATATCAAGGGCTCTAGTTTTGAAGACCAGGCGCACTTTGCAAGTTTTGCACCCCGGCTCAGGCACTCCTCCTGTCCCTCCTACAGCGCAAGTGGGAAAGAGTCATTTTCTGAGATGAGAGATGCTGAGTAGGCTATATACTCACTATCTGATGCCGAGGCTATTTGTGGGTGACTGAGATGATAGTTTTTTCAGTTTTTTTTCCTTCATTTTTCGTTAGTTTGCATCACAGATTCAGCTGTGTTAATTCAGTCAAGCTGAGTATACGTTACGCGTGCCAACCGCCTTTGATCTGACTTCAGATGTGACAGGACAATCTATATAAATTCACGTGTTGGTTCCATTAGTTGCATTAAATAGTGTTTGTTGTGATTATTTATTGCATTTATGTGCCTGGAACTGTAGAAACTGCCAAACTACCAGTGCTTCTGATGATATTAGATTCAGCTGAGAGCCGCCTATATCCGTATAATGTGAGTCTACAGTGCAGCAGAATGCAGCCTCTAAATAACTCGTTCATTTCACCAATATTTTGTCATGATACGCTAGTGCTATTCCCCTCTGAGTCCGGGGTTTAAGGGTGTACAGCCAGTGCACTATTCGGATTCGGGCTTTTAAAACAAACTTCGGACTCGGATTCGGGAAGAAACCGGAAGTGGGCGCACTGACTTCAGCCAAGCTAGTGCTACGCCGAGCTAGCCGGCTAACTTCCGTTTTAGCTCTCGGCTAACTAGAACGGGAATAAAATAATTTAATCGTGCGGCTCTTCAAGACTTTTCAAACGTAATCGGACTGAATGGATCAAATTCTGGTAGAGATAAGAGTCGTTTCGTGGGGGTTGTGACAGCCGGCAATAATACCTAGCTGCAGCTAGACCCTTCTCGCAGCCGGCAGTGCTGCCTGCTCGTGTTTGGCTCTACTCGTGTATGCTTCTATGGCGGGCGCACCAGCATTAAGGTGCGTTACCACTAGGGATGCACCGAATATTCGGTAACCGAATATATTCGGCCGAATATTGCAAAAAAAAGCAACATTCGGCCTTCGGTGGAATGAGCGCAAAGCAAAGCCGAATATTTAAAAAAAAAAAAAGTCTGATAAATACGCGATTGCGGACGATCGAAACGGCAGCTTAAACCCCAGCTTTATTAGCAGCTTAAACCCCAGCTTGATTAGTAAGTGACTCCTACTGCTGGAAAAACAACAGCAACAAGAGCAGTGGGGGAAAAGCTGCACAGCGACCGCGCGCACCATTGCACGTCGCTCCAAGAGCCGGTGCGTCCTGTCTGCAGCGGAGACACGGCCACTGAGAGGACGGAGGGGACCGTTCCTGTAGCAACGCGCCTTTTAATGAATCATTTAAAAACCAAACACCCTGAACAGCATGCTGAGTAGGCTACGAAAGGGAGAGACGGCTGCAGCAGTTAAAACGAAAGCTCCTCGTCCCAGCATGTCGCCCACTCCGTCCGTGGCCTACGTCTTTTAAAACAGTGTTTCCCAACCTTGGGGTCGGGACCCCACCTGGGGTCGCCTGAAATTCAAATGAGGTCGCCTTAAATGTCTAGTAGCCTAATTGATGAATTAAAAAAAATCTGACCAAGAAAGGTTAGGAACCACTGTTTTAAAAGACACTTGGGGTTTTTTGGAATGTACTTGACGATATAGGCCTAAGGCCTTGTTGTGCTTTTTTGATGAGCAACAGCAACTGGAATATTCAAAAACTGTCAGAATAGTCAATAAACATTTACTTTCTTTGAAAATTAAGTTTAAAAAAATATTTTATTTAAAAATGTATAACCACTTCCGGTATTCGGTATTATTCGGTTATTCGGCCAAGCGTTTTGATTTTATTCTGTATTCGGCTTCGGCCAAAAAATGCCATTCGGTGCACCCCTAGTTACCACCACCTACTGTGTTGGAGTGTGAGCCAGAATCACCTGGTTATGTGCTGTTGCTGATCCAAACGTTTCTTTTTCTTTAGAAAAAGCTCCCAAATAATGAGGAGAAATTTCAGACAGAAAAACTATTCGGGATCAAAGCATTATTTGTGTACTTCCAAATAACGTATTCGGGTTCGGGTACACCCCTGCCAGGTTTAGCTGTTATCAACATCCGGGGTCTGTAGGTTGACGCATGCTGTCATTTAGCGGGTTTCTCTTAGTAGATCACCTGTTTTTCGTGCGCTAACCGAACACGCAAAAGGAGCATGCAATTTAGCGGCCCTTATCTGGGATCTTAGTAGATCAGGCCCATAGACCTCTGCATTTGTACAATTTCATTTACAAATCCATCCTTGAACTGCTTCCAAAATATTTATCCTCCTGTATGTCATGCAGACAGTGCAGTCGTAGTCATTTTAAGGGCCCTGGTTGAAAGCATGATTAGAAACGTGTTCCTGTTTTTAGTAACATTAAATCTAATTGTTGTATTATGGGTTAGGGAAATTCTGGAGAAATTATACTTTGTACATCTGTAAAATGTAAAAAATGTAGTGTAACATTTACATTCAAAAACTTCAAACACACTCACATTTTCTCAGACCAGGTGTTAGCGTGTGAGGTCCACAATGGTCCAACCTGGAGGAGCAAACAAAGTCAGGATGAATTTCATCCATCTTCACTGATCCACCATTCACACCAAACGCAATGGACACGATGAACGCCACAAGTTTCCATTCAAAGTTAATGTAAATGACGCGATGACACGCAATGCCGCATCGGGCAACGCGTTACGGGCGATAGGAGCGACACGATGAAGCGTCCATCGCGACATCGCGTGACGCTGTGCCATGACATCCAATCAGCGTTGATATCCAACCACGTCACCAACACAACTACCATAGTTACAACACTGAGCCATGGTTGATGAGAGAAAGCGGGAGGGTGGGTGGCGCAATTGAGGTGATGAAGCGATGATCAAAAATGTGACAAATGGGTCAAGCGACACGATACTCGTGTTACGGGTGATGACATCACTCCATCGTGTTTTGTGTGAACGCACGGTGAAACATGAAGCAGAGTGCCTCAGTTAGTCAGAGAGACAGAGACACAGAGTGAGAGCTGCTGTTGTCTGTCCATCTGCCCATACCATAGAGTGTTCAGTCTCCAGTCTGGATCCTCCAGTCCAGCAGACAGCAGCTTCACTACTGAGTCTCCTGGATGATTGTAGCTCAGGTCCAGCTCTCTGAGATGGGAGGGGTTGGAGCTCAGAGCTGAGGCCAGAGAAGAACAGCCTTTCTCTGTAACCTGACAGTATGACAGACTGAACACACACACGCACGCAAGCACACACATGAACATACACATAACTCGAAATTAAGTTGTAAACAAACACACACAATTCTGCAAACCTTCCCACTTTATTATTCAGCTCATTCAATGCAAGATCATAAAAAAATATATGAAGTCTTGCTAAATTCACCCTACCTGAGAGTCTCCAGTCCACAGTGCGGACTCTTCAGTCCAACAGACAACAGCTTCACTCCTGAGTCCTTCAGGTCGTTGTTACTCAGATCCAGGTGTCTCAGACTAGAGGACTGGGAGCTGAGGACTGAGGACAGAGCTCCACAGCTTCTCTCCGACAGGTTACAGTCACTCAGTCTGAAAGGAGAACAGCCAGACAAAACGTACCAGTAAAAGAACATGTACTTGTTTGACTGAACAAAAGACAAAACGTTAATCCAGATGGATATGTGTTCACTTACAGAGCTTTGTTGGAGGCTTTGACCACTGGCAGCAGCCTCAGAAGAGCCTCCCCTGAAGCGGAGTATTTCTTCAGGTCAAACACGTCCAGATCTTCTTCTGATGACAGTAAGATGAAGACCAGAGCCGACCATTGAGCAGGAGACAGTTCATCTGTGGAGAGACGTCCTGATCTCAGGGACTGTTGGATTTCCTCCACTAGAGAATGATCATTCAGTTCATTCAGACAGTGGAACAGGTTGATGCTTTTCTCTGCAGACAGATTCTCACTCATCTTTTTCTTGATGCACTGGATGATGTTTGTTTTATTTTGTGAGCTACTTCCTGTCTGTGATGTTAGACCTTGTAGGAGAGTCTGATTGGTCTCCAGTGAAAGACCCATGAGGAAGCGGAGGAACAAGTCCAGGTGTCCATTTGGACTCTGTAGGGCCTCGTCCACAGCGCTCTGGTAGAAAGATGTGTCTCTCCAGACTGTAGACCACCTGGAGGTTGTTTGTTGTTGTGACATCAGGTTGATTCCAGAGTTGATGAAGGTCAGATGGACATGAAGAGCAGCCAGAAACTCCTGAACACTCAGATGGACGAAGCAGAACACCTTGTCCTGGTACAGGCCTCTCTCCTCTTTAAAGATCTGTGTGAACACTCCTGAGTACACTGAGGCTGCTCTGATATCGATGCCACACTCTCTCAGGTCTGATTCATAGAAGATCAGGTTTCCTTTCTGCAGCTGCTCAAAAGCCAGTTTTCCTAGAGACTTAATCATCTTCCTGCTCACTGGACTCCAGTGTGGATCTGTCTCAGCTCCTCCATCATACTTGACATTCTTCACTTTGGCCTGGACCACCAGGAAGTGGATGTACATCTCAGTCAGGGTCTTGGGCAGCTCTCCTCCCTCTCTGGTCTTCAACAGCTCCTCCAGAACTGTAGCAGTGATCCAGCAGAAGACTGGGATGTGGCACATGATGTGGAGGCTTCGTGATGTCTTGATGTGGGAGATG
The DNA here is from genome assembly GCF_905171665.1 of Trachurus trachurus. NCBI lineage: Eukaryota > Metazoa > Chordata > Actinopteri > Carangiformes > Carangidae > Trachurus > Trachurus trachurus. The sequence continues at coordinate 3,165,467 of NC_139908.1, read as the reverse complement.
ATCTTTCTGGCCTGCTCCTCATCTCTGAACCTCTTCCTGAAGTAGTCCTCCTTCTGTGGGTCAGTGAACCCTCTGACCTCTGTCACCATGTCAACACACTGAGGAGGGATCTGATTGGCTGCTGCAGGTCGTGTGGTTATCCAGAGGCGAGCAGAGGGAAGCAGTTTCCCCCTGATGAGGTTGGTCAGAAGCACGTTGACTGAGGTGGACTCTGTCACATCAGTCAGGATCTCAGTGTTGTGGAAGTCCAGAGGAAGTCGACACTCATCCAGACCGTCAAAGATGAAGACGACCTGGAACTGATCAAACCTGCAGATTCCTGCTTCTTTGGTTTCAGAGAAGAAGTGATGAACAAGTTCCACCAAGCTCAACTTTTTCTCTTTCAGCACATTCAGCTCTCTGAAGGTGAAGGGAAATGTGAAGTGTATGTCTTGGTTGGCTTTGTCTTCAGCCCAGTCCAGAGTGAACTTCTGTGTTAAAACTGTTTTCCCAATGCCAGCCACTCCCTTTGTCATCACTGTTCTGATTGGTCGGTCTCTTCCTGGTGGGACTTTAAAGATGTCTTCTTGTCTGATGGTTGTTTCTGGTCTGTCTGGTTTCCTGGACGCTGTTTCAATCTGTCTGACCTCATGTTCATCATTGACCTCTCCAGTCCCTCCCTCTGTGATGTAGAGCTCTGTGTAGATCTGGTTCAGAAGAGTTGGGTTTCCTGCTTTAGAGATCCCCTCAAACACACACTGGAACCTCTTCTTCAGGTTCAATTTGTGTTCACGATGACAAACTGGAACATGACTTTCTAAAAAGAGAAAAAAAAATGTGGTCAATGAGTGAAATGTGGAGTCAAAATCTTAACATCTAATTGCACTTAAGAGTTCCCATTATAACATAAATTCCTCATAAAAAGTTTGAAAACATTATTTCAGTCAATCATCTATAATAATACAAATTTATTTTGCTGGATTGGTCACCTTTACAATGACGCACAACTTGTAGGGATCGTGCAGACATGGAATTAGTAACAAGGGTAAGACATGTACCAAAAGCCCCATAATACTCTCCTGTTGGTATTCACTCTTGTTTTGAGCTTCAAGTGCTGCCAGGTGTGAGTCAGTCACAGGTGACTGACCTGCCATGAGTCAAGACCTCAACCCAACTGAACACTTGTGGGATCGGCTTGGGCATGTTGAACATGATAGACTGACCAACAACCACACTGGTTGACCTTCAACCTTCAACTCCTGACTGAGGAACATCTGGTACCTTTTTGTTAATGTCAGACCGGGTTCCAAGTGAGTAGAGGTGATACTAAACCGTGATATCAACCAACTGCCTTCTTCTGATTGGCCAGAGTGTTATCACTGAAAGAGTCATGAGCATGACGTCCAACCTGAGAATCAAACCAGCTGCCTTAAAACACACCATCAACAGAACCTGGGTCAAGGCAAGTTGAGTCGAGTTGAGTAGAGCTCTAACTGTAGTGGAAAAAGGCCATAAGGGACAACCCTGCCACCCTGCAGAGGAAACCCATTTTGTCCACTTGTAACCGGGATATAGTTCTTTCGGTCATGACCCAAAGTTCATGACCATAGGTGAGGGTAGGAACTAAGATTGACCGGTAAATTGAGAGCTTCGCCTTTAGGCTCAGCGCCTTCATCACCAAGACAGATCGGTACACTGACCCCTGGCTGCGGCTAGAAATTCTGTCCTAAAAAATAATGAACAGAACTGATGACAAAAGGCAAACCTGCCGGAGTTCAACATGCACTGGGAACAGGTCTGACTTACTGCTGGCAATGCAAACCAAGCTCCTGCTCCTCCAGTCGTACAGAGACCATACATTCCTTAGCAGAGGGCCTCGGAGCCCATACTCCCCAGCCTCGGAGTCCATACTCCCCAAGCACCTCCCACAGAACGCCACGAGGGACACGGTCGAATGCCTGCTCAAGGTCCACAAAACACATGTAAACAGGCAAACTCCCACTCCCAAAATGAAAATTTTCCTTATTGCTGTGGGAGAGTGCAATCATCCAATCCATCAAGCAACTCCAGTCATACACCTGTGACCGACACCAACACACCTGGCAGCATGGGAAGCTAAAGAAGAGTGAATACCAACTGGAGAATATTGCATGACTTTTGGTACATTTTTTTTTAGCGACGCTACCCACACGTTTAGCTTTGATACTCATTCCATGAATCCACAATCCTTACAACTTGTACCTCATTGTAAAGGTTATAAGGCTTAGTTTCCAATGATATAAAATCCAACAATTGGTATTGGGGAGAAGTGGTTGCCTGAAATAACATTTGAGGCGTTTATTTCAAAATCTTCCATTCTTCTTAAATCTTTAGAGAAATCCTCTTACTGCTCTGCAGACAGTCAGACAGCTCCTCCTGCTTCATACTCCTCAGGAAGTTCACTGTGATCTTCAGAAATGACTCTCTGCTCCTCCTCTGATCTTCATCATCACCAACCACTACCTCATCATCATTGTCAGGATAATCTAATAGTTCTGGGGACTTTGGACTCAGAAGTTTTTGGATTCTCTTCAGCTCGTTTTTCACAAAAGTGACAATGTTCTCCTCCAGCAGCTGGAAAAACAATAGCATTATGTGTAAACTTCACTTTCAGTATAAACACATGGATCAAACATTAGATCATCTCAGTTATTTTTGATTTGATTTGATTTTTTTCAATTTAACCAGATAGAAGACCCATTGATATCAAGACCTCTTCCACAAGGGCAGCAGTCAGAGTGAACAAGACAGATAGACAACAAAAACAAAACAAACAGTGAAATATAAAGTGCAAACAATTTGACCAAGAAAGTGCACAAGTTATTGTCACAGTACTAATTTAAGAACACAGGCACTGTTCGAAGGATTTCTGTTGTCGGTTTCTTATGATAGAGCGGAAGGTTTACAGTGAAACAAATTCTGACAATTTAAATTCAGATTGGACGGTATTCCAAGAAGAGGGGGCAGATAAACCGAATGCTTTTTTCCTGTTTCAGTTGGAACATGAGGAGCAGAGAGATACCAAATGCAATTCGATCATAAGGCCAAACGGCTTCCAGTTCTCCAAAGAAAAGTAAATAAGTAGGAACCAAGCCAAGAAGAGCCTTATAAACCATCCAAGTCATCCAGTGTGTATACCACCTTACATTCAAGGAAGGCATGCCAGCTTTAGCATATACAATTCACAGTGATAGATGAGGCGGCTACAGCCAGTGATAAACCTCAGAGCACAATGGTAGACCAGGACAGAGTCAAGGACAGTAGGCAGCTGGTTGAAGCACACATATATAGGGCTGTCCCGATTAATCGACCTAATCGATTACGTTGATGACGTAAATACGTCGACACGTGCAACATTCCGTTGAGTTGTTTACGATTACGTCGATGACGTAAATACGTCGACAGGTACTACAACACACCGTCGGGTTGTGAACCATAGACTGTAACACGTGCAGCAGAAAAACACATGCTGTACCACAGCAGCACCACGGCGATGAATCGCTGCAATATCGTTCCGTTCATTCATCTCCGCATAGCGTTCTTTCGCCGTTATTGACTCTCTCTCTCTCTCACTCACACACACACACAGAGCGAAGGGCACATGCATGACATCAGTGCGCGGTAAAAGCGAAACTCATACGGTCCGATCGCGGACCCCCCGCCCCCCTCCCTTCAGACCACCCGCCACAGTCTCCTTGCTTTATGTATCCATAGATGTAAACACGTCCTCATGCTGCTCTGTGTGCACCCGGACGCAGGGGTCCATGCCTATGTTCCCACAGCCCTATGTTCCCACAGCCTTATGTTCCCACAGCCCTATGTTCCCACAGCCCTATGTTCCCACAGCCTTATGTTCCCACAGCCCTATGTTCCCACAGCCCTATGTTCCCACAGCCTTATGTTCCCACAGCCCTCCACATTTGAGATTTATCACATGGTGGATGCTCTGCTACATGTGGAAAGATGTCTATGCGTGTGATGTTATGGGAACATAGGGCCTAATTTTCAGTGGGGGAAAAAAAGTTAGAAATGTGGGAACATAGGGCTGTGGCAACAGTTATATGCTGTAATTCCGACATACCGCAATCACGACATGCCATCATCCCACCATTCCGAAAAGGCTTTATATAAGGAAATGTGCGTTAATCAACAGGTGACTTGCTCCTACTTCTCTGGACTCTCTCTTATCTATCTGGCCTGTCTAGCCTCTACCTGGTCTTTTTCTTTTACTAAACTTAACCAACTCCTTTCTTCATTGCTTAAGCCCAACCAGTGCAAAATCTTTTTTCGGGAAAAAGTATGCTATTAAAGGAATTGTTGGAAAGGCAGGATGTTTAAAAAAATATATATATATATTGTCATTCTGACCATAGGAGGCAGGAATTGTCAGAATAATGGGACGTTTGATAGAAAATTAAGTATTGCCATTTGGACAATTAGAGGCCTATGTCGGACTGGTATGGGATGTCGGAATGGCGGTTGCCCCCCTGTGGGAACATAGGGCCTCATTTTCAGTGAAAAAAAAAGTTAGAAATGTGGGAACATAGGGCTGTGGGAACATAGTGCTGTGGGAACACAGGGCCTAATTTTCCGTGGGAAAAAAAATGTTAGAAATGTGGGAACACAGGGCCTAATTTTCAGTGGGAAAAAAATGTTAGAAATGTGGGAACATAAGGCTGTGGGAACACAGGGCTGTGGGAACATAGGAATGACCCCGGACGACGCAGCACAGCATGCAGATCGTAAGTGAGGGTGATGTCCTGCACCCCAGCTTAAAAAACATCCTAGAGGAAACACTGGTCTGCTCCATGACTATACTAAAAAAATGTGCCTATTCAAAATCATTGTGCTAATATTTCAGTGTGCACTCTGCTTTATCTGTCTATTTTCCAGGTTAAAGCAAACTGATGTGGCACAGTTTTTCCCCTCCAAAAAAAAAGATTATTTAGAGCATTGGTTCCCAACCTTGGGTCCGGGCCCCCTTCAGGGGGGCGTCAGAGATGTCAGAGTGTCCACAGAGCTTTGCTTGTTCTGAGGTTGTGAGGTTATCAAAATTAGGGTAACACTTTATAATAACTATCCATTATAACCAGTTAATAGATCATTAGTAAACGGTTAATTAATTAGTTATTAATGACTTGTTAAGTGTTTGTTAACAGTTTGTTAAGGATTTATAACGGTGCCTTATAGATAGTTAATAGATCATTAATAAACTGTTAGTAAATCAGTTATAAATGACTTGTTAAATAACAGTTAACAATTTGTTAAAGGTGTACAGAAAAGAAAATTGAATTTGATTCCACTTTGGGTCATAAAATTAGTGTAATAACTCATCTATCAGACGATGTAGGCCAAACTTTTCTATTTTTGAGTAAATCCGGGATGAAAGTGTGTATTTTTTTTTTCGCATTGGATAATGCAGGCGCACGGATTTTACGTCAGCCTGTACACGATTCACCAGCCACTGATATTGGATCCGTCATCCGTCATTCAAACGTCTGAGACACGCACACACACACGGAGCTCGGGCTCGCCCCAAACTTTGAATATCCCGCCCGCTCGATAACGAGCAATCAAATTAGTTTTCCTTACTCGGGTAAACTCGTGTTGCAGCTCGTGACAACTCGGCGCGACAAACAGGACAAACGGCCATTTCTGTACACCTTTAAGGATTTATAACTGTGCCTTATAGATATCCAATAGATAACTTACAAGCTGTTAGTTAATGAGTTATAAATGACTTGTTAACTGGATGTTAATGATTTATAACTATACCTTATAAATTAGTAATAGATCATGAACAAGCTATTAGTGAATTACTTACTAATGACTTGTTAAGTATCAGTTAATATTTTATGTATGTTATTGGGACGTTATTCTAAAGTTGCAACTATTCCTCATGTATTAACTGTTAGTAAATGAGGAATAGTTGCAACTTTAGAATAACGTCCCAGTTACATACATAAGCTAATAACTAATATATTAACTCACACTTCACAGATCAGTTGTTAATAGTTTGTTAACCATCTACTAATACCAGTGAAACTTTGTAGAACAGCAAATGGGTGGAACAAGTTCAAGGTACAGAAATTTGATGTGATATTTAAAATATCACATTTTTGTACCTCAACCTTGTTCCACCCATAGGCTTTTCTGTGTACTGTATTTGACCAAAGAGACACCACAGATGAAATGTTGAACACAAAATGTTCACAAAGGGCCGCTCTCCTCACCAGTAGGGGGCAGTTTTGGCGAGTAGCTGAATTAAAACAAACGAAGAAGACTGCTACTGGATTATCTCGAGAAATTATTTTAATTCCCACTGTTAATGTGTCACTTCAATACCTTTTAATATTTTTTCATACGATAAAGTAACTATTTAGATCCCCAATATGCGGTTAGTTTATCCAAATGACGCAGGCTGTTTGGGAGTTTGCTCCGCCGTTCGCGGAGCAGTGAAGCTCCATCTGTGGAGCAGCTAACTAGGCTAGTTAGCAGCTAACTAGGCTACCACCGGACGAGCGGACTATCACAGAGGCTACAGCCGGGCTGCTGTGGTGGTCGGCCGGCTAAGCCGCGGCGTCTTCTCGGGGGAGAAAACGAGCACTTCAGTAAACCGGTTGCTGCCTCTGGATGAGCGGATCATCACAGAAGCAACAGCCGGGCTGCTGAGGTGGTCGGTCGGCTAATCTGCGTCGTCCTCCCAGGGGAGAAAAGGAGCCCATCAATCTACCGGCAGTTTTTTAGAGGTTTACCGCCGGCTGGATGAATTATTTTTAGGAGATAAATGTTGTCTCATTCAGTGATGTAGTCTGTAGGCTATATCAACAAACAAAACTATTTAGTCTATGATGGGCTATGTACAATCACCACCGCTACACCAATAAATAAATAAATGTTTCACAATGAAACGGTCAGTCAGCAATGCAGGTCGTTTTCTCCCCCGAGAAGACGCCGCGGCTTAGCCGGCCGACCACCACAGCAGCCCGGCTGTAGCCTCTGTGATAGTCCGCTCGTCCGGTGGTAGCCTAGTTAGCTGCTAACTAGCCTAGTTAGCTGCTCCACAAGTGGAGCTTCACTGCTCCGCGAACGGCGGAGCAAACTCCCAAACAGCCTGCGTCATTTGGATAAACTAACCGCATATTGGGGATCTAAACAGTTATTTTATCGCATGAAAAAATATTAAAACGTATTGAAGTGACACATTAACAGTGGGAATTAAAATAATTTCTCGAGATAATCCAGTAGCAGTCTTCTTCGTTTGTTTTAATTCAGCTACTCGCCAAAACTGCCCCCTACTGGTGAGGAGAGCGGCCCTTTGTGAACATTTTGTGTTCAACATTTCATCTGTGGTGTCTCTTTGGTAAAATACAGTACACAGAAAAGCCTATGGGTGGAACAAGGTTGAGGTACAAAAATGTGATATTTTAAATATCACATCAAATTTCTGTACCTTGAACTTGTTCCACCCATTTGCTGTTCTACAAAGTTTCACTGGTATTAGTAGATGGTTAACAAACTATTAACAACTGATCTGTGAAGTGTGAGTTAATATATTAGTTATTAGCTTATGTATGTAACTGGGATGTTATTCTAAAGTTGCAACTATTCCTCATTTACTAACAGTTAATACATGAGGAATAGTTGCAACTTTAGAATAACGTCCCAATAACATACATAAAATATTAACTGATACTTAACAAGTCATTAGTAAGTAATTCACTAATAGCTTGTTCATGATCTATTACTAATTTATAAGGTATAGTTATAAATCATTAACATCCAGTTAACAAGTCATTTATAACTCATTAACTAACAGCTTGTAAGTTATCTATTGGATATCTATAAGGCACAGTTATAAATCCTTAACAAATTGTTAACTGTTATTTAACAAGTCATTTATAACTCATTTACTAACAGTTTATTAATGATCTATTAACTATCTATAAGGCACCGTTATAAATCCTTAACAAACTGTTAACAAACACTTAACAAGTCATTAATAACTCATTAATTAACAGTTTACTAATGATCTATTAACTAGTTATAACGGATAGTTATTATAAAGTGTTACCAAAATTAGATTTGTGCATATTGAAATTAAAAAATTCCAATAACACATCCAATTGGATAATCAAAATCAATCAATATCAATAGGAACAAAAACCTACATACAACCTACCTGCTTATATGGACTTGATAACAATTATGACACAACAAAGGAAAATTGACATAAAGACAAAATAAAAATAGAACAAAATATAATAAAACAAAATAAGGATGGATAAGGATGGCACAAAATAGAATTAAAAGGCTTTCTTTGACAAAAGCAAGGGCCACTGATTTAGAGGAACGCACACCAGAAAGAGTATCTGAAGAATTTAAGTAAGAGAAGTGTTCAGAAGTGTTTTTTTGTAAATGACTAATCGTCAACCAAAAAAGTAATCGTTAGATTAGTCAAAAAAGTAATCGTTAGACTAATCGAAAAAATAGTCGATAGATTAATCTGGAGAAAAATAATCGTTTGGGACAGCCTACACAACATCGCCATAATCAAGTGCAGGCAAAAATGTAGCTGACATCAGAGCTTCTGAGCTCTGAGGGAGAAACATGACTTGTTTCTGTAATAGAAACCAAGCTTCACCCTTAATTTGGAGATCAAATTTTTAACATGCACTTTGAATGAAAGCTCCCCATCAATAATTAATCACAGGTACTTGTAACTGGTGACCAGCTCTAGAGATTTTCCTTGGACAGTTCTAAATGAGGGGATATTCTCAGAGGAAACAGGTGAGAAAAACATAATTTTGGATTTTTCAGCATTTAAAACCAGTTTCAATTGCTCCAGATGAAACTGCACTGCCTCAAACACGGACTGCAAAAATTCTAATGACTGTGAGATCGAGTGTGAACAACAGTAAATTACAGAATCATCCTCAAACAAAAAAATTGTGAACAAAATGGGTTCTAAGACTGATCCTGGAGGTACACCTTTTGTGGCCTCAAGAAAGGTGGAACTAACTCCAGCCATCCGAACACAATACGTCCTACTATAAATCAACATCTGGTGTATATGAAACTAAATATAATAGCCTACCAAAAAATTCACATGGAGAAATATGCCTCTCAACTGAGTTTAATTTTTTTTTAATAAAAAAAGCTGACATTTTTGGTCAACACACTGTAGGTTCGCCATAGACATGTTGGGTAATATAAAGAGAAAATGAAAATCCTTCCCCAATACCCACTTGTAAATCAGAAATGTAAATCAGTCAACAAAAAATATATTTAAAATATACAAAGAGGTAGACATATTCTAGATGTGTGTTGAACACCCTGGTCTGTGAAAGGTGCTGTACAAATAAAGCTTACTTACTTACTTACTTACTTGAACAACAATGTTTAAAAAAGGAATGCCAGGGCAAGCCAATCCAAGGCAGCTCTGGCTTGGCATGACGTTATTCATGTGTTTTTTCAAAATATAATGGTAAAATAAAATAAAATTGATATTATGTAGGTCTTTTGTTTATAAAAAATATATTTCATGTTATTGGCCAAAATTGTAGTTTGTACATTATGACAACATAATGTTTTCTTTAGGATTGATTGCAGATGAAAAGGACCAGAAATGTTTTGACAAATAAAGCCCCTCTGGTCTAATGACAGCAGCATGACATTGTTAGTAGCTGAACATTTCTTCCTGGCTGGTGCCTGTCATCATCAGTTCTGTGTGTGGATGAACATTTACACACCATAAATATGGAGTCCAGGTCTGTGTGATGCTGCTTGGTGGACTGATCACTGAGAACCTCCGAGGTCTCCTGGAGAACTCTGTGAAGAACAGATGAAAGGGTAACACTTTACTTAACGGTCTAGTGCATAACGCATTCATGAGACCGTTTATAAGGTGTTCGTAATACATCCATGACAACTTCATAAGGTATTCATACATCGGGTTACATTGCTATGTCATTCGGGTTTGTAGGGTTAGGGTAAAGTGAATGACACTTAATAACAACGTTAAGCAAAATTGAGAGCTTTTATAGAGAGAATAATCAGGTTTTACCTTTCTGTGACATCATCAAGCTGAACCATAGACTGGTCACTCTTCATGGGCAAACAGCTGGGGACAGCAGACTGTTGTCCACTTTTAAAATCAATGGGTAAAAACATAGACCGGTCACTCTTCATGGACAGACAACTGGGGACAGCAGACTGTTGTCCACTTTTAAAATCAATGGGTAAAAACATAGACCGGTCACTCTTCATGGACAGACAACTGGGGACAGGAGAGTCTTCTCTCTGCTTCTTGTTGCTGGTAACAAGGAAAATAACAAATAATGAGATAAACTGAACCTGATAATGACCTAAATAAACATCAAATCACATGATAAATCAAGTTGGTTTCCTCTGATGTTGTCCAGTATCACCAAGAATGTCAAGTAAGCTCAATAAAAACAAACAGTATGAAGATACAGTATGAGCTGTGAAGAGTCATGGACAGTTAGAGATCCTCATCTCACCTCGGAGCTTTGGTCTGGCTCTCATGTTCCCCCCTCAGAGTGGTTTTAGAGGGAGGGGCTCCCTCCTCTCTGTCCTCACACTGATTCATAGCAGAGCCCCCACCTTCACACAAACACAACAACAGGCTTCATCACAACAAGACACATAATGGGTGTCAGTAGATGAGACTGGAAAGACAACACTGGAAAATACAGACTGTCACAGGAATGTGCAAGTTTGAGTTAATGGTAAATACTGATTTCAGCAGAAGTGATGTTGTTAGTCCATGGGGGAGACATTGAGGATACGCCTGGTTACCTGTCCGCTTAAGTCTGGTGTGAGCATGGATGTATTATATTGGGTGTGAGCGGAAGGAGCAGGGGATGCTGGGAAAACGCCAAAGTGAGAGCCGCGTGGAGACAAGGCGGCAGCCCGCAGAGCAGTGAAGAAAGCTGACGGAAGAATCCCCTTCACCGCAAGATTGATTTATTGTTTAGTTATTGTCTCGTCTAAACACAAATGAACTGGCAAAGCCACGACTGCGTGACGACGGACGGAGGTCGATACACGCAGGACACTGGAGCTGGTGGCCGCCCGGTGCCACTGGAGCTGCACGCCGGTCTGCCCGGGGGGGGGGGGGGGACTCGCCGACCAAGCTACAGGTGATGGGCGAGAAGCAGCCGGTGAGTCAAACATTATACTATATGGCAGTGAACCCCACCAGGCTCCAGGGTTTTAGGAATAGAAATACTGTATGTGCACCTGTGTCAGCCCTGAAGCCTAGACTTGTTAGAGCCTTAATTGGCGCGTGGTCGCGACACAACACATTAAGAAAAATGCACTGCAAATGTCACAACACAACACATTAAGAAAAACACGCTGCAAACTCCACAACACAACACATGAAGAAAAATGCACTGCAAATGTCACAACACAACACATTAAGAAAACACGCTGCAAACTCCACAACACAAAGGAAGTGTTTCCAAGGGACACTTAAAAGTGATGCACAGCCGTCTCCACACCATGGATCTCCATGCCCCACACCTGCAGGCAGGGGGATCTCTCTACAGTAAACGTGTTGGGGGGTTTGCAGTGCGTTTTTCCTTAATGTGTTGTGACTTTTGCAGCACGTTTTTCTTAATGTGTTGTGTTGTGGGATTTGAAGCGTGTTTTTCCTTAATGTGTTGTGTTGTGGAGTTTGCAGCGTCCTGACCCCTCAGGGCCACCGTACATATGCTTAACAAATTAAATACAATGTTTTTAAAAAAAATCAAAAATAAATAATAAATAATAAAATGTCCTTAAAGATTTCATTAATGATCTTCCCTGAGTCACACTGCTGTTGATTCTTCCTCCAAGCTAACCTGTTTAGGAAACCCAGTTCGATAATACATAGAAATCCTATTTACATTTTAAAAACTTAATAGAAATCATTTTATTAAAGTCAAATATATTTTTTTTTTTTTTACTAATAGCTTTTTAAACTATTGTAATTTGCAGCTCTTATATAGATAAAAATATGACTGTTTCCTTACTTTTAAATGAACCACTCATCTTCTTTTTTCTCCTACTCCCTTCTGCTACCAAGGCTGCTAAGTTTCAGCCATGTCTTCCACACGCAGACCTCACAGTGACAGTCCTTACACAAGACATACAAACAACACAAAAAGGAAGCAAACCACAATAATATAACCTCTCACAAGTTTCAACACAGAATATGACAAGTAAATAATTTGTTTGTATGTTTTACCAACTCTGGAGCAACGAGAGCATGTCGTTTCGATGAGAAGGCAGCAGGAAGTCGAGCCTCATGCATAAAAGAGAAGTGAGTGCCTTGAAAGAGGAAGTGTTTCAACTGTGTCGACAACTGCAGTTCAAAGTCCTGGCCGATCACATGGTCCATGTAGTCCTCCAAAAGTTCCAGGAAGTGCTTGGCAGGCAATTGAAAACAATAGGAAAAAAAATGATAACCAGTAAATAATGTCAATAAATGCTATGTGTCAAGACATAAATGCTTTGTGTCAAGGTCGCCACTCTCTCTCTCTACTGCAGGAAATACAAGTCAGAGGGACTTCATACAACCTCACAAAAAAGTATCACTTTCAGTTAAGGAGATTTACATTTTTGAATCATCAACAGCTTTTGCTGCTTGTGGTTAATTAAGTATAATCAGCCACTGATGTAATTTGTCAAGTTGCCTCAGGTTCTTAACTGGTTGTGTTTTATGTCAAAACATCTACTAAGTGTAATGTTCTATCTAATAATGTGTATTCAACCAATATGTACAATACAACATGTCCATAGTGCTAGATTAAGTGAGTTGTTGAGTGTGAGAACTAAGGTGAAGTCACAGGCACATTTTGCAGTTTGTCAAGACCAGCAAGAACATGACGAGGCTGAGAGAAGATGCAATACCCAACATCTTTGTGCATCGGCCAGTAGACACAAAGACGATGCTGCCCCCCTTCACCTGCAAAGACAGGGTCCCTAGCTGCTGATCACAGCTACTGTATTAAAGATGACACAGGTATAATGTGTATGTAAATGCCAGTGAATGACTGCCATCTAGTGGCCAGTATTCTTGTTGAGGCAGAAGGATATAAAAGGGAGGAGACCATTGATACCTTGGACCAGAAGCTTTGAGTAAGTTTTCTCTGGAGTATTGTAATTATTTACAATCTTTGTGTTGGTGCGGTCTGCTCATGGTCTGATGTTGTTTTATTGTTATTAGGAGACAGAAGTAGACACAGCACCTTCCACCCTGTGTGGAACGAGGTATGTGGACCTCAATTTTGGGATATTGCTTTATTTTTGATGTCTTGTTTTATTTTTATTTTGAGTGATGCCACTGATATTATATCTTAATCCCTTAATCGAGTTTTAGTAATATTGTTATGGTAATAAAATGTAGTTTTTTATTTTATTTGAATGGTGAATGGTGGTTTGGTGCATTTTGAATCTGTGTTGGGGGATTCTAAGTGAAGTGTTTAATGTGTTTAACCCTTTTTTCTTTGTATATTCCTCTGCATAGTTTTCACAGTGCTACACTAACGGCAATAAAACTTAAGCACCCGTAGGAAACTCTCCGCCTCATTCTTTGGAACCAAGGGTCCGCTACAGTATGAGCTCTTGGTAATTATAGCAATATTTCTTGTTTTAGTGACACAATATTACTTTAATGTTTAAAAATGAACAGTGCCATTTCTTAAACCAGTTTCCAAGACTGAGGAAAGGAATAATGAGGAGAGTGAGAGAAAGGAAAGGGACACAGAAGAAAGAAAGGACATGGCAGATGAGGATTGACAGGGAGAGCTCACATCAGCCACCAACCACAGAATCACAGCTCCTAAAACAATTGAAAAAACAAGAAAATGTTTAAAATCCAGGGCAGCACTGAGAAAAATAAAGCAGGAAAATACAGTTCTTAAGAGGACAATGGAAATTCGATTTTTTTTTTAAATGAAATAAAGAAAGATTAAGAAAGATCAAATTGGAGCATTACGCCGGGTTCACACCGGACGCCGAAGCACTGCGAATAGCCGCAGAACAGAGACTTCTTCCCTTCGGCGCCCAAGTTAACAGGTTGTGTAGTTCAGACCAGACGCGACGCGCTGCGAAGCGCCGCGATTGCTCGCGCCGTGCAGCGATCGCTTCGGGGTCTGTTCTATTTTGTGCGCGAGCCGCGAGCAATCGCGTCAATCTTGGCAGGAAGTCACACATGAAACAACGAGAGAAACCGGTCAATTTACAAAATAAAACACTTTTCAAAATAAAATACAGTGATTGACAAATGCGATCGTATTAATATTTGTCAGACTCTCTCTCAACAGAGAGCAAGAGAGATGAAAACACACACACACACACACACGAAAGGGAGACACGGAGTGGGCTGGCTGCAGGGGGGGGGGGGGGGGGGTCAAAACCGTTAATATAATACATCCATGGTCAAAACACACACACAAACAGGGAAAGAGCGAGAGAGAGAGGCAGAGACGAGTTTTTGTCAAGTGAAGAACGACGTGAAATGAATCTTGGAAGTGAAGTATAGGGAGTTGTTTGACCCACAGCACACGGCATTATAATTATATGAGGTTATTTACTTATCCATGACGTAAAAAAAACAGCTCCGAATGTGAGTAAACAACAGCTGAGGAGCAGAGGCGCTTGCGACCGCCGCGGAGAAATCAGCGTCTGGTGTGAACTGGAGGGACGCGGCTTGCGCGTGATTTCCGCGGCCGCTCCACTTCACGGCGCTTCGGGGTCCGGTGTGAACCTGGCGTTAGGCAGACGAACCACAAGAGGGATGAAATGGAGCACTGATACAGTCAAGAAGGCATTAAAACTTCAGTTTGCTGCTGGTTCCTCTGGCTACAAGGCCTTGCAGCTCACGGCTCTGCTCTGCCGCTCTAAAAATAGCTTGCACCGACAATTAAAGGTAACGAACCTACTGCTATGACTATAGGAATTATGGCAATGGGCCAATTTGCCAAAATGTTGAACTATCCCTTTAACACAGTTTATTACTTATTAATATTGCTCCTGTCTCTCTCTCTGTCTCTCTCCAGGGCGGCGTGGCCTTCGTGCTGATGAAGGGCGTGTTGAAGGTTTACTTCAAGCAGCAGCAGTACATCATGCAGGCCAACAGACAGATCCTCAACTACCCCGAGAGGAGGAACGCCGACGCTGACGGAGATGGACAGGACGAGGGAGCGGACGAGGACACGGAGGACAGCGGGAACGAGTAGATGGACTCGGATCAGATGAAGAGACAGAGACAGAGACAGAGACAGAGCTGATGATTTAAAAAAAAAATATATATATATTTTAACCATGAAACAGGTGAGTGTCACTGTGGACGAGGAGCAGCCCAAAGAGACTTTTATTTTGAAGATGTCAAGGAAGTGATTCTACTAAATCTAATAATAACTCATTAATTCTTATTCTGTTCTCACAAAGACACTTCATAATGAAACATGTGTAACTTTTTTCTTCTTAAACGACTTCCTGAATAAAGAAATGTGAGCGTTCACCTGGAGAATCAGTGAGTGCAGGTGTGAACCAGGATCTCACCTGCATGGTCGGGATGTGAGTGACATCAGAGCAGAGGGAGGAACCTGAATCTGGTTATTATTTAAATTTAGATTGGATCCATCTGAAAAGAGACAGGAAGTGGAAACATAGACCGACCACCAATGAGTGTTCATTATTCTCACCTGCGACGCCTTATAAGGACGTGGACACCACTTCCTGTGTGCCTTAGTTATTAAAAACAAAAGTCCCACTCACAGAACTTCACTGTTTCAGTTTGACTTCCACTTCCTGAGAAATGATGTCCCTTCAAAATAAAACTGCACTTCTCCATCCAGCTGCATTCAGAACCATCCATCATGTTTTTAAAGTTTCCTTCAGGGTCACAGTGAAACAGTGGGAGTTTTTCTGTTAGTTTCTGTTTAGTGGAAAATAAAAAATAAAATCACTGTTAATATCATTTAAAGGGATAGTATAATTTTTTTTAAAGTGGGGTTGTATGATCTACAAATAGCCCCTAAGTACTTTAATTGCAGTAGAAGACTCTCTGCACTCCTCCCGTTAGCAACGCCAGCCCATAATAGCCCTGCCCAGAGATTTACAACATACATTGTTGTGAATGGACCCAAAGAAACGGCCTATTTTCACGGCCTAAAAGAAGATTTACGTGAAAAAAAGTACACAGTTCCATTGTTCGCTATAATATAATTTTTTCCAGCCCCTCAAAGTGCAGGAAAAACGCAGTTTTTATTTGGACCGAACCAACTCACGTATCCCTCCGCCCAGGGTTAGCGCCCGCCGATCAGCAGTTGGTTAGGTCCAAATAAAAACTGTGTTTTTCCTGCACTTTGAGGGGCTGGAAAAAAATATATTATAGTGAACAATGGAACTGTGTTTTTTTTTCAGGTAAAACCTCTTTTAGGCCGTGAAAATAGGCCGTTTCTTTGGGTCTGTTCACAACACTGTATGTTGTAAATCTCTGGGCAGGGCTATTATGGGCTGGCGTTGCTAACGGGAGGAGTGCAGAGAGTCTTCTACTGCAATTAAAGTACTTAGGGGCTATTTGTAGATCATACAACCCCACTTTAAAAAAATGCTACTATCCCTTAATGTAAAAAAAAAAATAATAATAATAATATATATATATCATCCACCTCTGTTTTAGATCTAACATTCGGGGTTTTTTACTTCACTTACCTGACGTCTCCTGGTTCCTGTTGACACTTCGCTGCCTTAAACCTTTTTTTTTTTTTTTTATCTCACAGATAAAGTTTCCATAGTAACGATACTTTCACCCTGGGTGGGGCTGTGGTGTTTGATAAGAGGGTGGAGCTGCTGTTTGCAAACACAATCACTGACATCAATGGTTTTAA
This sequence comes from Trachurus trachurus, assembly GCF_905171665.1. Classification (NCBI taxonomy): domain Eukaryota; kingdom Metazoa; phylum Chordata; class Actinopteri; order Carangiformes; family Carangidae; genus Trachurus; species Trachurus trachurus. The sequence continues at coordinate 3,148,542 of NC_139908.1, read as the reverse complement.
TGCTCTCTCTCACAGGCACTCTTTCTAACACTCAGTCTGAACCAGAACCTGCTGCAGGTGTTTCACAGTTTTATTATTGCACAGATGAGTAGGAGTGTGAGTGTGAGTGTGTGTGTGCATGTGTGCATGTGTGCATGTGTGTGTGTGTGATTAGACAGATGTTTTCACTTGATGATCTTCCTCCTGTTGTGGAGGAGAAAGAAACTACAGAACTGATTTAGCTGATGGAGATCAAGGGGTTAATAAATAACAGTTCATGAAGTGTAAATAATATGTTTAAAAAATGTTGGATTATAATGTGTTAAAAATAGTAGGCCTACTTTTATATACAGCTTCAAGTCAGAGGGAAAGAGTGGGGTTATTTAAAAAAAAGAATTCATAGGTGATTGTCAACACAAATGCCAGGAGACCACGATTGTTGTGGGGCAGTGAAGCATCATTTTACTCTCCCATCTTTGTATGTATGTAACCTTAGCCAATCCTGTCCTCACCTTGTTCAGGTAGGCGGGGCTTAGGGTCACCGACGTGCCGTAGCAACGTTAGCGGTAGCAGAGCCTCTTTTATCGCGTCCGAGCTGGATAGCAGTAAACTATAAAGTAAAAACACTAACGGACGGAGAGTCGTCCTGTGGTCGATGTGTGTGAACTCTGTGAAGCTGCCAGAGGTAAATTTATGTGTTTTATTGTAATCTGTGCTGTTGTTTATTTGTACTGTGTTAAAGACGAGCTGAATTGCTAATCGCCCCTAGCCTTTAGCTTAGCATGCTCATAGACTTTCACGTGGTTAATTCTGCATTGCAGTAAGTTAACAATTTGCTGGCTAATTTGTTTAAAGCAGATATCAGCTTCACGGCCGTTTCGGCTAATGCTGCGTTCAAGGCAGGCTTTTGAAACCGTAAGTTACAGCTTCAAGTCACAACTACGACTTGGTAGCGTTCCAGGTAACCCGTAGCTCGTGTTTTTACCATCCTGTTGTCTGTGAAAGTTCCCTATAACGGCCACTCGTAACTTCCGACCCGTGAACTCGTACCAGATCGAACTGGTATGACTTCACAGGAAGGAAAAACACAAAGTACGAGTTTCTTTGAACGCACCATGAGTTAGCAGCCCCCGCCCTTGTCAGGCATCAATTGGTCCTCGTGCTACGTCACCACATTCACGCGCATCCCTTGGCTGCACACACAGCCCTTCATGCCGTTCTCTCTCCTCATTGGATAACACTTGTATCCCACAAGGAAAATTTTCTCCTCGGGTTACAGCAGAGCAGAGTGACGGAGAGACTCGTGTTTAGGCTGAAATACTTCATGTAAGTGATTGCTGACGGAAAATAGGACTATTTAGGACTTATATTAACAAAAACATTCCACTGATATCTGCTTTAAGACACACTGGGTTTTTCGCCCTGAATATAGGCCTGTAGCTCAGTTACTAAGAGGAATTATGTGATTCAGGACCGGACATTTGCCATAGGGAGAGAGTGAGGACCGGGAGAGCCCTGGACCGTTGGAGGGAGACTGTAGCTGCTGGACTTGAGCGTGGTTTCCCCGCACCGTGTTGCTGCACGCTCCGTTCCCTTGCCGCTGAAACTGCACCTTGCCATTTGCCCCTTTTCCCCTCTTCATCTCTGACTGTGCTGGACTCGTAAGTACCCCATTAAAACATTGCACGTGCTTTTTTGTTTGTGCTGGTTAAAACTCAGTGAAGTGGCCATTCGTTTCCGGCCTCCACGCTCACAAGCTTCGATCGGGCCTGCAACGTTTTTTATTTTCATTTACATTTAACTCATTGGCTGCCATTGACGTCTATACGTCAATCTAATTGACCCTTTGTTGGCCTTCTGATTGGTCTGTTGATCCACCAATCAGAGCGCTTCTCCCCATGTCACATGTTGCGCAGCATTCTAAGGTTGGACAATCCTGGGATGAAACCCTGAAACAAGATAGGTAGACAGCAGTTTTTTTTGGGCAATAACTACTTTATAATTTCTCAATATGGTTAAAATGTGCCTAGGGTTCCTGCAATAGCGACTCGCGATATCTGGAACGTATTCTCGGAGTCATTTTTATACCATTCCACAAACCCAAGACATTAATAAACATAATTAGCCTATGTACCGGTTCTGTATATAACATATTACTTTAACCTGTTATGTATTTAGTTGAGCTTAATAATAGGTGGTGGTCCACTAGGGGGAGCTCTAGGCATAGGTCAGGGGTTAACTGCATAGTAGGCTTGGGCGGTATTACGGTAATACCGTATACTGCAGGTATTTAAAAATAGCAACGGTATCAGTTTCAATATCGTCATGAAAAAATGCAATGCACTTATACAGGAGATAAGGATTAAATATTAAATAAAAGTAATTTAATGTCTAAAATTAATTATATGTCCAGTAGCACTTATGTGTGGTTGAATTTTAAGTTAGTTTAATATGTTTTAGCCTACTTTTAACCCCCCCCCTCTCCGCTCCCCCGTCGGACACGTTCCTCATAGTCACTCTCACTCACACACACATCACACAGCCAGATCGCTCTGCACACAGTTTATTAACTTGATTAGTTTCAAAAAGTCGGTCGGGTTTTACCGTTATGCCTGTTATTTCACCAATAAACACAGTAGATGAGCGTGAGTGACTGAGCTGCGGCAGGTGGGGTGGGGGGTCCGCGGCGTGGAGCGGTGCGCGACTCTGACTGCAGCGGGGACTGTCATGTCTCTGCTCCGTGACACTGTGAGACAGACCGCCGGTGAGCCTGTGGGACGGTCCCGCTAATCGTTGAAAACACCAGTGATACGTCTCCAAACCAGAAACTTGGAAAAAGTCGCTCTTGACAAGAAAAAAAAAAAAAAAAAAGGGACCGGGACCTGCCGTGCCGTGTAAAAAAAAAAAAAAAAAAAAAAAAAAACTGACAGCGAGTGCGTGTCATGACTTCCTGTATCTGGCCCTTCAAAATAAAAGCCCTATAGCCTTTCATATACAGTTCGGTCATATTGATTTTGACTTAATTTTGACAAGACAGGGCTCCAAATGTTTTTTTTTTTCCTGCGACCAATCGACCAATGAGATTTTGGTCTGCTAATGTTTAGCCCTAGTATTCAGTTTCTGAATGGTGAATACACAAGCCAATGTTTGGTAATGCCACTTACGTCATCATTTTTAATTAGTCACGGTAATACCGTATACCGTGGTAAAATGTGGAGGAAGTTTGACGGTATCAAAATGTGGATACCGCCCAAGCCTACTGCATAGTATTGTTTGTTGTTGTTATGCAGTACTCATGAGAAGTGAGCCTGTTTTCCCTGGCTTTACTCAAGTGTAGGGATGTAACGATTCACTCAACTCACGATTCGATTCGATTCACGATTTTTTGTTCACGATACGATTTTCTCACGATTCTTTTTAGATCAAAAATGAGCTACAGACAAATTATGACCTAATAAAATGATCTTTTATTCATAAGAGAAAGATAGTCTGAAAAGTTCACCTTTCATTACAGATACACTGCACATCATCATTTATCACCTTTTATCACAAGTAAAACTGGTCTTATTTACAAATAGTCGTTCAATTAAAAAAGAAAATGAACCAATTTCATTGCTCGATTGGTCTGAGAAAAAAACAAACAAAATAAACATTTGGAGCCTAGGCTTGTCAAAATTAAATCAAAATCAATATGACTGAACCGTGTATGAAAGGTTGGAGGGCTTTTAATTTGAAGGGCCACATACAGGAAGTCGTGACACTGTCAGCTTTTTTTCTTCTTTTTTCTACACGGCAGGTCCCTGCGTTTTTTCAGATGTTATTACAGACGTGTCTGGTTTGGAGACTAGTCCGACCATGGATCTATTATAAGTCACTGCTGTTTTCAACGAGCCGCCGCCGTCTCAAAGCACTCACAGGCTGTCAGTTGGAGTAGCAGTCCGCTGCAGTCAGAGGCAGAGCCTCGCACCGCTGCATGCTGACCAACTCACCTCATCTACTGTGTTTATTGGTGATAAACAGTCATAATGTAATTAAAACCCGTGTTGAATCCCGGACCCAACACTGCTATAAGCAACGAGCGACCGTGCGGGGAGGGAGGGGGGGTGTAGCACCGAGGGACAAGAGAGAAAAGAGAGTGAATTGGTAGGCTATGTGTGCGTGGCGGCGTCTGGTGTCGAACAAATGAATCAACCAGTGACTTTTGGGATAATGTAAGCTACTTCTCACCAGAGACTTTGTTCTCACGCATCGCGATTTTTTTTTATTTTCACCGATGCGAGTCGTCACGCAAAGTATCGATTTTTAATCGACTCACGATGCATCGTTACATCCCTACTCAAGTGCTATTAAAGCTCATTCATTCTCCAGTCCACTCTCCGGTCGTGTTCATAGAAGATCTAATATCTTCAAAGTTATCTAGCAAACGTAACATTACCGCTGCTAATGTCTTTTGAACTTTGTGAAGTTTTACGAGGAGAAACGGGAGATCGGCGGAGATTAAGCATTAGTTTGTAGCTAACGTTAGCTAGCGCTTTAGCTAGCGTTGTTAGCTACTAGCTAGTTAGTGACCAAAACAATGATATTTCCCCACCTTTCGGAAAAGTCGGTTAATGCCCGTTCAATCGCTCTTTAGCCACATCTGTCTTCTATCACGGACACCATTTTTCTGATTTCAAATTTTCCTTACAAGCAATTTAAATCTGCCTAATTTTCAATTGTTTGCAATGGGAGTTACCCTTCCGTGACCATTGTTTGTCCAACCTAGCAACAATAACCGTGGGGGGCGGGGCCTTGACAAAGGGTCAATTACAACCGTTCACTGCCATTGATGTCGATAGACGTCAATTGCATTTTTCAACGGGAGGGGCTGGAGGACGGTCTGGCCCTGTAGGTGGCAGCAGTGCCCTCTTTGGAGGAGAGATCAGCATTGATTATGAGAAGAAGAAGCGAGATGACAAAAGATATGCTAAAGAAACTTACGCACGGCGCATTATGTGTACTGTATGTGTCGCGGTAGTTCGGAGAGGAAGAGGGTCGCGATCGTGAGAAAAAGGCGGAAATCATTGAAAAAGACACCGATGACCGACATTGACTAACTTAGCATACTGTCTAAATGAAAATTAGAAGCTAAATGAAATTACAAATAACGAATAATGATATTGTAGAGGATCGCTTTGATTGCCGGCGGAAAAAAAAAAACTCCACATCACACTGACTACAGCTATAAGAGATGTATTTTTATGGTAATTATATATATTTCTATAATTTACAGGTCGTGGATCGAGCAGTGGTCGACCATGGGGCAGAGGTCATGTGACAGCTACAAACGTACAAAAAAGTTCATGCATTTTTACTGATATTTCTAAATTGATTATTATTTTGCTATCAAAAGTCCTTTCTCAGTGTTGTTTTTGTTGTTTTATAGAAGGAGAACACTGTTCAGATGTGTGAGGTGTCACTAAAGCAAAAAATATTAACGTCAAAGTCACTGTTCTGCTTGACATATTTCTTTCCACAAAAAGCTTGTTTTCTCAGTTTTTTGGTCAAAAACTGGTGTTTTTGGCGAAACCTGCCTATGTTCTACTGCTGTTTACAAAAGAATGGAAAAAGGTAGGAACAAACTTTTTTTTCCTATTGAAAGAAGAAAGTCTACTCTTTCTCTTGGTAGTTTCGATGTTTACATAGTCATAGAACAGAAATCTGTGGGTCTTATAAGATCGTTCAAAATGCTCTAAAACGGCTGGCTGTATGGGGCTCTCTGCTCTGAAAATGGCTGGCAGCCAATAAGTTAACTCATTGAGTGCCAACCACGTAATTTCTCGTTTTTCGTTCCCATGCGTTGAGTGCCGAAAACGTAATTTTACGTTTTTTGCTTTTTTTTTAAATTATGAAAATAGACACTTTAATACACATTATATGTAAATTTGGGGACTCTACGACGAGGAGAACTGAAATAGATGACGATCAAAGTCACATGACAGCTCATGATCTGGAAGTTTTTATCATAACTCGGCTTCTGCAAACGAGTTCTGCATGCAGATGCAGCGCAGCTGCTCTGCTCTCACCCGCGCTGCTGCTCCAGCTGCTCGAGCTGCTCGGAGCAGAAACAGGAAGCTCTCAGCCCACAGTCCGCCCGGTCTTCATCTGGAGCAACACCGTGTCCTCCCCAAAGTCCTCCCGCGGTAAAATCTGATGGTCTCTGGGCCAAAGCAGACCGGCATCACCGACCCGAACCACAAACGGACCGCGACCACCGGCGGGACCGGTCTTCCCGAGCCGCGGTGGCCGACTGACCCTCACGTTCCGCGGCGAGAAGCTGTTACACGGCACGGTGCGTCTGTGTTATTGTTGTTTAGTGGCGCCCCCCCCGCCCCTGATGGTGGTTTTGTGAATAGAACAACAATTGTTGTGTATATTTATCTTACACGAGCCCTTTGATCCAGAAATGCGAGTGTGAGAAGAGCGACAGACACAAACAGAGCACCTTTCATAAAAGACGCTCTATCTCCTTTTCTAGAAAAAAAGGAGGGATTTTGGTGAAACCCAGCCATGTTTAGCTTGACTTTTCTCAGGAACGGAGGCACGTAGAAACAAACGGTTTGTGGCCACTTGAAGCATAAAGTTAAACCTTTCAATTGAGCCACAGTATGTGTTGGTGGCAATAATATAGAATACACTGTGGCTCTACATAAAAAGTCAAAAATGGTCTAAATTGCCGGTACACTTGACTAAAACTTTGGAAAGGAGCGCGGCACTCAATGAGTTAATAGCCCTGCGTGAAATGTGTGTGTGAGTGTGGGCTGTGGACACTTGAGTTGACCTGGTCACTTTGATTTTACATTCTCTCATTGGGTTATGAGTGGTCATTTGTGTGGTCATTTGTGTATCAAACCTTCCAGTGCATTATATGAGAGTTTTGAATACTGTTATCAATGCATACTTAAAGGTCAACAATGAACTAGTTTACTAATTTGCAAATCCAATTTGTAAGGTTGTAATAAATATTTTTTGTTGTTTCAACTCAATCCTGTGTTGTAATTATAATGGTAATACTGTTTAGATAGATATAAAACAGGTAAAAGTAAACTTTTATTTTTTAAAGGGGAAGTACCAAATTTTGTGTTTACTTCTTAAAAGTTATTGGAGGCACCGCCAAGTTATTTTATTTCACTATCACAGTTATCACAGGTAACGCCATCTTCAGACGAACTCAGGCCCCATCCCACGGTACTACAACACCCCAATTACTCAATATTTCCTAGCTACATGGGACTGGGGTTACATTTTTGTGGGCTTAAAGGGATATTCCATTCTGTGTTCGTCAGCAAGTCTCCCTGAAAGCCAGAGAAAAATGCAATCCTGAGGCTTTTGAATCACACTTCTCACTTCAGCTCCACCTCAACATCCTGAGACCTTTATTTGTCTTTTATACACTGTAAAAACATAGTGTGGCAATACGAGGGTTTACTTATACTATGTTATATACTAAATTTGTCGCCAACAACGCCACCTTGGGTTAGGGCCCAAGGACCCGTACTATGGTTAACTATAACCTATCAAAGGACACTCAAAGGACGGAGTTCAATGATCACATACACAAGTTTATTTAAAATGACAAGGTTTGCAAAAATGAAATTAACAGGAAGCCCAGGAGAAGGGGATTACTAGGCTGAGGCTTACCGGCTGGAGGAGGGGTCAAAAGGGGGAAGGTGAAGTCCAAAATAAAAAAGGGGAGCACCCCACTCACACAGCAAAAACGTGATGTGCACACAAAATAAATCTTGAACGGGGGTCACACACACACACAAGGGGATCACCACCACCCAGGAGGACCACCACCACCACTGTTGGCCTTCAGCTCTAGGGGGGGGGGGGGGAGGAAAACAAAATTAAGAGGGCTCTGTAAAACAAAACAATGAAATCAAAGACAAACTAATACAAATAAATTCCAAATGAAAACTAAATCACATAACACATAACCAAAACAATATAACCAAACCTTGCTTACATCCACTCTCACACACACACGCAGTCCAGGTGAGTGGCTGAAAGTCCTGGTAGAGCTCGTAGCAGCGCACACGAGCGGCAGCCAAACACACACACACACACACCAACCGGCACCACGCACAGTAGCGGTGGGAGCTGGGTCAGTAACAGGAAGGAAGTCGGTCAGTAGGCCGACAGGACCCCGAACCAAGCCGAAGCAGCAAGGAGGGCAGAAACATAGTAGCAGCAGACTGGCAGCGAAGCAGCGGTAGCATGTAGCCGTGGCTAAATATCCATGACGGATAGTGTCAGACCGGTCACTTAACGTCTCCTCCAAAGAGGGAGAGGGGTGAAGAGGGTCGGCGTGGCGGGGGGGTAGGCCACCACGCGCCATACAACCGGCTGGCTACGCACCGGTCGGCGGCAGTTAACGACCCATTATGTCGCCTCGACCACGGCGGAGATGCCGGATCTGTGCTCTGCTGCGAGCAGCGAATGCAACGACCTGTCAGTGGGCGGGCCGAAGAAGCAGGAAGCGAGAGGTCAGGAAGAGGGACACGGCCTACTTTTATACTCTAGGCTTGAGCAACGATTGGCTACAAGCTAAAACGAGTGTCAGTGCAGCAGAACCCTGTGTTCAATATAACAGTGGTGCCTCATACCACTACAATCGCATTTATTATGTTTCATTAACATTACATCAACATTGTTCCAAAAAGGAGACGTTAAATCCTTTCAGTTCATTTCAGTTTCCACTGTCTCAGATTTCTCATTCTGTGTGTTTATGTACAAACAGTTAATAATAAAACAAAGCAAGAAATTAAATAAAAATACCAATAAGCAGAAATGTCCTCCCAATTTGTTAGGACAGGGTAGGTCTGGCCCTTAAACCAATCAGGAACCCCCAGACCAGAACAGATTTGACTGGTCAAAGACCTGTAGGCTTGTTTTCAAAACAAATCCTGCCAACCCCAACTTTTAACATAAAGCTACAACATAATAAATGGAGAAAATTTTAAGGGGGGCATACTTTATTTCTGTATGCACTGTATCTTTATCTATCTATCTGTCTGTCTGTCCATCCTCAGGAGAGACAGGGAGACCTACACAGGACACAGAGACACTGAGGAACCAGGACTGATCCAGAACCCAGGATACAGAGGTTCAGTGAAGGTGGTGTTGAAGGTGTGGAGGTGGATCAGTTTGTCAGAGGAGACACTGTAGAAGGACAGAGAGCCAGCAGGACAGTCCACATACACTGCTACTCTGTTAGAGACACAGGAGGAGGAGATGGATGTTTCAATATTGTTGTGCCAGACAGAGTAATGACCAACAACATCAGAGCACCTCAGACTCCAGGACTGATCATTTCTTCCAAACCAACATTCTTTAATGTCTCCTTTCCTGCTGATTCCTCTGTAACTCACTGATATATAGACATCTCCTCTCCACTCCACCTCCCAGTAACAGTGACCAGTCAGACCAGTTGAACACAGCAGCTGAGACCAGAAGTCAAATCTGCCTGGATGATCAGGATATGACTGATTCTCTATCACACGTGTCACCTTCCTGTTGTTGTCAGACAGTTTGAGTTTTCTGTTCACTGAGTTCATGTCCACTTCCAGTTCACAGGTGTCTGATGGAGAGAACAAGACACAAAACAGTTTATCATCTGTTCATTTATCAACAACGTAACAGACAATTCATGAAAAAGAAGAATTCAAACATCAATCTTCTGGTGTGGACCTGAGGATGAGACTGATGAAGATCCACACCAATAAACACATGGAGTGAATAAAGTGTCACTAATGAAACTGGATCATCGTCTTCCACTGCAGCACAAAGAAGCTCTGACCCATCTGCTTTCTAAAACTGTCATCTCCTCCACCAAAGAGCTCACACTTAGCATGAAGTTCACACACCTCTGACATCAAATCTCAAAGTGTCGTCTGCTACAAACAAGTTTCACAACAGTCTGGATGGTTTGGTCCAAAAGCTGCAAAGGGCTGAACTCAGTGTTGATGAATATCCAGTCAGAGGACTAAGGCCCAATCCCATTTCTCTTTTTTACCCCAACCCCTTGCCCCTCGCCCCTTGAAACGGAGCTACAAGGGGTAGGGGTAGAAAGTCAACCCCTCCGAATTGGGACACCCCTTCAACAGTCACATACGTCATCACGTAGTCTCACTGGCTTTTACGTAAGCTGATGCGGCGAGCTTTTGCCAGAAATCAAATAGCGTGTTCCATATAACTTAATAAAATAAGATAAAACTTAATGCAGACTGATCGGTTTATTGTAAAACATTTATTTACTGATGTAAATGTGGTGATTTCTGTACACAGAGCCCAGAGGCAGCGCTGCCTGCTCCTCTGTCTGGTACATGAAGCATAACTTTTCATCCAAATAAACTAATGCTACTGCCACAATTGTCAGATTTCATCAATAAGACCAACATTTAAATGCTAAAAAGAATTTAACATGCTGGTGGTAAACCTCTAAAAACCCGCGGATAAGTTAATTAACGACCGCCTTCTCTCCCGGCGGGACCGGGACAAGGACGTAATTTGGCCGGCGGAGCAGCGCTGCAGACCGGCCGCTGTCTCTGTGAGGAGCCGCTCCTCCTGGAGCTTCACTTCTCCGAAAAAACGTCGGAGCATACTTCTAACCCGCCGTCATTTGGGTAAACTAATCGCACATTTGGGACCTAAATAGTTACTTTCTCGCAAGAAAAAATATTAAAACTTAATAAAGTGACGTAATAACCGCGCTACAGTGAGAAATAAAACAGCTTTTCGTTTTACAGCCACCGCTGCCGGCTGCCGCAAGATGCATTCTGGGAAACTTTTCATACCCCTCCGTTTGGAGTGTGCCTCTGAAAAATCTCCGTTTGGAGGGCTATGTAGCCCTACCCCTTCCCCCTACCCCTCTGTCCTAACGGGGATTGGGACACCCCTACCCCTACACGTGAACGCGCAAAACGGAGGGGTAGGGGTAAGTGGTAGGGCCAAGGGGTGAAATGGGATTGGGCCTAAGGCTCCACTGACTGGTGTTAAACTTCTTTCACTTCTACAGAATTACAAAGCTGTGAGTTCACATGGATCTCAGTCACTATGGAAATGGACACATTTTACTTTACTCTTTACAATTTATGCTGACGATACAGTTGTTTATTGCCATGTCGTAACTGTTGCACTGGTCTTTGAACATCTGAGCAAAGCAGCATCACAACTACTCAGCATCTGGCTGTTTATAGTGAATCCATCAGCTGGAAAGGATCATAAATCATCATTATTGAATCTAATGAAAAGGAAAAACTGAGAAGAAAATGATGCCTTTAATGGTATTAAAATAATACAATTATCAATACCAAGGTCATTAATCTCATTAATATGAGTTTGATTGTTGATTTAAAGATCAAAGTTGAGACTGAAAAGTTGGATTTATAAACCATCCACACACTCAACATTTAACATACAAACACCAGTTTACATGTTAAACACTGAGGGTGTCTGATATTTGTACAGATGTGTCACACATCTGGCCCCAGGCCTGAAATTCAGGGAGGAACTGGAGGCGAAATCCATCTCAGACTACTTTAATTATCTTTTCAACATCTTTGTGACATTAATTATAGCCTGTTGTGTTTATGGTTCTGTTGGCTGCACTGTTAATAACATGTTTTGATTTGTTTTGTTGGACCCATGTGATCAGTTTGTTGTTTGTGGATTTAAATTGATTGAATTCTAACATCTTTCCATCCACACTGACAAAACAAAAACTCATTCCTAAATAAATCTCTGGAGAAATTAGACTTCGTACATCTGTAAAATGTAAAAATCTAGTGTAACACGTGCAGCTGTGTTCTCAGAAAACGAATTTAAAAGACACTCACACTTCCTTGGATCAGGTCTCAGTCTCTGAGGTCCACAATGGTCCATCCTGGAGGAGGAAACAAAGTCAGGATCAACTTCATCCACCTTCACTCAGTTAATCAGTTAGTCAAAGAAACAGAGACAGTGTGAGAGCTGATGTTGTCTGTCCATCTGTCCATACCTGAGAGTCTTCAGTCTCCAATCTGGATCCTCCAGTCCAGCAGACAGCAGCTTCATTCCAGAGTCTCCTGGATGATTGTAGCTCAGGTCCAGCTCTCTCAGATGGGAGGGGTTGGAGCTCAGAGCTGAGGCCAGAGAAGAACAGCCTTTCTCTGTGACCAGACAACCTGACAGACTGAACAAATACACACACACCTCTAAATTAATTTGTAAATTGTACACATAACACGCAGACAGCGAGTGAGAGAGATATATTGAGTCAGTGTGAGTTGTGTGTTTTTCAGATAATATATTAAACTAATAAACTATTTCCCAATTCTACAAACCTTCCCACTTCATTATTTCACCTCATTCAATACAAGATCATAAAAAAATATATGAAGCCTTGCTAAATTCACCCTACCTGAGAGTATCCAATCTACAGTGTGGACTCTTCAGTCCACCAGACAACAGCTTCACTCCTGAGTCCTTCAGGTTGTTGTCACTCAGGTCCAGGTGTCTCAGACTAGAGGACTGGGAGCTGAGGACTGATGACAGAGCTTCACAACTTCTCTCTGAGAGGTTACAGCCACTCAGTCTGATGAGGAGTTGGAGGCAAAAAACAAAACAAGCATTAAACACTTCAAGAAAACAAGAGATCAGTATCATAAATACACAACAGCTGCACACTAACCTGAGAGTCTCCAGTGTACAGTGTGGACTCTCCAGTCCAACAGACAACAGCTTCACTCCTGTGTCCTGCAGGTCGTTGTTACTCAGGTCCAGGTGTCTCAGACTAGAGGACTGGGAGCTGAGGACTGAGGACAGAGCTTCACAACTTCTTTTTGAGAGGTTACAGCAGCTCAGCCTGAAAGGAGAAAAACACAAAATGTACCAGTAACAGATCATTTATTTGTTTGACTTGACCAAAGACAAAAGGTTAATCCAGATGGATATATGCACATACAGAGTTTTGTTGGAGGCTTTGACCACTGGCAGCAGCCTCATAAGAGCCTCCTCTGAAGCAGAGTATTTCTTCAGGTCAAACTCGTCCAGATCTTCTTCTGATGACAGTAAGATGAAGATCAGAGCCGACCACTGAGCAGGAGACAGTTTATCTGTGGAGAGACGTCCTGATCTCAGGGACTGTTGGATCTCCTCCACTAGAGAACGATCATTCAGTTCATTCAGACAGTGGAACAGGTTGATGCTATGCTCTGGAGACAGATTCTCACTGATCTTTCTCTTGATGTACTGGATGATCTCTGTTTTGTTTTGTGAGCTACTTCCTGTCTTTGACGTTAGACCTCGTAGGAGAGTCTGATTGGTCTCCAGTGAAAGACCCAGGAGGAAGCGGAGGAACAAGTCCAGGTGTCCATTTGGACTCTGTAAGGCCTCGTCCACAGCGCTCTGGTAGAAAGATTTTGATTCAGATTTTTCTCTCAAGACTTTAGACCGCCAGGAGTTTGTTGGTTGTTGTGACATCAGATTGATTCCAGATTTGATGAAGGTCAGATGGACATGAAGAGCAGCCAGAAACTCCTGAACACTCAGATGGACGAAGCAGAACACCTTGTCCTGGTACAGGCCTCTCTCCTCTTTAAAGATCTGTGTGAACACTCCTGAGTACACTGAGGCTGCTCTGATATCAATGCCACACTCTGTCAGGTCTGATTCATAGAAGATCAGGTTTCCTTTATGCAGCTGCTCAAAAGCCAGTTTCCCCAGAGACTCAATCATCTTCCTGCTCTCTGGACTCCAATGTGGATCTGTCTCAGTTCCTCCATCATACTTGACCTTCTTCAGTTTTAGATGAACCACCAGGAAGTGGATGTACATCTCAGTCAGGGTCTTGGGCAGCTCTCCTCCCTCTCTGGTCTTCAACAGCTCCTCCAGAACTGTAGCAGTGATCCAGCAGAAGACTGGGATGTGGCACATGATGTGGAGGCTTCGTGAGGTCTTGATGTGGGAGATGATCTTTCTGGCCTGCTCCTCATCTCTGAACCTCTTCCTGAAGTACTCCTCCTTCTGTGGGTCATTGAACCCTCTGACCTCTGTCACCATGTCAACACACTGAGGAGGGATCTGATTGGCTGCTGCAGGTCGTGTGGTTATCCAGAGGCGAGCAGAGGGAAGCAGTTTCCCCCTGATGAGGTTGGTTAGCAGCACGTTGACTGAGGTGGACTCTGTCACATCAGTCAGGATCTCAGTGTTGTGGAAGTCCAGAGGAAGTCGACACTCATCCAGACCATCAAAGATGAAGACGACCTGAAACTGATCAAACCTGCAGATTCCTGCTTCTTTGGTTTCAGAGAAGAAGTGATGAACAAGTTCCACCAAGCTGAACCTTTTCTCTTTCAGCACATTCAGCTCTCTGAAGGTGAAGGGAAATGTGAAGTGTATGTCCTGGTTGGTTTTGTCTTCAGCCCAGTCCAGAGTGAACTTCTGAGTTAAGACTGTTTTCCCAATGCCAGCCACTCCCTTTGTCATCACTGTTCTGATTGGTCGGTCTCTTTCAGGTAGGACTTTAAAGATGTCTTCTTGTCGGATGGTTGTTTCTGGTCTGTGTGGTTTCCTGGACGCTGTTTCAATCTGTCTGACCTCATGTTCATCATTGACCTCTCCAGCCCCTCCCTCTGTGATGTAGAGCTCTGTGTAGATCTGGTTCAGAAGGGTTGGGTTTCCTGCTTTAGAGATCCCCTCAAACACACACTGGAACTTCTTCTTCAGGTTCAATTTGTGTTCACGTCGACAAACTGCAGCATGACTTTCTAAACAGAGAAAAACATAAGATCAATTAATGAAATATGAAGTCAATATTTTAACATCTAATTGCACTTAAGAAAGTCCATTATAACATAAACTCCTCCAAAAAGTTTGGAGATATTATTTTAGTCAATCATCTTTGATAAAAACCAATTGGTGTTGTAGAAACAGCGAAAGCAAAACGCTTACTTTAGGCACTCCGACTGAGCCAAGGAATTCTTTAAAAAGCCTTTATTTTATTTAGGGCATATCTCTATTCAAATATATGAGACGCCGACCGGTTTCGACCAGATGCTCTTCGTCAGGGCGTAAGAAGTGAAGTTGTATTTTATATCGTTGGAAATCCTGTTTAGTCATCTTTACAACGAGGTACAACTTGTAAGGATTGTGAATCCATGGAATGAAAGCAACAGTTGAACACTTGTGGAAATCGGCTTGGCCGTGCTGTACATGTTAGAGTGACCAACAAAACCACACTGGTTGACCTTGAACAACTCCTGGTTGAGTAATGGGATGTCATCCTACAGCTAAATGTGGCCAGGCCAGTGACTGGCATGTGTAGTTGCCAAGCTGTTGTGTTCCACTCAATAGTGAGGTCCCAGACGGTGTAAAATGAATAAAGTGTAAAAATTGCACACGTTTTTTTTCCCACGTGGGAGAGTGCAATCATCCAATCCGCCAAGCAAGTCTGGACACATGGTAAGCCAGTCATACACCTGTGACTGACACACACCTGGCAGCACAGAAAGGTCAAAACAAGAGTAAATACCGACAGGAGAATATTGCGTGGCTTTTTTTTTTTAGGGGCCCTACCCACACATTTAGCTGTGTTGCTCATCTCACGGATGCATGATCCTTGCAAGTTGTACCTCATTGTAAAGGTGACTAATCAGGCTTTCCAACGATATAAAATACAACACCAATTGGTATTATTAAATGGGAGAAATGATAATAACATTTTAGGATCTACTAGATCTACTTGAAAATGTTCTAGAAATCCTCTTACTGCTCTGCAGACAGTCGGCCAACTCCTCCTGCTTCATTCTCCTCAGGAAGTTCACTGTGATCTTCAGAAATGACTCTCTGCTCCTCCTCTGATCTTCATCATCACCACCCACTACCTCATCATCATTGTCAGGATCATCTAATAATTCTGAGCAATTTGGACTCAGAAGTTTTTGGGCTCTTTTCAGCTCGTTCTTCACAAAAGTGACAATGTTCTCCTCCAGCAGCTGGAAAAACAATAGCATGCTGTGTAAACTTCACTTTCAGTATAAACACATTGATCAAACATCAGATCATCAGTCACCAGGACTGTGCTTAATCATATCCACTTCTCTTCACAGCTACACAGAGAGATTTAGAGATGTTAATCAAACCTGCTGATCTGATAAAAATAAATTAAGTACCATGGCGAGAAATGTTTTGTAAAACAAATAAAGCAGCATGACATTGTTAGTAGCTGAACATTTCTTGGTGGCTGCTGTAGTCATCAGTTCTGTGTGTAGATGAACATTTACACACCATAAAAATGGAGTCCAGGTCTGTGTGATGCTGTTTGGTGGACTGATCACTGAGAACCTCTGATGTCCCCTGGAGAACTCTGTGGAGAACAGATGAACGTTAGAACATGAAATAAAACAATCACATCAGTGAGGATTTTATCGAAAGTAAAGGGCAATCTCTCCTCCAGATACCAAAGATGACCGAGCTTTTACTGCGGCTGCTCTTGGTTCTGGAACAACCTGCCATTGCACAACCGGTCAGCAGGGTCAATAAAGATGTTTAAATCCTCCCTAAAACATACATTTTCTCCTTGGCGTTGGGTTGACACATTTTGACTTTTACCAATATTTCGTTTCTTTAGGTCATTAGTGTTTTATTGCATTTTACTTACTGTAAACTTACTACTACTTACTTACTACTTACTGTATTTTATGGTATTTTAATAATTGCATGTTTTTATTGATCTGTGCAGCACTTTGGTCACATTTGTTTGTTTTTTAAGTGCTCCATGAATAAAGTCTAAGAGTTGAGTTTTTAAAGATGTTTTCTATGAATGAAGCTTTTATATAGAGAATAATAAGGTTTTACCTTTCTGTGACGTCATCAAGCGGAACCCTAGACCATTCACTCTTCATGGGCACACAACTTGGGTCAGCAGACTGTTGTCCACTTTTAAAATTAAAGGGTAAAACCAGAGACCGGTCACTCTTCATAGACAAACAGCTGGGGTCAGCAGACTGTTGTCCACTTTTAAAATTATAGGGTAAAATAATAGACCCGTCACTCTTCATGGACAAACAGCTGGGGACAGGAGAGTCTTCTCCCTGCTTCTTGTTTCTGGTAACAAGGAAAATAACAAATAATGAGATATACTCAACCTTATAATGACCCAAATAAACATAAAATCACATGAGAAATCAAGTTGGTTTTCACTGATGTTGCCCAGTATCACCAAGAGAGATCCTCATCTCACCTCTGAGCTTTGGTCCGGCTCTCATGTTTCCTCCTCAGAGTGGTTTTAGAGGGAGGGGCTCCCTCCTCTCTGTCCTCACACTGATTCATAGCACCTTCACACAAACACAACAACAGGCTTCATCACAACAGGACTCACTTCACAGGACACATAATAATGGGCGTCTTAACATCCAGTAGATGAGATTGGAAAAGTGAACAACACAGGAAAATACAGGATCGTCACAGGAATGTGCAATTTTGACTGAAATATTGATTACAATAGAAGTGATGTTGTTAGGCCATACTGATACATTCACTCTCATTTCAGAGGAATAATTTCACAATGTTTTAAGTCTGGGGAAAGAAAGTTAAAGACGCATGCTTAACAGATTAAATACAATGTTTAAAATATCAAAACATGAAAAAAAGAAAATCATTTAAGGACATTCTTAATGCCCTTAAATAAGGACATTCTTAATGTCCTTAAATGGGTTAGGGCAATTTGATTTAAATCAAACTACTGTTGATTCTCCCTCCAAGTAACAACAGTAGCACATACAGCACATCATCCTTTGATCTTTGACTGAATATATTTGACTGAATATATTTGCAGATTAATTTAGTAAGTAAGGCTCCAGTGAAGAAAAGTCTCTACTAGTGGTGACTGTGTTTTAAGGACGTGGAGTCAAAACAACATATGTCTCATTTTGACCAAAGCTGTCCAACCAGTTCTGTCACTCTCTGCATTTATTTCTGATGTCGTTGTCTCAGGTTACAATCATCAGGCCTCTGTTGCTCAAATGTGAATAGTTCCTAAATTGTCTTTTAACTCCAACAGACATTCATACCAATATTTGATTCAATCTGAAACACCTGTTGAGCATTAAAAACTTTCCTCATGTCCAGTCAAACAGTGATACAACAACATGTGACCACATTTATCCTGTTCATCAGACATTTGAAGATTCTCACCTGCTGAACTCTCTTCAGGTCGACTTTCACACACTTTCCACCTTCATGTGTTGACGAAACATTTGGAGAGAAGAAGCTGCTCCGTCTTCTTCATTAGTCCTGCTGTATGTCAGCATTTGATCTGATTAGAAGTCACATCCTCATAACTTCTGAGTCAACACCTTAAAAAAACGTCAGAGTGGCATCAAAACCCATCTAACTTGTTTAATAAATCCAATCAGTGATGGAAATCACAAGAAAAGTGCAGTTTTATAGTCTGCCCACTAGATGGTGGTTACGCATCAAAAACTTTTCTCATGACCAGTCAGACAGTGGCATAACAAAATGTGACCATATTTATTCTGTTAATTGGACATTTGAAGACATCTCAGTAATGTGGTTAGTCCATACTGCTTATGTGATACATTCACTCTCAGTTCAGAGGAATAATTTTACAATGTTTTCAGTCTGGGGAACGAAAGTTGAAGATATATGCTTAACAGATTAACTCATTGGCTGCCATTGACGTCTATAGACGTCAATCTAATTACAACCGTTCACTGCCATTGACGTCGATAGACGTCAATTGCGTTTTTCAACGGGAAGGGCTGGAGGACGGTCTGGCGGAGCTTGTCCATCAATATCAGGCTTGTAAACTAGTGTAATGACGTGTAGGTGCCCTGTAGGCCCTGTAGGTGGCAGCAGTGCCCTCTTTGGATGAGAGATCAGCATTGATTATGAGAAGAAGAAGCGAGATGACAAGAGATATGCTAAAGAAACTTATGCACGGAGCCTATGTGTTCCGCACGTCGGCACATTATGTACCGTGTGTGTCGCGGTAGTTCGGAAAGGAAGAGGGTCGCGATCGTGAGAAAACGACGGAGATCATTGAAAAAGACACCGACGACCGACACCGACGCTGGACACAGGCGATCAAGCCGGGCCGAGCGGCCGGTGAGAGCAGCAGCTGACGGCGTCACCACAGACCAGAGCCCAGCTCAACTGACGGCTCGGTGGACGTGACCCGAGCGATTCCATCCGGATCAACCAGGAGCAGCAGAGACTCGTCCCCACGCTCCAGAAAGACATGAAGGTAATAATATAATACATCAATGGTAAAAATAATAAAATAAACTAACTTGCTAGCGAGCTAACTTTTACTGCTTAGAGAAGGGCGGATCGCTTTGATCGGAAAGGTTAAAAAAAAAAAAAACTCCACATCACACTTGACTACATCTAAGAGATGTATTTTTATGGTAATTCTATATATTTCTATAATTTACAGGTGGTGGATCGAGCAGTGGTCGACCATGGGGCAGAGGTCATGTGACAGCTACAAACGTACAAAAAAGTTAATGCATTTTTACTGATATTTGTAAATAAATTATTATTTTGCCATCAAAAGTCCTTTCTCAGTGTTGTTTTTGTTGTTTTATAGAAGGAGAACACTGTTCAGATGTGTGAGGTGTCACTAAAGCAAAAAATATCAACGTCAAAGTCACTGTTCTGCTTGACATGTTTCTTTCCACAAAAAGCTTGTTTTCTCAGTGTTTTGGTCAAAAACTGCTGTTTTTGGCGAAACCAGCCTACGTTCTACTGCTGTTTACAAAAGAACGGAAAAGGGTAGAAACAAACTTTTTTTTCCTATTGAACAAAGAGAGTCTACTCTTTCTCTTGGTAGTTTCGGTGTTTATATAGTCATAGAACACAATATTCTGTGGGTCTTATAAGATCGTTCAAAATGCTCTAAAACGGCTGGCAGTATGGGGCTCTCTGATCTGAAAATGGCTGGCAGCCAATGAGTTAAAGATAATGTTTAAAAAAATTAAAGAATGAAAAACGAAAAAAAAAGTCCTTTGAGGACATATTTTTTTTAGGGTTAGGGCAGTTTGATTTAGGAAAGATCATTAGTGTTAATGATCTTTCCTAAATCAAACTACTGTTGATTCCTCCCCCAAGCAACAAGTCATACAGCACGTTGTCCTTTGACCTTTGACCTTTGACTGAATATGTATTTGCTCTTGAACAGATTCATCTAGGAAGGGAACAAAGCTGCAGTGAAGACAAGTCTCTACTAGTGTTGACTAGGTTTTAAGGACATGTAGTCCAAACATCATATGATCAGTTTTGACCAAAGCTGTCCAACCAGTTCTGTCACTCTCTGCATTTATTTCTGATGTCGTTGTCTCAGGTTACAATCAGACCTCTGGTGCTTCTATCAAACACTAACACAAATGTGAATAGTTCCTAAATAATTGTCTTTTAACTCCAACAGACATTCATAACAAAATTTGACTTAATCTGAAACACCCATTAAGCATCAAAAACTTTCCTCATGTCCAGTCAAACAGTGACACAACAACATGTGACCACATTTATCCTGTTCATCAGACATTTGAAGATTCTCACCTGCTGAACTCTCTTCAGGTCGACTTTCACACACTTTCCACCTTCATGTGTTGACGAAACATTTGGAGAGAAGAAGCTGCTCCGACTTCTTCAATAGTCCTGCTGTATGTGTGCATTTAATCTGATTCACATCCTCATAACTTTAGAGTCCACACCTAAAAGAATCATCAGAATGACATCTAACCTGTTTAGAGAGGTGTAGTTCTATGGTCTGTCCACTAGATGGTGGTAAGTCATATTCCAGGGAGCAATAGATTCAGGTTCATCAACAGCTGACAGTCACAGCTGAGCCCTTTGCATCAACTTGCATTTTGTTCAAAATGTTACATTTCCAATTTTCTGCAAAAAACAATCTAATATGTTTATGTGTGCAGTGAATTACATAAAAGCATAGTTCAACATTTAGTCAGATCCTCCTCTCACCATAATCCCTATAGTCATAGCAGTAGATTCATTACTTTTAATTATCGGTGCATGTTGTTTTGAGATCGGCGGGGCAGAGACGTGAGCTGCTCAGTGAACACAATGGAGGTGAACGGTACAGGTCCCCTGTCCCTCATCAAACTCATCAAATACACAATCCAACAACTCCACAAGTGGTGGACAAGTTGTGACCTGCACATGAGATAATCATGTAACATTAGTGACAAAGCAGCCAGGCTTCAGCATAATCACTGTATATTTTACCTGATACAGTAAAAGAAACGTCAGTCACGCAATTCAAAATTAGATTCAGCCTAATGTAGTTTAAAGATAATGAACAGTTTTTCCATGAAGAAGCTCATATATAGAAAGTCTTTTGACAGGTTGTATATTGGTGTGGTTCAGCAACATTAATAAGAGGGTGGAGCTGCTGTTTGCAAACACAATCATACGACCTGCTGTGCTCTGAACGCTCATCCATATGACTGTCTGCAATGGTGTTAATCCTGATACACACACACACACACACACACACAAACACACACTTAGACAAGCGACCCGACCCAACACTGTTTTAACAAGAAGTCTGAACTAGAACCTGCTACAGGTGTTTCACAGTTTTATTATTGCACAGTAGGAGTGTGCGTGCGTGTGTGTGTGTGTGATTAGACAGATGTTTTCACTTGATGCTCTTCCTCCTGTTGTGGAGGAGAAAGAAACTACAGAACTGATTTAGCTGATGGAGATCGAGGGGTTAAAACACTGATGTACCGATATTTGATTTTTTTTTTTTTTTTAAAGGTTCAAGCAGAATTTCAAAATAAAAGTCACCATGGTTGAATTAATCTGATTATTGGGGTCAAAAACAAAAAAGGAACCAGATCATGGGGATTGATTAGAGTATTGATTAGAAACAGTGTCGTTAACAGTTTTTATTTTCTGTCATGTTCAACCAGTTGTTTAATAAAGCTCTTTGTAAAACAGATTCTTCACCTCCTTTTATTCTGCATTCACCCAGGTGAAGTCCAGGTTTGTAGATCTGGACTTCCACTGGAGTAAAGTTATGATGTGATATTATAGATTATAGATTATAGATCAGGCTTCCTGACATTATAAAACTTGATTATCTGCAGCACTGAAGCATCGACCTGCTGAGACTGAACAAACTTTAAGTCACTGAAGTTGTTTTTAATGTGATCTGTGATGTTGCTGCTGTTTCCTGGATTAAAGATATTTTATCTGTTGGTGTCTGAGATGATTGATCAGCAGAGGAACGGTTGCGTTTTTATCTGAGCCTCTGAAATATGTGAGTCCATGGAGAACTGAGAGTCAGAATCAGTCCTAGTTGATTTTTTTCTCTTTATTACAGCCCAAGTGTCGACTAAGTCAATCGACGGTCAACTTTTCTTTTTCTTTTTTCAGAAATTTGACCACTTTTTCTAGATTTTTTTTTTTAACAGTTTTACCAATTTCTTCTAGAATTTTTTTTTAAACTTTTTTTTTGAGAATTTTTACCACTTTTCCCTAGAAAACTTTTAACCTTTTTTTTCTGGAGAATTTTACCACTTCTTTCCAGAATTTTTTCTACAAAAATTCACGCCATTGGTCCTAACATACATTTTTGTGTATTTCTGGTATTTGCTTCAAAATTTTGTCCAATGGGGTTCCATGGTCTAATTTGTGTTAATTTAGGGGTGTGAAGATGTAAAAATCTAAAAAATTTAAAGGGATATTCTGTCAGCCAGAGGGAGCAGTCCCATGGTTTTTGGCAGCGAAGCACAAATGCAATCCTGAGGCTTTTAAATCACACTCCTCACTTCAGCTGCAACTTGAGATCCTGAGACCTTTATTTATCTTCTTTTACAGTGTACAAAAACATAGCATTTACATTAGCATTGCATCAACATTGGTCTAAAAAGGAAACATTCCTGGTGCAGCCTTTATCTCAGTTGGTAGAGCAGCTGCCCCATGTGTTGAGGCTACAGTTCTCACTGTTCGAATCCCGCATCGAATGTCCCTTTCCTACATGTCATTCCTCCCCTCTCTGCCTCCCTATTTCCTGTCTCTCTTGCCACTGTGTTTTCCAATAAAAGCGAAAAAGCCACAAAAAAAATACTGTACTTAAAAAAAAAAAAGTTGACATCCTTCCAAAGTTACATCCTTTCTGTACATTTCAGTTTCCACTGTCCCAGATTTCTCATTATGTGTGTTTATGTACACACAGTTAATAATAAAACAAAGCAAGAAATTAAATAAAAATCCCAGTAAGCAGAGATGCCCTTCCCAATCTGTTAGGACAGGGTAGGTCTGGCCCTTAAACCAATCAGGAACCCCCAGACCAGAATAGATTTGATTGGTCAAAGATACCGGGAGCTGTAGGCTGGTTTTCAAAACAATACAAGCTGCAAAATTGAAGGGGGTCTGAATACTTTCCGTATGCACTCTGTCTGTCTGTCTGTCTGTCTGTCTGTCTGTCTGTCTGTCTGTCTGTCTGTCTGTCTGTCTGTCTAGATAGAGAGACAGTGAGACCTACACAGGACACAGAGACACTGAGGAACCAGGACTGATCCAGAACCCAGGATACAGAGGTTCAGTGAAGGTGGTGTTGAAGGTGTGGAGGAGGATCAGTCTGTCAGAGGAGACACTGTAGAAGGACAGAGAGCCAGCAGGACAGTCCACATACACTGCTACTCTGTGAGAGACACAGGAGGAGGAGATGGATGTTTCTCTGTTGTGACGGACAGAGTAACCATCATCAGAGCAGCTCAGACTCCAGGACTGATCATTTCTTCCAAACCAACATTCTTTACTGTCTCCTTTCCTGCTGATTCCTCTGTAACTCACTGATATGTATGCCACTCCTCTCCACTTGACCTCCCAGTAACAGCGACCAGTCAGACCAGTTGAACACAGCAGCTGATACAAGCGGTCAAATCTGTCTGGATGATCAGGATATGACTGATCCTCTGTCACACATGTCACCTTCCTGTTGTTGTCAGACAGTTTGAGTTTTCTGTTCACTGAGTTCATGTCCACTTCCAGTTCACAGGTGTCTGATGGAGAGAACAAGACACAACACAGCTGCAGTTTATCATCTGTTCATTTATCAACAACTTCACTGACAATTCATGAAAAAGAAGAATTCAAACATCAACAATGTTGTGCTTTTCTTCTGGTGTGGACCTGAGGATGAGGCTGATGAAGATCTACACCAACAAACACATGGAGTGAATAAAGTGTCACTGTGCAGCTGACTCGATATCACCTTACACCAACTACAATCTATTTTTTACATGAATGAGTTTTGTAAAAAACAAAACAAAAAAAGACAAGTTTGTACTGATGTGGAGATGAGTAGTCACTTTAATTTGACTTCAAGCACTTAATTTCTTTGTAACATTTTGACTATGTCGTGTCCTGCTGGGGTGGCAGCGGCAGTAAAAGGAACATCCAGAGGCTGAACAAGCTCATCAAGAAGGCAGGCTCAGTGGTGGGCCTGAAGCTGGACTCTGTCGAGGAGGTGACGGAGCAGAGGACACTGACCAGACTCAGGGCAATTATGATCAATGCCGACCATCCACTGAGCTCTGCCTTCAACCAGCAGAGGAGCACCATCAGCAACAGACTGCGGTCACTGAACTGTTCAACCACAAGACACGCAAAGTCATTTGTCCCCCGAGCCATCAGGCTGCACAACTCCTTGAGTGGGAGGAAGAGGCGGGAGGGGGAGTAGTAGGAGTAGCAGAAGAAGCGGTGTGGGGGGAAATCCAAGGCAGATGTGCTGGAACACTTCTGTCCTTCTTGTTTCTGTTTCTGCTGTCGTGTGTGGTTTTGTCTTTGTCCTCAAGCCAGTCTAACCTCCAGTTTTTAGTTATTGTTATTATTATTATTGTTATTATTATTTATTTTTAGATATTTATAACCTGTTTTTATCGTATGTGTGTGTGACTGATTCTTTGTGAGCTGTTGACCACACCTGAATTTCCTTCGGGATCAATAAAGTAAATCAATCAATCAATCAAACTAATGAAACTGGATCATCATCTTCCACTGCAGCACAAAGAAGCGCCGAACCATCTGCTTTCTGAAACTGTCATCTCCTCCATCAAAGAGCTCACACTCAGTACGAAGTTCACACCTCTGACATCAAATCTCAAAGTGTCGTAGTTTTACTACAGTCTGGATAGTTTGGTCCAAAAGATAAAAGAGCTGAACTCAATGAATGATGAATATCCAGTCAGAGAACTGAGGCTCCACTGACTGGTGTTAAACTTCTTTCACTTCTACAAAATTATAAAGCTGTGAGTTCACATGGATCTCAGTCACTATGGAAATGGACACGCTTTATTTTGGTGACTTAAATGAATCCATCAGCTGGAAAGGATCATAAATCATCATTATTGAAGTTCTGAATGGTGATGAGTGATTTTGTTTGTGTTGTCATGGAAACAGACTTCAACAAAGAATCTAACAGAGAAAAAAAAGATGCCTTCAATGGGATTAAAATAATACAATTATCAATACCAAGGTCATTAATCTCATTAACCTACGTTGATTGGTGATTTAAAGATCAATGTTGAGACTGAAAAGATGGATTTAGAAACCATCCACACACTATGTACAAACACCAGTTTATATGTTCAACATAATTGCACTAACGATAAAAACAAAGGTACCGAAAGCTGGACCAAAAGTAATACGAAGGAGAATTTATAAAACTTTCTCAGAAAAAGAATTTACAGATGATCTAAAAAATGTAAACTGGCACACTGTTCTGGACTGTTTGCACCCTGAGGCCGCATTAGTCACCTTTATGAAATTATTCTCAGCTGTTTGTGATAAACATGCTCCCATTAGGAAGCTATCACTGAGATCAGTTAAAGCGCCCTGGATTGACAATGAACTAAAAAGCTATATTAAAGAAAGAAACTTACTAAAGAAGTCTGCTATTGAAAATGGAAGCCCAGAGAAATGGCTTGCTTACCGTGCACTGAGGAATAAAATCACTAAAATGAACAAACAAAAGAAAAAGCAATACTATAGATCTAAATTTGCAGAGTGTAAGGATGATAGCAAAAAAATGTGGAGAATACTTAATGATGTTATAGGTAAGGATAAAGTAAATAATACATCTACATTTATTGAATGTGATGGTGTATTTATAACGAAATCAAAGGATATTGCAAATTATTTCAACGAGTATTTCATTAAAAAGGTTGACGCAATCAGATCTCAAATGTTGCCTGGGCAAGGTACGCTTTCAGATTCCATTATCAAAAAAGAGATTATGTGGGGTAAGGAATGTAACTTCAGTTTCAGTATGATCAAGGAAGAGGAGCTTGAGAAACTTCTGTTATCAATTAAATGTGATAATCCCTGTGGTATTGATAATTTAGATGCCAGATTATTGCAGTTATCGGCCAGAATAGTGGTGAGGCCAATTTTTCACATTTTTAAATTATGTTTTGAGGGTTGTGTTTTTCCTCAGCTGTGGAAAGTTGCAAAGATTACTCCACTGTCGAAAAATAATAGAGAGCCTCTATCAGGACCTAACAGTAGACCGATTAGTATTTTGCCGGTTTTAGGCAAAATTATGGAGAAAATCTTTTTTATCCAAATTCAGAAGTATTTCGAAGAAAATAGCATCAATTCTGAGCATCAACATGCCTATAAAACAGGCTATTCGACCTGCTCAGCCTTAAAGCAGAAGTAAGCGATATTTTTGTGTTAATATAAGTCTTAAATAGTTATATCTTCCGACAGCAATCACTTACATAGAGTGTTTGGACCGAAACACGGGTCTGTCAGTCACTCTGCTCTGCTCTGAGCCAAGGAGAAAACTTTTCTCGTATCCTACAGTTTTTATCCAATGAGGAGAGAGAACGGCATGAAGGGCTGTGTGTGCAGCCAAGGGACGCCGTGAATGTGGTGACGTAGCGATGAGGACTGTTATGGTGCGTTCAAGGCAGCCCGTAACTCGTGTTTTTCCGACCTGTGAAGTGGTACCAGTTCGATCTGGTACGAGTTCACGGGTCAGAAGTTACGAGTGGCCGTTATAGTGACTTTCACAGGTAAAACAGGTCGGAAAAACACGAGTGGGTTGCCTGGAACGCTACAAAGTCGTAAGTCGTGACTTGAAGCTGTAATTTACGGTTTCAAAAGCCTGCCTGGAACGCAGCATTAGCCAAAACGACCGGATCGCTTACTTCTGCTTTAACATCTCTTACGGATCATTGGTTAAAAAGTATTGATGAGAAATTAATTGTAGGTGCAGTGCTGTTGGATTTTAGTGCAGCTTTTGACATTATAGATCATGAGCTGTTACTCAGAAAGCTGTCTGCTTACAAGTTAAATGATTCAGCTCTCAAATTATTGAAAAGTTATCTGTCTAATCGACAGCAATGTGTGATGTTTAATGGCACCCTCTCAAGTACTGCAACGCTGAATATTGGGGTCCCACAGGGGAGCAGCCTTGGGCCGCTACTATACTCTATATTTGTTAATGACACGCCATATGTATTAAAGCATGCAGGTGCAGTAATTTATGCGGGTGACACGACATTGCATGTCTCTGCAGATAACATTACATCAGTGAAAAGGTTACTTCAACATGAATTATTGCTAGCCTCAGAGTGGGTTTTGGAGAATAAGTTAAAGCTGAATGTCTTGAAAACAAAGTGTATGGTTATTGGCTCTAATCATGCACTGAGGTCTGAACCTAAACTGTGTCTTTCTATGCAAGGCATTGCTATTCATGGGTTGCAGTGACGTCATGTCGAAGGGACCACCGCCATATTTGTGTCCGATTTGACAGGTCTCCTCATATGACAGCATGCAAACCGCAGGATGGAAATGACAGTTTCTTGACAAAATGACAGGGTTTCATACATCCTGTCTGGGTTTATATCTCTATAACAACTGTGACAGTGTGAGCCCTCACTGTCACTTTAAGGACCTATGACTCCTGACAAGGGTGCACACTTGTCAGGAGAACATGATGGTGTCCTTAATTGCTTCCCAGTCACCACACCTGAGACTGGTTGTGTTGTGATTGACTGGGTGCCACCATCTCAACATCTTAGCAAAAGTAGAAGTAAAGCAAACACTACACAAGACATTAAGAGAACTTTATATGCTGTACTTAGAGCCATGTTGTTGTGTTATTGTGTTTGTGTGTGTTATGGTGTTTGCATGACAATTGTTTAAAGGCAGGGGATTGTTTGCAAATTCTTTTCCCCCCTGTCAGTGAACTGGCCCATTTATAGTGGGAGGGGCCAAGTGGTTAAAAGGGGGTGAGCTGAGGCTCGGTTCTCTCTATGCTGCCAGTCTGTTGAGGTGCGCAGGAGTAGGCCCACAACTGTCTCTGAGGAGGTAAAGTTTATTTGTTTGATTATTAAGTCATGACTGTAACTTTAATTTGCTTTAATTGGCCATAGTTAATTGATTTGAGTTTCTTGATTCTAATTCCTTATTTCAATTAATATATTCAATGTGTTTAATTGTGATTACTTATAGTTTTCTCTCTTTTTACAGACTATGTTGGTCTTCTCTGTTATTGCTCACTAAACCACTTGGGTGAATAAATCTTGTAAATCTGATAAACCTGAAGCGTGTCTTGCCATCCTTCTTATGTTAACCCGGGTCAGAGGCCATCCACTACCCATACCTGAGGCAGAGGTGTGACATTTGGTGGCAGTGGTGGGATGGCAAGCCGCAGGGTTTATACAAAGAAGTCTGGCAGAGGGAGACGAGGTTTACGATCCCAAGTGGCAGAGTTGGTGACAATGACAGAGGAGGCTGAAGAGGAGGCCATGGCAGGGGCTGTGGGTGGAGCAGCCCTGATGGAGGAGCTGGAGGAAGAGGAGTGGTTCGGAGATGAGAAAGGCTGGGAGGATGTCGTGGTTAAGCCGAAGATCAGGGGACCAGGGTTGGTGGAGCCACCGATGTCGGACCCTGCTGGGACTTTGGAGCTGGTCACCCTGCTAAAGGACTTTTTGACTGGTCAGCAACAGAGGGAAGATGTGTTCGTCCAGGAAATTCGGCAGCTGAAAACGGCTATGACAGTGCCTGGAGTCGGCGGAGCCTTCGTGCGCCCTGACCAAGGCGCTGGAGCCCGCCAACGCACTGTCCCTCCCATCGACCTTTCTGTTGAGGAAAGTCCCCGCATGCCTCTTCCCACCCCAGCGCCCAGAACTGAATTACGGCGACTTTCCACACCGGCTCCTCAGCCACGCCAACCCCTGGACCCCAGTTCTACTCCACAGTCCAGTGAGTCCATGCAGGCTGTGGGCCCCACTGACATGCACCTACGACACGTCCCCAAGCTGCTCCCTTTCCAACAGGGCGAGGACATTGAAAACTTCCTGGTGCGCTTCGAGCGCATAGCTCGCACCTGGGGCTGGCCACAGTCGGAATGGGCCTGCAGACTGGTCCCTCTCTTGAGTGGGAAGGCCCTCGATGCCTACTCGTCAATGGATGAGGACTCTTCCAACATCTATGCCCAACTTAAAGAAGCACTCCTTGCCAAATTTGATATCTCTCCTGAGACCTACAGACTGCAGTTCCGGTCAACACACGTGCCCCTGGGTGAGGCTCCCAAAGAGACTTATAACCGACTCAAAGGACTGTACAGGAGATGGGTCAAACCTGAGCAGCGGACAAAGGAGGAAATCGCTGAGGTGATGATCCTGGAGCAACTTCTGCGTATGCTGCCAAATGAGATGAGAACCTGGGTCAAGGAGCATGAGCCAGAAGATGGGGTGACTGCAGCCAAGCTTGCTGGCCAGTACCTCAATGCCCGCAAAGGTTTGACACCCCCACGGACAAATACCAGAGCTGCTGGAGACAGGACCCGGGATTACCGAATGGGTGGCCCAGTGAATGTGCAAGGTACTTTGAGAGAGACAAAGGACAATTACCGAGCGGGTGGCCCAGTGAATGTGCAAGGCACTTTGAGAGAGACAAAGGGGGGGGTAAAACCGGGCCCAGCTATGGAGCTCATATGCTACTATTGCCAACAGCCAGGGCACCGAGCCTCAGTCTGTCCCTTGAAAGGCCCCAAGCTGTCCAGCTTTTGTCATGTTCCTCATCCATCCGGTTCAGCTTTAGGACGGCCATCTGCTGTAGAGATGATGTCTGAAGCTGAACTGGAACCGGACACTGAATCCATCCTTAAGTCGGTGCTTGTTAATGGCCATCAAGTGCAAGCTCTACTTGACACAGGTAGCTCCATGACCCTCCTTCACCGTTCCTTTGCTTCTCTTGGTCAACTTGATTACAAGCATGCCACTGCCATCCAGTGTGTTCATGGGGATCAGAGAAGATATCCAGTGATGGATGTTACAGTCGTCATTGATGATCAGGCTTTCTTACTCCGTGTTGGAGTCCTTGAAAACCTGCCCCATGACATGATCTTGGGAAGAGACTTGCCTATTCTGCCTGATCTTGTTTGCAGAACACGCCGGCGGCAAGAACAGTCCTGTTCAATCACAGATGTTCCCGAGGCTTACCCAGTCCTTACCCGGTCCCAGACGGTCAAGCTTGGGCTGGAGCCCCTTCCTGACTTGGATCCCTCTCTATGTCAGGGTGGCCATAAAGGGCCCCAGAAAAGCCGGCACCAGCGTCGCCTGGAGAAGATCCAAGGTACTCCTATGTTTAGTGTCCTTCCCAACTTGAACTTCGACGGAAAGTGGCAGGTACCAGAGGACATCCGAGAGCTACAGAAAGCTGATGTCTCCCTGGCACCCCTGCTGGCGAAGGTGGGGAAGTTGGAGACCACTCGGAAGCCAGACCAAGGTGAGAAATACCTGCTTGAGGATGGAGTCTTGTATGTGGCAGATCAGCCAGAGAACCGGTTGGTTGTTCCTTCCAGTTGTAGGCCTTTAATCCTACACCTGGCTCATTCCATCCCGTGGGCCGGTCATCTTGGGCAAGACAAGACTCTCGCTAGAGTCCGGGCCAGATTCTTTTGGCCGCTAATGGTGAGAGATGTCATTGAGTACTGTCAAACCTGTCCGCAGTGCCAAAAGACCTCACCGAGGCGACCAGAGAAGGCCCCATTACTCCCCCTTCCAGCAATTGATATCCCGTTTCGGAGGATTGCAATGGACATCGTTGGACCCCTTGAAAAGAGCAGTGCTGGTCATGAATACATTCTTGTCCTCTGTGACTATGCAACCAGGTTCCCTGAGGCCTTCCCTCTGCGGAGTATCAAGACGCCGAAAATCATCGATGCCCTCGTCCAGTTCTTCTCCCGAGTGGGTATCCCTGATGAGATAATTACCGATCAGGGTACCAATTTCACTTCCCAGCACATGAAGCAGCTTCACAAACAGCTTGGCATCACAGGTATCCGCACCACTCCCTATCATCCACAAACAGACGGTTTAGTGGAACGGTTTAATCAAACGCTGAAGTCCATGCTGCGGAAGTTCGTCAGCGATACCGGTAGAGACTGGGACAAATGGCTCCCCTTTGTCCTGTTTGCTTATCGAGAGGTACCCCAAGCCTCTACCGGGTTCTCGCCTTTTGAGCTTCTTTACGGCTTCCCTATTCAGGGCCCTTTGGACCTTTTGAAGAAATCCTGGGAGGGTAAGCAAACTGCACCGAGAAGTGTTCTTTCTTATGTCTTGCAGATGAGGGACCGGCTGGAGCAATACCGAGCAGAGGCAAGGCACAATCTGGGGAAGGCCCAGCTAAGGCAGAAGAGCTGGTATGACCAGAAGGCTCGCCAGCGGGTGCTACAGCCAGGTCAGCAGGTGATGTTGTTGCTTCCAACCTCCAGCCATAAACTGCTGGCTCAATGGCAAGGGCCCTATTCAGTGGTCAAAAGGATTGGTCCTGTCACCTATGAGGTTTCACACCCGGATAAGGGTAAGATGTCACAAGTGTACCACATTAATCTCCTGAAAGAATGGAAGGAACGAAGGGGCCATACAGAGGGAGCTGATGTGGCCCAATCCAGTCCAAACCCTTCCAGCATGGAGTTGCAAGTGGAGAAGGTAATACTGGCTCGTGAGGTGGAGACGGATGAGACTGTAGAGGGGACTGATCTTTCCATGCTGACCACCACCCAGCCACCAGATCTTAGCCACTTGCCGGCACAGTCTGCTCTTGAGCTCATGCAGGTGTGTGAGGAGTTCCCTGAGCTGTTCAGTGGGAAGCCAGGGAAAACACCTCTGATAGAGCATGTCATCCGCTTAAAGAACCCCTCTCCTATCCGCCAGCGCCCCTACAGAGTGCCTGAGAGATTGGTGGGGCCACTCAACGCTGAGATCCAGACCATGCTTGACCTTGGAGTCATAGAACCGTCAGACAGTGAGTGGTGTAGTCCCATTGTCCTTGTCCCCAAAAAAGACAACACCATCCGGCTCTGTAATGACCTACGCAAGGTAAATGCTGTCTCTAAATTCGATGCTTATCCAATGCCACGCATTGATGAGCTTCTCGAAAGGCTGGGTAGAGCTGTGTTTATTACCACCCTCGACTTGTGTAAGGGATATTGGCAAGTGCCGTTGGAGAAGGAGTCCAGGGAATACACTGCCTTCCGTAGCCCAACAGGTCTTTACCATTACACTGTTATGCCTTTCGGGCTCCACGGAGCTCCGGCCACATTCCAACGGTTAATGGATCGGGTTCTACAGGGATATGCGCAGTTTAGTGCTGCCTATCTTGATGACGTGGTCGTCTTTAGTTCTTCTTGGGAAGACCATCTGTCCCACGTGCACCAAGTCCTTGAGAGGGTCCATTCTGCAGGACTCACACTTAACACCCAGAAATGTGAGTGGGCAAAACAAGAGGTTTCCTACTTAGGATACCACCTTGGTAATGGAAAGATACATCCTCAGGTGGACAAGATGGAAGCCATCAAAACCAGCCCCAGACCCCGAACGAAGAAGCAGGTCCGTTCTTTCCTGGGCCTAACGGGCTGGTACAGGAGGTTTGTGCCCCACTTCTCTACCATTGCAGCCCCCCTTGTCAACCTGACCCTAAAAAATGCTTCCAATCCAGTGAAATGGACTGTCGAATGTGAAGCTGCTTTCAATAACCTTAAGGCTATTCTGTGCTCACCACCTGTCCTGCAAAGCCCGGATTTCACCCAGAGATTCCTTGTTCAAGTTGATGCCTCGGGTGTGGGTCTCGGCACTGTCCTAGCACAAGGAGAACAGGGTGAGGAACGACCACTTCTCTATTTAAGCCGAAAGTTACAGCCCAGAGAAACCAGGTACTCGGCTGTAGAAAAAGAATGCCTGGCCATTAAGTGGGCATTGGACAGCCTACGCTATTATCTTCTGGGACGGACCTTTGACCTGGAAACGGACCACCGGGCCTTGAGCTGGATCAACTCGATGAAGGATAAAAACTCCCGGGTCACAAGGTGGTACTTGGCTCTGCAGCCCTATTGTTTTAACATCCGCCACCGAGCTGGAAAGATGAATGTCCTGGCGGATTACTTGTCACGGCTTCCTGAGCTCACAGCTGTCGGAGAGGGGGGAAGTGATGTGACAGTGTGAGCCCTCACTGTCACTTTAAGGACCTATGACTCCTGACAAGGGTGCACACTTGTCAGGAGAACATGATGGTGTCCTTAATTGCTTCCCAGTCACCACACCTGAGACTGGTTGTGTTGTGATTGACTGGGTGCCACCATCTCAACATCTTAGCAAAAGTAGAAGTAAAGCAAACACTACACAAGACATTAAGAGAACTTTATATGCTGTACTTAGAGCCATGTTGTTGTGTTATTGTGTTTGTGTGTGTTATGGTGTTTGCATGACAATTGTTTAAAGGCAGGGGATTGTTTGCAAATTCTTTTCCCCCCTGTCAGTGAACTGGCCCATTTATAGTGGGAGGGGCCAAGTGGTTAAAAGGGGGTGAGCTGAGGCTCGGTTCTCTCTATGCTGCCAGTCTGTTGAGGTGCGCAGGAGTAGGCCCACAACTGTCTCTGAGGAGGTAAAGTTTATTTGTTTGATTATTAAGTCATGACTGTAACTTTAATTTGCTTTAATTGGCCATAGTTAATTGATTTGAGTTTCTTGATTCTAATTCCTTATTTCAATTAATATATTCAATGTGTTTAATTGTGATTACTTATAGTTTTCTCTCTTTTTACAGACTATGTTGGTCTTCTCTGTTATTGCTCACTAAACCACTTGGGTGAATAAATCTTGTAAATCTGATAAACCTGAAGCGTGTCTTGCCATCCTTCTTATGTTAACCCGGGTCAGAGGCCATCCACTACCCATACCTGAGGCAGAGGTGTGACAACAACAGACAAACTCTATATTATCCCACTTATTACACAGTTTATGAATTAATTAATTAATTTGAGACATAATGTTGATCAAAGTCCTTAGTCCGGTCACTTCTCCGCTGTTTGCTCCTCACCCTCCTCCCGGTCGACTCGTGTGTAGTTGTTTTCAACGGGCTTTTGATAATCAATCAGTAGATTGATGAATTATCATGTAAATGTTACGATGTGGACATTCATGTCGTCCTGTCTGTCATAAGAGATTACGATACGGGACACGTTTGTGTCACGGACTCGCGGTGGCACAGACACAGCTGGTCACAGCTGTGACACTGCGCTGGCCCGTCCGCTCTGTCCGCTCTGATCGCAGGTTTGGTTTCCAGCAGCGGTGAGGGAGGCAGAGAGCCTCCACTCTCCCTCTAACCAGCTACAAGTCATTTTTCTAACATCACAATTATTCTGAAGTAGGGATGTGCACGGGTACCTGAGTACCTGGGTACCCGAGTAGGTAATCTGCTACTCGGTTATGAATTTATTATCCGGTTAACCTAGGATTAAAAAAACGGAACGTTAGAGCAACAGTCTAGTGTCGGATCAACCTACATTATCATGCCGTGGTTCGGCTTTTTGTCGTGTTAAACAATTTCGGATCAAGCAACGTGATTTTCTGCTGTGTACAAGCGTTTTTGGATCGAGCCTCGGACTTTCAAACCTTTTACAATAATCTGTGGTGATTCCCTCGGCGTAAACCGTCGGGAGGTAGACGACAGGTGTCATCAAATCTGTTAGAAAATCTGCTGCTTTCAGTTTACAAACATTCTGAAACCTCCCCAGTTATTTCCTGAGACGATGCGAGGCAGAGAGGACCGAAGGCACCAACATGTAGTGTGGACTAATAAATAAGCACCGCTAATGATTTAAAAAATAAATAAATAAATAAAGTTTTCTCCTCCTCCTCCGAGGCAGCCGCGGCATAAATGCGCTGCGCTCAGCGCTCAGAGCGCAGCGCATTTATTCCCCGGCATAAAGATGCACATCTGCCCCATATGTGCATCTTAAACTCCATCTCTACTCTTATTATCCACCTGATATTTAGTCTGACGACGCTGTGAGTCAGTGATGCGACTGTCTGACGGACAGAGCGCATTTATGCACCGGCTGCGCTCTGTCCATCAGACATGACGTTATTTTATTTTTATTTTTTTCTTAATTACAGTAATCGGTTACCCGGGTAACACCAGGTTAGGTTACTCGATCAGTAAATTACTCGAAATGCCCATCCCTAGTCTGAAGCTGGTAAAAATGAAACACAAGGTAAAAATCCTTGATAGTTCTTCTGCCCTGCTCCGCTGATCAGAGCGGCGTCCCTAGCAACGGCCCGTTTTACTTAGCAACGGTCTGTTATACAGAAAGACCCTAAATGCAGAATCAGTGAGTAGCCTAATTAATTAGAAAGTAATCAAAATGCAGAATTCAATATATCCATGTTATTAAAGACCCCCTCCCGTGAAAATTGTGTTTTTCGTGCTTTTCACATGTTCCTGTGGCATTTTTCTTGTGTTAGAGGACATATCAGCAGAAAAGGAAGTGCAAAATTGCATTTCTGAGTTTTTCTGCCCTCAAATTGCTGTGAACCAATGGCAGACGCAAACTGGCAGTTTCAGGGAGACTGGAGCTGACCTGTCACAGCTCCAGGGGGGAGCGTGCCTATGTTCCCACAGCCCTATGTTCCCTCAGCCCTATGTTCC
The DNA here is from genome assembly GCF_905171665.1 of Trachurus trachurus. Classification (NCBI taxonomy): domain Eukaryota; kingdom Metazoa; phylum Chordata; class Actinopteri; order Carangiformes; family Carangidae; genus Trachurus; species Trachurus trachurus. The sequence goes on along the minus strand of NC_139908.1, from coordinate 3,112,539 downwards.
CTCATTTCTAAGTTTTTTTTTTCTTTCCCACATTTCCTTTATGATCAATTTGCATGAGATTTTATCCCCATTTCTCCCAATTTGGTAGTCAATTACACCCAACCTATTATCCAGTAGCAGTTGACTACAGGCCTAATTTTCAAAATTTTCAGTGAAATTTTTTTTCTTAGAAATGAGGGAACATAGGGCTGTGGGATCATTGGGCTGTGGGAACATAGGGCTGACCCCCTCCAAGGGGAGGGCACTAGTGCTACAAGCTCCTGCCCCGCTCTGCATCTGGCTCAGAGGTGAAAGGCTTGGCAGCTCTGTGTAACTGTCTAGGTGTAACAGGTATAGCTTGTTGTGATCCACTGTATTTTACCTGGCCATAGTCTATTGGAGCTGGGGTAGGTGATTTGCTCCCCAGGTTTTGTTTCATTGTGTATTAGGCTGGGGAGGTTATCAATTATCCTTGTTGTTTGCGCACGGGGACGTGCGGACCTGTAATGAATGAATGAATGTTTTTAGGGTCCGGGCAGCGCAGCTGACAGGACACTATTGTATTCCTAGGAATTCTTCTTCTTCTTCTTCTTCTTCTTCTTCTTCTTCTTCTTCTTCTTCTTCTTCTTCTTCTTCTTCTTCTTCTTCTTCTTCTTCTTCTTTCTTTCTTTCTTCTTCCAAGGAAGTCATACTTCCCATGGGCGAAAACTCACCAAACTTTGCACAAAGGTTCAGTCCCATGCCAGATTCACTCAACTCCAAGGACATGTGCCCCCCCCTCCTAGGGGGGGCACAATAAGCGTTTAAATTTAAAAACTTTAAAAATTCCTACCAAACCAACGGTAGATGCTACAGTGTTGAAACTTCACCACAATGTAGCCTCAATACTGCTGAAACTTTTGTCCACTTAAACTTATTACAAATTATGAAGTCCATCACTCTGTTTTTTTCAATAACTGTAAAACTTTTAAAATGTATCTCCTCCCACAATTTTTGCTCAATTGACACCAAACTTGCTACAAAGCATCTCCAGACCGTCCTCCACAAAACTTGTTTCTCGGATTTTTGATTAAGCAAAAATTGAGCCTACAGTGCATGAAAACGTTTGACTGCAAACAGTACTGTAAACATATACCATCAAATTCTTGATAAATACATTTTCAATCTTCCTGAAAAAAAATGACAATATTCTGGAGTCATGGTTGATGAAGTTTGGCAAATATCAGAATTTTATGTCAAAAACTGAATTTTTGAGAACATTTTGAATTCTGCTCTCATGGGAACAACTGCAGTCAATGTGAGAGTGGAATTTATAAACATCAGATTTTCTCTTATGAAGCAAAACACTTATCATTAAAAACAAATCACCAACATTTCCATGCTGTCAAGATGCAATTTATGTATTATCAGATTTTTGTTTAGATGACTGAATTATTGACATTTTGACCATTTCATCACAGTAGCTGCCCGGGCACTGGCTCACCTGAGTGGATAAATGAAGCTACACAGCAGGTCTCACTACCAGCCAATTAGCTCAGTGAGTTAGGAGCTGGTTCTTCGTGTCAGAGATTGTGAGTTCGAGACCCAGTTAGGGTGATGATGATGATGATGACGGATCAAAATGTCACATGTCCTTAAGCTGTTTTGCTGTCTAAATGCAATTTATGTATTAACAGATTTTTGTTTAGATAATAGAATTTCTGACTTTCTGAAATCTGCCTTGACAACAGCTGCCCGGGCACTGACTCACCTGAGTGGATAAATGAAGCTACACAGCAGGTCTCACTACCAGCCAATTAGCTCAGCGAGTTAGGAGCTGGTTCTTGGTTTCAGAGATTGTGAGTTCGAGACCCAGCAAGGGTGATGGTAATGATGACAGATCAAAATGTCAGTTGACCTCAATATGAAACACAAGACAATTGTCCTAATGGTGGCATCACAGCAAGCCTCTAAATTAAAAAAAAAAACAAATAGCTTGGACTGGTCCATGCGCGAAGGCTCCTAACATCTTAGACTCATAGTAGATGTTTGACAAATATCATTATTTTACCTAAAAAAAAGATTTTTCTTTTTACTGTGGTTTCAAATCTGCCTACACGACAGTCAATGGCTTAGTCAATTTGTGAAGCCACTGTTGAAATGTCACTTGTCAATTAGCTCAGTGCGATGGACAACGGTCTTTGGTTCCCGAGGTTGTGGGTTCAATCCTCAACTGATGCAAATTGAACATTATAAGGTCAACTGTCTTGTCTTCCTATTCTCCTGTTTGTTGCTCAGAATTGCCTAAATTTGCCCAAAAGTAGCCCGGACCCGACCGATTGCTGCGCAGCAGCTATAATCTTTTGCTGTAATTTGCGTGCGTAATGCGCACAGGTGCATTAAGTGGAACCGAGGGTTTAAATGGGGAAGTGACGTCGGGAGAGGGGGGAGAGAGAGAGAGACAGTCGGCGTTTGGACGGCTGGCGTGGCGGAAATTCCGAAGCGGCACATTAGATTTACTTTTCCTTGTGGATTAACCGGTGGATTGTAAAGGCCCGTTTGGACACCGCACGGCCGGGCCCGTTTTCAGCCAAGCGGGACGAGGGAGAGGATTGGCGTGATCACCTCGGCGGAGCCGCGGCGTCTCTCCCGTGTGGACAGTAGGACAAACAAACTCTCTCTCACTCACCCTCACCACGTGCCAACACACACACACACCTACACACACACCTGCACGAACATTGACTGTGCGCTCGCGCGCCCCCACACACATACACACCACACGCTCACACTCAATCCCACAGTGGGACTCGGACTTAATGGACAGCGGGAGGGGGGAGGGCTTTCGGGTTTTGTTGATCTGATCTGTGTAATTGTTGATTATTGGCCGCCCCACGTTGGGTGCGTTTTGAGTTCAGTGAAATACAGAGACTAAGACTAAGTAGCGACTTTGTTTATTGTTTCCTTATTGTCTTATTGTTTCCCCGGACGCACCAGTAGCGCAAACCTAGGTCCGCCTGCAGCAGTGAGGCATTTGTGCCAGTTCCCCTTATCCTTATTAAAAGGGAAATTGTTACAAGCTCACCTGGTAGAGCAGCTTGCACTGTGAGCAAGGACTATGTTTTACGAGTTTTACGCTAAACGCGCTGAATCTGTAATTGTACAATGTCCAGCTGTCAGCAAGCGGGGGGTGGGGTGCAAGGAGGTGGCTGGGCGGGTGCAGAGCAGTGCAGTCTCCGCCCACCCTCCAGAGGTGCATTGCTAATGTGCATTGCTAATGAGCTGGTTTTAAAATGACCAAAAAGGGTCGCGGGAGGGGGACTTGTTATTAAAAAAAAAGTGAATCCCCTCTTTTTGTGAGACTTGTCACAGCCCATGCTGCCACTGATAGACTGCCTGCAGTCAACTATTTATTCCGCCTATAACTTTAGGTCTTTTGGGATGGAATAAAACTGCAGTCCGGGGTTTTTTTGGCGACTGCTATCACAGTCAACAGCACAATATAATCCTGGCATCTTTCAAATAACGTCAATTTTCGGTCTCTTGCTGATTTCCTCCTACTACTCCACTTGTTCTGGTAACGTGACATGCTGTGATGTGATGCCCAGATCGCCCTGATTCGGACACAAATATGGCGGCGCAGAAACACAGTGACGTCATGTGAATCTAATGAATAGAACAGGTCAAAGAAGCCAAACTGTTGGGAGTAACAGTGGATGAAACTTTGTCTTGGTCAAATCCTATCAATAATATGGTGTCTAAAATGAGTTACAATATCTCTAAGAAGAATCACCTACCTGCTGAATGAATCAACTGTCAAACTATTAATTAATTCCTTAGTTCTGTCTCATCTGAATTACTGCCCAACAGTTTGGTCCAGTGCCTCAAAGAAAGACCTTTTTAAACTGCAGCTAACTCAAAACAGGGCAGCACGCCTTGCTCTGCGGTGCTCTATCAGAGAAAGTGTCATGAGTATGCACAAAAGTCTCACATGGATGCTGGTGGAGGAGAGACTGGCGTATAGTCTTATAATGTTTTTGAGAAAGACTTATACTTCACATAAACCTGTTTCTTTGTTTTTACAACTTCAACCGACAAATGTGACACATAGTTATAGCACTAGACAGGCCTCAGGAAACAACTTCACATTACCTTTACCTAGAACCAATGCACTCAAAAGGTCAGTTATGTATAGAGCTGTAGCTCACTGGAACAGTCTCCCCTCACACTTGATCACAACCACGGGAATGTCCAGTTTTAAAATGAAACTGAGAGAAGCTGTGTTTCGTCATAATATTATGTTGCAATAGATTACTACTAAATTAGGCAATCATGTCAAGTTGAATTCAAGCATGTTAGTACACCTGCGTTGAACAGTTATGCTTTAGGTTATCTCATGTACACTCTTCTATAATCATGTAACTATTTTATAATCATGGAAAAAACTATATTACTCCACTTGATCATGTCATGTCTATAATCATGTAACTATTTGATAATCATGTAAAAAGCTATGGTAACACTTTACTTGAATAGGTATTCATAAGCGTGACATAACACTGTACTACAGTACAGTACTACTGTTATTGTGTGGATTTTTTCCTAGTCTTCTTTCTTCATCTTCCGGCCGACTTTCGGTTCAAACGTGTGTCTTGATCGGGATCGGTGTGCTATTACTTTTCTCAACAGTGTACGAAAACTACGCAAAATTTTGCCTTGAAGTCAATGGGACGGGCGGGAAAAAAAGAGCGAAAAAGACCAATCATTGGAGTTTAACAAACGTCTACTGCTCAGGCATACTTTCACCTAGAGACTCCATTTAAACTTTAAACAGTAGACACAAGTCTTGTGTATTGTCGTATTACTCCACGTTTTGATAGGTCATATAGTTTTTGATCAATCCCTGTTCAATGACCATGATCATTTTTGGAGAAATTATGAGATTATAATGGGTGTGTATTGGACGGAATGTTCGTGTCAGAGTGCGTGACATCATCGGTTAGAGTGGGAGAGATGCCAGAAAAACTCCAGATTTTTTCTCTTTCCAAACTCGGCCCGGCCACAATTTACACTCTACACACATAATTTTTTCAGAATTTGTAAGACAAACTTGTTATCTCTCTTATCATCTGCTCAAAATATCAGAGAGACTTACAGAATTTAAACTCTGAGCCTCTAAGTGCGGCCACGTCTGTCTCTGCTCCTCATTGACTCCAATATAAATATTTTCTGAGAGAAGCAGAACGGCCTGATGTTTTAAAACTGCCAGCGTCGCCAAAATATTTACTGTAGAAACACCAAATCGTACCAAAAGTTTCAGTAAGTCCTTAGAGCAACGTTGATCTGTGTTTTGTTCTGATAGGAGTTACCGTTTTGTCATGCTAAGCCTAATTGTGAGGCCGGTGCAGAGGCAGAAAATGGCTCTTTTTCTCCACGTTTCTGTCTGTCTCAGCCTGCGGGGGCCCCTATCGCCGTGGTAACCTCTGTGATCCTCAGGCCAGAGCTCGTTAACTTCATAAACAATCCACCTGGCGCTCGTTTAAATGTTTATAAACACAGACACAGCTAAATCAGACTGACACAGGATGCAGCTACTAACTAACTATGTGTCAAGTCAGTCACACACACACACACAGACTCTAGAGCCAGCTTCATGTGATTACAGTCACACACACACACACACACACACACACACACACACACACACACACACACACACACACACACACACACACACACACACACACACACACACACACACACACACCTTCATGTGATTAAAACACAGTTAACGTGCAACAGAATTTAAACTTAAACCATGATTTAATCTGGTTTTAAAGTTAAACCTTGTTGGTGTCAAATGCGTCAAATGCCTCTCGTGGGAGCAGCTGATAGAGTCCCCCCCAGCTGAAAGCAGCCCACCCCACCAGCCAGAGGGTCCAGGACCATAGGGACTGCAGTGGAGGAAGGCTGCCTTAACACCCTGCACAATGGCACCCAGTACACAGAAGTTAGACAGGACCAGTCAGCCCATCACCTGGTCCGTTCAACAAATCAGTTTATGCTACTGTGATTTATGTAGCCTAGTTAAATACTACAGTAATCATCATAGTGTATTGGCAGGAAAGACCATTTAAATCTGTATCAAATATCGATTGATGAATTAATCGATAATTTGCATGTTGGTCTTGGTTAAGTACCACCTTGAAAAAAAAACAATGTTTTGTTGCTTAAGCTATTCAGTCATTCAATGGTATACTAAAATCCATGTGAAAAAAATGCTTCTCACTGTTCTCAGGTCAAATATTTATATGCGATTAAAATGCAATTAATTGCGATTAATTAATTACAAAGCCTCTAATTAATTAGATTAATTGTTTTAATTGAGTCCTGGCCCTATTACACAAGATAAACACACACACACACACACACACACAGTTAACCTAATGTGGTTACAGCTCCTCCATATCAGTGCTTATAGAAAGATGATCATGTGTCTGTCTGATCAGCTCTGTCTTGACCTCAAGATCGTGGGTTTGATTCCCATGTTGACAGAGATGGCAAAATCGGCAGTAGCCGTGGCCCATTCAAAATTTCCCGAGAGGAAATTTTCTAGTTATATATATTATTTTAATTTTTTTAAGTATATATTTTTTTTCTTTTCATGCCTTTATTTGATAGCACAGTTGAGAGACAGGAAATGGGAGGCAGAGAGCGGGGGAATGACACGCAGGGATTCGAACTGGGGCCGCCTGCAGTGAGGACTGTAGTCGCAACACATGGGGCGGGTGCTCTACCAGCTGAGCTTAACACCGCCCCTGACTTCGATATATTGCCATGTGCATGCGCACATGTTTGTTTTCCTCATCGCTGGCCTCCAAACAGGAAGGATGACTGGAGGCTTCACTCTGCATCCGTCTCAGCACCTGGGCCGTTTCTGCCATAGCGGAATGAACGAAGTGAATCCTCTCGTCAGTCATTCAGGATCTTTGTTTCCCAGAATGCATTTTGCGGCAACCGGCAGTGGTAGTGGTAAAGCTAAGCAGCTAAATGCTGTTTTAATTCTCGCTGCAGTGCTGTTATTACGTTACTTTTCAAAGTTTTAATATTTTTTCATGTGAGAAAGTCACAGTGAAGATCCCCAGTCTGTGGTCAGTTTATCCAGATACCGCCTGTTAGGAGATTTCCTCCGACGTTTTTGGAGAAGTGCAGAGCTAATGTGCTAACGTTAGCAGCTGCCGGTCTGCTGAGCTCCGGTCAACCTCTTCATCATCCCGCCCGGGAGAGAAAACGAGCAGTAATTTAGTAATTTATCGGCAGGTTTTGAGAGGTTTACCGCCTTCCGGTTAAATACTTTTTAGGAGATAAATTCGATTAAATCTAACAACTGGAGTTTCAGGTGTGTATTGGACAGGAGAGCTTCACATTGTGTTTTGTTTGTTAGAATATTTAAAAGTTGTAAAAAAAAAAAAATACTCACGAGAAATAAAAGTTTATTGCATTTGAAATTGTGTACTTGCATTGTAATGTTATGGAATATTATTATTACATTAGTGGTTAATTTGGTCTCAAAATAATGTTGACATAATATTGTTTATCTGCAATAATTTGTGGGACAATATCGTCCAGCAAAATGTGTTCTCGTCACAGGCCTACAGTCCGTTCAGGATATGTTAATGACAACTCAAAATGCTACCACTTTACTTGAGTTCACAGAATATCTTCATTATATTGTCATAATGGTGTCGTGACAGTCAGTTTATCCTTCATGATATGTTAATAACAAATAAAAATGCTACCACTTTACTTGAGTTTGCAGAATATCTTCATTACACTGTCATAATGGTGTCGTGACAGTCAGTTTATCCTTCATGACATGTTAATGACAACTCAAAATGCTACCACTTTACTTGAGTTTGCAGAATATCTTCATTATATTGTCATAATTGTGTCGTGACAGTCAGTGTATCCTTCATGATATGTTAATAACAAATAAAAATGCTACCACTTTACTTGAGGTTGCAGAATATCTTCATTACACTGTCATAATGGTGTCACGACAGTCAGTTTTGGGTATCCTGTCAAACATCATGGTCTGTAACCTTGCACATCTAATTATAATAATCATTATGTCAACTTGCCAAAAAAAACAAAAATAGGTGCATATTCCGTTAATGTCAAGTTGTCATGACAAAGACATTTTCTGGTAATGTCACTTTGATTAATGTCAGGTTGTCATAAGAAGGACATCCCGAACAAATTGAATGTCAAGTTGTCATGACAAAGACAACTTCTGGCAATGTCACTTTGATTAATGTCAAGTTGTCATTACAAAAACCGAATGACACTTAATGACAACAGTCATAAACGATTATGACATTTGACATAATGTTTACGACACATTCCTGACAGAGTTATGACACTGTTATGACAGTGTTATGTCAAGCTTATGAATACCTATTCAAGTAAAGTGTTACCAAAGCTATATTATTCCTCTTGATCGTGTTAACTTATTTACATTGTACTACTTAATATGCATTTCTATAATCTTGTTTATATATTCAGGACAAATGATTTTATGTAATTTTTTGTATAAACACTGTATTGTTGGAATAAGTGTTTGATTTAATGTGGACCCCAGGAAGAATAGTCTGCATCATTATGTAGACTAACAGCCTGGTCACACTGGACGCGGAACCGAAGCGCAGCGCCCTGGAGCGGAGGCAGTTTCAGATAGGCGCACATGTTAACCGGTCTGCCTGGTCGCACATCTCGCGCTGTGGAGCGCAGTGCGCGCGCCTGCAGCGCTTCAGATCGGTTCATTTCTATTTTTCACGCGAGCCGCGAGCGCTGAGAGCGCCGTTTCTCAGCTCTCTCATCTAAATGATGATTAACTAAGTTGTTGCTTGTCCATCTATACATATTTGACCGTTGCGTCTGCACATGAAACACACACGTTTAAAATGACGTGTCTGTGGAAAACCGAGTGAATACGAGTAACGACTGCAGTTGATGTCTGACCGGCGCGGAGAGAGGAGGAGAAGTACGCTCCCAGTGCGACCACCCAAGCGCCAGAGAAGCCGCGCGCAGTGCGCGCGCGCAGCTTCCGTGTGCAGTGCGACCAAGGGGTAATGGGGATCCAAAGAATACAATTAACAATAAACAAACACTGAGTGTGTCTAGGTAGGTGTGTGGTAGGCTATTTGTTCAGACAAGTTACAGTGCGTTCACACCGGGCGCAAGGCGAATTTTTCACGCGATAAGATTACATACAAAGTCAATGTAAAGACACGAATGGACAAGAACATGCGAAATTCGCCTGTTCGCGGAAGTTCAAAATATTGAACTCGAGCAAAATATTTGCGCGAATGCCGCGAGTAAAAACAAATATTCCAGCGGGCAAACAAGTAGAGCGAGGCGAATATTTGTCTCGCGCCCGGTGTGAATGGTGTCACACATCTGGCCCCAGGTCTGACATTCAGGGACGAACTGGAGGATAAATCCAGCTCAGATCACTTTAATCATCTTTTCAACATCTTTGTGACATTAATTATAGCCTGTTGCGTTTATGGATCTGTTGGCTCCACTGTTAATAACATATTGATTCGTTTTGTTGGACCAATGTCATCATTTTGTTGTTTGTGGATTTAAATTGAGACTTTGTACATCTGGAAAATGTAAAAATCTAGTGTAACATGTGCAGCTGTGTTCTCATGAATCAAATTTAAAACACACTCACACTTCCTTGGACAAGGTCTCAGTCTCTCAGGTCCACAATGGTCAAACCTGGAGGAGGAAACAAAGTAAGATCAACTTCATCCACCTTCACTCAGTTCATCAGTTAGTCAGAGAGACAGAGACACAGTATGAGAGCTGCTGTTGTCTGTCCATCTGTCCATACCTGAGAGTGTCCAGTCTCCAGTCTGGATCCTCCAGTCCAGCAGACAGCAGCTTCACTCCTGAGTTTCCTGGATGATTGTAGCTCAGGTCCAGCTCTCTCAGATGGGAGGGGTTGGAGCTCAGAGCTGAGGCCAGAGAAGAACAGCCTTCCTCTGTGACCAGACAGTAAGACAACCTGAACACACACACACACACACACACACACACACACACACACACACACACACACACACACACACACACACACACACACACACACACACACACACACACACACACACACACACACACACACACACACAGAAACACAACAGAAAGATTTTTTACTGGCCAAAAATTATGTATAGCTGTTTTGTATATTTTTCATTGTGTTGAACTGTTATAATACACTCATAAGCATTTTTAACACATATCATAGATATTAGCATATTTTTGTGTGGAATAAAGGAGTCAAGTTTGCCTTTTTTCCCTAAAAGGTTTATTTTAGGGATGCACATGGTTAACCGTTTAGTAGGCCACACAGAAGTCATCTCAAAGGTCAAAAAGATCAAGGTTTGTGGTGAGAAACAAACTTTGCTGATGTCCTTTTCCATTAGTTACCTGAACTGTGTTGGTCAGTGGTCACATCAATTCATTATGAACCAGGAAATCATTTTACACTTCTCAATAGCATAAAATATCTCTAAAGTTGTCTTCTGCAGTGATTCCCAAATTAGTCAGCCCCAATTCCTCAAAGTGTCTCAGCTAGGAATTTTCCAATGACATTAGCGTGTGGAAACTTAAAGAGTGGGTGAACATGTAAAAAGCCCTTTTGCCATTCATAATGTCATTGTGGAGCTAGGCCTCAGAGGCTGTTTCAACATCTCTGTGTTAAGGATTTAATTGGTGGGTCTGAAATTAGGGCTGCAATATGTAACAACAGTGTAAGTGTATGCTCATGTTATACTATATATTGCAATTAAATGACGTAAGTTAGTAAGTGACCGATTTTGTTGACAGTGCAAATCCATAATATGTCATGCTTGTGTAACATCACCGCTAGCTAATTGCTTTGCATGTAATCATGACATTGGCATCATTCCATAGGCGGAGTCAATCTAACAGCTCAATGATAATCCACAACCAGGTAATATTTTATGTGCACCAATAGGTGGTGATCCATAGAACGAATCGCCTTGTTGTTTATAACTACTTCCGGGTAGAAAACCAGCATGAGAACAATAGTGACGGACGAGAGTTTCTCTATATTTATCTAATTTTTCATGTCACTATATCGCCATCCATCCATCCATCCATCCATTGTCCGCCGCATTATCCGAGTCCGGGTCGCGGGGGCAGCAGTCGGAGCAGGGATCCCCAGACTTCCCTCTCCCCGGACACTTCCTCCAGCTCTTCCGGGGGGACCCCAAGGCGTTCCCAGGCCAGCCGAGTGACGTAGTCACCCCAGCATGTCCTGGGTCTTCCTCGGGGCCTCCTCCCGGTGGGACATGCCCGGAACACCTCACGAGGGAGGCGTCCAGGGGGCATCCTATACAGGTGCCCGAGCCACCTCAGCTGACTCCTCTCGATGTGGAGGAGCAGCGGCTCTACTCCGAGCTCCTCCCGGGTGACAGAGCTCCTCACCCTATCTCTAAGGGAGCGCCCCGCCACCCTGCGGAGGAAACTCATTTCGGCCGCTTGTATCCGGGATCCTGTCCTTTCGGTCATGACCCAGAGTTCATGACCATAGGTGAGGGTGGGAACGTAGATCGACCGGTAAATCGAGAGCTTTGCCTTTCGGCCCAGCTCCTTCTTCACCACGACGAACCGATACAATGACCGCATTACTGCGGCCGCCGCACCGATCCGCCTGTCGATCTCGCGCTCCGTTCTCCCCCCACTCGTGAACAAGACCCCAAGATACTTAAACTCCTCCACCTGAGGCAGGAACTCTCCCCCGACCTGGAGGGTGCAAGCCACCTTTTTCCGGTCGAGAACCATGGCCTCGGACTTAGAGGTGCTGATTCTCATCCCAGCTGCTTCACACTCGGCTGCAAACCGCCCCAGTGCATGCTGAAGGTCCTGGCTCGAGGGAGCCAACAAGACCACATCATCTGCAAAAAGCAGAGATGAGATCAAGTGGCTCCCGAACCGTACCCCCTCCGGCACTTGGCTGCGCCTAGAAATTCTGTCCATAAAGATAATGAACAGAACCGGTGACAAAGGGCAGCCCTGCCGGAGTCCAACACGCACCGGGAACAGGTCTGACTTACTGCCGGCCATGCGAACCAAGCTCCTGCTCCGGTCATACAGGGACCGTACAGCCCTCAGCAGAGGGCCCCCGATCCCATACTCTCGGAGCACCTCCCACAGGATGCCACGTGGGACACGATCGAAAGCCTTCTCCAGATCCACAAAACACATGTGGACTGGTTGGGCAAACTCCCATGCGCCCTCGAGCACCCTTCGGAGGGTGTAGAGCTGGTCCAGCGTTCCACAGCCAGGGCGAAAACCGCATTGTTACTCCTGAATCCGAGGTTCGACTATCGGCCGAATTCTCCTCTCCAGCACCCTGGAATAGACTTTCCCCGGGAGGCTGAGGAGTGTGATCCCCCGGTAGTTGGAACACACCCTCCGGTCCCCCTTTTTGAAGAGAGGGACCACCACCCCGGTCTGCCAGTCCAGAGGCACTGTCCCCGACTGCCACGCGATGCTGCAGAGGCGTGTCAGCCACGACAGCCCCGCAACATCCAGAGACTTGAGGCACTCAGGGCGGATCTCATCCACCCCCGGTGCCTTGCCACTGAGGAGCTTCCTGACTACCTCAGTGACTTCAGCTTGGGTGATGAATGAATCGACCTCTGAGTCCCCAGCCTCTGCTTCCTCGATGGAAGGCGTGTCAGTGGGATTGAGGAGATCCTCGAAGTATTCCTTCCACCGCCCGACGATATCCCCAGTCGAGGTCAACAGCTCCCCTCCTCCACTGTAAACAGTGTTGGCGGAGCACTGCTTCCCCTTCCTGAGGCACCGGATGGTTTGCCAGAATTTCCTCGAGGCCGACCGGTAGTCCTCCTCCATGGCCTCCCCGAACTTTTCCCAGACCCGAGTTTTTGCTTCCGCGACCGCCTGGGCCGCTGTCCGCTTGGCCTTCCGGTACCCGTCAGCTGCCTCGGGGGTCCCCCGAGCTAGCCAGGCTCGGTAGGACTCCTTCTTCAGCTTGACGGCATCCCTTACTTCCGGGCTCCACCACCGGGTTCGGGGATTGCCGCCGCGACAGGCGCCGGAGACCTTATGGCCACAGCTCCGGACGGCCGCGTCAACAATGGAAGTGGAGAACATGGTCCATTCGGACTCAATGTCTCCGGCCTCCCTCGGAATCTGGTCAAAGCTCTCCCGGAGGTGGGAGTTGAAGACCTCCCTGACATGGGATTCTGCCAGACGTTCCCAGCAGACCCTCACGATACGCTTGGGTCTTCCAGGTCTGACCAGCTTCCTCCCCTGCCAGCGGATCCAACTCACCACCAGGTGGTGATCAGTTGACAGCTCAGCCCCTCTCTTCACCCGAGTGTCCAAGACATACGGCCGGAGGTCAGATGACACGACTACAAAGTCGATCATTGACCTCCGTCCTAGGGTGTCCTGGTGCCACGTGCACTGATGGACACCCTTATGCTCGAACATGGTGTTTGTTATGGACAGACTGTGGCTAGCACAGAAGTCCAATAACAAAACACCGCTCGGGTTCAGATCGGGGAGGCCGTTCCTCCCAATCACACCTCTCCAGGTAACACTGTCGCTGCCCACGTGAGCGTTGAAGTCTCCCAACAGAACGATGGAGTCCCCAGTTGGGGCACTTTCCAGCACCCCTCCCAGGGCCTCCAGGAAGGCCGGGTACTCTGCACTGCCGTTTGGCCCGTAGGCCGAAACGACAGTGAGAGACCTATCCCCGACCCGAAGGCGCAGGGAAGCGACCCTCTCGTTAAGTGGGGAGAACTCCAACACATGGCGGCTGAGCTGGGGAGCTATGAGCAAGCCCACACCAGCTCGCCGCCTCTCACCATGGGCAACTCCAGAGTGGAAGAGAGTCCAACCTCTCTCAAGGAGTTGGGTTCCAGAGCCCAGGCTGTGCGTGGAGGTGAGCCCGACTATCTCTAGTCGATACCTCTCAGCCTCCCGCACAAGCTCAGGCTCTTTCCCCCCCAGCGAGGTGACATTCCATGTCCCTAAAGCCAGAGTCGTCATCCGGGGATTGGGTCGCCGGGGCCCCCGCCCACGGCTGCCACCCATATCACACGGCACCTGCCCCTTATGTACCCTCCCGCGGGTGGTGGGCCTACGGGAGGGCGGGCCCACGTCGCTCGTTCGGGCTGCGTGGGCCAAGACCCGGCCACCAGACGCTCGCCTGCGAGCCCCAACCCCAGGCCTGGCTCCAGGGTGGGGCCCCGGTAACGCCAGTCCGGGCGACGTACACGTCCTTGCTGTTACTTTTTTTCATAAGGGGCTTTAGACTAATCTGATGTTTGTAAAGTTTATAAAACCAATGATTGGACAAACATTACTATTTCTGTGTGCACATTCAACGGTTAGCTACCTGTTTAACTTTAATAACTCAGTGACTCAATAAACGGTCCATGAAAAAATATTTTCTGCAGCGGATATCTGAGTTCCAACATGACTGAGCTAACTGGAGTAGTTTCATGTCCCACAACGGGAGGGTTTTAACAGCTGACGTCCTGTGTTAGCTTAGCTACCGCCGTTATCTTAGCTACCGCCGTTAGCTTAGCTGCTGCCGTTAGCTTAGCTACCGTTAGCTGTCCCTGTCAGCTGAGCCACTGATGCTTTCTAGACACTGTGATTCCCCCAAACTGAATAGATACAACACATAGCAACACAAAACACACACACAGAAATAGTAATGTTTCTTCAATCATTTCAGATTTGTCTAAACGGTGATAGGGCGTGAAAAATATGATATATATATAGCTAAACTCTCGTTCGTTACTACTGATCTCATTCAAATTACGTGCTGGTTTTCTACCCGGAAGTAGAATGTAAACAACAAGGAGATTCGGTCTATACACACTGAGGAAAAGTGAAAAAAAAGGCCAGCAGAGTGGAGAGACTGGACTGGAACAAAAACCAACCGCCTCGCTTTCATCTGTGGAGTATTTGCAGCTCGGAGCTGATCAGGAAGGGTGGAGGATCGGGCGGAGGATCAGACGGACGGTGGGTCGGTAAGACGGCCGAGGCAGACGGGGCGTCTCAGACTTGTGGCGCATCATTGAAAAGTTGCATTTGCCTCGGTCGTCTTATGACACCTCTTCCTCCGCCACGCGGCTGGTGGGAATTACATCACCATGTTTTATGTTTGTTTGCAATGTCAAACATGGTCACATTTTTTCACAACTAAAGCTAATCCATAGCTGGTATTATCCCTCACAACAGATAATACTGTAAATGGGTGGGAGTGACTGAGTGAGGAGGAGGAGGATTTCATTTATTGCGGTGATTGGTGATATTGATCAGGCCTGTGGGGCCCCTCTGTGTGGAGTTTGCATGTTCCCCCTGTGCATGTGGGTTCTCTCTGGGTACTCAGGCTTCCTCCCACAGACCAAAGACATGCAGGTGAGGTTAATTGGTGACTCTAACTCTGATAGGTGTGAGTGTGAACGGTTGTTAACCCTGCGATAGACTGGCGACCTGTCCAGGGTGTACCCCGCCTGAAGGCTCCAGCTCACCTGCAACCTTAGTGCAGGATAAGCAGTATAGAAAATGAATGAATGAATATTGGTCAGGGGCAGGGGCGGACAGGCCATCTGTGTATTCTGGAGAATCACAGAACTGCTGGTAGTCCAGGACAGCCAGCGGCTGCCACACAGTCACCGTTTTTTTTCTTTTTTTCTTTTTTTTCTGTGATCTACCTGTTGACCCTTAAGCCACTTGTGATTGTTTAGTTATGCTTGCAGACAGAGCCAGCCCAAAGCATAAGCAAACTTAACACCTGCTTAGGGCCCCATGCCCACTGGGACCCCAAAATACAATTAACTTTTTTAAATCTGTAGTGCGTAACTTCTGCGATCCCTACAGAAATCCTGCATGATTACAATTACCCTTAGTTGTTTTTTGTACACTTCAAGTTGTTGTTGCACATTTGTGCACAAAAGCAGATGACGTGTTTACAGCAAATGCATTGTTTATTGGTTTATTTTGTTACTTTTTGTAGGCCTAGTTCATAGCATCACACTTGAGTACTATATCATTTGAATGTTAAGTGTAAATCAACCCCAGGCTGCACATTCAGCTGAATTTGGTACCATTTCTGATTAAAAAAAAAAGACATAGGCTAGATGTGTAAAAAGAAGTTAGGCTAGGATGATGATTCGTAATGACTGATTAGAAAAATTAAATTAAAGTTTGTAGTAGGTATGTAAATAATCAATAATCAGTATTTTTGGCAGTAATAGCAGGCCCCAAATTAACATTTTGCTTGGAGGGCTTGTGTGCAAAGTTTATCCCCGTATTGATTGAAACCCGAAGTGGCCCGACACATGGGTGCTGAAGCCTGGACCCGACAAGCCGCCCGACTCACTAGCATTGGTTGAGTGAGGTATTATTAAAGAGTAAGGTAAGCTTTGTTGAATCACTGCAGAAGACAACTTTAGAGATATTTTATGCTATTGAGAAGTGTAAAATGACACCCTAGCTAAATTTTCTATTTAACCTTCATAGATAACAAATCCAGTGAGAAACGAACCTTCGCTCTCCACGGTCACGGAACTTCTGTAAATGACCCAACTATTATTTATACTGTATTCACTCCTTTTTGATACATTCATGAGTTGATTTAGATTATGCATTTGTATCTCATTATTGTAATGGGTCCTAATTATTATGCTTTTTTATGATCTACATTATTTTTTCATTTTTTCATCTATATTGTCTCCTATCATGAGAGTTTACGCTTGTCAGATGATGGAATTTGCATTACTCTTTATATCTTTCTCATGCTATTGATGGTATTTTTATGAACGTGCCTTTTATAGATGAGCTTGTAAATAGGCTTTATGCACAGCTCCACTACTTCCTGGATTTAAACAAGCTCCTTTATTTCCTGTTTTATGCCCTATTCGCACGGGATTAGTATTATCTGGGGACGTCTGGTAATTTGTAAATTATCCCCCCACGTCTGTGTTTCTTGCGGTGCATTCGCAAGGGATAAGTGATGTCTGTATTTTTACTCGAATTTACTGACATTAAGGCTCCGATATGACGTCAAAGCTGTGCACGTCGTAACATCCGCTGCTGCATGGACCGCGGAACGCATCTGGACAAGGGGGGGCCATAACTTCGAGTCAAGCGGGGGGAGAGAGAGAGGGGGGGGGGTGTCCTTGTACCGGGGGTTATTGTTACCAAGGATACGGAAATAAAAGTAGCGAAGCTCCGGACAGAGTTGCGGTGATTGTATCCAGTTTATGAAACATTATGAAAACACATGAGTCTATCACAACAACAGATTTTCCGGGATCGATCAAATCCATTGGATCATCACGCTGATTATCCATACCAGAGGTAGGCTTAGGCTGCCGGTTCTCACAGCCCGGACTTCTGCCAATTGTTTCTTCTTTTGTGTGTGTGTGTGTGTGTGTGTGTGTGTGTGTGTGTGTGTGTGTGTGTGTGTGTGTGTGTGTGTGTGTGTGTGTGTGTGTGTGTGCCGAGCGGACCCGTCTAGAGAGACGCGCGTTTATATGGGACAGGCTTTTATTTAATTTAGAACAAACCTTATGCTCCGATAAGATGGAAAATATAGGCTATAGCCTAGTCTAATATAATAAAAATGGTTCTGTTGCTTGGCCACTGTTTAAAAGAGTCAGAATATAAGGAAAGAATCCAGAGCAGCATCATTTACAAGTTTAATCAGCACCAATTAAACTTCTTCTAAATAAACGTAAACATTCAATAACTCGGGTCAGGTCGGACCGCAGGCTTCTTTTTTTTCTTCATCACAGGAGAATAAATAAGGTGTGCGCTGCGCTCACCTCGCTACTCTCTGCGGTGCTCTGGTTGTGATTTGTCTGCTGCCTTGAATTCGCCTTTTACACATGCCATATTGTTTATCAAAACAATGCACTTGATAGACTCACGAATTCAAATCGAAATGCAGCACTCAGTGACAGTTTTTATTTTATCGGCAGCAGTGAAGGTGTGTGTGGTGGTGACTTGGCTCTTAAAAACACAGATACAACAAAAAATGCCCCTCAATTACTGAGATGCAGATTCGCACGGGACTAGTTTTACCACGGGACGTCGGTCTTTGGTGAAATATAGTAGGTAATTTGCGGGGGAATTTTTACTTACGGTACTTTTTTACTGACATGGCGCATTCGCACGGGATTAAGATCACAGACGTCCTCCGCAATTGTTACACATTACCAGAGGTCCCCAGGTAATACTAATCCCGTGCGAATTGGGCTTTACATTATTGGACAAACTGATTAATCTAGGTGTGTCTGACTCTGACCTCAGTAGTCACAACAATGGTCAGACACACCTGGATTAATCAGTTTGTATCTCATTGATTGATTGATTGATTGATTGATTGTGGGTCTTGTACTGATAACAGTAACTGTCGTAAAGAGAGGCGGAGCCAATGTTGATTTACGGCTGCTGTAAGTCAGTGTAACAGAGCGCGTTCTAACAGTAAACAGCACAAACCTGATAGTCACTTGTGAGACTCTTATTTAACACAATAACAATACATGGTACCAGGAATTATTGAACTCACGATAAGGACATACTACGACGATGGAGGGGATAAAGCCGCCCGGTTATCTACAGCTGGATGGGAATGTGGATGAAAACTGGCGGTCCTTCAAGCAACGTTTTCTTCTCTACCTCACGGCAATCGGGGCCTCGTCTAATTCAGGAGAACGTAATGTGGCTTTGTTGCTGACAGTGGCTGGCCCGCAGGCTATTGAGGTGTATAATACATTCACGTTGGATGAGAAAGAAGATGATGATCTGGATCTGGACACGGTGCTGGGACTTTTCGATGACTACTGCACACCCCGAAAAAATGAAGTCTATGAGAGATATGTTTTTCGCTCTCGTATGCAAAAACAGGGTGAGTCCTTTGGTGCTTTTTTAACTGACTTGAAGACCAAAGCACAAACATGCAACTTTGGAGAACTTAAGGACTCAATGATACGTGATCAAGTCGTGTTTGGAATAAATGACAAGCGGGTGAGAGAAAAAATGCTGAGCGACAGTAACCTCACTTTAGACGGCGCCGTGAAACTTTGTCACGCGAGTGAACTTTCTGCCATGCACGCAAAAACTTTTGGACAGAGTAACACCGCAGCGACCGGCGGCACGTGTACAATGGCAATGGGTTCGAGTACGCTGGGACTGGAGAACATGTCGGTGGACGTTGTAAACAAAACGGACACGGGACGGCGTACAGAGCCACGGAATATGATGCCTTACGACTGCAGGCGGTGCGGTAACAGACATGCAGCCCGGCAGTGTCCGGCATACGGTAAAACTTGTGCAAAATGCAGAGGCAGGAACCACTTTGCTAAGATGTGCTTCTGGACTGAAAAGACTGAAAGTAAAAAGACAGTGCATGCGGTTGACACAGAAGAGGCGCTGTTTATTGGAACAGTGCAAAGTGACTCAAAACCGGCTGTGGATGGATCAACTGTGCATACAGTGGAGCTACAGAATGAAGTTTGGATAGCTCCTCTGCTGGTAAATAACACCATAGTTCCTTTTAAGCTTGACACAGGGGCTAAGGCAAACCTAATAAGCTGGAGTGATGCACAGAATCTGAAGGTGAGACCCAAGATATTGAACAAAACAGTGGCTTTGAAGGCATATAATGGACAGAGCATAGAGACAAAAGGAACATGCAGGCTGACAATTAAGCACAAGAACCGCCTTCATCATGTGATGTTCACTGTTGTACCTGACGGACACGAGACACTATTGGGGGATAAAGCATGTGTGGATTTGGGCTTGGTTAAACGAGTCTACGCCATCAATGAAATGGCAGATGTGCAAAGTGCCCCACTAAGCAGTACAGATCTGTCTCATGATACCATAATACACAAATATGCAGATGTATTTCAGGGCTTTGGAGCGCTGCCCTTCACATACTCCATCAAACTGAGAGAGGATGCGCAACCTGTGATCCACGCACCCAGAAGAGTCCCGGTAGCTCTCCGTGACAGACTGAAGGCAGAACTAGACCGCATGGTGAGCCTGGCTGTCATAAAGAGGGTAGAAGAGCCCACTGACTGGGTAAATTCTATGGTCTGTGTCAACTCAAAGAAAAATGACAAACTCCGAGTTTGCATGGACCCAAAGGACCTTAATGCTAACATTAAAAGAGAACACTATCAGATACCAAAAAGGGAGGAAATAATTAGCGAAATGACAGGAGCAAAGTACTTTTCTAAGATGGACGCCTCACATGGTTTTTGGCAACTAAAGATCGACAAGGAGAGTGCCAAGCTATGCACCTTTAATACTCCATTTGGCAGGTACTCATACCAACGTTTGCCCTTTGGAATTAGTTCTGCCCCTGAAATCTTCCACCGTGCGATGGAGCAAATCATTGAGGGGCTGGACGGTGTGCGGGTGTATGTGGATGATCTGGTTGTGTGGGGCGCCACACAGAAAGAGCATGACACCAGACTGGAGAAGACACTCAAGAGGATACAAGAGTATGGACTCAAATTAAACAGAGAAAAATGTCAGTTCAGTGTCAGTGAAATCAAGTTCCTTGGAGACAAGATCACCACAGCTGGAGTTCTACCAGATGAGGTAAAAGTAAAAGCTATACATGACATGGAGAAGCCAAAAGACAGAAAAGGGGTACAGAGGGCCCTTGGAATGCTGAACTATCTGGGGAAATTTGTGCCAAATTTAGCTGTGAAAACTGCTAATCTAAGAAAGCTATTACATCGTGAGACACACTTCCAGTGGGCACAGGAACATGACACAGAATGGAAGGAACTGTTAAGTGCTCTAGCAAGTGAACCCCTACTGAAGTTCTTCTGTCCTGAAAAGAAAACAAAAGTTTCTACAGACGCCTCAAAAGATGGTCTGGGGGCCGTCCTCCTCCAGGAGGATGAGGGAGCATGGCATCCAGTAGCGTATGCATCACGCTCAATGACGGCTGCAGAGTGCAGATATGCACAAATAGAAAAGGAATGCCTTGGTTTGGCTTTTGGCTGTGAAAAATTTCATACTTACATTTATGGACTTCCTAAGATTATCCTTGAAACAGACCACAAGCCACTGCTCGGGATTGCTAAGAAGAACCTGTGTGACATGTCGCCAAGGATACAGAGGCTTATGATGAAACTGCAGCGTTATGATTATGAACTCACATATGTACCGGGCACACAAATGTTCATTGCAGATACGTTGTCCAGAGCTGCACCTAATGTCATACATGACACTGCGACAGATGAGGACGTGGTTCTTCATGTTGATATGGTCTATGCAGCGTTGCCGGCCACACAGGAACAGCTGTCAAAGATAGCCACAGAAACAGCAAAGGACCCCATTCTGCTGACGGTGATGAGAAATCTAAGAGAGGGGTGGAAGAAGGGGTCATGTAAACAATATTATCACATTCAGCCAGAGCTCTCTGTGGTGGATGGACTTCTGCTTAAATGTGACAGGATTGTCGTGCCCACATCAATGCGTAGAGAAATGCTCACCAGAATACACGAAGGGCATCTGGGTGCAGAAAAGTCAAAAAGGAGAGCACGCGAGGCCCTTTACTGGCCAAATATGAACTCTGATATTGACCAGCTGGTCAGTGAGTGTGCTACATGTCAGGAGCATCATTACAAGCAAACAAAGGAACCCCTCATTACCACAGAGCTCCCATCACAGCCTTGGGAGAAGGTAGGAACTGACATATTTCACTATGAGGGCAAAGACTATTTGCTAGTAATAGATTACTATTCAAATTATCCAGAGACATATCTATTACCTAGCATCACATCAAGAGCAGTAATAAGTCAGCTGAAGGCAATCTTTTCCAGGCAGGGCATCCCACTAACTCTGGTTTCTGACAATGGTCCTGCCTATGCAAGTCATGAGTTTCAGGTGTTTGTGTCAGAGTATGAGTTCAATCATGTAACTTCCAGTCCTCTTTATCCGCAGGCCAACGGAAAGGCTGAGAAAGGAGTACAGATTGTGAAAAGACTATTAAAAAAGGCAGCGCATAGCAATACTGACCCATACCTGGCCCTGATGTCATACAGAGCAGCCCCGCTGGAAAGTGGCAAGTCACCAGCTGAGCTGTTGCTGGGGCGCAAGATCCGTACTAGACTGCCCAGTCACATCACACACATACCTGAACACAGAGATGAGGTGTGGTCGGAGAAAGCCAGAAGACTACAACAGAAACAAAAGGCATGTCATGATCGCACGGCCACTGCTCTAGTGCCACTACAGGAAAAGGATATGGTTCGCATGGAAGGACCTGGATCATGGGACAGACGAGCTGTCGTTTTGCAACAGGTTGCTCCCAGGTCATACAATGTCGTGACAGAGAATGGTGATGTCTTTCGCAGAAACAGGAGGCATCTGTTGAAAACCACAGAGCCATGGCAACAACAGGTGGTCAGAGAGGATGACCTAAGGCTGGAGAACAGGCTAAACGAGCAGGGAAAAGATGAAGGACACAATAGTGACAATGTAACAGAAGTCCCGTGCCATGCAGATGAGATGGTAAGGGACACATCCAAAATGATGCAACAGTATATGCAGCTACGCAGGTCAGAGCGGACCAGAAAGCCTGTGGTAAAACTGGACCTGTAGTTGTGACTACAGAGACATAACAGTCATTGACTCTTGGGCGTGGGTAGTGTTCATAATTTACCTGCTATATTTCAAAAGGAGTGTTCATAAGTCACATGCAGATGTTTTAAAGGTGCAGTATATGCTGCTTGTTTCTATATGCCTTTCCTTGCTGTTGTTTTAAAAGCAGCGTTCATAAGTCACATGCAGATGTTTTAAAGGTGAAGATTATACTGCTTGTTTCTATATGCCTATTATTATTGTTGTTGTTCTTTTTATGAAAAGCTCTGTGTATATGTTTATGTTTATGAAGAGGGAAGATGTACTGATAACAGTAACTGTCGTAAAGAGAGGCGGAGCCAATGTTGATTTACGGCTGCTGTAAGTCAGTGTAACAGAGCGCGTTCTAACAGTAAACAGCACAAACCTGATAGTCACTTGTGAGACTCTTATTTAACACAATAACAATACAGGTCTGTCAGGATCATGATGTCATTCACCTTGTCTATTAAAGCACACACCTAATGACAATCAAGAGCAAATCTGATGGAAGGAACATATGAAACGCGTTGTTTGCCCCTTCTGTTTTTACTTTTGATAATAAATCTTGTCTATCCTATGCTCTAGTGTGCGCTGGAAGTTTTTTTTTAATTTTTACTGTGATTTATCTTGCAGCAGCTGGCACCTAGAAGAAGCACTTAGTTGCTGTGCACAGGACTTACAAACTTTATCATAAAAGATATATGAAACCTTGCTAAATTCACCCAACCTGAGAGTCTCCAGTTTACAGTGTGGACTCTCCAGTCCACCAGACAACAGCTTCACTCCTGAGTCCTTCAGGTCGTTGTCACGTAGGTCCAGGTGTCTCAGACTAGAGGACTGGGAGCTGAGGACTGAGGACAGAGCTTCACAACTTCTCTCTGAGAGGTTACAGCAGCTCAGCATGAAAGGAGAAAAAGACAGAAGGTACCAATAACACGTGCTTGTTTGACTTGACAAAAGACAAAAAGTTGATCAAGATTGATATCTCTACACTTACAGAGCTTTGTTGGAGGCTTTGACCACTGGCAGCAGCCTCAGAAGAGCCTCCTCTGAACCAGAGTATTTCTTCAGGTCAAACTCGTCCAGATCTTCATCTGATGACAGTAGGATGAAGACCAGAGCCGACCACTGAGCAGGAGACAGTTCATCTGTGGAGAGACGTCCTGATCTCAGGGACTGTTGGATCTCCTCCACTAGAGAACGATCATTCAGTTCATTCAGACAGTGGAACAGGTTAATGCTTTTCTCTGCAGAATTAGAGGAAGTCTCAGTGATCTTTTTCTTGATGTACTGGACTGTTTCCTGATTGGTTTGTGAGCTACTTCCTGTCTTTGACGTTAGACCTCGTAGGAGAGTCTGATTGGTCTCCAGTGAAAGACCCAGGAGGAAGCGGAGGAACAAGTCCAGGTGTCCATTTGGACTCTGTAAGGCCTCGTACACAGCACTCTGGTAGAAAGATGTTGATTTGTCACCAAACACTTGAGACCACCAGGGGTTTGTATGTTTTTGTGACATCAGATTGATTCCAGAGTTGATGAAGGTCAGATGGACATGAAGAGCAGCCAGAAACTCCTGAACACTCAGATGGACGAAGCAGAACACCTTGTCCTGGTACAGGCCTCTCTCCTCTTTAAAAATCTGTGTGAACACTCCTGAGTACACTGAGGCTGCTCTGATATTGATGCCACACTCTGTCAGGTCTGATTCATAGAAGATCAGGTTTCCTTTCTGCAGCTGCTCAAAAGCCAGTTTTCCCAGAGACTCAATCATCTCCCTGCTCTCTGGACTCCAGTGTGTATCTGTCTCAGCTCCTCCATCATACTTTACATTCTTCACTTTGGACTGAACCACCAGGAAGTGGATGTACATCTCAGTCAGGGTCTTGGGCAGCTCTCCTCCCTCTCTGGTCTTCAACAACTCCTCCAGAACTGTAGCAGTGATCCAGCAGAAGACTGGGATGTGGCACATGATGTGGAGGCTTCGTGATGTCTTGATGTGGGAAATGATCTCTCTGGCCTGCTCCTCATCTCTGAACCTCTTCCTGAAGTACTCCTCTTTCTGTGGGTCAGTGAACCCTCTGACTTCTGTCACCATGTCAACACACTCAGGAGGGATGTGATTGGCTGCTGCAGGTCGTGTGGTTATCCAGAGGCGAGCAGAGGGAAGCAGTTTCCCCCTGATGAGGTTGGTCAGCAGCACGTTGACTGAGTTGGACTCTGTCACATCAGTCAGGATCTCAGTGTTGTGGAAGTCCAGAGAAAATCTGCACTCGTCCAGACCGTCAAAGATGAAGACAACCTGGAACTGAACAAACTTGCAGATTCCTGCTTGTTTGATTCCAGAGAAGAAGTGGTGAACAAGTTCCACCAAGCTGAACTTTTTCTCTTTCAACACATTCAGCTCTCTGAAGGTGAATGGAAATGTGAAGTGTATGTCCTGGTTGTCTTTGTCTTCAGCCCAGTCCAGAGTGAACTTCTGCGTTAAGACTGTTTTCCCAATGCCAGCCACTCCCTTTGTCATCACTGTTCTGATTGGTCGGTCTCTTCCTGGTAGGACTTTAAAGATGTCTTCTCTTCTGATGGTTGTTTCTGGTCTGTCTGGTTTCCTGGAGACTGATTCAATCTGTCTGACCTCATGTTCATCATCAGCCCCTCCCTCTGTGATGTAGAGCTCTGTGTAGATCTGGTTCAGAAGAGTTGGGTTTCCTGCTTTAGAGATCCCCTCAAACACACACTGGAACTTCTTCTTCAGGTTCAATTTGTGTTGTGGACAAACTGCAACTTGACTTTCTAAATGGAGAAAAAAGATAATATTTTAACATATAGTAATTGCACAAATGAGTGGCCATTATTATTTAGAAAAAAAAGTTTGTAAAAGTCATTTCAGTCAATCATTGATCATATCATTGGAAATCCTGATTAGTCACCTTTACAACGAGGTACAACTTTAAGGATTGTGAATCCATGGAATGAGAGCAACAATTGGCTTTATGCACAGCTCCACTTACTTCCTGAAATAAGCCAGCTCCTTTATTACCTGTCTTACATTATTGGACCAATTGATTAATCCAGGTGTGTCTGACCTCACAACAATGGTCAGACACACCTGGATTAATCAATTGGTCCAATAATGTAAGACAGGTAATAAAGGAGCTGGCTTATTTCAGGAAGTAAGTGGAGCTGTGCATAAAGCCAATTGAACACTTGTGGAAATTGCCGGCGTGCTGCACGTGCTAGAGTCACCAACACAACTACACTGGTTGACCTTCAATAACTCCTGGTTGAGTAATGGGATGTCATCCTACAGCTAAATGTGACCAAACCAGTGACCAGCATGTTGAGTTGCCAAGCTGTTGTGTTCCACACACTACTGAGGTCCCAGACAGTCAAAAATGAATGAAGTGTAAAAATGGCATGTAACATGTAGTTTTTTCCCCATGTGGAAGAGTGCAATCCTCCAATCTGCCAAGCAAATCTGGACGCATGGCAGGTCAGTCGTACATTTGTGACTGACACACACATGACAGCACGGGAAGCTCAAAACAAGAGTGACCAACAGGAGAATATTGTGGAGGTCTTGGTACATTTTTTTTAGGGACGTTACTCTCATGTTTAGCCGTGTTGCTCACGGATACTCGATCCTTACAAGTTATACCTTGATGTGACTAATCAGGCTTTCCAACGATGTAAAATCCAACACCAATTGGTATTATTAAAGGGGAGAAATGGTTGACTGAACTGATGTTTGAAGAGTTTATTTCACTTTATCTCTTCAGATAAAACGTTCCATTCCTCTAAAATCTTTAGATAAATCATCTTACTGATCTGCAGACAGTAAGCCAGTTCCTCCTGCCTACTATTTGTTGGAAATCTGTGAAGTGAAGCGATACATTTAGGGAAAAGGTACCTGGGGTCCAGTGACGTGCAGTCAGGGGAGGCAGTGCCTCACGTAGGCTGTCAGGAAAAATAAAATTATTTAGTTAATCTAAGATTGAATTATTATTTTTTTTATTTCAGATAACTTTACTTACTACTAGGTTTAAATGTGTTAGCATTTGGTGATTTTCATAGTCTCACTAGAATTTGTATTTCTGCTGAAAGTAGCTGAGCACCATTGCTGAATTAGCAAACGCAATTGACAAATAGTGCAAGTAGTGATCAACATGCAAAGGTATGACCAAGGTCTCTCAAAAACAAAAATTGCCTAGTGAAATGGGCGAGCAGGCTGATTGGTGAGGCCCAGCTCTACCCACCATCTCTGTACACTAAGCAGGTACAGAGGATGGCTGGCTCCATCTTGAATGATGGCTCCCACCCCCTCAATGTTGAGTTTCAACTGCTCCCATCAGGCAGGAGGCTGAAAGTACTAGCCTGTAAAACCAAGTGGTACAAAAATAGTTTTATTCCATCAGCCATCAGCCACATCAACATGGGGAAGAAATCTTGAAAGCTGTTGGTTTTTATTTGGTTTTTATACGGTTGTATTGAGTTGTGGTTTTATTTGATTCATTTAATCTTTTACCCCCGAGCACTGTTGTCACTTTATTTGTATGTCCTGTCGCATGAACTGTGCTGTTTGTTTGTCTTTTAATGTCATGTAAATCACTGCAAACAAAATTTACCTGAGGGTACAAATAAAGTAACCTTTGAACTTTTGAAGGAAGGAATCGAACCCACAAGCTCATGGTCAGTAGACCTTTAGGATCATCAGCCCAGTGATCTAACCACCTGACTACAGTTGCATTCTATGAGAAGCAGGTAAAAGAAACCCCTGTAAAAAAAAAACTGACGTTTGCTTAAAAAAGAAAAGAAAAGTGTAGATAGAAAGAGGTAAAGAGAAAAGTTGGGGGGCATATGCATTATCAAGGTTGCTCATGCATCACATAATATGCAGAATTTCTCACTGCCATGAATTATAGACTGTGGAATGATAGCTGAATGGTAGAAAGTTTTTTTTTCTTAAGTAACAAGCAATCAATGAGTCTCTTAACGAACACCTGTAGCTAATTGAAAGCGGGGAGGGGAGGTGAACTCTGTCTGTGACGTCCATTAGTGGGCAGCACAGGACAAGAAATGATGGATACAAATCATTTAAGACTTTTGTTTTTCTCTGCTGCTTTCTTAGTTTTCAAAGTTCCAGTGCATTTAAATCTTAGAGCAGTCGTATAAACAAGAAACATGTTAACACAAACCAAGATAGAAAGGGGTAAAGAGGAAAGGTGGGGGGGCATATGCATTATCATGGTTGCTCTTGCATTTAAAAATAAGCCAGACCAAGTGGTATTAGTTTAAGTTCAAAGAGGCTGACAAACTAACAAGACTGCTCAGGTGGGATTTAAACCAGTAATCTTGGGGTGGGTAAGCAGCTACCTTAACCACTGGACTATAGCAACACCTAAGGATGCTGGAGGCTGAGACTTTGATGAATGTGAGATCATTCAATGATAGCTGGAAGGTTAGCAAAATAGTGGAAAAAAAACAAGAAGTAGAAAAAAGGGGACTTCTGTACAAAGTATTAGTTTAAATTCAAAGAGACCGGTAAACTAACGAAGTGTTAAGACCCGTCACTCACATTTATAGCGATTATACACTTAATAGAAATTCATGGGTAGTATATTCAGATTTTGCCAATAAACTTTGCCAATTATTACACACTCCGAACTATTTGAATTTGTGGAAAAGGGGCAGAATATGTCTCCTTTAAAACATTATGCAGTGGATGGTTTTCCTGGCTCAGGATCAGTTTTAATTTTGAACTAGTTCTCTTCTCAACAATAACCTCAAGACACTCTGGGACTAGGCCAATGACTGATCCTGGTCCTTTTGATCATCTTGATTGAAGTTAAATCCTAGACTAAAATTTAAAACTTCACGATGGAGATCATAATGTTTTGGGGCAATCCATCAGATTTTCCAAGTGATTTTTTGGGATAACTGGAAAACGTAAGCAAGATCACACATCAATCGTCTTGGTCTCACTCCACTGGCTCCCGGTTTCTTTTTAAGATTTTACAGTTGGTTTTTGAAGCTCTTAATGGGCTGGTTCCCCAGTCTGACTGAGCTCCTACATATCCATGCACCTGCCAGAGCACTGAGATCGGCCAATCAGCTGCAACTAGTCTTCCAACAACTCGGCTGAAGACCAAAGGTGGCCAAGCTTTAACTGCAGCTGCTCCTCGGCTCTGGAACAGCCTGCCATGGCTCATCTCGTCAGCGGAGTCGATATAGACGTCTAATCCTTTGGCAAATCTCTGGCATTCAGTTGAGTTGATACATTTGTCTTTTACTTGTATTTTGTTTGTTTACTTATAACTAATTTGTATTATATTTATGTATGTTGTTTATGTATTTTATGGTAATTTTGATAATGGCATGTTTTTATTTATTTGTGCAAAAAGAGAAAAAATCCGCACACCATGAGCTCCCTTCAGAAAAATTTAATAGCGTGACGTTTCGAGCAAAACAATGCTCTTTTTCAAACTGCTGTATACTGGTACAGACAGGAAACTGCTTATATATATATATACAAACGACCCCGCCAGGTGAACAATCAACCCAATTGGGGTAAACCATTTTGAAAAAAGGGGGGGTTTGTGACTTCTATAAAATATCCAAAACAAAAGAAAAAAATATATATATAGTATAGGCAACAATACATGTTCATGAGGTAAGTACATGGTGAAGAGAAACATTTTTTTTTTTTTTTTTAATGGATCTATAGAGTACAAAAGGTTCATAATTTTGTAGAAAATAGATAAATAGGTCTACAGGCTACTGAATTTTATCTTTACAAGAGAAATGAACACCATCCAAGCACCATATGCATACTTGAACTCATTAAAGAAGTGCTTACCTCCAACTCCTTTCTTTTTGGTGATGAATTCTTCCTCCAGATCTCGGGTGTTGCAATGGGCTCCAGGATGTCTCCAAGTTTTGCATCATTATATGTCGGCTACTTTGAACAACACGCCATCTTCAACGAGGACAACCCTTACCTCCAACACATCTCCTTCTGGAAAAGGTATCTTGACGACGTCTTTTTTCTGTGGACAGGCCCAGAGACCCTCCTTCTCGAGTTTCACGAACTGATTAACTCTAAGAACAGTCATTTAAAATTCACCATGTCTTCAGACTATAACGAAATGAACTTCCTTGACATCATGATAAAGAAAGAAAACAACTGTCTTAAGACTGACCTGTATCGTAAACCTACGGACAGAAACTCATTACTACATGGTGAATCCTACCACCCCACACCTTTGAAGAAAAATCTTCCTATTTCTCAGTATAATCGCATCAGAAGAATCTGCAGCTCAGACGAAGACTTCAGTGTCCGCAGCAAAGAGCTAGAACAACGTTTTAAATCTAGGGGTTATAAAGACTCCTGGATCCAGACTGCTGCGGCTCGTTTTTCTAATGTGTCACAGGATGAATGCCTCTCTACCACAAGAGAAAAAGACAATACACCCAGGGTTGTTTGTGCCATCAAGTATTCACCTGTAGCCAACAGTATTGAAAAGACTATTAAAAAACATTGGCACATTATTGACACTGATCCCATTTTAAAAGAGTGTCTCCCCAACCCCCCTCGTGTGGTACACAAAAGACCTCCTAACTTACAAAATAAACTGGTGAGAGCTGACCTCCCTCCCCTCTCAGCCCCCCCACATTTTCTTAGTATTTCCCCAGGTTATTATCCCTGCGGTTGTTGTCAACAATGCAACTTTTCTCAGAAAACCAGACATTTTTACCATCCTCGATCTGGTAAAACATTTGACATTAAGGGTGTTATCTCGTGTCACACTTCCAATGTTATCTATATGCTTAAATGCCCATGTGGCCTAGCATATATAGGCAAAACCACCCGACCTCTGAAGACACGAATATCTGAGCATCGGAGCAACATTAGAAATCACGTTGCCACAAACCCAGTTGCTGTTCATTTTGCAGAGGCAAAACACAACATATCCACCTTAAGATATGTGGGGATTGAGACAATCAAAAAACCGCACAGAGGGGGGGATATCAACACTCTTTTACTTAAACAAGAACTGTATTGGATCCATACTCTGGACACTTTAGCTCCTAGGGGGCTCAACGAAGATTTTGATATTAGACCCTGCCTGTAATTCTCCGGCTGTTATGGTTATCTCCGATTTTCTGATTGACTGTAGGTATTAACATATAGATGTATCCTGTTCTCTGCTATTGACTATGGTCATCATTGTGGGTGATTCTTTTACTACCAGTATGTGTAAATGTATTTATAATATGTAACATTGATATACCTACTCTTTTTCTACTGGTATGTGTGTAGATATATATATATGTGTGTGTATATTTTTTTCTGATAACCGGTATATCCACCTGTGGTGGTCATTTGTGTTTTTCAAATTTATAGACAGAGGCGCCTCTTTATTGTAGTTAGGTTGCTGTGTCCCTACTACGTAATATTACGACTCTGCCTATTTATCTATTTTCTACAAAATTATGAACCTTTTGTACTCTATAGATCCATTACAAAAAAAAAAAAAAAAATGTTTCTCTTCACCATGTACTTACCTCATGAACATGTATTGTTGCCTATACTATATATATTTTTTTCTTTTGTTTTGGATATTTTATAGAAGTCACAAACCCCCCCTTTTTTCAAAATGGTTTACCCCAATTGGGTTGATTGTTCACCTGGCGGGGTCGTTTGTATATATATATAAGCAGTTTCCTGTCTGTACCAGTATACAGCAGTTTGAAAAATAGCATTGTTTTGCTCGAAACGTCACGCTATTACATTTTTCTGAAGGGAGCTCATGGTGTGCGGATTTTTTCTCTTTTTGCATTTACTCCTCGTTTATCCAGCACCCATCCCAATTGGGCCTACGATGTGCGTGTCTCTCTCTCTTTATTTATTTGTGCAGCACTTTTAAAGTGCTCTATTAAGTTTGAGTTGAGCTGAGTTTTTACAGATGTTTTCTATGAATAACATGACCTGATGAAGCAAAAATGAGAGCTTTATACAGAGAATAATCAGGTTTTACCTTTCTGTGACGTCATCAAGCTGAACCATAGACCGGTCACTCTTCATGGACAAACAGCTGGGGCCAGCTGACTGTTGTCCACTTTTAAAATAATTGGGTAAAAACATAGACCCGTCACTCTTCATGGACAAACAGCTGGGGCCAGCTGACTGTTGTCCACTTTTAAAATAATTGGGTAAAAACATGGACCCGTCACTCTTCATGGACAAACAGCTGGGGCCAGCTGACTGTTGTCCACTTTTAAAATAATTGGGTAAAAACATGGACCCGTCACTCTTCATGGACAAACAGCTGGGGTCAGGAGAGTCTTCTCCCTGCTTCTTGTTGCTGGTAACAAGGAAAATAACAAATAATGAGATATACTGAACCTGATAATGACCCAAATAAACATCAAATCATATGAGAAATCAAGTTGGTGGGGCGGTGTTTAGCTCAGTTGGTAGAGCACCCGCCCCATGTGTAGAGGCTATAGTCCTCGCTGCAGACGGCCCCCGGTTCGAGACCCCCTATCCTGCGTGTCACCCCCCCCCCCCCGCCTCCCATTTCCTGTCGCACTCTGAACTGTCCTATCTAATAAAGGCATGAAAAGCCAAAAAATATACTTTAACAAAAAGAAATCAAGTTGGTTTCCACTGACGTTGCCCAGTATCACCAAGAATGTTAAAGCAGAAGTAAGCGGAATATTTGTGTTAAAGGGGACCTATTATGCTCCTTTTTGCACAAACTAAAATAGTTCCTGGGTGTCTTAAAGACATGTCTGTGACATGCTTCGGTCAAAATACCCCAAAGATCAAACATCACAGCATTCTCAAAAACAGGGCTCTGCAAAACGGTCTGTTTCAGTGGCCCCTCCCTTTAACTCATTGAGTGCCACTCTCCTTTCCAAAGTTTTAGTCAAGTGTACCGGCAATTTAGACCATTTTTGACTTTTTATGTAGAGCCATAGTGTATTATATATTATTGCCACCAACACATACTGTAGCTCAATTGAAAGGTTTAACTTTATGCTTCAAATGGCCACAAACCGTTTGTTTCTACGTGCCTCTGTTCCTGAGAAAAGTCAAGCTAAACATGGCTGGGTTTCACCAAAATCCCTCCTTTTTTTCTAGAAAAGGAGATAGAGCGTCTTTTATGAAAGCTGCTCTGTTTGTGTCTGTCGCTCTTCTGACACTCGCATTTCTGGATCAAAGGGCTCGTATAAGATAAATATATACAACAATTGTTGTTCTATTCACAAATCCACCATCGGGGGCGGGGGGGGCGCCACTAAACAACAATAACACAGACGCACCGTGCCGTGTCACAGCCTCTCGCCGCGGAACGTGAGGGTCTGTCGGCCACAGCGGCTCGCGAACATCGGTCCCACCGGTGGTCGCGGTCCGTCTGTGGTACGGGTCGGTGCCGGCGGCCTGCTTTGGTCCAGAGACCATCACATTTTACCGCGGGGGGACTTTGGGGCGGACACGGTGTTGCTCCAGATGAAGACCGGGCGGGACTGTCGGCTGAGAGCTTCCTGTTTCTGCTCCGAGCAGCTGCAGCCTCGCAGGTGAGAGTAGAGCAGCTGCTGCATCTGCATGCAGAACTCCGTTCGCAAAAGCTGAGTTATGATTAAAACTTCCAGATCATGAGCTGTCATGTGACTTTGATCGTCATCTATTTCAGTTCTGCTCGTCGTAGAGTCCCCAAATTTACATATAATGTGTATTAAAGTGTCTATTTTCATAATTAAAAAAGCAAAAAACGAAAAATCTCGTTTTTGGCACTCAACGCATGGGAACGAAAAACGAGAAATTATGTGGTTGGCACTCAATGAGTTAAATGCAAATGAACCACTCCCTCAGCATTGCGTTACCATGACGATGTCTACTACTAGTACCTATACTGATTTGGCCAAAATGTAGTATGCAAACAAAAGCTAAATCTGCAGTAGGCAAATTGCCAGATCTCCAGTCTGCATCTGACCAGTCTACATTGGATAATGAAATGTGCCCATGACCTAGTCTCACCCTAACCAAAGATGGTATGGAGTAGTCTTTGCCATGTAGGCTACTGTAACCATGTGACATGTAATATAAAAATGCATAAATAAATATATAAAATAAATTAAAAATATATGCAGAATGGTCAGTTCATTGTAAAACAGTTATTTATTGATGTAAATGTGGTGATTTGTGCACATAGACTACAGCAGCACTGCTCCTCTCCTCCTCCTTCTCACAGCTTCACTTTTCATTCAAACTAATTCAACTGCCACAATTGTAAGATTTCATCAATGAGACCAACATTTATCTCCTAAAAAGACTAACCACACGGTGGTAAACGTCTAAAAACCTGCGGGTATGTTTATTAGCGATGGTTTTCTCTACCGCGATGAGCACGGACGTCTGCCCGGCCAAGGAGGCCTGCAGACGGGCTCTGCCTGTGTGAGGAGCCGCTGCAGCTCCGGAGCTACGTCGGTCCAGTGTTACGTCGGTCCGACGAACAACGTCGCCCCGGCGGTACGTCGCTTCTCACACAGGTACAGCTTCACTTACATGATATGACACTTCCACGGCCTCTAGAACCATTATCCAACATTTTAAACATATATAAAAGTCTGAAAAGCTGGAAAAGCATAATAGGTCCCCTTTAATATAAGTCTTAAATAGTTATATCTTCCAACGGCAATCACTTATATAGAGTGTTTGGTCCGACACACGGGTCTGTCAGTCACTCTGCTCTGCTGTAAGCTGAGGAGAAAACGTATTGTATACTTCCTTGTATCCTACAAGCTTTATCAAATGAGGAGAGGGAATGGCATAAAGGGGCGGCCCTCTCTGTGTGTGCAGCCAAGGGATGCGCCTGAATGTGGTGACGTAGGGACGAGGACCAATAGATCCATGACGAGGGCGGGGGCTGCTAACTAACGAAGTTAGCCAAAACATCCGGATCGCTTATGCTGTGTTCACACCGAGATCGCGCCGCCCGGCTTTTTGCGGCGAGTTTACATTGAAAGTCAATACAATTTGCGCGGCGAATTGTATTGACCACCGCCCCGTTGAGCGGCGCGGTGGTCCAAACCACGCGGCGCGACACAGGTGATTCACCGCCCGCGTTGAGTTGAAAATTTTCTACTTTCGCGGTGGATTCGCACGGTGGATATGCGCGGTGGCGATGGCTGGCATGAAGGATAGATTGATAGTCGCTTTTTTCGCTCGACCAAACCTACAATATCCGTCTGTCTGACTACAAAAATAAAAACAGCAGCATGTTGTTGTAGCCTACCTAGCCCAGAATGTTCCTCTGCCTTTTTTTTTTTTTGCTCGCTACTGTGTTCTTTATTAACGTTAGGTAGTCTTGTGTGTGCATGTGTGTGAATGAGAGGGGAACTATAGTTCCGCTACTGTCTACTGCGGAGTCCAGTGGCAGGTAGACGCGGTAGACGAGGCGCGGTAGAGGCGGCGTGATCACGGTGTGAACGTAGCATTACTTCTGCTTTAAGTAAGCTCAATAAAAACAAACAGTATGAAGATATGAACTGTGAAGAGTCATGGACAGTTAGAGATCCTCATCTCACCTCTGAGCTTTGGTCTGGCTCTCATGTTCCCCCCTCAGAGTGGTTTTAGAGGGAGGGGCTCCCTCCTCTCTGTCCTCACACTGATCCATAGCAGAGCCCCCACCTTCACACAAACACAACAACAGGCTTCATCACAACAGGACTCATGTCAAAGGACACATAATAATAATGGCTGTCTTAAAGGACAATTCCAGGCAAATTCAACTGGGGGCTGTATGTTCCTAACATTTTAGGTCTAAAAGAAGGAATCTAAAGATTTTCAGTTTAATTGCTCCTGTTTTGCGGTAGTTGTGTCTGTCCCCACATCGCCACGGCAACGATGAATGGGAGTGGATGCAAGTTCCGCTGCTTAGGCTGTTTACATCCCTCAAAGCCGTATTGTTTTTCCACAGACAGCGTCAGATGGCTACTCAAACATGCACCGAGAAGTTTGTTTACTTCAAGCAAGTCAAGAGTTGATATTCCTGTGTTTATGACACAAACGGGAGCTTCCGACTGCACGTGAACACACCGAGCGTGTCAACATGGGTCTTTGAATTAGATCTAGTTTTACCAACATGTCTGTCATGTTCGTATGAGGCCGTATTGATAGCAAGTAACTTAGTTTAATGTCTCACGTTCTCAACAACATACATGTATGTGTCTCAATGCAGTCTTGCTCTACTCTGTTATATGGTACGGTAAGCTGACTACTAACTAGTACTGCCGCCTAGCGGTCAAACATGTAATAACATCCAATCATAACAATGTCGGCTTGCTTGAAGTAAATAAACTTCTGGGTGCATGTTTGAGTCGCCATCTGACGCTGTCTGTGGCTTTGAGGGAAATAACTACCGCAAAACAAGAGCAATTAAACTGAAAATCTTCAGATTCCTTCTTTTGAACCTAAAATGTTAGGAAAACATAGCCCAAGTTGAATTTGCCTTGAATTGTTGAATTGTAACATCTAGTAGATGAGATTGGGA
Organism: Trachurus trachurus; assembly: GCF_905171665.1. Lineage (NCBI taxonomy): Eukaryota > Metazoa > Chordata > Actinopteri > Carangiformes > Carangidae > Trachurus > Trachurus trachurus. The sequence goes on along the minus strand of NC_139908.1, from coordinate 3,076,286 downwards.
AAGTGAACAACACAGGAAAATACAGGATCGTCATGGTAATGTGCAAGTCAGTGTTGTTTTTGGCAGGCATTTTAGATTTAGTCTTAGTCTTAGGCTGGATTGCACCAACAAGGTTTAATTTAATCTAAGATTAGCTCTAATCAGAGATTAGTAAAACTCAGTTTAAAATGAGTTAATCCATGTTTAAAATTAAGCAGAGCTCTGTTGCACCATTTAAAATTAATCTCAGTTTAGTAAAACTCAGTTTAATTGAATTTAAACTGAATTTAAACTGATTTAAATCAGTAGGGACAAGTGTGTATAAAGGAAACTAATTAAATCTGCAAAATGGAGTTTTGTTCGTTGCAGTTTGTAAACAAAACATTCAAACTGGGCGGCTCAACTGTAGCCTTCTGCCCCTGACAGCAGCAGTCAAGACCGCAGAGGAAACGAAATACAGTCTGGGCCAATACCCGCCGTCACCAACACCAGGAGCCTCTGGTGTCACATGTTTTGTTTTGTTTTTTAAACAGGAGAGCCGAGCTGGGAAGACGGTGTTAGCGGTGGATGCTAACCACTACCACTAGCCGGATTTAGCATCGAGCTAGCTCCCCACAACGGTCCTCATACATGTTACCAGTCCAGGCTTTAGTTGTCAGTGACGGTAGGGAATCGGTCTGCAGCTCCAGCGCTTCACTCAGACTGTATTTCTTTCTTTTGTCCTCCTGACTGCTGCTGCTGAGAGAGAGAGAGAGACGTGCTAGCACTCGTTAGCATCAGAGACAGCTAGTGCAGCTAGCAGCCCTGAGCCTTCTACTCTGCTGCAGTAGCTTCACCTGAGCTTTGTCAGAGAAAACACAGTCTCTCTCCAAGTGGAACTCGCTGCAGAACAACAACTCCAGCATCAGACAACACAGACAGAGCCTGTCTCTCAATTTTCCTCAAGGAACTTAATAATTTTGCTCACTCCAGCTCAAAAATGCAGCCATTGAAAAAATTAAACCTCCTCCACTGTCAGTTTAAAATTAACCCTAGATCACAGTTTAAACTGGAGTTTAAAGTTCTGGTGCAACAGGATTAAAATTAAACTTAGTTTAGAGTAAAAATTAAACTGAGGTTTAAAGGGAGGTTTAAATCTAATCTGTCTTAATTTTGAACTAGGTTTAAAGTTTAGTGCAACAGAATTTAAACTTAAACCATGATTTAATCTGGTTTTAAAGTTAAACCTTGTTGGTGCAATCCAGCCTTAGTCTTTTTGACGAAAATACTTATTAGTTTTAGTCAATTTTAGTCATTCCTATATGTGATAGTTTTAGTCTAGTTTTAGTCGACGAAAACTCAACAAGGTTTTCGTCTAGTTTTAGTCAGTTTCAGTAAAAAAAAAAAAAAAAAAAGTCTTTCAATAAAGGAATGGTTTTACACATAATGTTTCCACCCAATGCCAAATACTTTATGGTCTAGCCTAAGGATTATGCATTAGCCTACACACAGATAAAGTGGTAACAGTAGTGCATTCAGTTTTTTTTTCTGATGGAGTGACGGCAGGTGTGTTGAGCAGAATGTGCGCTGCATGCCAGGTGGTGGGCGTAACCACACAAGGATGCAGCAGTGTTGCAGACACTTGTTGATTTTAATGAACAGATTACACGCACAATAAGCAGAAATGTCATGCATTTGAACGTCTGACCACCCGTCAGCGCCACGGAGCGGCTGCACCGCACGGACCGAGGTCACCAGAGCAGCGGATCACTGCCTGCTGCTCTCTGCCGCTCTAATCACAAGCACCGGGCAGCGGCGCACTGGGCAGCGGCGCACCGCGGCTCGTCTCAGCAGCGTTGTTCTGTTGTTGACGGAGCCGTTGCTAAATAGTGTGCAGCTAGTAATGACAATCCATAATATGGAATGTAGAGGCGATCACAGCCCGACCACTAACATTTACGTCCGTTCTCGTCTCGTCAACGAAAACTCACACACGTCTCGTCATGTTTTCGTCATCAGAGAGCCGTGTTCGTCTCGTCACCGTCTCGTTATCGTCATGAAAAAAAGGGGCGTCAACGAAAATATTTCGTCATCGTCATCGTTGACGAAAACAACACTGGTGCAAGTTTGAGTAAATGGTAAATAGGCTTACAATAGAAGTTATATTGTTAGTCCATACTGATTCACTCTCAGTTCAGAGGAATCATTGCCCGAAGAATGAAAGTTGTGTTGTTAATTAAATACAATGTTTGAAACAAATAAAAAAAAAATTGAAATAATAATGTCCTTAAAGGGACAGTATGTGAGATTTACCCCCATCTAGCGGTGCGGTTGCATGTCGGCACGTATTCTTGCTGTTGCGTTTACGTAAACTCGGGCAGAAGTCAGAAAAACAACACACGCTGCATGTATCAGGATAAACAAGCCTCTATGTAAACAAACGGTCCGCCAGCACGGACAAAACAATACAGGCGTGACAATATGTTGTCATGGTGATGTCGTATTGTTTACCTGACCCACGTTTTACCGGCTTTCTCTCGTCGAGTAAAATAACATCCAGTTGGTTTGCCGACGGCGTCACTCACGGCGTCATTCAGGTGTCTGACTGCACCTGAAGGCAACACCAGTGCCTCCGTCCTTCCTCACACTAGCTACACGGTGGTGACAGTTTTAACAGGCGCTTTCTGGAAAACTTTCTCCCCGAGCCGAGAAGCTCCGGCGGCCCGAGTTTGAGGTTACTTACAGCCACGGTGACACTGAACGTAAAACATGGCGATTCAACATGGCAGAGAAGGTTCGGTGAACCCCCCCCTGTATGTTTGTAACGACTTGTAACATCTCATTCTAAGGTACGAGAAAGCGCTCGTTTGTATGCGGGCGCGATTCCACTTCAGTGAAATACGTATTTATGAAAGCGATATTTGATTTTTGTCAATAAAAAGCCAATAAAGTCCCATACTGTCCCTTTAAAGATGACATTAATGATCTTCCCTGAGTCAAACTGCTGTTCATTCTTCCTTCAAGCAACAACAATAATAGCCTGGTCGCGCCCACACTAGTGACGTCACGCCTCGCAAAAGCGCTGCTGACTTCTAGTCTGGCCAACCGTGCTATTAACTGGATTTCTGTCTCCCGAATTTTCGGGAACTCCACCCTCTTTTTCGAGAGCCAATCAACGTCGAGCCTCTCCAACGGCTCTGGGTAGAGGCGTGTTCAAGTAAGTGACGCAGTAGAGCAGCGACCGGAAAGAGCGGTGTGATTGGTTTAAGCTTCGACACCGCCTATTCTGGCTTCGACCAATAGCAGACTGAGGCATTTGAGGGGGGCGGGTAAACCAGGTTTGAAGGATGCCCTTTGAGAAATGGATTCTCTTAACGTCTTGGCCAGACCCAATGCTGAGTATCAACATTGGAAAGTCGTGCCAACCAGGCTACAACAATAACACATATACAGCACATTGTCCTTTGACCTTTGACTAATAGTCCAGGCAAAATAGCGTTTTACGACAGACTAATTGTCACAGAAGGTTTTTCACCATACATCATTTATATGAGGTGTCTAGAACAACATACTAAAAGTCCTAAGAAATCCTAGTTGGGGAAATATGTTTAATTCGCATCATTATTTACTGTATAAAGTCTATGGTGCCGACAACAATACACCCCAATGGGGCTATTTTTTCCCTTTACTCCTATCACAATGAAACTTTACACAATGAAAGTATCCATGAAATGTAACATTTTTTATATTACAAGTTTCTTTGAAAATGAATTTGATTATGCAAATGAGCCTTACACTAATGGAATATGCCCAAAATACACCCGAATAGGCTTCATTTTTTCCTTTACTCCTACCACAATGAAACTTTACACAATGAAAATAAACATTAAAAGTAACATTTTTTATATTACAAGTTTTAAAATGAATTTGAATATGCAAATGAGCAATACACTAATGGAATATGCCCAAAATACACCCGAATAGGCTTATTTTCTTCCTTTACTCCTACCACAATCACACTTCACACAATAAAAGTATACATGAAAAGTAACATTTCTGTATTTCAAGTTTCTTGGAAAATTAATTTTAAATATGTAAATGAGCTCAACACTAATTGACTTATGGTCAAGAAGCCATAAAGCCACAAGCAGCAACAGGGGCCAAATAACTAACACATTCATGTCCATTCAATAAGTTAACCTATGCACCGAGTGCTGTCACTTGCCACACTTGACTTATGCATACACACATGTCACTTGCCACTTAAAGGGATAGTTCAACATTTTTGAAAATTGGCCCATCGCCATGATCCCCCTAGTAATAGCAGTAGGTTCGTTACCTTTAATTGTTGGTCCAAGCTGCTTTTAGATCGGGGGAGAAGAATACCGAGCGGCGCAGCTACACTACGGAGGCTAATGGAATTTCTTGGTTTTGCTCATCAAACTCAGCAAATACACAACCAAAAAACTCAAAAACGCTGTGGTGGACAAGTTGTGACCTGCACATTTACCACGCTATGAGATAATAGCGGAAAGTTAAGAGAAGTGAAGCAAATACTCGGAACTACTTTCTTCAGTGAACCACTGGTCGGAGGGACACAGTGTGCGCACCTCAGCCAGTGCCGTAGTATACGGACGTATCTGCAGTAAACAGGCGCTTTTGAAATCACTCCGCCGAGCAGCCGTCTAGAGTGTAAAGTCCGACTTTGCCTCTAAAACAACTCCATCTCGCAACTTTCCGCTATTATCTCATAGCGTGGTGAATGTGCAGGTCACAACTTGTCCACCACAGCGTTTTTGAGTTTTTTGGTTGTGTATTTGCTGAGTTTGATGAGCAAAACCAAGAAATTCCATTAGCCTCCGTAGTGTAGCTGCGCCGCTCGGTATTCTTCTCCCCCGATCTAAAAGCAGCTTGGACCAACAATTAAAGGTAACGAACCTACTGCTATTACTAGGGGGATCATGGCGATGGGCCAATTTTCAAAAATGTTGAACTATCCCTTTAAAAGACCTATATTGACCTTAAGAATTAATTGCACAGTCTCGTCTCCAGTTGCTTTCTAAATTCTTTTTTTTTTTATTAGCGAACAAGCCTTACCTAACGACTTTCCTCCCAGTTTGCAGAGAACATCAGAAGAAAGTCAGAATTCATCAAAGTCGTTTCAACGACTGTGTGTGATGTTATATTAAATATGCTGTTATGTTCAACAACATATGAGCGGGACTAAGAACTAAGTTATTTGGCCCTTGTTTTTGCTGCTTGCGGCTTTATGTCTTCTTGACCATAAGTCAATTAGTGTTGAGCTCATTTACATATTTAAAATTAATTTTCCAAGAAACTTGAAATACAGAAATGTTACTTTTCATGTATACTTTCATTGTGTGAAGTGTGATTGTGGTAGGAGTAAAGGAAGAAAATAAGCCTATTCGGGTGTATTTTGGGCATATTCCATTAGTGTATTGCTCATGTGCATATTCAAATTCAATTTCCAAGAAACTTGTAATACAAAAAATGTTACTTTTAATGTCTACTTTCATTGTGTAAAGTTTAATTGTGGTAGGAGTAAAGGAAAAAAATAAACCTATTCGGGTGTATTTTGGGCATATTTGATTAGTGTATGGCTCATTTGCATATTCAAATTCATTTTCAAAGAAACTTGTAATACAAAAAATGTTACATTTCATGGATACTTTCATCATGTAAAGTTTCATTGTGATAGGAGTAAAGGGAAAAAATAGCCCCATTGGGGTGTATTGTTGTCGGCACCATAGACTTTATACAGTAAATAATGATGCAAATTAAACATATTTCCCCAACTAGGATTTCTTAGGACTTTTAGTATGTTGTTCTAGACACCTCATAGAAATGATGTATGGTGAAAAACCTTCTGTGACAATTAGTTCTATTTTTGGGTCCAAAATGAGCTAAATTGCCTGGACTATAATTAATATTTGCTCTTGAACAGATTCATCTAGGGAACAAGGCACCAGTGAAGACAAGTCTGTACTAGTGATGACTGTCTTTTAAGGACATGAAGTCCAAACATCATTCATTTTGACCAAAGCTGTCCAACCAGTTCTGTCACTGCATTTATTTCTCAGGTCTCAGGTTCAATCTGTTGGTCCTATTAAACACTAACACAAATGTGAACAGGCCCGGACTGGCCATCGGGAGAACCGGGAGGTTTCTCGAAGCGCTGGCCTATGATTGGCCTGCTGGCCTGCGTCTCTCTCTCTCTCTTTTTTTTTTTTTTGTCAGAGAGGCAGGCCTGGCCAATCAGAGGCCACTCAGGCCAGTAGCATGTGAGGAGGACAAGGCGATTGGTTTGTTTTGATTAACACTCGCCCCAACAGTCCGTAGCAACCACACAGACAGCGTGCGGAGGAAGGGGTGTGTCTGGTACTTGCTGCAGTCGCGGTGTGCAACAACATGCAAGTTGCAGACATTACACCAACAGGCACTGCCATTTGACATAAATGGCTCTCATTTGTAATACGGTAATAGCTGCCGTTCTATTAAGCACTAGTGGTGTTGAATTGTGCTGTCTGTTGCTGACTTGCTGTTATGCATCCCAGCCCTATATTAGAATATGAGTCAATATTATGTGATTGCTTATACTCTTGGACTGTATTATACATTGCGTCTATCAGTGCGTGCATGTTCTGTGAACATGTATTCAAAGGCTGTCCCCTCATAGCTGATTAATTGTTTGATTTGGACTTTGTTGTCTTTGTTTATTAGGTTATATTGTAGGCTACACATACAAATATATGCCAAAGAGGCAGTTGACATTCCACATGATATGACTTCTATGTAACCTTGGCACTGCGTTAAACCTTTATTCTCTTCTAGTAAGTGTGTTAGTGGATTTTGCTGAGGATTGTTGTGTTACTGTATTTAACAGCCCGGCCCCAAACACAAAAGTTACTGTATAGGCCTATTCCTAACTTAGTTTGTAGATACAGTAGGTCCCATATTTGAACTTCTATTTGGAATGCACTGTGTGTGTGTGTGTGTGTGTGTGTGTGTGTGTGTGTGTGTGTGTGTGTGTGTGTGTGTGTGTGTGTGTGTGTGTGTGTGTGTGTGTGTGTGTGTGTGTGTGTGTGTCCATCTCTCAGCTGGGCTACAGATGTAAACTTCTAGTCTTTATATTTGGTAGTCTGGGGCATGTGCATAAGTTGGTTGTGAGGGGCCTTCAGATGGCCGGCCTCCCTAAAAGAAGAGCTAAACAGTTAGCCAGGTACTGCTCAGTCTCAGTTATTATTGGTAGCCGCTCAATCTGGAGGAGACGATGTTTTTTGTATCCTTGAATGTCTGTTTTCTATCTGACCTGAGGTCATTTTGTATGTAACTGTGTTCAGCCGCCCAGGTGCTTTGTGTCTGACCGTCTTTCATTGTCAACTGCACTGGCAGTGTTTATGTCCCTTGTGCAAGAACCCTTGTACTTCTTTATATGTGGGCATAAATAAATATTTCGTGTGTGTGTGTGTGTGTGTGTGTGTGTGTGCGTGCGTACATGCGCGTACATGCGTGCCAATGCATGTAGGTGTGGGCGTGAACGTGAACATGCGCGTGTGGGCAAGGCCAGGGTGGCCTGGTTACATGACTGACTCCTGGCCTGAACAAAGTCTCCAGTCCGGCACTGAATGTGAATAGTTCCTAAATTATTGTCATTTAACTCCAACAGACATTCATAACAATATTTGACTCAATCTGAAACACTTGTTAAGCATCAAAAGCTTTTCTCATGTCCCGTCAAACAGTGATAATAGAATGTGACAATATTTATCCTGTTCATCAGACATATAGCACTTTATGTAAAACTCTTGTATTTGATTTTATTTGCACTCTAACACTTTAGCGCATTTCAGGTAGGCTTTTAAAACCGTCATGTTATGTATGTATGTATGTATGTATGTATGTATGTTATGTTACAGGACTACAGATGGAAATTAGCGGCTCCGCTAAATCTGGTGCAGCCATCTTTTTATTGTTTTCAATAATTAATGCCACTGCACACTGTCCTTTTTAAATAAATAAATGAAATAGCCCACATAAAAATAAAAAAAACATCAGAGTGAAACCCTGGCAAACCTATTTAAAAAACCCAGTTCCACAAATAATAGAAATCACATTTTCATTTTTTAAATTTAATACAAATCATTTATATTATATCTCATTGAGTGCCGCGCTCCTTTCCAAAGTTTTAGTCAAGTGTACCGGCAATTTAGACCATTTTTGACTTTTTATGTAGAGCCACAGTGTATTCTATATTATTGCCACCAACACATACTGTGGCTCAATTGAAAGGTTTACCTTAATGCTTCAAGTGGCCACAAACCGTTTGTTTCTACGTGCCTCCGTTCCTGAGAAAAGTCAAGCTAAACATGGCTGGGTTTCACCAAAATCCCTCCTTTTTTTCTAGAAAAGGAGATAGAGCGTCTTTTATGAAAGGTGCTCTGTTTGTGTCTGTCGCTCTTCTCACACTCGCATTTCTGGATCAAAGGGCTCGTATAAGATAAATATATACAACAATTGTTGTTCTATTCACAAAACCACCATCGGGGGCGGGGGGGGCGCCACTAAACAACAATAACACAGACGCACCGTGCCGTGTCACAGCTTCTCGCCGCGGAGCGTGAGGGTCAGTCGGCCACCGCGGCTCGGGAAGACCGGTCCCGCCGGTGGTCGCGGTCCTTCTGTGGTTCGGGTCGGTGATGCCGGTCTGCTTTGGCCCAGAGACCATCAGATTTTACCGCGGGAGGACTTTGGGGAGGACACGGTGTTGCTCCAGATGAAGACCGGGCGGACTGTCGGCTGAGAGCTTCCTGTTTCTGCTCCGAGCAGCTCGAGCAGCTGGAGCAGCAGCGCAGGTGAGAGCAGAGCAGCTGCTGCATCCACATGCAGAACTCGTTTGCAGAAGCCGAGTTATGATAAAAACTTCCAGATCATGAGCTGTCATGTGACTTTGATCGTCATCTATTTCAGTTCTCCTCGTCGTAGAGTCCCCAAATTTACATATAATGTGTATTAAAGTGTCTATTTTCATAATTTAAAAAAAAAGCAAAAAACCTAAAATTACGTTTTCGGCACTCAACGCATGGGAACGAAAAACGAGAAATTATGTGGTTGGCACTCAATGAGATATTAAAGTCAAATAATATTTTTTTTTTTTTTTTTTTTTTTTTTTTTTTACATGTAAATAGCCTTTTAAACTATTCTAAGTTGCAGCTCTTATATAGATAAAAATATGACAGTAAAGTAAATACGCCATTAGTCTCCTACTCCCTTCCGCTACCACGGCCACGTGCAGCCTCTTCCACACGCAGACCTCACAGTGACAGTCCTTACACAAGACATACAAACAACACAAAAAGGTAGCGAACCACAATAAAATAACTTCTCACAAGTTCATTGAGTAAATAATTAGTTTGCATGTTTTACCAGCTCTGGAGCAACGAGTGTGTCGTTTCGACGAGAAGGCAGCAGGAAGTCTAGCGTCAGCAATATAAGGGAAGAGAGTGCCTTGAAAGAGAAGGTGTGTCAACCGTGTCGACAGCGGCAGTTCAAAGTGTTGGCCGATCACGTCCTCCAAAGTTCCAGGAAGTGCTTGGCAGGCAATTGAAAACAATAGGAAAACCACAATAACTGGTAAATAATGTCAATAAATGTGTTACAAATACTTTGTCAAGGCACTCTATCCTATATGTATATCTATGATTTGATTTGACGCCCCAGTGCACGGTTCCCATGGTGCCACGAGCCCGCCGTGGTGGTGTGATCACTGCTGCTTGCACCTTTAATTAATTATTTTTCTGTATTTTGCCCTGTTTTTATTCTTCATCTTTTTCATTACAAGCTTTAAAGGAATAGTTCACCAAAAAATGAAAGTCAATCATTAGTGACTCACCCTCAGGCTGATGAATACTAAAAAGGAGTTTTTTATTCCTCAAAGTGCATCTGGAGACCCGGGAGGCCAGTTCATAGTCCAACCAAGACTACAGGGCCCGACACAAAAACGTCCAAAAATTTTGTAATGTTGTGGAAATTTCCTTTAACTTGTGTAAAATAACATAATAAGTCCAGCAAAATGAGGTTTCACGTTAAGTACTTTATTTTTAAGGTGGACTGTCATACACACAAAAGTCTGAGTGCATACTGAGATTTGGTTACATCAGGTTACATAGGCACAAGAGCAGGAAGGAGCGATGTGCTCCTCCTAGGAGGCATCATCAAACATTGTCCAATAACATTATTGCATTGTTGCAGAATAAGTTTGCAAGTACAGGTTTGCACTTAGCGCATTGGGCTGTTATAGTTAACTCACAGACAGGAAGCTATAGTGGTTGTCTGTAACAGAAGGTTTGTTGTGGTTTTGTCACACCTCAGCATGTTGACATTTTGTTGTCCGAGTCGAGTCCGAGTCTGTTACATTATTGAGCAGCATCTTGGCTACAATTATGCTATAAAATGGTTTGGGGAAGTTATGTATTAATCTGTGACTGTTGAAATAAAAAAAATATATGTAGTATTTTTTTTCAATGTGTAATAAAAATAGCCCCTTTCACCCTGTTAAGTCCTTGTGATGGTAAATTCATAACATTTTAATGTTTTTTTTTTTAAGATCTTTTTTTTTTTGTTTTTGTTATGTTATTTAACTTCTGATGGAAATCAAACGAGAGGTGTAGTTCTATGGTCTGTCCACTAGATGGTGGTAAGTCATATTCCAGGGAGCAATAGATTCAGGTTCATCAACAGCTGACAGTCACATTTCTGACCAACAGCAGAACAATTTGATCAACTTGCGTTTTGTCCATAATGTTACATTTTCAATTTTCTGCAAAAAATCAAATATTAGAGGTGTTTATGAGTCCAGTGAATTACATAAAAGCATAGTTCAACAATTAGTCATTTCCTCCAATCGCCATAATCCCCATAGTCATAGCAGTAGGTTCATCACCTTTAATTATCGGTGCATGTTGTTTTGAGATTGGTGGGGCAGAGACGTGAGCTGCTCAGTGAACACAATGGAGGTGAACGGTAGCTACAGGTCCCCTATCCCTCATCAAACTCATCAAATACACAATCCAACAACTCCACAACGCTCTGGTGGACAAGTTGTGACCTGCACATTCACCACGCTATGAAATAATCATGTAACATTACATTATTGAAATCACTCCGCCCAGCAGAATGTAGTTCCAGAGATTATTGAATTAAATTATACGTTTGTTTGTTTTTTTCTTTTCTTTGCATCACTAGAGCTGACTGACAAAGCAGCCAGGCTTCAGCATAATCACTGCATATTTTACCTGACACAGTAAAAGAAACGGCAGTCACGCAATTCAAAATTAGATTTAATGTAATTGAAAGATAATGAACAGTTTTTCCATTAAGAAGCTCATATATTGAAAGTCTTTTGACAGGTTGTATATTGGTGTGGTTCGGCAACATTAATAAGAGGGTGGAGCTGCTGTTTGCAAACACAATCATTCGACCTGCTGTGTTCTGAACGCATCCATATGACTGTCTGCAATGGTGTTAATCCTGACACACACACACACACACACACACACACACTTAGACAAGCGACCCGACCCGACCCCTGCTGCAGATGTTTCACAGTTTTATTATTGCACAGTATGAATGTGTGTGTGTGTGTGTGTGTGTGTGTGGTGATAGACAGATGTTTTCACTTGATGCTCTTCCTCCTGTTGTGGAGGAGAAATAAACAACAGAGGTGATTTAGCTGATGGAGATCGAGGGGTTAAAACACTGATGTACTGATATTTGATTTAAAAGAAAACGTTCAGGCAGAATTTCAAAATAAAAGTCACCATGTTTGAATTAATCAGATTATTGGAGTAAAAAACAAAAAAGGAACCAGATCATGGGGATTAATTAGAGTATTGATTAGAAACAGTGTCGTTAACAGTTATTATTTTCTGTCCGGGTGAACCAGTTGTTTAATAAAGCTCTTTGTAAAACAGATTCTTCACCTCCTTTTATTCTGCATTCACCCAGGTGAAGTCCAGGTTTGTAGATCTGGACCTCGACTGGAGTAAAGTTGTGATGTGATATTATAGATTATAGATTATAGATCAGGCTTCCTGACATTATAAAACTTGATTATCTGCAGCACTGAAGCATCGACCTGCTGAGACTGAACAAACTTTAAGTCACTGAAGTTGTTTTTAATGTGATCTGTGATGTTGCTGCTGTTTCCTGAATTAAAGATCTTTTATCTGTTGGTGTCTGAGATGATTGATCAGCAGAGGAACGGGTCGACTTTATTATCTGAACGTCTCAAATATTAATGTGAAGAGGAATTTTCCCTCTTTATTAGGGCCCAAGCGTAGTTGACCTACAAGGACCCTATAGAAATTGTACTCTTTATTATTATATTATTACGAAAAATGAATTGCCTTTTGGGGGGCTTTAAAGGGATTTTCTGTTCTGTGTTCGTCAGCAAGTCTCCCTGAAGCCAGAGAAAAATGTAATCCTGAATAAACACACTCCTCACTTCAGCTCCACCTCAACATCCTTAGACCTTTATTTGTCTTTTATACACTGTACAAAAACATAGCATTTATTATGTTTACATTAACATTACGTCAACATTGTTCCAAAAAGTAGACATTACATCCTTTCAGTTCATCTCAGTTTCCACTGTCTCAGATTTCTCATTCTGTGTTTATGTACAAGCAGTTAATAATAAAATGAATAAAAGCAAGCAAGCATCTATCTATCTATCTATCTATCTATCTATCTATCTATCTATCTATCTATCTATCTATCTATCTATCTATCTATCTATCTAACTATCCATCCATCCATCCATCCTCAGGAGAGACAGTGAGACCTACACAGGACACAGAGACACTGAGGATCCAGCACCGATACAGAACCCTGGATACAGAGGTTCGGTGAAGGTGGTGTTGATGGTGTGGAGGTGGATCAGTGAGTCAGGGGAGACTCTGTAGAAGGACAGAGTCCCAGCAGGACAGTCCACATACACTGCTACTCTGTGAGAGACGTGGGAGGAGATGGGTGTTTGTCTGTTGTTGTGACAGACAGAGTAACCACCATGAACATCAGAGCAGATCAGACTCCAGGACTGATCATTTCCTCCAAACCAACTGTCTTCACTGTGTCCTTTCCTTCTGATTCCTCTGTAACTCACTGATATATGAACCCATCCTCTCCACTCGACCTCCCAGTAACAGCGACCAGTCAGACCAGTTAAACACAGCAGCTGAGGCCAGTAGTCAAATCTGTCTGGATGACCAGGATATGACTGATTCTCTTTCACCAATGTCACTGTCCTCTTGTTGTCAGACAGTTTGAGGAATCTGTTCACTGACTTCATGTCCACTTCCAGTTCACAGGCATCTGATGGAGAGAACAAGACACAACACAGCTGCAGTTTATCATCTGTTCATTATCAACAACTTCACTGACAATTCATGAAAAAGAATAATTCAAACATGAACGGTGTTGTGTTTTTCTTCTGGCGTAGACCTGAGGATGAGGCTGATGAAGATCAACACCAATAAACACATGGAGTGAATAAAGTGTCACTAATGGAACTGGATCATCATCTTCCACTGCAGCACAAAGAAGCTCTGAACCATCTGCTTTCTGAAACTGTAATCAACTCCATCGAAGAGCTCACACTCAGCATGAAATTCACACCTCTGACATCAAATCTCAAAGTGTCAACTGCTACAAAAAAGTTTTACTACAGTCTGGATGGTTTGGTCTAAAAGCTGCAAAGAGCTTAACTCAGTGTTGATGACTATCCAGTCTGATTGAGCTGGTGTTAGACTTTAACTTCTACAGAATTACAAAGCTGTGAGTAGGGCTGGGCGATAGGTATAACGATCTCGATACGGGATTGCGATACATTTTTGATCGATTTCGATAATAAGCTATGGTCCTATTCCTTGATATCACATGAAAGTAAAAAGCAGGACAGCAGCCAGTCACACTTCCGTCTGATACTCCGCCTCCTGTCGTGAGCATGCAGAGCTTGTTTGAGCTGCAGCTGCAGCTAAAGGGAGGAAGGATAAGATAGATATATATACTTTATTGATCCCAACAGTAACAGTAATAAACAAATGCGCTAAATCATATTTGCAACTGCTCAAAGGCCCCCCCCCTCTCGCGCCATAGTATCCTCAACAATGGAGCGGACCAGCACCCATGCTCGCTCAGGTGAGGGAGCAGCTCTCTAGCACAGGAGCAGTGGGTGAGTGAGTGAGCTGGGAGGGCTAGGGAGCTGGCGAGTTTCTCGAGCTCTACGAGTGAACGGTGAGCTACGAGTGGCAGCTGACTGGTGAACCGCGACCAGCGAGTTTCTCGGGTAAGGGAGGGGCTCTACCAGCTGGTAGGGAGAGCAAGTGAATTGAGCTGCTGTTAGTGTTGTAGTCAAGACCACCTAACCCGAGACCAAGACAAGGCCGAGACCAGAGTATACCGAGACCAAGACAAGACCAAGACTTTGAGGGGCCGAGACCAAGACAAGACCAAGACCGTGGAGGGGCGAGACCAAGACCGAGACCAAACAGAAGAATTATAGTCTATTTGTCATATTGAAAAATAAATGTATTTGGTAAAGCCAACCAGCCTGCAGAAGTAGCCTACTTAATCCTTTTTACATGGTGCTTTCAAAAGCAGCAATGATGCTGTTACAACCAATGTATGAAGAACAACACTTGAAATGTGATTCTCTGATGAAAAAACAAACAAACAAAAAAATACTGTAGCCTACATGAAATCGGGCCAAAATCAGACAGCTTATCTTTATTTGTTTAGCTACAGCTTAAATTAACTGGGAAGAAAACACGCTCCGCCGAGTGTAACATAAAGTTACATCCGCCGGCGGCTGGGGCGACGTCAAACTTTTACCGTCACCTGGAACGAAAACATAGGCTAGATAAATGTGGGTTGAAAATTTAATGATTGATGACTTTGACGGCATCTCTGCCGCAGCCGGTGCCTTATTCCTTTCTCCCTCTTTTTCTCCTCTCTGACACGTAGGTGGCAGCGTAAACACTTTCAAAATAAAATACCGTATTGTTACATTTTAATTTGGGAAGTTCTTGCGGTTAAAAAAAACAAAATCACAGCAGCTGTGGTCTCGGCTGGTCTTGACAAAAAATCCCGAGACCAGCTCGACCGAGACCGAGACAAGACCGAGTAAAAATGCAGTCGAGACCGAGACGAGACCAAGACCTTGAAAATGCGAAGACCATTCTCGAGTACTACAACACTAGCTGCTGTGAACCACGAGTCGAGTACGCGGTGAGTTCCTCAGGTAGGGGAGGGGCTCTGCGAGCTGAGTGGGAGAGCGGTGAACTGAGTTGCTGTGAACGAGTGAACGGCGAGTTGGCGAGTTTCTCAGGTAGGGGAGGGGCTCTGCGAGCTGGTAGGAGAGCGGGTGAACTGTGCAACAGAGCAACAGAGCCGTTGCTTCAGCCACGGAGCTAATACAGCAACTAGCTTGATACATTTACGCAATTGAAGTTGGAATAACAGTTGTGTGACATCTCTTCTTAGCAGTTAGCTGGTGGTAGCAGCAGTGAGTCAGTGAACGAGTTAACGGAGACAATAACTCGTGATTCCCGAGTCAGTAAAAATAATCTCGAGTTTTGAACGATTCGTTCATGAATCGCACATCACTAACGTGGACCCAAAGTGGGCGTCCGCCGATCCCTTCCACGCAAAGTTCAATTTTTATGACTGCATGTTGTGTTTTGTTTTCATAGGTTTTGATTGTTGGATTACATGTTTCTTTTTTACGAACTGACCCTGAACGTTACAACCAACTGACTAATCAGTTCAACAAGCCACAGGTGTGGCAGAACCAGGTATTTATGCACGCAGAGGAGACAGAGACACGTAGCAGAGACAGCGACACACAACAGAGACACAGACGCAGAGGACTCTCGGGTCGAACAAAAGGCAGTTGACATCCAGGTTGTAAGAACGTCCAAGACGACGAGATGTGTGGAGAAGGTACTACGAGGCCGCGGTGCAGGGACGAAGTTGACCACACTGAGCCGCCACTTCTTCCGGGATCGACATGAGGGAGAGGCGAGCGGCGTGGGTCCGCAACCGGAACAGACGCCATGGGTAGAGGACCAGCCTGATGACCAGGTGACCACCAGCGAGGGAAGACGCACCTACCTTACCTGAAGTGCAGCGGCCTGTGTCTGGACGACTCCAGTCTGGGTGAAAGAGTGAGTGTTGTTTTTTCCATATTGGGCAGCAGACACAGAGGGGACCAGCTGCAGGGCCAGGCGGAAAAGAGTAGAAGTGTGTGCTGGTGTGTTCGGAGAACTGGTGGCTGTGTTTTCTGTATTAACAGGCGGATCGAGTGCCGGACCCGAGGGAAAGAGTGTGGACCATGGACGAGGAAGGACGGCCAGAGTTGGGGATCTGACACCTGGGCCTGAGAGGAACCACCCAGGACTGTGTGAACCACAGAGAGGAACTTTGGACTGTTTTCTGTAATACATCTTGGTAAACTTCTAATTTTATTGTGGTTTTTAACTCTGATCAACCTGATTTCAAAAAGAACCTGTGTCTTTTAGTTATAGAGTCCTAGGCTCTTCAACCTAGGTGGCGTTGTCGGCAACATTCACTTTTAAACTAAATTATTATTTTAGTTTATTTTTAATTGAATCAAACCTCGCCACATGACACACACACACACATGGAGCGTCGCGTTGGAGCGATGAAGTAAAACAACAACCTGCAGATCACCTGAGTTGACGTGAACTCCGCTCGTGGTTACCGAGTCAGATCAATAAATAGGCTTTATGCACAACTCCACTACTTCCTGAACTTAAACAGGCTGTGTCTCATTGTTGTGACTGCTGAGGTCAGAGTCAGACACCTGTACCACGAAGCAGGATCACTGTCTTAGCGAGGTAACTTCAGGGTTAACCCTGGCTTTCCGGTACCACGAAGCTGGATTCATTCTTACCGAGGTGAGTTACCATGGTAACTTACTCTGAACGGCAAACCTGCTCCAGGTCAGGGTAGCTTTCAGGAATGATCTGAATCCAGTAAAAGGCTCCACCCACTGGCCAATCAGCTGTACGGGAATAATGACACGTGTCCTCTCACCGGTAACCTGAGCCCAGATAGTGAGAAGAGCGTTATGACTGTAATGTTTTATGATGTTCAGTGTGCTCTTATTTTGAAATTCTTGTACCGGGGGTTACTGTTACCAAGGAGACGGAAATAAAAGTAGCGAAGCTCCGGACAGATTTGCGGTGATTGTATCCACTTTATGATACATTATGAAAACACATGTGTCTATCACAACAACGGATTTTCCGGGACAGATCAAATCCGTTGGATCATCACGCTGATTATCCATACGAGAGGTAGGCTGCCGGTTCTCACAGCCCGGACTTCTGCCAATAGTTTTTTTTTTTTTTTGAGGGTGTGTGTGTGTGTGTGCCGAGTGGACCCGTCTACAGAGACACGTGTCTATATGGGACAGACTTTTATTCAATTTAGAACAAACCTTTATATGCTCAGCAAAGATGGAAAATTACGGAAGCGCATTGCATTCACTTGATAAAATAAAATTTAGACACCTTATCTCGTAATTACGAGATCTTTTCTCGTAATTACGAGATCCTGATGTCGTAATTACGAGATCCTGATCTGACACCGGCCTGACACCTGATCTGACACCGGCCCACGTTAACCGATTGTGCCGTTCATACACGCCAGACTGTATAAAAGACCCCGGTGCCTGGCCGCCGCCGCTGCTCTAGTGGCGGCCGGGCACCAGGGTCTGTGGAGCGGGTTCATGAAGCCTGGTTGTCCCGACATGACTCAACTCACAACACTGTAACGTTATGTTGTGTGTCTTGTAGCCGAAAAGTAGGCTACAACACACACAACATAACGTGAGTGAGTCATGTCGGGACAACCAGGCTTCATGAACCTGCTTCACAGACCCCGGTGCCCGGCCGCCGCCGCCGCTGCTGCTGCTGCTGCTGCTGCTGCTGCTGCTGCTCCTCCGGAGGGGAAGGCGAAGCTCACTGCCAGGATCACCGCCGGAGCAGCGGCGGCGGCCGGGCTCACACCCAGGGAAGCGATCCTGGCAGTGAGGGTGTGTGAGCCCGCCGCCGCCGCCGCCGCCGCCGCCGCCGCCGCTGGGGGCGGCCAGGCGGGGGAGGCGATCAGTGAGCTTCGCCCTCCCCACCCAGGGAAGGCCATCCTGGCAGTTAAGAGGAGAAACTTTCTGCTTCTAAGTTCAGGAGCAGCGGAGCGGCTCGCGGCTGCAGCTCAGTTCACTTCACACAGAGAATGGAGTTTGTTTTCTTCCGGTAGACGTAATTACGTAACACGTGTACCCCCTGTCCAATCAGAACGCTTCCCGACCCCCAGACGTTAAGCAGAATTAAATAAAGGCGATTTAATGTGTTTTCCATGTTAACCCCAATTCTGAATTATTATTTCCATGTAAACTCGAAGGAGAATATTTTGATTCCAAACTATTTAATTCAGAATAATTAATTCCGAATTAAAAAACATCATGCAAATAATATGCCCCACCACGGGACTCGATCCTCAGTCTCCCGTGTGAGAGGTAACTGCTCTATCCACTGTACTACCACGGACGGTCAATTCTGATTGAGACAAGAGCAGAGTTATAGACATTCCTTTTTCTTTATCTCATAATTACGAGATCAGGATCTCATAATTACGAGAAAAGATCTCGTAATTACGACATCAGGATCTCATAATTACGAGAAAAGATCTCGTAATTACGACATCAGGATCTCGTAATTACGAGAAAAGATCTCGTAATTACGAGATAAGGTGTCAAGTGAATGCAATGCGCTTCCGTAGAAAATATATAGTCTAATATAATAAAAATGGTTCTGTTGTTTGGCCACTGTTTAAAAGAATCAGAATATAAGGAAAAAATCGGATCCAGAGCAGAATTCATTTACAAGTTTAATCAGCACTGATTAAACATTTAATAACTCGGGTCGGGCCACGACCACAGGCTTTTTTTTTTCTTTCTTCCTCACAGGAGTGTGCGCTCCCTCGCTCACCTCGCTTCTCTCTGACGCGTTGGTGATCATGGTTGTGATTGGTCTGCTGCCTTGAATCCGCCCTTTATACGTGCGCGTTCACAGATTCACAGCAAGACAAGCCGGGGTTGAGTTAGTGAGTTGATAACCAGCGTCGTGGTACCGCTGATCCGGGGTGACAGTGTTGTGGATAGGTTCAGCTGGATAGGCTGAGAGTAACCCCGGGTAGGCTGAGCTCGCTTTGTGATACAGGCCGGATTCATCAGAGCCTGTTAAGTTCAAGAAGTAGTGGGGCTCGGCATAAAGCCTGTAGTCAGAGTAGCTTAATAGCTAAATATTTGTCTACAACCTGTTCAATTAACTAGAAAGACTAAAGCCTTGTGATTGTCACATTTTAGAGCTGATGTATGGTAGAAAAAAGACAACAACAACAACAATGTAAATCAAATGAAATTGTGGATTATTGAACTGTTCTGTTCCACCCTTAATGAACATTAAAGTGAACTCATGTCATCCTCCCAAACTGAACACATTCTCTGGTTTCTTCAGGACTCAGTCAGGATGCTGCTTGAACTGGCAGCGTCAGCAAAAAATACATATCGAGACGATATCGAGAATCGGTCTCTGAACATCTGAGCAGAGCAGCATCACAACCACTCAGCATGTGGCTGTTTATAGTGACTTTAATGAGTCCATCAGCTGGAAAGGATCATAAATCATCATTATTGAAGCTCTGAATGGTAATGAGTTATTTTGTTTGTGTTGTCATGGAAACAGACTTCAACAAAGAATCTAATAAAATGGAAAAACAGGGAGAAAAAATGATGTCTTTAATGGTATTAAGATTGGTGTTTTGAAGATCAATGTTGAGACTGAAAAGATGGATTTAGAAACCATCCACACACTCAACATTTAACATACAAACACCAGTTTATATGTTTAACACTGAGTGTGTCTGGTATTTGTACAGATGTGTCTCACATCTGGCCCCAGGTCTGACATTCAGGGAGGAACTGTAGGATAAATCCACCTCAGATCACTTTAATCATCTTTTCAACATCTTTGTGGCATCAATTATAGCCTGCTGTAGGTTATTTATGGTTCTGTTGGCTCCACATTGATTGAATTCTAACATCTTTCCAGCCACACTGACAAAAACAAAAGCTGATTCCTGAATGAAACTCTAAAGAAATTAGACTTTGTACATCTGGAAAATGTAAAAGTCTAGTCTTATGTGCAGCTGTGTTCTCATTAATCAAATTTTAAACACACTCACACTTCCTCAGACCAGGTGTCATTCTCTCAGGTCCACAATGGTCCACCCTGGAGGAGGAAACAAAGTCAGGATAGTTAGTAAAAAAGAGACAGAGACACAATGTGAGAGCTGCTGTCTGTCCATCTGTCCATACCTGAGAGAGTCCAGTCTCCAGTCTGGATCCTCCAGTCCAGCAGACAGCAGCTTCACTCCTCGGTCTCCTGGATGGTTGAAGGTCAGGTCCAGCTCTCTCAGATGGGAGGGGTTGGAGCTCAGAGCTGAGGCCAGAGAAGAACAGCCTTCTTCTGTGACAAGACAACCTGACAGACTGAACACACACACACACACACACACACACACACACACACACACACACACACACACACACACACACACACACACACACACACACACACACACACACACACACACACACACACACACACACACACAGTCAGATTGAATCATTGTGAGTTCTGTGTTCTTCAGATAAACTATAAAATTATTTGTTTGCAATTCAGCAGCCCAATTGTGCAGAACTTCCCAGTTTATTATTCACCTCATTCAATGCAAGATTGTATTATTTGAATGTGTGATGATGATGATTTTAATTGACATGCCCGAAATAAACAAATTGATTGATTGATTGAAGATCATAAAAAATATATGAAGCCTTGCTAAATTCACCCAACCTGAGAGTCTCCAGTTGACAGTGTAGACTCTCCAGTCCACCAGACAGCAGCTTCACTCCTGAGTCCTGCAGGTTGTTGTTACTCAGGTCCAGGTGTCTCAGACTAGAGGACTGGGAGCTGAGGACTGAGGACAGAGCTTCACAACTTCTTTCTGAGAGGTTACAGCCACTCAGCCTGAAAGGAGAACAATCAGACAAAAGAAACCAGTAACTTTGAACTTGACAAAATACAAAAAGTTAATCCAAATGGACATGCTGCTGTGCACTTACAGAGCTTTGTTGGAGACTTTGACCACTGGCAGCAGCCTCAGAAGAGCCTCCTCTGAACCAGAGTATTTCTTCAGGTCAAACACGTCCAGATCTTCAATGGATGACAGTAAGATGAAGCCCAAAGCCGACCATTGAGCAGGAGACAGTTCATCTGTGGAGAGAGGTCCTGATCGGAGGGACTGTTGGATCTCCTCCACTAGAGAACGATCATTCAGTTCATTCAGACAGTGGAACAGGTTGATAGTTTTCTCTGCAGACTCAGAGGGAGTCTCAGTGATCTTTTTCTTGATGTATTGGATGATTTTGTTTTTGTTTTGTAAGGTACTTCCGGTCTGTGATGTTAGACCTTGTAGGAGAGTCTGATTGGTCTCCAGTGAAAGACCCAGGAGGAAGCGAAGGAACAAGTCCAGGTGTCCATTTGGACTCTGTAAGGCCTCATCCACAGCACTCTGGTAGAAGAGTGTTGATTTGTCTCCAAACATTTGAGACCACCAGGAGGTTGTTTGTTCTTCTGACATCAGGTTGAGTCCAGATTGGATGAAGGTCAGATGGACATGAAGAGCAGCCAGAAACTCCTGAACAGTCAGGTGGACGAAGCAGAACACCTTGTCCTGGACCTGGTACAGGCCTGTCTCCTCTTTAAAGATCTGTGTGCACACTCCTGAGTACACTGAGGCTGCTGTGATATCGATGCCACACTCTCTCAGGTCTGATTCATAGAAGATCAGGTTTCCTTTCTGCAGCTGCTCAAAAGCAAGTTTTCCCAGAGACTCAATCATCTTCCTGCTGTCTAGACTCCAATGTGGATCTGTCTCAGCTCCTCCATCATACTTGACCTTCTTCAGTTTTAGATTAACCACCAGGAAGTGGATGTACAGCTCAGTCAGGGTCTTGGGCAGCTCTCCTCCCTCTCTGGCCTTCAACAGCTCCTCCAGAACTGTAGCAGTGATCCAGCAGAAGACTGGGATGTGGCACATGATGTGGAGGCTTCGTGATGTCTTGATGTGGGAGATGATCTCTCTGGCCTGCTCCTTATACTTGAACCTCTTCTTGAAGTATTCCTCCTTATGTAGGCCAGTGAACCCTCTGACCTCTGTCACCATGTCAACACACTGAGGAGGGATCTGATTGGCTGCTGCAGGTCGTGTGGTTATCCAGAGGTGAGCAGAGGGAAGAAGTTTCCCCCTGATGAGGTTGGTCAGCAGCACGTTGACTGAGGTGGACTCTGTCACATCAGTCAGGATCTCAGTGTTGTGGAAGTCCAGAGGAAGTCGACACTCGTCCAGACCGTCAAAGATGAAGACGACCTGAAACTCATCAAAGCTGCAGATTCCTGCTTCTTTGGTTTCAGAGAAGAAGTGATGGACAAGTTCCACCAAGCTGAACTTTTTCTTTTTCAGCACATTCAGCTCTCTGAAGGTGAAGGGAAATGTGAAGTGTATGTCCTGGTTGGCTTTGTCTTCAGCCCAGTCCAGAGTGAACTTCTGTGTTAAGACTGTTTTCCCAATGCCAGCCACTCCCTTTGTCATCACTGTTCTGATTGGTCGGTCTCTTCCAGGTGGAGCTTTAAAGATGTCTTCTTGTCTGATGGTTGTTTCTGGTCTGTCTGGTTTCCTGGACGCTGTTTCAATCTGTCTGACCTCATGTTCATCATTGACCTCTCCAGCCCCTCCCTCTGTGATGTAGAGCTCTGTGTAGATCTGGTTCAGAAGAGTTGGGTTTCCTGCTTTAGAGATCCCCTCAAACACACACTGGAACTTCTTCTTCAGGTTCAATTTGTGTTGTCGACAAACTGCAACTTGACTTTCTAAATAAAGGGGAAAAAATGTGATCAATGAATGAAATGTGAAGTCAAATTTTTCAAGGTTGGGTTGGAGATCTTATTCTGGATCTTTTTTTTTTTTTTTTACTTATCTGCTAAAAATCCTCTTAACACCTGATTGCAACTCAGTAATTAAAGGCTTTTTCACAAAAATGAAAAAAAAAATCACTTGCCTGGGGAACGAACAAGCCTAAAAACAATCATCCAATCGCGTATTGTCACGTTGTAGTCAATTGGATCGTGATGTGTCAAGCATGCTACTGTCTCTCTCCCTCTCTCCCTCCTCTCTTGTGCACGATCTGAGTCTTCACCAACGTACGCAGAACGTACACTGTGTTCTTACCCTGATTTATTTATTTCAGGTATGTCGACATGACATTGTGTTCAAGTCAGCTGGTGGTGAATTTACGTTCCAATAGACCAGTCGAAAAAAAAGACAACTTACTCGTTAAGATCGTATTGTTAAGTATTGAGGGTAATTTTATCTTGCACAATGCACAATCCTTACAACTTGTAAAGGTGACTAGTAAAGCTTTGCAATGATATAAAACCCAACAATTGGTATTAATAAAGGGGAGATATTGTTGACTGAAATAACACTTGAGGAGTTTATTTCACTCTAAGATACTAGAAAATGTTCCATTCTTCTTAAATCTTTAAAGAAATCCTCTTACTGCTCTGCAGACAGTCAGCCAGCTCCTCCTGCTTCATTCTCCTCAGGAAGTTCACTGCGATCTTCAGAAATAACTCTCTGCTCCTCCTCTGATCTTCATCATCACCACCCACTACCTCATCATCATTGTCAGGATTATCTAATAATTCTGGGCAATTTGGACTCAGACGTTTTTGGATTCTCTTCAGCTCGTTCTTCACAAAAGTGACAATGTTCTCCTCCAGCAGCTGGAAAAACAATAACATGCTGTGTAAACTTCACTTTCAGTATAAACACATGGATCAAACATCAGATCATCAGTCAAGGACTGTGCTTAATCCTTTGATGGACACTGCCACCACTTATAGTCACACAATTATTATAATTACATTATTATTATAATAATTATAATTAATTAATAATTATTATATTATATCATTATGACACACAGATTTGGAGATGTTAATCAAACCTGATGATCTGAGCAAAATAGATTCAGTACCTTGGTGCTGAACTGGTGTTGAAGACTATTGTAACATTTTGTTGTGTTTTATATGAGGTCCAAGGGAGGACAAAATAAACCTCAGTGTCTTAGTTATTTTTTATGAGGCTGAAATGCCAGAGAAAAATTACGCCATTAAATGTTTTCTTTAGGATCCATTGCAGATGAACAGGAGAGAGTCGAGAAATGTTTGTAAAACAAATAAACCCCCTCTGGTTTAATGACAGCAGCATGGCACTGTAAGTAGCTGAACATTTGTTGGTGGCTGCTGTAGTCATCAGTTCTGTGTGTGGATGAACATTTACACACCATAAATTTGGAGTCTAGGTCTGTGAGATGCAGTTTGGAGAACTGATCACTGAGAACCTCTGATGTCTGCGGGAGAACTCTGAAAAAATCACACAGCCAACAAACAGCACAGAGAAAACAGACACCACAAACAAAACACAACACAACATGCACAACAAACACAACAAGGTCAGTTAAATTTGATCTAAGCATAGGACATTGTTGAAAACGAGAAGGACAGGATTAAATAGCACAAAAGCATGATACAATTGAATAAATACTGAATAAATACCACTCAAGACTACAGCAGTGTCAAGTTTGACCCTAAAAATGTTATAAATATCTGACTGCTGCAAGAACAAAAGATTTCCTCAGTCGTTCAGTAGAACACGAGCAGTGTTGCCGGTAACGCTCTACTTAGTAACGCGTTACTGTAGTCGGACTACTTTTTTCAGTAACGAGTAGTCTAACGCAACTACTATTCCAAAACTGGTAGTCAGATTAAAGTTACTTTTCTAAAACACCGTGCGTTACTATTTCTGCATTTCGGGGAACGTGGGTTAGGTTAGATCTATATTTAGGCCTATAGGTCTACTATGCGGTTACACCCCGCCTTTCCGAAGCCCCGTCTTTCCGACAATAGACTTCCATTCATCGTAATAGCGGGGTTTTCTATTTTTTCTAAAGACCCCGCTACTCCGAAAAGGCTATTGGGGAAACCCCCAGCGCGCAGTGCGCATTGATCCTTTTTTCCTTTTTGGGGTCAAACGGATCATGTGCATAATTAACTGCAAAACAAGCAAATACTTCATATTAATGACATATAATGTTCATTATGCTTCTAGCCTGTCTAGCCTCTACCTGGTCTTTTTACTAAACTTAACCAACTCCTTTCTTCATTGCCCAACCAAAGCATCTCCCTCAGTCAGCTGTCAGCGCGAGCGGCGGCTGCAGCAGCCTCGCGCCCGTGTGAGCTCAAGCCGGCTTCAGCCGCGCTCGAGCGGAGCAGGGGGGGAGAAAAAGAAAAAAAGTGTATTTCTATTACTGTGTCGGGGAGAAAGTGGGACAGATCTGCCCAGTCTCTGAGCAGCACGTTTCACAGACAAGCCACAAAGCAGAATGTAAACAACGTCACGCGGTTCAGCACCTTGGACAGCTGCGGGGGGGAGGAGGGGGTGTCGTATTCATGTTAAATGGAATTCATTTTATTTCTGATTTTTTTTTTCCGGGGGGTGGGGGGGTGGGGTGGTATTAGGCCTATGTATTACGTAAGAGTTTTTTAAAAAATGTTTACGTTAAGTCAAGAAAGACTGTCTTCAATTTATTTTTCATTTAAAAAACAAGTAAGCCTATTTCAAGGACATGTTTGCAAATGTTGGTGTCAATAAAGAGAGTATTGGCAGAACTGGTAGTCATTGTCATGTTATAGGGCCGGGCCAGGTCGGCGGGGGATCTGCTGAAAGTAACTAAAAGTAATCTAATTTAGTTACTTTTAAAAGCAAGTAGTCAGTAACTTAACTAAGTTACTTTTTAAAGAAGTAGTCAGTAGTCAGTAGTCGGATTACTGTTTCAAAGTAACTGTGGCAACACTGAACACGAGTAGCTCACTGAATGGGCTTCAAAGACCTTTAAAGGGGACATATGATTGAAATATCACTTTCTGAAGATTATCCTTTACATATATCTGGGTGTTTGTTTTGCCTTCCAGCCCCCCAATATGTGAGAAAAAAAAAATCAAAGTAATTTGCAGGCTCCCTAGGTTATAATCCATGTGGTTTTACCAGCTGTTCCCTCAGTTGTCATCCAATGATGTCATTAGTTTTCAAATTTGCATAATACCACCCATACCTGTGAGTACAGGTACCTGTAGAGGGGGCGTGGCCTGGTGAGCAGTGGCTCATTTGCATTTAAAGGGACAGGCACTGAAACCAGCCGTTCTGAACAGGGCTGTTTAGAGAGGATGAAAAGAGCTGTGATTTTTTATCCTTGGGGGATTTTGACCGAAGCATGTCACAGACATGATAAGATCACACATCAGTTGTCTTGGTCTCACTCACTGGCTCCTGTTTTCTTTTTAAAGTTTTACTGTTTGTTGGGCTGGTTCCCCAACCTCCTGACTGAACAACATGTTCTCACTCCCAGTGCGTCAACAGCCTGACGAACGGTCACTGTCCCTCACCGTCACATGCCTGACTCATTAGGTACCAGTTTTTCGTCATGTGGTGACAAGTGAGACTTTCACTTGATTCCAATGCAATGCCCTTCACAGCGATATGTGACGCTCAGAGCAAAGTGATCCAGCCGACCGGCCGCGGCACGGAAAGACGCAGTGAGTGTCAGTCCCATTGGAACCTAATGCTGCTGTGTCTGACGGCAAGGGCATAATTTCTGTTATCATTTATTTATTTATTTATATAGTGATCATGGTGTTGGTGCAGAATAATCACTCAATCAATAGGCTAAATAAGTGGGTTAGATTCTCCAAATCTTTATAGCGGCTTTTTATTGGTAAACAAACCCTGGACTCTGTCCTATAATTTTGTTCCGTCCAATCAAATAAAATTATCAAATATTCCTTTCAACTAAAATTATCAAATATTCCTTTACAAAATCCTTTAGGCCGATCGGCCGTGATGAGTTAACTGCTACACTATTAAACCCTTCTAAGCAATGTAAATGCAATGTGACCTCAACTGACAGTATTCATATTACAGCCCGAACCTAATTCACCGACGGACGGACAGCTTCCGCCGACTGAAACTATAAACTCTCCCTGGTACCCTGGTATCTTTATATTACGCGGCTCATTGATGCTTATTCAAACAAAACGTAGTAAAAACTTGTAGACTTGTGTATATTAAATTATGATCATTCATTTATCAATCATAGATAGGATATGACGTCAATACCTTCGGCGCCAGCGCTGGACACAACAGAGCCACTCCGAGTGTCTACAACGCAATGACAACACCTTAGGGGTCACCAACCTTTTTGAAACCGAGAGCTACTTCAAGGGTCCTGAGCAATATGAAGGGCTACTTGTTCGATCCAAAATATAATGTTGCACGTTCATCTTAAATATAATAAAAATAACAATAATAATGATGATAATAGTATAATGTGGTTTGAAACACATGCAAATTAAATAAAAATGCATCTTCACAAAAATATTCTTAAATAATCAGATTAATCTTAAAAATCTACAGTCCAGAAAGATTTTTTACTGGCCAAAAATTATATATATATTTTTACATGGATTTTAGTATAGCATTGAATAATGACTGAATAAGCTTAAGCAGCAAAACATTTTTCAAGGTGGTACTTAACCAAGACCAACAGACTAGGGATGCAAATCACAGTAGCATAAATTGATTTGTTGAACTCGGCCTGATGTAAACATTAATAAAACTCAGTAACCAATCACACAGGTACACAGCAGAGTCAAATTAACTCTATGGGAGTTAATTTTAACACTATTCCTGGTGTCCTATACGATCCACACCAGAAAGTGTTAATTTAACACTTAGTAAGAGAGTTGGCATTTTTACACCAGGTTTGGAGTTAAGTATTGACTATGTGGGGAGTTGGGATTTAACACTTATGGATACTTGCTTTACACCCACCAGGTGTTTCTCAACACCAATGCAGTGTCACTTAATTTAACTTAACTTAAATTAACTTAACTTTTAACTCTCAAGCAGGGGTTAGTCGATGACTCTTGCAGGTGTTGATAATAACTAGTACAATAAAAATGAAGGCATTTGACTTTAGTTATTTTTATTTTAAAAAATACATTAACAATTTGACAAACAAAACACAATAAAAGCTGTGGAGCATGTCGTCGTAGATGAGCCCAAAGACATGAGCCTTGAATAACTCTTCAAAGGCTGCCACGGCGGTCTGGCCTTTGCAGGGGATCGCCTTTTGATCCAGGACGATGAAGAACCTGTGACAGAAATAACCATTACTAAAATTGAAGAATTCAAGCCATAGTTTCATGTTCCACCACGGGCACTTTGCACTCGTAAAACATTTTCTCTACACACTACACACCTTTTTTTTTTTTGCTGTCCAAGAGCAAGGAGGAAGGATTGTCTGGTTTGCGCTCCCATCCCATCAGTCCTCCCAGGTAGGAAGGTTGAAAGACTGGCTCCTTCCTGTTGGCAATTGAATGTTATGTTAGTGATTGTTTGTTAAAGGTATTCCTTTTTTTTACTTTTACAGACTGCAACTTTTTACTGAGCAAGACAAAAGTTATTTTTGTTTTATCATAAGGACCCACAGGATAAACACATACCTAAAGATATCTCAGAACACGATGGTGATCGAGAGGTTGGGGGGAGGAGGTGCAGACATCAGCATCCCATCCCAGAGACAAGGTCATATTTGGACATGCACATAATGAAATGTATGACAGCAATCATTTTTACAATACAATACTCTGTTGGTCACAGACAATAGTCAATTTAACTATCACATAATGGAAGACAATAACAGTACAATACAACAGAAAAAGCTGCTGTCCATAACAGACCTATGTTGGCTTAGCTTCTGACACCTATCCTCAACATGCTCAGTCTCCTTCACAAACTAAACTCTGAGGTGCACCTGCATCAAAATGCCGGTTAATGCTAACAGCTACAAATTGAAATGTGCTAGTTACCGGACATAAGTGTTAAAATTCACCAGTCTCCTGCCGTGTTAAGACGAGTGACTGTTTAAAGTTACAAATTAAATTTTACGTTGGTTGTGTTCGATAATATGGTTTAAAGAAATAATGTTAAACTTCAAAACCACAAAATAAGTTTGCCCTTTGCCAGCTAGCTAGCTCAGAAGCAGCCCTGCTGAACAAAGCTAAAATTTATCATGATTTCCATTACAAATATGATTGAGTTGGTGGATTATTTAGATCCCGAATTTACCCTGACACTTTACAGTTTGATGAGGCACATTAAAATAATATATTAATACTTACCAAAGGGTCTTGGTGCACACCGGGCGATGCGGCCTCCACCTTCTGTCCTTTTTCGAGTGTGGCGCGAAAGGAGAACAATGAACAAGGGCCGCCCCCGTGCACGGGTTTACCTGGGCTGAAACGCAAGGGCAGGGACCCATGTGCTATTTTTTAACACCCATCCAGAGTTGATTTGCAGAAAATGACACTCACACATTTGACACCCAACTCTATCACCATCAAGACACTGGACAGAGTGTTACAATAAACAGATAAGACACTACATGGTGTTGAATTGACTCCAATGAGTAACACTTTATACTCCCAACACACTGACACCGAAAAATCAACTCTGCTGGTTTTGCTGTGTAGCTCCATGTTGTCCCTGTGTGATGTTCAGGGACAGGTCAGGACAGTCTGAAGACAGACAGTTCTGAGGGTGAAGTCCTATAATAATGAAATTATTGCACCGTGAGACTATGCCTTGACCACATGTCAGCTATTCAGCTGCAGCAGAGGAAACTCCGCTGTTCTCCGCTCCACCGCGACGAGCGCTTTTTTTTTTCTTCAATGAAGCTCCGGTAGCGAGCGGCTAAAATACGGCAGGATAGTGTAAACCAGTGCGGATCCGGTGTGTTTACCAAAGCTTGGTCGCCGTGCTGAGGCACCAGGTCGGTTTGAGCTGCGTTCAGGCTAAAACTCCTCAGGTAGTGATCAATGTCGGCGGCTTTTTAAATCGTTCAATCATTGTGCTCCGGTATAATCAGTACGTCTGAAACTCATCCAGTGAGAAACGTTCCGCGGTGCAAAAGTGCGATTACGTTAATTTTTGTGTCATTAATTAATTAACGCGTTAAAGTCCCGGCTCATTTAAAACATTATCACACTATTCCTACTTTTGTACTCTGTCCAGCATTTAGAACAATAACATTACATTTTACTGGATTTTCATGGTGACAAATGCTATTTTTAGAACATGTGCTGAGGGCACCTCAGGTCGTCCCCGCGGGCTACCAGGTGCCCACAGGCACGTTGGTGACCCTATGTGTCAGGCCTGCTGAGTGTGATCACAAGGAGTGGAAATTAAGCCATGTTGATTTAATTCAACAAAATGTGAATAAACAGTGAGGAATCAGAACAGTTAGAAAGCTCTTTTTGAACAAAGTCCAAATTATCCAAGTTAACTCTTTTTTTTTTTTATTCCAGAAAACAACCTTTCCCTCCCCCCACATTCCCCCCTCCTCCCTCCTAGGAGGCATGAGCTTATGATATAGTGTTCATAGCATGAGGAGGGGTATTGTTCGTGCAAAATGTCCTGACTCTCTGACCTTTGGAAGGCTCGAAAAGAACGTTTTTGGCAGATTTGAGTTCAAATGTACAAGTCTTTTAGTCAACAGCTCACAAACGCTAAGATCTAAGAGGCTAAATTGTAAATAAGTTCACCAGGGGGCTTACCCATCCACTGTAGTAATTTTTATGCACAGCTCCACTACTTCCTGAACTTTAGCTAGTGCTCTATTTCCTGTTTTACATTGGACAATCTGATTAATCAGGTGTGTCTGACGACCTCTTAACAATGGTCAGACACACCTGATTAATTAGTTTGTCCAATAATGTAAGACAATAAATAAAGGAGCTGGTTTACGATCAGGAAGTAGGGGAGCTGTGCATAAAGCCAATTGGTAAGTGTCAAAGGTCACAGGGGTCAAACATCAAAGTGAATCCAGCCATTCCTGCTTTTTCCTAACAAAACAAAAACGCTTTAAGTTATCATCATGAAATATAAATATGTTGTATATCAGAGAGTCCTCTATCAGAATATTTTGGTCCCGTTGCTCTAGGGGCCCCGGGGGGCCACTTGGCTTTCCCATGCTCCCACAGAGTTGGGTCTCGGGGTGATGGATAAGGGCCTCACCATGAGTCCACAGGCCAAGTTTCAAGTGATTTGGTCGGTTTCTATGGAAACGGCGGCCTCTAGGAAACAGAGGAATGTGGCTGTTTGAAGCCCCGCCTCTCGAAAAGTAATGGCTCGATCAGGACCAAACACACATCTACGCGTTCGTCTTGGGCCCCGAACCAAGTATTAAAAAATCAGAACTGTACGACTTTTGGAAATGTGTTTTGTCTATTTCGGCTTTTCTGACTAAGAGGGTCTCTCATGCTTTAAAGCCTCTGGAAACCCAAATCCACCAAAGCCTCCTAACTATGTATTTTAGGGTCTTATGTACATATTATTAAACATGTAAAAATAATTAGAAAAAAGTTTCCATCCAAATTCAAAATATTTGTCTTTTAAGGTTTTGTACAGTAGGTTTGAATTGGGCGGAGTTATCTCTGGGATTTATCACGCAATAAATCCTACCACTAATAAATCGCCACGTCAGTTCTCTCATCCAGCCCCCCAGTGGCAGTGAACAAAACCGTTCTGCTAACGGTCGCTCCACCACTCCTCTCAAGTCCTCACAACCACAGCCATGTCAACCAGGGTTGTGTGTGTGGTGATTAGCTTTTAGCATTTATTAGCTTTCCAGCGCGACCTGCCGTGTCTGTCTGTCTGTCAGTGCCCACAGCCCCTCACAACTCCTCTCTACATGCAGCCGATACAGCCGTTTTTTTGCGGGGGGGGGGGGGGGGGGGGGGGGTGGTGTAAATCTGCGATCAGCATTTAGCATTTATTAGCTTTCCAGCGCGACCTACCTCGTCTGTGTCTGTGTTTCAGTCAGTCTGTCTGTCTGTGTGCCCACAACTCCTCACAACTCCTCTCTACATACGGCCGTTAATATAATACATCCATGCATACGGCCGATACAGCCGTTTCTTGGGGAGGGAGGGAGGGAGGGTGTGTGTAAATTGGCGATTATGGTAGCTTTTAGCATTTATTAAGCTTTCCAGCGCGACCTACCTCGTCTGTGTGTGTGTGTGTCAGTCAGCCCCTCCTGGCGCTCACACAGACATGAGTGACGGTTAAAAGCATTTTTTTTTCTGTGCCACTACGACCAAAGACGGTTATGACGCTCCAAAACGAAGCTGGTAGACTAGTTAGCTGCTAAATAGCATCAATCAATCGATGCACGTCCTCCGGTGAGGACTTTTTTTTTTTTTTTTTTTTTAACGGTCGCCATTGACGTGTTGCTATGACAATGGAGCTGTCAATCATAGCGTTATCTGCCACGCCCACACTGTCCTGACCAGAGGCCTCAATAGTGCCTCAAGCGTCACATATCGCCGCGAAGGGGATTGCATTGGAATCAACTGAAAGTCTCACTCGTCAAAACATGATGAAAAACGGGTACCTAATGTGAGTCAGGCATGTGACTATGAGGGACAGTGACCGTTCGTCAGGCTGTTGACGCACTGGGAGTGAGAACGTGTTGGACTGAAAGGCGCTGTACAAATAAAGCTTACTTACTTACAATTACTTACTCCTACATATCCATGCACCTGCCAGAGCACTGAGATCGGCCAATCAGCTGCTACAGTGGCGCCGCCAGTATTCAATTTCAATGTACGCACAGAAACGGCAAATAGGCCACAACAATTTTTTTTTTCGGGGGGGGGGGGGGGGGGGGGTCGCACACCAGGCTCTACAAACACTGGTGTGCTTATCATGCCACGTAGCAATGGGACTGGTCGCTCAGGCTCATTAATATACTGCACAGCTGAAAATATTGTTGCGATTGTTTAAAAAATAAATAAATTCATTCATTCATTCATGTTGTTGTTATGATGTTTAAGTTGTGTGATTTCTGACTGTGAATGTGTAGGGGCAGGTAGCGTATGGTTGGATGAGAAACTGAAGGGCTGGGGTGAGTGTGAGGAAGACCTGTGTGTGTGTGTGTGTGTGTGTGTGTGTGTGTGTGTGTGTGTGTGTGTGTGTGTGTGTGTGTGTGTGTGTGTGTGTGTGTGTGTGTGTGTGTGTGTGTGTGTGTGTGTGTGTGTGAGTGAGGAGGAGCAGAGGAAGAAGTGAGAGCTGTCAGATAAGTTTGTGTTATGTTGTTGTAGTTAGGTCGGCTCGGATGCTACAATATCAATAACAACATGTGCTTAACATCGACGTCGGGCGCGAAATAGCCACGGACTGGACCCGTTAACAGATTGTGCCAGATGCGCCAGAGCGTGCGCCTCTGTGCCAGGCTCGCGCTCTGCAGCGGTTTGTGTTTATTCATTTTAACAGAGCGCGTGAGAGATTAACACACACATTCACACAGGCTACACACACATACGGGCTACACAGACACACAGCTGATGGGCCGAGGCCCCCCCAGTGGGTGCTCAACCTGGAATCGGCGCCTATGAGTCCATAATCGTGGTGCAGACGAGTGAGTTTGGAGCTAGAGAGGAGAGACCTTCATTATCGCTGCTCTGCTGCGTGTTTGTGATCGTGGGTTTGGATCTCTTTTTTTTTCTTCAAATGCCTGAAAAAGGCTCAACTGTCTTTTTGACATTTCTATACTGGACCAGGCGTAATCATCACATAGCGGTAGCGTAAATATGCGGCAGAAATAAAAAAGAGACAGATGACATGACGTAAACGACAATCACTGGCTTTTACGTTAGGCTTCCAGTGATTGGTTTAACAATCAATGAACTCAGCACGTTTAGCCTGTTACAAACAACAAGCGTCTTTATCACACCCCCTCAAAATAAACAAAATTGCTTCTTTTTTTTCACCTATGAAAAAAATTGTATGCACAGTGCGTACAGGATTCTGGCTGGCGGCGCCACTGAGCTGCTACACAACTCGGTTGAAGACAGAGGGTGACCAGGTTTTTACTGCAGTTGCTCCTCAGCATTGGAACAGTCTGCCGTGGCTCATCTTGTCAGTGGAGTCAATATAGACGTTTAAATCCTCCCTAAAAATGCTCTTTTTCTCCCTAGTGTAGCCGATGATAATCTGGCCCTCTGCGTTGTGTTTCAGTACGGACTGCCCCAGGTGGGGTTCAAACCCTGGTCTCCAGCACAGCAGGCAATGATGCAAACCATTATGCCAAGAGATCAATGACCACTTGGCAGTTGGGTTTGCACGTCCTTTATGGGTGAGTGAGTGCACCCGGACCCTCCGTTACACCAGCATTCAGTTGAGTTGATACATTTGTCTTTTACTTGTAATTTGTGGGTTTATTTAAAGCTCATTTGTAGTTTATTGCATTTTAATTATCTTGGTATGGTGTTTTAATAATGTAAAAAAGTTGAGTTTTTACAGATGTTTTCTATGGACAACATGACGTGATGAAGCATAATTGAGAGCTTCTGTATAGAGAATAATCAGGTTTTACCTTTCTGTGACGTCATCAAGCTGAACCATAGACCGGTCACTCTGCATGGACAAAGAGCTGGGGACAGGAGACTGTTGTCCACTTTTAAAATCATTGGGTAAAACCAGAGACCCGTCACTCTTCATGGACAAAGAGCTGGGGACAGGAGAGACTTCTCTCTGCTTCTTGTTGCTGGTAACAAGGAAAATAACAAATAATGAGATAAACTGAACCTGATAATGACCCAAATAAACATCAAATCACATGAGAAATCAAGTTGGTTTTTACTGATGCTGCCCAGTATCACCAACAGAGATGGACAGAGTACTTGACCCCAGTACTTGAGTAAGAGTACAAATACTACTGGTCAAAATTTACTCCGTTACAAGTAAAAGTATCTCAGTCCACATGTTACTCCAGTAAGAGTAAAAAACTTGCTTTTAAAGGTACTTAAATATCCAAAAGTACATGCTTTTACATTTACTTTAAGTAAAAGTAAGAGTACATTTCTTATTTTTCACATCAGTGAATTACTATATTTTTTTCTAAATGAATGTAAGGAGCTTTTAACTCTTGTTTCTGAGAATGAACTCTTTGAAAGCAGCTGCACTGATGTGCTGCTTTTAGGGGTTAGGGTTTCCTTCTTTGACAAACAGCTTGTGTCCAATAGGATTTTAGAAAAAAAAGAAAAAAGAGCGGACCTGAAAGTAACAAGTACTTTTCAGCCTTCCTAGGAATTAACTCGAGTTGTCTTGGAAATGTATTCAAGTAAGAGTAATAAGTACCAAAGAAATCTAATACTCAAGTTAAGTACAAATCCTCTGGATATGTAGCTACAAGTACAGTACTCAAGTAAATTTACTCCGTCACTGTCCACCACTGATCATCAAGAATGTCAAATAAAAACAAACAGTATGAAGATATGAGCTGTGAAGAGTCATGGACAGTTAGAGATCCTCATCTCACCTCTGAGCTTTGGTCTGGCTCTCATGTTCCCCCCTCAGAGTGGTTTTAGAGGGAGGGGCTCCCTCCTCTCTGTCCTCTCTCTGATCCATAGCAGAGCCCCCACCTTCACAGAAACACAACAACAGGCTTCATCACAACATGACACATAATAATGGGTGTCATAGATTAGACTGTAAAGATAACACAGGAATGTACAGGACTGTCACAGGAATGTGCAAGTTTGAGTTAATGGTAGTTTTAAATATTGATACAGCAGAAGTGATGTTGTTAGTCCATACTGATACATTCACTCTCAGTTCATTGTGGCTCTGGCAGTGGTGTTTACATATCCTATTGTCAGTTGTTTATTGTCAATGAAAGGAACAGACAAAATTTGCTTCACATAAAAAAGCACATTGCGGGGCGGTGTTTAGCTCAGTTGGTAGAGCACCCGCCCCATGTGTTGAGGCTATAGTCCTCACTGCAGGTGGCCCCGGTTCGATTCGCACGGCCCTATCCTGCGTGTCATTCCCTCCTCTGCCTCCCATTTCCTGTCTCTCTCTGAACTATCCTGTCCATTAAAGGTGAAAAAGCCCCCCCCCCCAAAAAAAAAAAAAAAATATATATATATATATATATATATATATATGTAAATGTGCACGAAATGTGCTTTATATAAAGCACATTTCGTACTGACTGTTGATCCAATAATTGTAGTAAGAATGGCTGGAGTGAAACTGGTCTCGTGAACAAAATCAAAACTAATGTTTTAAAATCTTTTGGCCTTGACCAACCTTACAAAGGGTTAGGTTACTTCCTCTGCTTCACCATGAGCCTCTTTCAGGCCACACTTTCTTCTTCGGCCACTTCTGCCCTCTTCTCATCTGTATCTTGATAGCTGTACTTTCAGATATTAGGAGGCTCCAACAT
Organism: Trachurus trachurus; assembly: GCF_905171665.1. Classification (NCBI taxonomy): domain Eukaryota; kingdom Metazoa; phylum Chordata; class Actinopteri; order Carangiformes; family Carangidae; genus Trachurus; species Trachurus trachurus. Next base: position 3,039,694 of record NC_139908.1, on the reverse strand, counting down.
ACTTGAGCTTTACACTGCTCAATAATCAGAACAGATATATCCTGAGATTTTCAGCTTTCTAAGATTATATTGTCAGCCTATAGCCAGCCCTTTATTCTACAGCACCTGATCTACAGTATCTGATGATACAAGCCAGGGTCCTGAAATGTGTGTTTCTCTTATGATAAACATTTTACATTGCCATTCATAGTTTGCACACACACACACACACACACACACACACACACACACACACACACACACACACACACACACACACACACACACACACACACACACACACCTGTTGCCAGTGTTGTATAAAGTACCCAAAAGCCATACTTGAGTAAAAGTAAAGATACCTTACTGGAAAATGACTCAAGTAAAAGTGAAAGTCGCCTGTTAGAATAGTACGTGAGTAAAAGTCTTAAAGTAGCTAGTATTTACTGTACTTAAGTATCAAAAGTTAAAAAGTACTGTTAATAAAACACAGTCAGAAGTTCGAGTTATGTTTATTATGTTTATGTTTATTCCTTGTTTAATAAACTGTTGGTGCTCAGTGCCTTGTGAACACTAACAAACAAACAAACAAAAAAGGTTTATTTGAAGCTTGAACATGACTGCAGTGCAACAGCACTGAAAGTGGCAATACAGTCATTACTGGAAACTGAAAAACTCTGTTCAACTTCAAAAAGGAGACGAGCTGGACTTGCCACCATCAGGCTGCAGTGGAGTGTTTCCCATTAATTATGAGCCCGCCACTCTCACAGAAAAAAAAAAAAATAACAATCATTTTTAAACAGCGTTTCACCACCTCTCATCTCTGCCACCTGCCGTCTGTCTCACGTGCACACCACACGTACGCACAGACACACCACACACGCATGCGCGTACGTACACACAGACACGGGCGCATGGACAGGTTCCGCTTTGCCGCTCGTAAATGCGCTGCTGACTATACTCCGACCACCGACCCCCCCCCCCCCCCCCCCCCCCCCCCCAAATAGAAACATAGTATTTCTACTTCGTTAGATACAACACTGCCTGTTGCTATGCTCTCTCTCTCTGCTCTCTGGACTGGGCTGCCTGGCTGTTCTTTTGGCCTCACAAGGTAGAACCACCACTGCATGTACTGACAGACAGTGGCGCCGCCAGGATTCAATTTCAATGTACGCACAGAAACGGCAAATAGGCCACAACATTTTTTTTTTCGGGGGGGGGGGGGGGTCGCACACCAGGCTCTACAAACACTGGTGTGCTTATCATGCCACGTAGCAATGGGACTTGTCGCTCAGGCTCATTAATATACTGCACAGCTGAAAATATTGTTGCGATTGTTTAAAAAATAAATAAATTCATTCATTCATTCATGTTGTTGTTATGATGTTTAAGTTGTGTGATTTCTGACTGTGAATGTGTAGGGGCAGGTAGCGTATGGTTGGATGAGAAACTGAAGGGCTGGGGTGAGTGTGAGGAAGACCTGTGTGTGTGTGTGTGTGTGTGTGTGTGTGTGTGTGTGTGTGTGAGTGAGGAGGAGCAGAGGAAGAAGTGAGAGCTGTCAGATAAGTTTGTGTTATGTTGTTGTAGTTAGGTCGGCTCGGATGCTACAATATCAATAACAACATGTGCTTAACATCGACGTCGGGCGCGAAATAGCCGCGGACCGGACCCGTTAACAGATTGTGCCAGATGCGCCAGAGCGTGCGCCTCTGTGCCAGGCTCGCGCTCTGCAGCGGTTTGTGTTTATTCATTTTAACAGAGCGCGTGAGAGATTAACACACACATTCACACAGGCTACACACACATACGGGCTACACAGACACACAGCTGATGGGCCGAGGCCCCCCCAGTGGGTGCTCAACCTGGAATCGGCGCCTATGAGTCCATAATCGTGGTGCAGACGAGTGAGTTTGGAGCTAGAGAGGAGAGACCTTCATTATCGCTGCTCTGCTGCGTGTTTGTGATCGTGGGTTTGGATCTCTTTTTTTTTCTTCAAATGCCTGAAAAAGGCTCAACTGTCTTTTTGACATTTCTATACTGGACCAGGCGTAATCATCACATAGCGGTAGCGTAAATATGCGGCAGAAATAAAAAAGAGACAGATGACATGACGTAAACGACAATCACTGGCTTTTACGTTAGGCTTCCAGTGATTGGTTTAACAATCAATGAACTCAGCACGTTTAGCCTGTTACAAACAACAAGCGTCTTTATCACACCCCCTCAAAATAAACAAAATTGCTTCTTTTTTTTCACCTATGAAAAAAATTGTACGCACAGTGCGTACAGGATTCCGGCTGGCGGCGCCACTGCTGACAGAGACATGATAAGTCTTCTCTTAGTTTCATTTGTGGTTGAGACACACCTGTCCTCTGGTTAAAAATATTGAGAACTTATTGTAAAACTAAAAGGCAGAAGTTTCCGTAGACAACGGTTCTCACAGATGTGCTTTTAAAAGGCAGTACATCCTCCACACCACATCCTCTTAAAGTGAAGTTGAAACAAAGTGATACGTGACTTACACACAGCTCAGTGTCTAGGCTACATGAACATTGACATGTAGCCAACCACCAACCAACTAGAATTCACGGAAAAACGCAGTTTTTATTTGGACCTAACCAACTCACGTATCCCTCCGCCCAGGGTTAGCGCCCGCCGATCAGCAGTTGGTTAGGTCCAAATAAAAACTGTGTTTTTCCTGCACTTTGAAGGGCTGGAAAAAATTATATTATAGCAAACAATGGAACTGTCTATTTTTTTTCAAGTAAAACCTCTTTTAGGCCATGACAATAGGCCGTTTCTTTGGGTCTGTTCACAACACTGTATGTTGTAAATCTCTGGGCAGGGCTATGGGCTGGCGTTGCTAACGGGAGGAGTGCAGAGAGTCTTCTACTACAATTAAAGTACTTAGGGGCTATTTGTAGATCATGCAACCCCACTTTAAAAAAAAAAAAAAATGCTACTATCCCTTTAAGCATCAAAAGCTTTTCTTATGTCCCATCAAACAGTGATAATCACAGAATATGACCACATTTATCCTGTCCATCAGACATTTTAGAGTCCACATCTAAAAAAAAAACATCAGAGTGACATCAAAACCCTGGCTAACCTGTTTAAGAAACCCAGTTCCACAAATAATACATAGAAATCATATTTACATTTTTTAAATTTAATACTTAATAAATAAATTGTAATTTAATACAAATAAATTCCACTACCAAGACTGCGTGCACGCAGACCTCACAGTGACAGTCCTTAGACAAGGCATACAATTTTTATTGTGGTTCGCTTCCAGAATAAAATAACTTCTCAAAAGTTTTAACACAAAATACGACAAGTCAATAATTAGTTTGAATGTTTTACCAACTCTGGAGCAACAAGTGTATGTCGTTTCGACGAGGAAGCAGCAGAAAGGTCCGTGTACTTCGCGGCCATTCGATTTTTCCTTTAAACAGAACTGTCAAAAAACGAAAGTAAGCTGGTAATTTGGTTTTCCGTTTCAAACCAAAAACCAAATTGCCAAAATTCAGGCTGTATTTTTCGTTTTTTGGTTTTTGGTTTTAAAACGAAAAAACAAGGAAACCAAAATCAAATTACGGGGACCCAAAATTGGATTGTCTTTTCATTTTTGATCTTAAACAACACATTAACGCTGATGACGAAACCCAGAAAGTCTTGCGTCGTGCATAAAGGGGAAGTGAGAGCTTTAAAAGAGAAAGTATGTCAACCGTGTCGACAACAACAACAACTACAGTTCAAAGTGCTGCCGGTCCGTGTACGTTTCGTTAGTTTGATTTTTCCTAGGGACAACGAGGAGTTTCTATTCGGTTATAAAAAAGTCTCACGTTAATGTGGATGAATCTCCGCTACCCACACTTGTTAATGGTCCCATTTTCGATAAATATATCGTTCTGTCTCTATCGTTATTTTGTTATTATTAGTGGTGGCGGAAGTGCTGGTCGAGCCGACCAGCGTTTCCTTCGTTGCGAATCATGAGAATAACGCAGCCGCATCGCCGTTTATGGTCGGAACTACGGTGGTATGTGAACCTCTTTGAACCTCTGACTTTAATTATTGATGAATGAAAACATGAGTCCGTCTTGCGCCCGGTCAAAGAAATGTACGGTGCGCGCGGAGGCTCATAAATGTAGTGTGAAAACGCTTCGCTTTTCCAAAACTCCTCGTTGTCCCTTTAAACCAAACTGTCAGAAAACGAAAGTAAGCTGGTAATTTGGTTTTCCGTTTCAAACCAAAAACCAAAAAACCAAAATTCAGGCTGGTTTTTTTTGTTTTTGTTTTTTGTTTTTAAAGGGATAGTTCACCCTAGAATGATATTTCGCTCATTATCTACTCACCCTCATGTTGACTAAGGGCTGGAAGAATTATCAGAGTCCTCCGTCCCTTCTCTTAGTTACAGGGGGTCTCGGCGTAGCAGTGAATTTCAATGCAACGGTTGCAAAGCGACACCGGAGCTCTTCGTAAAAAAACACACACAAAAAAACATCCAAATATCGCGTGATTCGTAGTAACCGCACTGACGCCGGCGCAAATCACGCGATATTTGGACGGACCAGGAAGAGGAGCTTCGAGAAGCTTCCGCTACAAACAAGCTTAAAATATAGACTTATTTAATTTTTTTCGGGACAATTACGCAATTTGGGGCTTCAGCACAAGACGGACATTACATACGAGCATCATAGAGGTATTTGGATGTTTTTTTGTGTGTGTTTTTTTACGAAGAGCTCCGGTGTCCCTTTGCAACCGTTGCATTGAAATTCACTGCTACGCCGAGACCCCCTGTAACTAAGAGAAGGGACGGTGGACTCTGACAATTCTTCCAGCCCTTAGTCAACATGAGGGTGAGTAGATAATGAGCGAAATATCATTCTAGGATGAACTATCCCTTTAAAACGAAAAAACGAGGAAACCAAAATCAAATTACTGTCAAATTTTGATTGCCTTTTCGTTTTTGATCTTAAACAACACATTAACGCCGATGACAGACCGGAAGTGTCGGAACTTCAAAATAAAATCCCAGTGAATTGCGTTATAGCCACAGACTGTTGATGAATGGCCTATAAAATCTTTTTTTTTCCTTTGTAAATGTTGTGTTTTGAGCACATGGATACATTTTCACAGCTGTGTTTATTTTTACACATGAGTGACAAGCTGATCGTTAATTAGTTCATCTTCCTCATGTACTGCTCTCCTCGCTGCGCTGGGTTTCTGTCTCCATTGCACTGTAGCGCTTCGCTTCCATTCAGTCAGATTTTATATATAGACAGATTTTTATAGTTTCTATTTTATTTTATTTTATTTTATTTTATTTTATTTATTTATTATTATTATTTCTTTTCTTTTTTTCTTTTTCTCCCTCTCTGCAGGTGGCAATGCGTCGCCTAGCATTGTCACCTGCTGAGTAATTTGCAACACTGTAATTGTAACTGCTGCTAAACACCCTACGGAGGTTATTGTCTATCGTTTTAAATGTTTATCGTTTTTAAATGTCTGAGTGTAATTTTATTTAATTATGTGTCATGGGACTACGAATGGAAATTAGCTCCCAGCTAAATCCGACATATTTACTGCAATTAATTGTTTTTTTTTTGTATGTTCATGAATATGTGAGGTCCCATTTCAAATAAACCTTTAAATAAAAAATAAAAAATAAGATCATTTTCACAACGTGTTCTGCGGCCCGTCTCCGGTCCCAACCGGGCTCCGGACAGGCTGTCCCTCTCTGAAGCAGAGGGTGAGGTCAGCTTCACTCCCGCATTAACGCCGATGACATCCTGGAAGTGTCTGAACTTCAAAATAAAAGCCCAGTGAATTGCGTTATAGCCATAGACTGTACTGTAGCCTATATAAATAGCCTATGAAATCTTTTTTTTCTTTGTAAATTTTGTGTTTTGAGCATATGGATAAATTTTCACAACTATGTTTATTTTTACACATTAGCGGCCAAGCTTATCATTAGTTCATCTTCCTCACGTGCTGACCTCGGTCTGTCCGTTGCGCAGCGCTTCGCTCCCAGGTCAGTCAGAGCATTTTCACAGCGTGATGATGTCAGCTTCACTCCAGTCAGTCTTCACAGACAGTCCACAAAGAGCTTCTGAACATTTCCTCCTCAGTTTGTCCGAGACGGCGGCAGATAGTTTTTAATTTTTTTTTTTTTTTTTTTTCATGGCTTGAACGCCATTTCATTGAATACCGGCTGATTGTTTTGTTATTTGAGGAATATAGCTATATTACGATCTGCTGCAGTAACCAGGGATGCAAACGGGTCAGGACCAAAAAAGAGAGATAAGAAACAAATAAGTACATTACAATATCACGGAAAGGCAATTTCCAGTAGTTCAACCCCAACCAAGTATTGAGTGCATATAGATGGACATAGTTTTCAGAAGGCCAACATTTCTATATTAAAAATGCTTAAAAAAAAAAAAAAACCTTTGCAATATTTCCATTTTGGAGATACTGATTTTTAGGTCTACATTACTATTAAAATAAACTGAATAAATAAAGACATGGGATGTGTCATTCAGTGTGTAATGGACATATAGGCCTATATAATGTGTTAGTTTCACTTTAATTGAACACATTCTACATCGCGGAGGCGACGTCTTTCCACTCAGGGCTTCCTTCACCTCTGAAACGGGGCAGAGCTCCGTGGAAACACCTGCCTGACACAGCAACGTAGGGAACCGTGCATGTCCGCGGTGCACAGCTCCACATGCACGGGGGGAAAAACGGCGTCGCCGTCGCACCGACTGCACGCGGATACGCGCCGCTTTAATGAGCACGCATGTCGCGCGTCAACATTGGAGGCTGTTATCAGTATAATCAGAGACAACCATGGATGAGTTCGCCTCAGTTTCACGTGATTGTCACTGTCAGCCTGTTAGAAAAACATTTTACTGACCCCAGCTGAGACGCTGAGACCCCCCCCCCACCCCCTCCCAAAAACAAAAACTCTTCGGATCTGAACGATTCACACAAGTCACCTAATTGGTCATGAAAAAAGCGAGTTTCGCTTTTCGGCGCGCTGTTTGCATCCATGAGTAACGTTCGCCACCTTATGGAATAATGCTGCATGGGGCTGGGTGATAGACCAGTCCAGCTCTTCTCAGAGACTCAACCCGACCCTGAGATCTCCAACCCCGGGCATATTTGGCAGGTGGCAGCGGCCCCTTTATGGTTCTTTTCTACTCTTTTCAGTCACATGAGATCCAGTCCCAGACCTCGGCTGCAGTTCGGGATTTCATCAGGCTCCCTTCCCGGCACGGGGCACTCTAATTGGCAGCTTAGATGAGGGGAATCGCCGTGCGTAATGGTCGCGCGTAATGACAGCTCCTCGCCGGTGAAACACAATAAACTGCGCTACTTCTTGCATGTTTGTCTCATGACATGGTGGAGCCTACACAGAGGTACACAAACAGGTGGATCAGGCTGCAAAGAAGTCCGCTGTGAAAATGATCTGACTGAATGGAAGCGAAGCGAACCGTGCGCAACGGAGACAGAGACCCAGCGCAGCGAGTTGAGTACATGAGGAAGATGAGTTAACGATCAGCTTCGCTATGTGTAAAAATAAACACAGCTGTGAAAATGTATCCATGTGCTCAAAACACAACATTTACCCAAAAAAAATGATTTTATAGGCCATTCATCTACAGTCTGTGGCTATAACGCAATTCACTGGGATTTTATTTTGAAGTTCCGACACTTCCGGTCTGTCGTCGGCGTTAATGTGTTGTTTAAGATCAAAAACGAAAAGGCAATCAAATTTTGACCGTAATTTGATTTTGGTTTCCTCGTTTTTTCGTTTTAAAACCAAAAACCAAAAAACCAGCCTGAATTTTGTTTTTTTGGTTTCTGGTTTGAAACGGAAAACCAAATTACCAGCTTACTTTCGTTTTCTGACAGTTTGGTTTAAAGGAAAAATCTAACTAACGAAACGTACACGGACCGCTGCCGATCACACCCTCCAAAAGTTCCAGGAAGTGCTTGGCAGGCAATTGAAAACAATGGGTAAATAATGTAAATGCTATGTGTCAAGACACAAATGCTGTGTCAAGGTCGCCACTCACTCTCTCAAGGCACTCTATCCTATATGTATATCTATGATTTTCAAGCCCCAGTGCATGGTTTTCATTTTTTTCATTATAAGTTTTAAAGGAATAGTTCACCAAAAAATAAAATTCAGTCATTAGTGACTCACCCTCACGCTGATGAATACTCAGGAGTAGATTTTTATTCCTCGAAGTCCACCTGGAGACCCGGGAGGCCGGTTCGTAGTCCAACGAAAACTTTATATGAGAGTAATAGGGCCCGACACTAAAAGGTTTCACTTTAAGTACTTATTTTTTTTTATCTTGCAAGAGGTGGACTGTCTGTCATACACACAAAAGTCTGTACGTGAGTGCACACTGAGATTTGGTTACATCAGGTTACATAGGCACAAGAGCAGGAAGGAGCGATGGGCTCCTCCTACGAGGCAGCATCAAACATTGTCCAATAACATCATTGCATTCTTGCAGAATAAGTTTGCATAGTACAAGTTTGCACTTACGTAGCGCATTGGGCTATTATAAGGTTAACTCATAGACAGGAAGCTAGTGTTGTCTGTAACTGAATGTTTGTTGTGGTTTTTTCACGCCTCAGCATGTTCACATTTCGTTGTCCGAGTCGAGTCCTCGCCTGTTACATTATTGAGCAGTTTTGGCTACAATCATGCTATAAAATGGTTTGGGGAAGTTATGTATTAATCTGTGACTGTTGAAATAAAAAAAATGATATATATAGTATTTTTTTCAATGTGTAATTAAAATAGTCCCTTTCGCCCTGCTAAGGACTCATTGAGTCCTTGTGATGGTAAAGTCATAACTTTGGTTTTATATTTTAAGATCTTTTTTTATGTTATTTAACTTCTGATGGAAATCACATGAGAGGTGTAGTTCTATGGTCTGTCCACTAGATGGTGGTTAAGGCATATTCCACAGTCACATCTCTGACCAACAGCTGAGCCCTTTGCATCAACTTGAATTTTGGGTAACACTTTCTATGAAGACTACCTCTATAGTGCATTATGAGCGCATTCATAGTGCATTATAATGCTCATCATAATCAGTCATAATGCACTATGACTACACTCATAAACACACATAAAGCTTTATGATGCACTATAGCAACAGTTATAAATCTAGTTTATAATGATTTATAAATCCAAAGGCCTTACGAGTGCTCTTGACTGGTTATAAACTACAGACTGACTGATGGGGCTTATAATACATTATACCCCTCTATACACACACTCAATCAACTGTTATAAGGACTCATAGGATGCTATAATGTTCCATGAAGGATCATAAGTTATTTAATTTAATGAAATTTAATTTAATTTAATTTAATTTAATGAAATTTAATGAAAAATATCTGATACAGGATATAAATCCTTTACATCAGACTCAAATAAATAACAACATACAAAAATTAAACACAAATATACCAACTCATACATAATCACTAAAATACATATAACAAATTAATCCCCAAAAGCCTCATGAAAACTACAAGAGAAAAACAAAAACAAGAAAGAGAAAACAAACAAACACAAAACAAAATAATAATTCATACCCTTGCCCTGTAATTATATAAAAAGTCCTTGTTTGACCAACATTGATCGAGTCTATTTTTAAAAGAGTTCACTGACGGAGCCTGTACCACGTCCTCAGGAAGCTCGTTCCAGACTCTTACAGCTCTGAGTGCAAAATAATATTTTCTTTTGTCACAACGACACCTTTTTGGTAAGAGTTTTAAGGAGTTCCCTCTTAGCTCATAACTATTATTCCAGAAACTAACAACTGGCTCCACTGTGGGATCATATATTTTATGTACAAGTTTATACACCTCAATCATGTCACCTCTATACCTCCTATAGACAAGAGTTGGCAGTTTTAAGTGCCTTAATCTTTCTTCATATGACATCACATTCAGACCTGGAATTAATTTGGTAACTCGTCTCTGAACTGCTTCAATTTTTTCAATATATTTTACTTTATAGGGACACCAGACAGAGCTAGCAAATTCAAGATGAGATCTCATCAGTACGGTGGCCTGGAGGTGCAAATCAACATTACAAAACATAAAACACTTTTACAAATTCTGAAACAAATTTACATTTCAGAAAACAAAACTACAAGTCTTAAAACAAAGTTACATTTCAGAAAACAAATTTACATTTCAGAAAACAAAATTACATTTTAGAAAACAAAATTACATCTCAGAAAACACATTTACAAGTTGCAAAACAAAATTACAATTCAGAAAACAAATTTACAAGATGCAAAACAAAATTACATTTCAGAAAAAAAAATTACAAGTTGTAAAACAAAATTACATTTCAGAAAACAAATTTACAAATTGCAAAACAAATTTACATTTCAGAAAACAAAATGACAAATAACATAACACTTTTACAAAGACCAAAACACTTTTACAATATCTGAAACAAATTTACATTTCAGAAAACAAATTTACAAGACAGACACCAAACACTTTTACAAACACCAAGACACATTTACAAGTGGCAAAACACTTTGACAAACTGCAGAAACAAATTTACAAAAAGGCCAACATCAACCGGAAAGGGAATGTACCAACCCCGGGGTTGACCCGGAAGTGAACAAGGAGTGGTCATGACGAGTTCTCGTCGTCAATGGCTCATGTGCTTGCCACAATAGGGGCAAAACATTACTCTTTCGCTCATCTCAGGTCTCCGTTAGCTTCTCCATTGACGACGAGAACTCGTCATGACCGCTCCTCGTTCACTTCCGGGTCAACCCCGGGGTTGGTACATTCCCTTTCCGGTTGATGTTGGCCTTTTTGTAAATTTGTTTCTGCAGTTTGTCAAAGTGTTTTGCCACTTGTAAATGTGTCTTGGTGTTTGTAAAAGTGTTTGGTGTCTTGTAAATTTGTTTTCTGAAATGTAAATTTGTTTCAGATATTGTAAAAGTGTTTTGATCTTTGTAAAAGTGTTATGTTATTTGTCATTTTGTTTTCTGAAATGTAAATTTGTTTTGCAATTTGTAAATTTGTTTTCTGAAATGTAATTTTGTTTTACAACTTGTAATTTTTTTTTCTGAAATGTAATTTTGTTTTACAACTTGTAATTTTTTTTTCTGAAATGTAATTTTGTTTTGCATCTTGTAAATTTGTTTTCTGAATTGTAATTTTGTTTTGCAACTTGTAAATGTGTTTTCTGAGATGTAATTTTGTTTTCTAAAATGTACTTTTGTTTTCTGAAATGTAAATTTGTTTTCTGAAATGTAACTTTGTTTTAAGACTTGTAGTTTAGTTTTCTGAAATGTAAATTTGTTTCAGAATTTGTAAAAGTGTTTTATGTTTTGTAATGTTGATTTGCACCTCCAGGCCACCGTACATCAGAGCTTTATACAATGGTAAAACAATATCAATGTATGATTTAAGTAAAGTGAAGTTTATATGGATGCATCTATAATGCAGCATACCTCATCATAATGTTTCATTGTTGGTGTTAAGTAAAGTGTAACACATGTGCATGCATTTAAAAGAATCTATGATGCATCCTAAGTCATTATGTCAGACACCAAAGTATAGATAATTACATTAAAGCAGATATCAGCTTCACGGCCGTTTCGGCTAATGCTGCGTTCAAGGCAGGCTTTTGAAACCGTAAGTTACAGCTTCAAGTCACAACTACGACTTGGTAGCGTTCCAGGTAACCCGTAGCTCGTGTTTTTACCATCCTGTTGTCTGTGAAAGTTCCCTATAACGGCCACTCGTAACTTCCGACCCGTGAACTCGTACCAGATCGAACTGGTATGACTTCACAGGAAGGAAAAACACAAAGTACGAGTTTCTTTGAACGCACCATGAGTTAGCAGCCCCCGCCCTTGTCAGGCATCAATTGGTCCTCGTGCTACGTCACCACATTCACGCGCATCCCTTGGCTGCACACACAGCCCTTCATGCCGTTCTCTCTCCTCATTGGATAACACTTGTATCCCACAAGGAAAATTTTCTCCTCGGGTTACAGCAGAGCAGAGTGACGGAGAGACTCGTGTTTAGGCTGAAATACTTCATGTAAGTGATTGCTGACGGAAAATAGGACTATTTAGGACTTATATTAACAAAAACATTCCACTGATATCTGCTTTAAGATTTGTCTGCTTAGGAATATGACATTAAAGCCGGGTTTCAACTTCCTTGAAATGACAATAAATCATCCAGAGATGAATATCAAAGCTTTTGCACTCTATACATTGATCATGAGATTATGGTAAATCTGTAAAAGAAGTACAACAATTTATTCACAGTAACTTTTTTATTATCACCTTTTTCAACAATAACATTCATGGTCTAAATACAAGTTATGTATTAATTGGAATATGAAAATAACTGCATAAAAAACTTAACTGCCATTTTATGTTCAACCTAAAAAGTTGGAGGTCAAATGTGAATATAGAATAATAAACAAACAGTTGGTCTAATCTCTCATCAGAGGAGGCTGGACAGGAGATGGTTTCCTGGTTTCATCATCATCATCATCACAGCTCCATACATGATGTCCTTCCTCTGTTGGCACCGGTCACTCCGTTTTCAGTGTGGCTCCTTAGAATTACAGTAAAACACAAAAACTTAAGTTTAAACATGAATGGAGAGGCGCATGACTGTCAACAGTAAATGACAACCCCCCACCTATATATTGTGCATCAGTACAGTATGATACCAGCAAGATAACAAGTTGATGGATAAACCTGGGGAGTTTGCAGTATAAAATATATATAGACCGATCCTACCGGTTCATTGTTCTGCTAACATGACGCTCTGGTCATTAGATGCTAAACCGTATTTATCCCGGTCCGGTGCAAGCCTGAGACCAGAGCTACGGTTAGCATGGCTAACATGGAGCTAACACGAAGCTAACGGCTAGCTAGTCGTGTAGTGAATCAGTTATTCACGTTGACAAGTCCCATGTTCTTCGGTCAAAACACACATGAGAACACGCGGAAGAGCAATCAGTGCTATTCTGGAATATACAACAAGTTGAATATGATTAAGACATATTTAGAAAAATAAATTTACTCACCGAATCGAGATATCAGCTCCTCCGGTTGTTAGCATTGTTGGCCAAGTTGTAAACACAGGGAAATGGAAACGAGAGAACCTCCCGCTCCTTTTACGCAAACCGGAAGAGTGAAACAACTCGTCCGACGAAAAAAAAAAACAACTCGTCCGACGATGCTAACGACCGGAGGAGCTGATATCTCGATTCGGTGAGTAAGTTAGGCTAATTTTATTTTTCTGAATATGTCTTAATCATATCCTCTGTCACCCATGTCACCGTCCTGTTGTTGTCAGACAGTTTGAGGAATCTGTTCACTGTGTTCATGTCCACTTCCAGTTCACAGGTGTCTGATGGAGAGAACAAGACACAAAACAGTTTATCATCTGTTCATTTATCAACAACTTCACTGACAATTCATGAAAAAGAAGAATTCAAACATCAACAATGTTGTGTTTTTCTTCTGGTGTGGACCTGAGGATGAGGCTGATGAAGATCCACACCAATAATCACATGAAGTGAATAAAGTGTCACTAATGAAACTGGATCATCATCTTCCACTGCAGCACAAAGAAGTTCTGAACCATCTGCTTTCTGAAACTGTCATCTCCTCCACCAAAGAGCTCACACTCAGCATGAAGTTCACACACCTCTGACATCAAATCTCAAAGTGTCGTCTGCTACAAACACGTTTCACAACAGTCTGGATGGTTTGGTCCAAAATCTGCAAAGAACTGAACTCAGTGTTGATGAATTTCCAGTCAGAGGACTAAGGCTGCACTGACTGGTGTTAAACTTCTTTCACTTCTTCACATGGATCTCAGTCACTATGGAAATGGACACACTTTACTCTTTAATTGTTTATTGCCATGTCCTTACCGTTGCCCAGGGGCCTCATTTATAAACACTGCGTACACACGAAAGAAGGCGTACGCCACCTTGTAAGCAACTTTTGGGATTTATAAAAAACAAACTTGGTGGGAGAATGTGCGCAGCTCCACGGCAGCTCTGACCCTGCCGTAAGCACAAAATCTGGAGAAACGGGAAACGGCAACACCAACAGCAGAGGGGTGAAATCAAAGAAAATATGTGAAATTGATACATTTGTGTGAAATAATCAAATATTGCCTTAATCATATGAGGGATATATTGGCAAAAACAAAGAACGAGGCATAATTTATATTGATAATTCCGGATTCAGATAGAGAGAGAGATGTAATTTATTGAAGCACTAAAATAATTTCACACACATGGAAGTACCGGCCTGGTCCAACCAGCCCGTTTGGACGCGCCCTGCATCGCACCCTGCATTGAAGTGCTTTTTCACTTCGATGTTGGCGCACGTGCTTTTTCACGTGCGCCAACTTTAGTATTGATCGTGATTTATAAATGGAAACAGGCGTACGACATGCATGCGCACGCTTTTATAAATCTGAAAGTTTTTGTGCGCACGCATTTCCTGTGTTTCCTCTGTACACCACCTGTAGTCATCTTTCCTACGCACAGTTTTATAAATGAGGCCCCTGGTCTTTGAACATCTGAGCAGAGCAGCAGCATCACACACTGCATGAAAAGTGGGATTTTCGACAGTTAGCAGCAACATTTATTGTGTGAGTAAGTTTTATAAGTGTGATTGTGGTAGGAGTAAAGGAAGAAAATAAGCCTATTCGGGTGTATTTTGGGCATATTCCATTAATGTATTGCTCATTTGCATATTCAAATTCATTTTCCAAGAAACTTGTAATACAAAAAATGTTACTTTTAATGTCTATTTTCATTGTGTAAAGTTTCATTGTGATAGGAGTAAAGGGAAAAAATAGCCCGATTGGGGTGTATGTCGGCACCATAGACTTTATACAGTAAATAATGATGCAAATAAAACATATTTTCCCAACTAGGATTTCTTAGGACTTTTAGTATGTTGTTCTAGACACCTCATAGAAATGATGTATGGTGAAAAACCTTCTGTGACAATTAGTCTGTCGTAAAACGCTATTTTGCCTGGACTATACATACAAAGTCAATGTAAAGACGAGAATGGACGCAAATTTGTGCCGGCGGCGCAAATGATGCGGGCCGAATGAGTAAAAACAGTGGGCAAACTCAAGGGAGTAGAGCGAGGCGAATATTTTACTTGGGTCCAGTGTGAACGCTATCACACATCTGCCCAGGTCTGACATTCAGGGAGGAACTGGAAGATAAATCCATCTCAGATCATGTTAATCATCTTTTCAACATCTTTGTGACATTAGTAATTATAGCCATTTATGTTTATGGTTCTGTTGGCTCCACTGTAAATAACATGTATTGATTAGTTTTGTTTGATCAATGTGATCAGTTTGTTGTTTGGACTTTAAATTGGTTGAATTCTAACATCTTTCCAGCCACACTGACAAAAACAAAAGCTCATTCCCGAATGATACTCTTTGTTCTCAGCACAGAAAGAAGATGGGTAAAGAACTTGGCGGACAGAGAACTTACCCACCCAGAGAAGGAGGTCCTAGCCTAGGGCTTGAACTTTGCCATGACACCAAAAGAGTTACCCATAGTGGATTTAATGACAGCTACAGAATCTGCTATAAAGAAAAACAACTTAACCGAAACTGAGGCTGAACAGCTAAGGTCAAAAGTGTCCGAAACTAAGGTCACCCCCTCCAACCTCACCACTGAGGAGAGAAAAGCAGTAATGGCACAACATCACAATCCTTCCAGCAGACAAGGGTAAACGAGACCCGACCAGTGGCTATAAAAAGAAGGTGATAGAATGTCTACAACAACTACAAAAAGAAGGGGTCATTGACAAACCACAATATTACCGACTCAATCCCCTGCTTATATGGACTCCCCAAAATCCATAAAAAATGGGCCCTGCTCAGGCCCATTGTCAGCAGCATAAACTTGGTCACTTACAACATAGCCAAACACATAGCCAATATCCTGGCACCATTGGTGGGCAACACCCCACACCACATCCAAAACTCCATAGACTTTGTGAACAAAGTCCGGGACATAAAAATGGAACCAGATGACACCATGGTATCCTACGACGTGACTTCTCTGTTCACCTATATCCCAACCATGGAGGCTTTGGCCACAGTAAGAGAGCGACTTACACAGGACAACTCCCTCCAAAACCGAACAAATCTCAAACCAGAACACATTTGCCAACTTCTGGATTTGTGCCTGAACACCACATATTTCCAGTTTAACAGCACATTTTACAGACAAAAACACGGCTGTGCCATGGGTTCACCATTATCCCCTATTGTGGCAAATCTATACATGGAGGAGGTAGAGAACAAGGCTTTGAACTCGTTTGAAGGAACAACACCGAGCCACTGGTTCAGGTGTGTGGACGACACATGGGTTAAAATCAAAACCAAAGAGTTGCAAGCCTTTACCGAACATATAAACTCAGTAGACAGAAACATCAAGTTCACCAGAGAGGATGTCAAGGACAATAGTTTGCCTTTCTTAGATTGTGATGTCCATATGGAAAAGGTCAGGAGCCTCCACATTGGGGTACACAAGAAACCCACACACACCAATGTCTACTTTTCGACTCTCACCACCCTCTGGAACACAAGCTTGGAGTTATTAGAACCCTGCAACACAGAGCTGATAACGTGCCCACCAGCTCACAGGCCCAAGGAGAAGAACACAAGCACCTGAGAGGCGCCCTCACAACTTGTGGTTACCCTAGCTGGACCTTTGTGAAAACTGCAGCTGCTTCCAAAAAGAAAACCAGCAAAGTGGTTGAGAAAGAAAATCAAAACAGACAGAGAGGACAGACGTTCGAACGAGGAGTAAAAGAAGCCATCTATGTGAAAATAGAGAAACCATCTCTAAACAGAGGAGGAGGTCTGAGACATCACCTATCTCGAATTTACAATGCTGCCCTTTCATCCCTTCCCAGGAGATTTCAACAATCTAACCTCAAAGAACTGTTCACAAATGGCCTCCTGTGACTTCAGCGACTGTCGTTATAACACAGTAGAGCACTAACGATGTTGAAACCAACTTCCCACCAACGACTGTCACTCCAAAGACTGTCGTTGGCACATGGAGCATAAAGGGTTTCCAGTTACATCATCTGCCTTGTGAACGACCCCACAGATGTTAAATACCTGTATCTCCACACCAGATAGTTGGGCCAGTCCCAGCCTGGTCAGATGGTGACGGTTTTAAACATATATGCCACATCGCGCTAATGTGTTCAAATCCACCCCTGACCAGACCGTCCAACAGGGAATTCGATCGCTTTGTTTTCTGGTTAGCTGCTGTTTAGCTCTGTGTTTTGCTGCTGGCTCACTCGAGGCTACAGTCAGGTAACCGTGTGACGTATACAGTAAAGCAGGTCGCACTCTACGGCTCTACGCAGAGGGGGGATGGGCGGTGTTCCTACCTGCACAGGGAAGTTACATAGCGCAGTTTCAGTCAATGCGACATGGCTCAGGCTGCAGTGGCAGCACCATTCATCCTATTAACCATTTTTCTACCAATGCAATGAGTCTGGAAACATTATTTTAAGGCTGATAAACTCCACAATATTGATTTAAAACACACTCACACTTCCTCAGACCAGGTCTCAGTGTATGAGGTCCACAATGGTCCACCCTGGAGGAGGAAACAAAGTCAGAATCAACTTCATCCACCTTCACTCAGTTCATCACTTAGTCAGAGAGACATAGAAATTGTGAGAGCTGATGTTGTCTGTCCATCTGTCCATACCTCAGAGTGTCCAGTCTCCAGTCTGGATCCTCCAGTCCAGCAGACAGCAGCTTCACTACTGAGTCTCCTGGATGATTGTAGCTCAGGTCCAGCTCTCTCAGATGGGAGGGGTTGGAGCTCAGAGCTGAGGCCAGAGAAGAACAGCCTTCCTCTGAGACCAGACAACCTGACAGTCTGAACACACACACACACACACACACACACACACACACACACACACACACACACACACACACACACACACACACACACACACACACACACACACACACACACACACACACAGAGAGAATAAGTGTGAGCTGTGTGTTCTTCACATAAAATATTATAAACCTTTAGTGTCTGTAGCTCTGCAGCCCGATTCTGCAAAACTTCTGACATTATTATTACACCTCATTCACTGCAAGATCATAAAAAATATAAACCTTGCTAAATTCACCCTACCCGAGAGTCTCCAATCTACAGTGTGGACTCTCCAGTCCACCAGACAACAGCTTCACTCCTGAGTCCTGCAGGTCGTTGTTACTCTGGTCCAGGTGTCTCAGACTAGAAGACTGGGAGCTGAGGACTGATGACAGAGCTTCACAGCTTCTCTCTGAGAGGTTACAGCAGCTCAGCCTGAGAGGAGAAAAACAAAAGGTACCAGTAACAGATCATTTGCTTGTTTGACTTGACAAAAGACAAAAAGTTAATCCAGATGGATATCTCTACACTTACAGAGCTTTGTTGGAGGCTTTGACCACTGGCAGCAGCCTCAGAAGAGCCTCCTCTGAAGCAGAGTATTTCTTCAAGTCAAACACGTCCAGATCTTCTTCTGATGACAGTAAGATGAAGACCAGAGCCGACCACTGAGCAGGAGACAGTTTATCCGTGGAGAGACGTCCTGATCTCAGGGACTGTTGGATCTCCTCCACTAGAGAACGACCATTCAGTTCATTCAGACAGTGGAACAGGTTGATGCTTCTCTCTGCAGACAGCTCATCACTGATCTTTTTCTTGATGTACTGGACTGTTTCCTGATTGGTTTGTGAGCCACTTCCTGTCTTTGACGTTAGACCTCGTAGGAGATTCTGATTGGTCTCCAGTGAAAGACCCAGGAGGAAGCGGAGGAACAAGTCCAGGTGTCCATTTGGACTCTGTAAGGCCTCGTCCACAGCGCTCTGGTAGAAGAGTGTTGATTTGTCTCCAAACATTTGAGACCACCAGGAGTTTGTTTGTTGTTGTGACATCAGGTTGAGTCCAGAGTTGATGAAGGTCAAATGGACATGAAGAGCAGCCAGAAACTCCTGAATACTCAGGTGGACGAAGCAGAACACCTTGTCCTGGACCTGGTACAGGCCTCTCTCCTCTTTAAAGATCTGTGTGAACACTCCTGAGTACACTGAGGCTGCTGTGATATCGATGCCACACTCTGTCAGGTCTGATTCATAGAAGATCAGGTTTCCTTTCTGCAGCTGCTCAAAAGCCAGTTTTCCCAGAGACTCAATCATCCTCCTGCTCTCTGGACTCCAGTGTGGATCTGTCTCAGTTCCTCCATCATACTTGACCTTCTTCAGTTTAAGATGAACCACCAGGAAATGGATGTACATCTCAGTCAGGGTCTTGGGCAGCTCTCCTCCCTCTCTGGTCTTCAACAGCTCCTCCAGAACTGTAGCAGTGATCCAGCAGAAGACTGGGATGTGGCACATGATTCGTGAGGTCTTGATGTGGGAGATGATCTCTCTGGCCTGCTCCTCATCTCTGAACCTCTTCCTGAAGTACTCCTCCTTCATTGGGTCAGTGAACCCTCTGACCTCTGTCACCATGTCAACACACTGAGCAGGGACCTGATTGGCTGCTGCAGGTTGTGTGGTTATCCAGAGGCGAGCAGAGGGAAGAAGTTTCCCCCTGATGAGGTTGGTCAGCAGCACGTTGACTGAGGTGGACTCTGTCACATCAGTCAGGATCTCAGTGTTGTGGAAGTCCAGAGGAAGTCGACACTCGTCCAGACCATCAAAGATGAAGACGACCTGGAACTGATCAAAGCTGCAGATTCCTGTTTCTTTGGTTTCAGAGAAGAAGTGATGAACAAGTGTAGCCCTGTCTAATATAAATATGTTAAGCAGTTAAATAAATGAACAAATAAGTTATTTCTATAAAAACAAGCTGTTGTAATTCATATAAGAGGAACTGTTATTTAACGTTCATATGAGTTCAGTTTAAAAAAAGACATTAGGCTAATTCATAAGCCAAGACAGTACTTAAAATGTGTTTATGTTTATGATATTTTTATGTTGGTTAAAATGTGCAAGCTACTGGTGTTTTATCTGTCAACCATCCCTGTATAGGCTGTTAATTGGTCGTCCGCTCCGTTGTCCTGAGCTGCCGTCCAGTTGGGAGAGTATGGGGGTGGGACTTAGAGGAAGCAGGTTAGCTCAAGGTAGAGACACGAGAGGCCGAGAGCACCGGAGAAAAAAGACACGGTATTTGCTGTAACACCAAAGTATTTCCTCCTACCTGGATAAATGCAGAATTTGTCAGTGGCATACGGAAATATAACGGTTTGCAGAAGGTAAATGTTTATTTGTGTTGTAGTAATCACGGACTGTGTTACTGCTAATGTTACAATGAAAATGCTAAACGTGATTAGCGATTAGCTAGCATGCACCTGGTATTTAAACAGGGTTGCTGTAGTAGCCTTACGTTACTCCTCATGTTTACCTGTGTGTGTACTGTTTATTGTGTGAATTCGGACTGAGTTCGTCGAAGTGCAGAGATATTTATTTATGACTAAAGGATGTAAATGTATGTTGTCAGAGGACCGGACCAGGAAGCCCTCTTTGGACCTTTTTCCCTCTGAGCGACAGAGATCGGCTATCGAGAGCAGCGTGTTGAGGCAGCCGTAACTGAGTCCCCAGTCTCCATTACTCCATACTGTGCATTGACTGAAAGGTCTGTGATTTGATAAGTGATATGTTTGTGTTTCTGATACTCATTTTGGTAATACAGTGATTTTATTTTAAAGAGTACTGTGTGTGAGTAATAATTAAAATCTGAAGTTCAGGGTTAAAGTTTATACAGTGAATAAGTTAGAAGAATTATTTAAGTTCATAGTATTTCTTAGTGGATTTATCATACATTACTTTATTAATCTACTGAGTGGAGGCACCAACATAGTGAGTACTTACCTTGTCTGCGAGAGATAAAGTACATCTTGTCATTATCAATTCATAGGTAATACGGCACCACAAAACATTAAAATCAAGAACCCAGAGCCCGCCCAGAGTGATACATTCAACTCAGTTCATGTATTCTTAATCACCGGGGTAGGGTGCTACACAAGTTCCACCAAGCTGAACTTTTTCTCTTTCAGCACATTCAGCTCTCTGAAGGTGAAGGGAAATGTGAAGTCTATGTCCTGGTTGGTTTTGTCTTCAGCCCAGTCCAGAGTGAACTTCTGTGTTAAGACTGTTTTCCCAATGCCAGCCACTCCCTTTGTCATCACTCTTCTGATTGGTCGGTCTCTTCCAGGTGGGACTTTAAAGATGTCTTCTTGTCTTATGGTTGTTTCTGGTCTGTCTGGTTTCCTAAACACTGTTTCAATCTGTCTGACCTCATGTTCATCATTGACCCCTCCAGCCCCTCCCTCAGTGATGTAGGGCTCTGTGTAGATCTGGTTCAGAAGAGTTGGGTTTCCTGCTTTAGAGATCCCCTCAAACACACACTGGAACTTCTTCTTCAGGTTCAATTTGTGTTCACGTAGACAAACTGCAACTTGACTTTCTAAATAAAGGAAAAAATGTGATCAATGAATGAAATGTGAAGTCAAAATTCGGTAACCCTTTAATTTCCAGGCCGTTAATTACGTCATAATGTCAAGAAATTAAAAAGAAATAATAATTAATTGCATAGTAATGTCACGAAAAAACCTAGAAATAACGGTCAATTTCATAGTAATGTTGAGAAATATAGCCAGGAAATAACTTTTAATTGTGTAGAAATAGCCCAGTAATAATGGTCAATTGTGTAGTAATGTTTAGAAATATAGCCCAGAAATTGCATGGTAATGTCAAGAAATATAGCAAAGAAATGGCAGTCTAGTAAAATAGACAAGTTGTAGTAGTAGAATTGCTGTGAATTACTGCTAAGTATTGGGTAATTACAGAGTAAATAGCCTGTCGTTTCCATGATATAGTCAAGTACTTTCAGTGTGATTAACCTGATGTAATTGTAATTTCCAGTTTTACCTTATGGTTAGCTGCAATATCTGTTTCCCAAAAGCAAATGGTAGATGTGGCAACTGCTGGAAATGTCACCGTAGTTAACCCATAATTACCTTTCTGCTGCCTGCAAAGTGTAGTGGACTTTGTTCCTTAGAAACATATGTGTAGTTTCAGCATAACTAACATGGTTATGAGAACTTCCACTGTAATAGTCTTGCCCAGTGGAAATGTCACCGTAGTTAACCCATAATTACCTTTCCACTGCCTGCAAAGTGTAGTGGACTTTGTTCCTTAGAAATGTATGGGTAGTTTCAACATAACTAACATGGTTATGAGAACTTCCACTGTAATAGTCTTGCCCATAACCCATTTGGATGAAAGATGGTAGATGTGGCAACTGCTGGAAATGTCACCGTAGTTAACCCATAATTACCGTTCTGCTGCCTGCAAAGTGTAGTGAGCTTTGTTCCTTAGAAACGTATGGGTAGTTTCAACATAACTAACACGGTAATAAGATCTTACACTGTAATAGTCTTTCCCAGTAACCCATTTCAAATGTGTAAATATTTTCCAACAAAGATAAGCTACGTACCATGAAATGTCACACATGAACTCTTTTTAGGAACATAGAAGCCATTTCCAAATGATGGAGGAGATAATTACCTTCACATTTTATATCAAATGTACAATATTCCTGCTATAACCTATCCACCTTTTTCTGAACTTCACAGAAGAAATGCAAAGTAGATTAGAGTACATGAATGGGATGTTGTCCTGTTAAATCTCAAAACTCATATTCACATGTTCCCATGAAGAAAATACAATGAAACTGTTTTCAGTTGTTTTTAATAATTTCCCTGCTTATGTTAGCGTATTGGAACATTCCCAGTAGAGTTATTCCGTTTCCGATAGCAGTATTGGAAATGCCTCCGATACCACCGAAAATGTTGGCATCGGTATCAGCAGTCGGCTACTGAGTCCAGGTGTAGCCGGGACGGTCAGCAGGCTCCCACTACTGCGTTGTGTTCTGTGAACAATAACACGGGACGCAGGGCTGGGTTCACACTCAGGTTTATTCCTGTATGATGGCGACATAAAACAAAAAGGATGTGAATTAAATGGTCATCTTCTCCGTAAAAGTCCTCTCTCAGTCAGGAACAGCACAGACTGACAAATGCAGCACTATTTCTCCCAAAAAACTATCACATCTCTTCACATGGTAAAACACACAAGTAAACATCTCTAACATAACAATGGAGGCTGAGCAACCACACACATACCTGTATGATGGCCACATAAAACTAAATGGATGTGAATGAAATGGTCATCTTCTCCATAAAAGTCCTACCACACAAAAAATAATTTAATTTAACATGTAGGCTAGTACATGGAGGACGCATTAGCACATGCACACCACACACGCACATGCACACGCACACACACACTCACACACACAGGAAAAAATCGCGGCAAAATAACTGTCTCTCTCTTGCTCAAAACAGCTCTTAAAACACACTACACGACAGAAAACACCATTCCAAACAGTTTTAGATTAACATTTGTTCATTAAATTGGCAATAAAACTCAACAAATATAACTTTTCGGTCCCGGAGCCTCAACAACATACCTCTCTCAGTCAGGAACAGCAGACTGACGAGAGAGAAGGGAGCGACGTGCGTCATATCCGCAGACTTTCAAAATAAAAGATCGGTTTTGTAAAAATGAAAGAAATACAAAAATAAATCCACAATATATATATTATTATTCTATTCTAGCTGCATGTTGTATTTATAACCCACAGATAAACACACGTGGTATCGGATCGGTGCCTGTGTAACAGATACAAAAAGGAAACAACACATTTTATTGTTATTAATTTCACCAAAATCCATCAGATGATGTGTTTTAGGTTCTTTTTTACGTTAAATATGGATTATTGTTAATATAATTCAATTTTTGTGGTTTTATTTTTGTATTTCTTTTATCTTTACAAAACCGATCTTTTATTTTGAAAGTCTGCGGATATGACGCATGTCGCTCCCGTCTCTCTCGTCAGTCTGCGCTGTTCCTGACTGAGAGAGGTATGTTGTCGAGGCTCCGGGACCGAAAAGTTATATTTGTTGAGTTTTATTGCCAATTTAATGAACAAATGTTAATCTAAAACTGTTTGGAATGGTGTTTTCTGTCGTGTAGTGTGTTTTAAGAGCTGTTTTGAGCAAGAGAGAGACAGTTATTTTGCCGCGATTTTTTCCTGTGCGTGTTAGTGTGTGTGTGTGTGTGTGTGTGTGTGTGTGTGTGTGTGTGTGTGTGTGTGTGTGTGTGTGTGGTGTGCATGTGCCAATGCGTCCTCCATGTACTAGCCTACATGTTAAATTAAATTATTTTTTGTGTGGTAGGACTTTTATGGAGAAGATGACCATTTCATTCACATCCATTTTGTTTTATGTCGCCATCATACAGATATGTGTGTGGTTGCTCAGCCTCCATTGTTATGTTAGAGATGTTTACTTGTGTGTTTTACCATGTGAAGAGATGTGATAGTTTTTTGGGAGAAATAGTGCTGCATTTGTCAGTCTGTGCTGTTCCTGACTGAGAGAGGACTTTTACGGAGAAGATGACCATTTAATTCACATCCTTTTTGTTTTATGTCGCCATCATACAGGAATAAACCTGAGTGTGAACCCAGCCCTGCGTCCCGTGTTATTGTGCACAGAACACAACGCAGTAGTGGGAGCCTGCAGACCGTCCCGGCTACACCTGGACTCAGTAGCCGACTGCTGATACCGATGCCAACATTTTCGGTGGTATCGGAGGCATTTCCAATACTGCTATCGGAAACGGAATAACTCTACTGGGAATGTTCCAATACGCTAACATAAGCAGGGAAATTATTAAAAACAACTGAAAACAGTTTCATTGTATTTTCTTCATGGGAACATGTGAATATGAGTTTTGAGATTTAACAGGACAACATCCCATTCATGTATTCTAATCTACTTTGCATTTCTTCTGTGAAGTTCAGAAAAAGGTGGATAGGTTATAGCAGGAATATTGTACACTTGATATAAAATGTGAAGGTAATTATCTCCTCCATCATTTGGAAATGGCTTCTATGTTCCTAAAAAGAGTTCATGTGTGACATTTCATGGTACGTAGCTTATCTTTGTTGGAAAATATTTACACATTTGAAATGGGTTACTGGGAAAGACTATTACAGTGTAAGATCTTATTACCGTGTTAGTTATGTTGAAACTACCCATACGTTTCTAAGGAACAAAGCTCACTACACTTTGCAGGCAGCAGAACGGTAATTATGGGTTAACTACGGTGACATTTCCAGCAGTTGCCACATCTACCATCTTTCATCCAAATGGGTTATGGGCAAGACTATTACAGTGGAAGTTCTCATAACCATGTTAGTTATGCTGAAACTACCTATACGTTTCTAAGGAACAAAGCCCACTACACTTTGCAGGCAGTGGAAAGGTAATTATGGGTTAACTACGGTGACATTTCCACTGGGCAAGACTATTACAGTGGAAGTTCTCATAACCATGTTAGTTATGCTGAAACTACACATATGTTTCTAAGGAACAAAGTCCACTACACTTTGCAGGCAGCAGAAAGGTAATTATGGGTTAACTACGGTGACATTTCCAGCAGTTGCCACATCTACCATTTGCTTTTGGGAAACAGATATTGCAGCTAACCATAAGGTAAAACTGGAAATTACAATTACATCAGGTTAATCACACTGAAAGTACTTGACTATATCATGGAAACGACAGGCTATTTACTCTGTAATTACCCAATACTTAGCAGTAATTCACAGCAATTCTACTACTACAACTTGTCTATTTTACTAGACTGCCATTTCTTTGCTATATTTCTTGACATTACCATGCAATTTCTGGGCTATATTTCTAAACATTACTACACAATTGACCATTATTACTGGGCTATTTCTACACAATTAAAAGTTATTTCCTGGCTATATTTCTCAACATTACTATGAAATTGACCGTTATTTCTAGGCTATTTCTTGACATTACTATGCAATTAATTATTATTTCTTGGTAATTTCTTGACATTATGACGTAATTAACGGCCTGGAAATTAAAGGGTTACCCAAAATTCTAAAGGTTGGGTTGGAGATCTTATTCTGGATATTTTTTGTTTTTACTAATCTGCTAAAAATCCTCTTAACACCTGATTGCAACTGAGTAAATAAAGGCTTTTTCAAAAAAATGAAAAAAATCACTTGCCTGGGGAACGAACAAGCCTAAAAATAACCATCCAATCACGTGTAATGTCACGTTGTAGTCAATTTGATTGTGATGTGTCAAGCATGCTACCGTCTCTCTCCCTCTCTCGTCCCTCTCTTGTGCACGATCTGAGTCTTCACCGACGTACGCGGAACGTACACTATTGGCGCATTTCCACTAGCACGGCTCGGCTCGATACGGCTCGGCTCGGTTTGGTTGTGTTTCCATTACAACTGAGTATCACTAGTGCCATCGTGACGTCATTTACAAGGCGCCGAGCAATGCTCTAAACTCTGTAAATATATAACTTTAGCAACATTTGAATCATTTTCAGGCGAGAAAGTAGTCGTTTAGATCCCCAACATGTTGAAAATCTGACAAAATACCAGCTGTTTACAATTTTGTTTCAACGAAGTCGGCGTTACTAAAGCTAGCCGTAGTGAGCAACGCACTTCCGGTTATTTTCACAAAATAAAATACCCGTTGCCTTTTATCATAAGGAAAGCCATTACGATAGAATTGGTGCTTTTACTTTGTAAACAGGAAGTGAACCTACCCTCGCTGTAGCTAGCTTTAAACCGCTGTTTTGACTGCTCTCGTCCCGTTAACGGCATTTAACCGTTCAATATGCCTTACCGGAGAGTCTACCAGCTCTGAGATCGGCCTGGTTCATTGTAAAACATTTATTTATTGATGTAAATGTGGTGTTTTCTGTGTGTTCAGACCCCAAGGCAGTGCTGCTCTTCTGTCTAACCACAAACAAACTGCTGCTACAGCCACAATTGTTAGATTTCATCAATGAGACCAACATTTAAGAGTTTAACCAGCCGGTGGTAAACCTCTAAAAGCCATCGGGTAAGTTAATTAGCGGTCGTTTTCTCCTCGGGGTGACGGTGGTAGGCTGGCCGGCGGAGCACGTCAGGAGCCGGGCTGCTGCCTCTGTGATGTCGCGGTCGCTGCTCGGACCTGGAGCTTCACTTCTCCGAAAAACATCGGGGCAAACTTCTAAACAGCCGTCGTTTGGATAAACTAACCGCACATGGGGATCTAAACAGTTACTTTCTCGCATGAAAAAATATTAAAACTAAATAAAGTCACGTAATAACAGAGCCAGTCTCAATATTAGAAATTCTCTGGTAATAACAGGCTTCAGGCTTCAGCAGGAACATTTCTGTTGTCGGTCGCTTCCAGTGACGACACTCATCGGCCAATCAGTGGAAGGCAGTCGGCTGACGTCACGTTTTAGTAACGCTTTGGCTCGCTTGGAACCAGGGCTGAGGTGATACCAAAAATGTACCCGGTTGCAGGTACTGCGTGCTAGTGGAAACACGCAATAGCGCGCCGTGCCGTGCCGTACCGAGCCGAACCGTGCTAGTGGAAATGCGCCATATGTTCTTACCCTGATTTATTTACGTATTTCAGGTATGTCGACATGACATTGTGTTCAAGTCAGCTGGTGGTGAATTTACATTAGCCCGATAGACCAGTCGAAAAAATAAGACGACTTACTTATTAAGATGGTATTGTTAAGTATCGAGGGTAATTTTATCTTGCATAATGCACAAACCTTGCAACTTGTACCTCATTGTAAAGGTGACTAGTAAAGCTTTGCAATGATATAAAATCCAACAATTAGTATTATTAAAGGGGAGATATTGTTGACTGAAATAACATTTGAGGAGTTTATTTCACTCTATCTCTTCAGATACTAGAAAATGTTCCGTTCTTCTTAAATCTTTAAATAAATCATCTTACTTCTCTGCAGACAGTCAGCCAGCTCCTTCTGCTTCATTATCCTCAGGAAGTTCACTGTGATCTTCAGAAATGACTCTCTGCTCCTCCTCTGATCTTCATCATCACCACCCACTACCTCATCATCATTGTCAGGATAATCTAATGATTCTGGGCAATTTGGACTCAGAAGTTTTTTGACTCTCTTCAGCTCGTTCTTCACAAAAGTGACAATGTTCTCCTCCAGCAGCTGTAAAAACAATAACATGCTGTGTAAACTTCACTTTCAGTATAAACACATGGATCAAACACCAGATCATCAGTCATCACTCAGTTCATTCAGTTGAAAACCTTCACATCCCATCTCCTCTGGTGTTCCCCAAGGCTCTGTACTTGGCCCCATCCTGTTCATCATCTATCTCCTCCCTCCTTGGTCAGATCTTTCATAAATTCAGCATCCACTTCCACTGTTATAAGGATGACACTCAGCTATACCTTTCTTCCAAACCCACCTCCACCTTCCTGCCCTCCTCCTTCTGTGACTGTTTACAAAAAATCAAAACCTGGTTATCTTCCAATTTCCTGAAACTCAACAGTGATAAAACCGAGGTTTTATAACCTCTCTCCCCCATACCTCTCTGACCTCCTCCACATCAAAACTCCTTCCCAGACACTCAGATCTGCCTCATCTATCAGCCTCATTGTGCCTCCTGCCCGTCTGTCCACCATGGGGGCCAGAGCCTTCAGCCGATCTGCCCCCAATCTGCCCCCCATCATTCTCCATCTTCAAATCCCATCTGAAAACCCACCTTTTTAAACAGGCCGACTCCCACTAATTTCTCTTTGTCTTTTGTTTTTTTAGTGATTTAGTATTTTTATTTTCTTTGTTGTTGTTACTGTTATTTTGTTGTTTTGTAAGGTGGCCTTGAGTGCCATGAAAGGCGCCTCCAAATAAAATGTATTATTATTACTATTAACAGGACTGTGCTTAATCCTTTGAGGGACATCACTTCTCTTCACAACAACACACAGATTTGGAGATGTTAATCAAACCTGCTGATCACAGCAAAATAGATTCAGTACCTTGGTGCTGAGCTGGTGTTAAAGACTATTGTAACAAAAACATTTTGTTATGTTTTATACGAGGTCCAAGCGAGGACAAAACAAACCTCATCTTTTTGATGAGGCTGAAATGCCCAAGAGAAATTACGCCATCAAATGTTTTCTTTAGGATTCATTGCAGATGAACAGGAGAGAGTCGAGAAATGTTTTGTAAAACAAATAAACCCCCTCTGGTTTAATGACAGCAGCATGGCACTGTTAGTAGCTGAACATTTGTTGGTGGCTGCTGTAGTCATCAGTTCTGTGTGTGGATGAACATTTACACACCATAAATATGGAATCTAGGTCTGTCTGATGCTGCTTGGAGAACTGATCACTGAGAACCTCTGATGTCTGCGGGAGAACTCTGAAAAAATCACACAGCCAACAAACAGCACAGAGACAACAGACACCATAAACACAACACAAGATGCACAACAAACACAACAAGGTCAATTAAACATGATCTAAACGTATAGGACATTGTTGAAAAAGAGAAGGACACGATTAAATAGCACAAAAGCATGATAACATTGAATAAATTCTGTATAAATACCACTCAAGACTACAGCCGTGCCAAGTTTGAACCTAACAATGTTTATTAAATATCTGACTGCTGCAAGAACAAAAGATTTACTCAGTCATTCAGTAAAACACCGAGGCATCACTAGTAGCTCACTGAATGGGCTTCAAAGACCTTTAAACTGGACATATGATCGAAATCTCACTTTCTGAAGGTTTTATTTGTGTGTTTGTTTTGCCTTCCAGTCCCGAAAATGTGAGAAAAAAAATCAGTAATTTGCAGGCTCCCCAGGTTATAATCCATGTGGTTTTACCAGCTGTTCCCTCAGTTGTCATCCAATGATGTCATTAGTTTTCAAATTTGCATAATACCACCCATACCTGTGAGTACAGGTACAAGTATAGGGGGCGTGGCCTGGTGAGCAGTGGCTCATTTGCATTTAAAGGGACAGACACTGAAACCAGCCGTTCTGAACAAGGCTGTTTGAGAGGATGAAAAGAGCTGTGACCGAAGCATGTCACAGACATGTCTTTAATGCTCCGGTGTGTAGGATGGGCTAGCATTCAGATTTTAGATTGCAGCACTCTCTCGCTCGCACTCACCCATTTTGTCTGCAAAGTGATGGTGGCCTCTAAAGACAAAAAAATGTGTTTACCATGACTGCGACGACTGGGAGTATTTCAGGAGCATGGAGCGATGAGGTGAAGAACTAAACCATTTTACCATATGTTTGCTGTTTCTTCCTCCTTCTTCTTTCCTTCCACTGTCTTCTTCGTCTTTATTTATGAACGGCAACTTGCGAAATGCGCTCTCTGACTGGCTGGATTTTCTGTTTGGGCTGCCATACAAACATAGCAGCGCAAGATGGCGACACTCTCAAGACCCTTGCTATATAAGAATAATAATTTATAGCAATTATACACTTCTACAAACCTGGGAATATTTTAATTTGTGGAAAAGCGGCAGTATACATATGTCTCCTTTAAAAACATTGTGCAGCACACTAGTTCTCCTGGCTCAGGATCAGTTTTAATTTTGACCTATAGTTTTCTTCTCAACAATGACCTCAAGAGACTCTGGGACTTGGCCAATGACTGATCCGGCCCTTTTGATCATCTTGACTGAAGTAAAATCCTGGATGGCCAAAAACATAAATGAAAATAAGACGGTGATCATAATGTTTGGGTGCAATTCATCAGATTTAGATAGCTACTTGTATTTTGTTTGTTTACTTAGCTATAGCTAATTTGTATTTTATTGCACTTGAATTATGTTCTTGGTAATTCTAATAATGGCGTGTTTTTATTTATCTGTGCAGCACTTTTAAAGTGTTCTATAAAGTTTGAGTTGAGTTGAGTTTTTACAGATGTTTTCTATCAATAACACGGTATCATGAAGCAAAAATTAGAGCTTTTATATAGAGAATGATGAGGTTTTACCTTTCTGTGATGTCATCAAGCTGAACCATAGACCGGTCACTCTTCATGGGGACAGGAGACTGTTGTCCACTTTTAAAATGTACGGGTAAAATCAGAGACTGGTCACTCTTCATGGACACACAGCTGGGGACAGGAGAGTCTTCTCTCTGCTTCTTGTTGCTGGTAACAAGGAAAATAACAAATAATGAGATATACTGAACCTGATAATAACCCAAATAAACATCAAATCACATGAGAAATCAAGTTGGTTTTCACTGATGTTGCTGATGTTGATCACCAAGAGAGATCCTCATCTCACCTCTGAGCTTTGGTCTGGCTCTCATGTTCCCCCCTCAGAGTGGTTTTAGAGGGAGGGGCTCCCTCCTGTCTGTCCTCACACTGATCCATAGCAGAGCCCCCACCTTCACACAAACACAACAACAGGCTTCATCACAACAAGACACATAATAATGGGTGTCAGTAGATGAGACTGGAAAGATAACAAAGTAAAATACAGGAGTCCGAAGAAAGAAATTTGAAGACATATGCTTAACAAATTAAATACAATGTGTGGCGAGGTGGAGTGGTGAGTAGTGGTGAGTGGTTGCCAACAACGCCACCTGGGGAGTTTCGCCCCAGGAAATAGTTACTGTTTTTTTATAAAAATGAAAAAGGTCACGCAGGCTCGAATCACCACAGGGGAGAGTTCAGGTATAAAAAGAATAATAATTTATTGTCACAATATTGTTTCTATAAAACTTCAATAGTTGCCAAAATATTTCACATTCACAAAAGACTGGGCCAAAGAAAGGGGAATGGACAGGGCTGGGTCAGCCACGGCGACCTTAAACCAAACCAAGGGGAAGGAGAAACAAACCAAGAAAAATAATATCACCCGTGACACTGCATACACACGCAATGGAGAAGTGAAGAAGCCACCACCAGGGATTGGGCCGCCGCGCTGGACTACAGCACCTGTCCACAGGGAGAGAGGGAAAAATTAAGATGGCCGCAGTCTAGCTGACCTCCTCACACACACCAAGAACAATTAGATATTATTTATAATACAAAACCAACATAATGAAGTCTTCTTAAAATATTCAAATACAAATTAGAGAACAATTAAACAATTATCAAACCCGCCCCCCCACAAAAGAAAAAGGAAAACAAGAAAAAGAAGAAATAAATTGTTAAATGTCTCCGAGGTCACTATCGTCGGCAACAACAATCATTTAATCAAAACCATGTAATCGAGCCAAACAAAACAGCAGCAAACATCATGGTGGCCGATGACCGGAACACACCAGGACGCAGGATAGTGTGCAGAACTAGGAGAGTGGGGGCCGCTGGTTACAGCGCCCCGCTGTGAAGCAAGAGAGACAGTGTCACAACTAGTGCAATGATGTAAAACTGCAACAGCAGACAATTAGAGCAGCCTACCTCTGAGCTCTACTGCACCCAACACGCGCCCACCAGAACCGCTCGCTCCCTCCGGCTCACCGCCGCTCCGAGCACTGCAACGGAGCGGGAGGATGAAGCCCCAGGGCCAATAAAAGTAAAACACCAAACAATAACTAACACGGCATGCTTACCTTAATGGTACGACGGGAGGACACAAACAAGCACGCCGGCCAGCTCACCGGACGCACCGCACAGCAGAAGCAGAGAGGGAAAATGTCGACCAACACAGCTGTTTTAATCACCTAACAGTGCCGTCCCCCCATTAACCTGCGCCAGGCTGACAACAGCGCCATGCAGTGACCAGGAGGGAGATGACTCACCCGGTCACAAATGTTTAAAACAAATAAAAAATAAAAATGTCTGTTAAGATTTCATTAATGATCTTCCCTGAGTCAAACTGCTGTTGATTCTTCCTCCAAGCAACAAGAATAACACATTGTCCTTTGACCTTTGACTGAATATGTATTTGCTCTTGAACAGATTGATAGGAAGGGAACAAGGCTCCAGTGAAAACAAGTCTGTGCTAGTGATGATTGTGTTTTATGGACATGGAGTCCAAACATCAAATGATTCATTTTGACCAAAACAGTTCTTTCACTTTCTGCATTTATTTCTCGGGTCTCAGGTTACAATCAGACCTCTCAAGCCCCCATAATGTACAAACACAAGAATATATATCATATATCATCAGTGTTGGTAGTGTTACTTTTAAAATGTATTCCCTCGTACAGATAACTGATTACATGTTCTAAAATGTAATCTGTAATGTATTCTGAATACTTTCTGGATTACTTTTAGATTACTTCAAAATCGCCTGCCTGAGCGTGTTTGAATTTGCTTTAGAGAATTATCTTACACATGATCTTATGGCTATTGTGGCTTCTTTAAACTAATTATTTAATTTGTTATTGATCACCCAGCCATTTCTTTTAATTAGTAGGTTATAGGCTATATTAAAACTGAGCAGCTTTCTCTGCCCAACAGTGCATGTCTAGACTGCAGTCTCTGAGCCTCTAATACCCTTGAAAAAATACATAGTTTAAAAGGTTTAGTTTGTGAGTGTAGGGCAGAAACATGATGATATTTTGAAAATAAAGTAATGACAGGAGCCACTGTGAAATCTGTAACTGTAACTTTTAGTTATGTAGGCTACGAAATCTCACTGAAGTCGGTGTTGTTTTGGAAACAGCGTGACATTGCTGTTAAACCGCTCATTATAAACATCATGACAGTCCGGGATCCAAACGTGATGCTGTTGCAGTTCATTCATGCTGTTTGCAGAGCTGAATAAATCTGCAACATGTGATGTGTATTTTTTGGGGGGAATATGGCTCCTGATATAATAGTTTGTAGACATCATCGTCATTCAACTTTTTCACATGGTCTGATGTTAAAAGCAAACTAAAAATCGCAAGGAAAATTGAGAATCGTTTTGAATCAAGAATCGATTTTGAATTGAATCGTGACCCTGAGAATTGGAATCGAATCGAATCGTGAGACACCCAAAGATTCCCACCCCTAGTTTTATGGCCTATTTGGGTCATATTTAGGGTGCTTACGTACTGGACTGTATTATACTAACATTATGTCTTATGCAACTGCAACTAAAACAATTGTTTTTATGACTCACGTTTCATATGAAATTGAAGAGAGATCTGGTAACACTTTGGTTGGCCATCCTGTTATGAATCACTAACGTCTAGACAGGAGCTTTATGTGAAATGTGTCACGTTCATGATCTGCAGAAGTCACGTACACTAAGTGGCTGTGGTCACATTAGAGAGGTCTGTAGATCTATTTCAGTTTGTATTTCAGTAGAACGGCTGTGTTGTGAATTTTAGTTGGTTGGGCTACATATCATTGGTAACGTAGCCTAGACATTGAGCTGTGTGTAAGTCACGTATCACTGTGGTGTGAACTGTTTCAATTTCACTTAAAGAGAATGTGGTTTAGCTGCCTGATAGAAGCAGATCTGTGAGAACCGTTGTTGGAAACTTCTGCCTTCTCTGAGGGGAGTTTTACAGTAAGTTCTCAATATTTCCATCTGTATCTTGATAGCTGTACTTTCAGATATTAACATGAGGCTCTGACATGCTTGAGCTTTACACTGCTCAATAATCAGAACAGACATGTCCGGAGGTTTCAGCTTTCTATGTCAGCCTATAGCCAACCCTTTATTCTACAGCATCTGATCTATCTGATGATACAAGTCAGGGTCCTGAAATGTGTGTTTCTCTTATGATAAGCCGGTGCATATTCTCATTTGTCCAGGTCATAGTATTTCAAAGGAGGTTAAATCGAAAGCAACTGGACTTAGTTATTTGTCTAGGAAGACGTTTCACCTCTCATCCAAGAGGCTTCATCAGTTCATGTACGCAACTGACCAGGCTGGGACTGGTCCAACTATCTGGTGTGGAGACTCACTATTTAACCTCTTGTGTGGGCGTTCACAAGGGTGATGATGTCACTGGTTCCCTTTTGTGCTCCAAGTGCCAACGACAGTCGTTGGAGTGACAGTCGTTGGTGGGAAGTTGGTTTCGACTTCGTTAGTGCCCTATTGTGTTCTAACGACAGTCGTTGGAGTCACTTGCCACTTGTGAACAGTGGTTGTTCTTTGAGGCTAGATTGTTGAATCTCCTGGGAAGGGATGAAAGGGCAGCATTGTAAATTGGAGATAGGTGGTGTCTCAGACCTCCTCCCCTGTTGAGGGATGGTTTTTCTACTTTTACAAAAATGGCTTCTTTAACTCCTCTTTCAAACCATCTGTCCTCTCTGTCTAGGATTTGGACATTGCTGTCCTCAAAGGAGTGGGCTTTCTCCTTGAGATGTAAATGGACAGCAGAGTCCAGTCCTGAGGAGTTTGCTCTCCTGTGTTGGGCCATGCGTTTATGCAGTGGTTATTTTGTTTCTCCAATGTAGAGGTCTTTGCATTCCTCGTTGCATTGGACTGCATACACCAGATTGCTTTTGTGGGTGTGTGGTGTTCTGTCCTTGGGATGTACCAGTCTCTGTCTGAGTGTGTTGCTGGGTTTGAAATACACAGGGATACGGTGTTTGTTAAAGATCCTCCTGAGTTTTTCTGATACTCCAGACACATATGGAATGACTATGTTTTTTCTCT
The DNA here is from genome assembly GCF_905171665.1 of Trachurus trachurus. Classification (NCBI taxonomy): domain Eukaryota; kingdom Metazoa; phylum Chordata; class Actinopteri; order Carangiformes; family Carangidae; genus Trachurus; species Trachurus trachurus. The sequence continues at coordinate 3,004,060 of NC_139908.1, read as the reverse complement.
TGTTTTGTCTTTCTTTCTCAACCACTTTGCTGGTTTTCTTTCTGGAAGCAGCTGCAGTTTTCACAAAGGTCCAGTTAGGGTAACCACAAGTTGTGAGGGCACCTCTCAGGTGCTTGTGTTCTGCCCCTTGGGCCTGTGAGCTGGTGGGCACGTTATCAGCTCTGTGTTGCAAGGTTATGATAAACATTTTACATTCTCATTCAGTTTGCAGACACACACACACACCTGTTGCTATGTCGTCTCTCTCTCTCTGGACTGCCTGGCTGTTCTTTTGGGCTCATAAGGTAGAAACACCACTGCATGTGCTGACAGAGAAATGATAAGTCTTTTCTTAGTTTCATTTGTGGTTGAGACACACCTGTCCTCTGGTTAAAAACACTGAGAAGAGAACTTATTGTACAACTCCCCTCAGAAAGGGCAGAAGTTTCCGTAAACAACGGTTCACACAGATGTGCTTTTATAAGGCAACACATCCTCCACACCACATCCTCTCTAAGTAAAACTGAAACAGTGTGTAAGTCACCTATCATTTCACAAAATGATAGGTGACTTATACACACAGTTCAATGTCTAGGCTACGTGACCAATGACATGTAGCCAACCACCAACCAACTAGAATTCAGGACACAGCCATTCTACTGAAATACAACAATACAATAATACTACACTAAATTGAAATGGAAATGGGTCTGGCAAATTTTTTCTTTTTTTTTTATGGAGAGCGCTCGTGCGCCCTCACAAAGACTGCGCCCTAAAATTTGCCCATAAAACCAGCCCGACACAAATGTGAATAGCTCCTAAACAATTGTAATAACTCCAACAGACATTCATAACAATATTTAACTCAATCTGAAACACCCATTAAGCATCAAAAGCTTTTCTCATGTCCCGTCAAACAGTGATAATAACAGAATGTGACCACATTTATCCTGTTCATCAGACATTTTAGATTCACATCTAAAAAAAATAAACCCCGGCTATCCTGTATAAGAAACCCAGTTCCACAAATAATACATAGAAATCATATTATTTTTAAAGGTTCATGAGGCAAGAAATGCACATGCGTTTTAAGTTTTTTACTGCTAATGGGCGATGAAGCGTTCAAAACCAAAAAGAATGAGCCATGCACTCGCGTATCTCTCCGTTGCCTTGAACAGGCTGTGTGCTGCATAATGCGCTGCAATTCTGGGTCCGAATTTCCCGCGCTGTCCGCGGATGTGATGTCAAATGACGCTGCATGCGCGTCCTCGACAGCTTCGGCTTTCCACCACTTGCGACCAGCAGTCGGCGGATGTCTTGCAGCCTGAACAGTTATGTGAGCAGCGAGTAGAGAAATAACGTCACTTTTTAAAATTTTAATATTTTTTAATGCGAGAAAGTGACAGTTTAGAGTCCCAATCTGTTGTCAGTTTATCCAAATAACGTCTGTGTAGATTTGCTCCGACATTTTTCGGAGGAGTGCAGAGCCACACACAAGCAGCAGCAGCAGCAGCGGCTCGTCACAGAGGCTGCAGCCGGGGAGCTGAGCTCATCGGCCGGGCAACAACTGTCCTCTGTCCTCCTCCCAGGGAAGAAAACGAGCCGAGTAACTTCCCCACAGGTTTTTAGAGGTTTTCTGCCGGCTGGTTGAATTGTTTTTAGGAGATAAATGCTGGATGAAATCTAACAGTGGCACTGTGGCAGTCGGATTAGTTCATTTTAATGAAAAGTGAAGCTTCAGGTGTGTGTGAGCAGCGCAGCCTTGGGGCTCTGTACGTACAAAAATATTTAGGCTACTTCAATAAATAAATAAATAGTTTTACAATGAGCCGATTGATTCATCCGTGGTCAGTTTATCCAAACAACGCCTGTAAGGAAATTCTCCGACGTGTTCGGAGGAGTGCAGAGCAGCTGAGCGGCACCAGCAGCTCACAGAGGCGGCGGCGGCCGGTGCTGACCTGATGCCTGGGCGGTCAACCTCCGGGTGGCGCGGTAAATTGAGCACTGTACAATGAGCGCGGCATGGCGCATTTACTGTAACAGCCAAGCGCGACGTGTGTGTGTGTGTGTGTGTGCGTGCGTGCGTGCGTGCGTGCGTGTGTGTGTGTGCGTGCGTGCGTGCGTGTGTGCATCGTGAGACAGCAGGTAGAGGGGCTGACTGGCAGAGATGAGAGATAGTGAAAGCTGTTCTTTTTTTCTGTGAGAGACTGCTGCGGCGGACACAAACGAAACTGTGGCGGCTGATTAATGGAAAACACTGGTATAGTAACGTTGTGCCGTTTCCAATTCAGCCACAGTGTCACTGTCACAGCATCAGCTGCTGCTGTGGAGAGTTGATGCGCGCTCCCGCACCAGCTTGGCTGATGGCTGCAGTAATCCCGACGGCCGCTACGGCCGTTGTATCGCTAATGAGTTTTATTTCTTGATCTTGCCTCAAGCTCCTTTAAAATCTAATACAAATCATTTTATTAAAGTCAAATAATTATTTCTTTTTTACATGTAAATAGCCTTTTAAACTATTCTAAGTTGCAGCTCTTATATAGATAAAAATATGACAGTAAAGTAAATACGCCATTAGTCTCCTTTACTCCCTTCCGCTACCATGAGGTGTGCAGCCTTTGACACACACACACCTCACAGTGACAGTCTTTAGACGAGACATACAAACAACACAAAAAGGAAGCGAACCACAATAAAATAACTTCTCACAAGTTTCAACACAAAATATGACAAGTAAATAATTAGTTTGAATGTTTTACCAACTCTCTGGAGCAACGAGTGTATGTCGTTTTGATGAGAAGGCAGCAGGAAGTCGAACGTCGTGCATAAAAGGGAAGTGATTGCCTTGATAGAGGAAGTGTGTCAACTGTCGACAACTGCAGTTCAAGTGTTGGCCGATTACGCCCTCCACCACGATAATCAGTAAATAATGTCAATAAATGTGTCAAGACACAAATGCTTTGTGTCAAGGTCGCCTCTCTCTCTCTCAAGGCACTCTATCCTATATGTATATCTATGATTTTCACATCCCAGTGCACGGTTCCTGTTTTTATTTTCATTTTTTAAATTATAAGCTTTTAAGGAATAGTTCACCAAAAAATTAAATTCAGTCATTAGTGACTCACCCTAAAGCTGATGAATACTCCGGAGTAGATTTTTATTCCTCAAAGTCCATCTGGAGACCCGGGAGGCCGGGTCATAGTCCAATGAAAACTTTATATGAGAGTAATAGTGCCCGACACATAAAAGGTCCATTAAACTACAAAAAAAACTTGTAATGTTGTGGAAATGTCCTTTAACTTGTGAGAGAGAAAATCATTAGTCCAGCAAAATGAGGTTTCACTTTAAGTCCTTTGTTTTTATCTTGCAAGAGGTGGACTGTCATACACACAAAAGTCTGTACAAGAGTGCACAACGAGATTTGTTTACATCAGATTACATAGGCACAAAAACAGGAAGGAGCGATGGGCTCCTCCTAGGAGGCAGCATCAAACATTGTCCGATAACATTATTGCATTCTTGCAGAATAAGTTTGCACTTTAGCGGTTGCTGGCAGGAAGCTAGTGGTTGCCTGTCAGGTTCACACTTCAGCATGTTGACATTTCGTTGACATCTGATCTCACTGTGGTCTTGGATATTGAGACAACAACAAAATAAATCCATCCATCTATCTGCTTGCTTAACCCTTACACCCCACGAGGACTCAATGAGTCCTCACTTGTTACATTATTTAGCAGCATTTTGGGGTGCCCAAATTCTTCTCAGTAAAGGGCCAAAAACGAATCTGGGTGGAGGGTCGCGGGCCAAAATTAAACATTCAAATTAAATATGCCTATAACATATGTTAATTGTGCAAAATAAACACTCATACAAAGTATTTTTTTTAAATAACACTATTGATTATTGTGTTTCACCGTTAAACAGGCCTCCAGATTGCCCCTAAATGGGGGCATTTTGCCCCAAAAATTTGGGACATTTTTTCTACAGTAGCCTACTTGTGAACATGTGCAACCAGTGAATTTGCCTTTTGTTTTGTAACGCTGGTGAAACATGAAAGGGGAGACTCAAAAAAATCTGATGTTTGTAATTACAGGTGGCAGGTCAATGTGTGTGAATATTGTGAATACTTGCCCTGCAAATACATTTACACAGGGTTTCTGCAGGTATCAGCATATCTCATTTCATGCTTTTTCATGCCCTTTTTCATGCCACTTTAAACTAATTCAATGCCAATGTCCAAATGCAAATACGTTCACACACAAATTGTAAGCATTTGCCAACGCCATCTTTTTATTTGAACATCCAAATTTAACTTTCAGATGGATCACAAGACAGTTAAGAATAAGAACACAACAAAATACAAAAGACACTGTTCACACTCCCCCACACACACACGATCCAGGTGAGGAAAATCCACCCATGGGGAGCCATTACTGCATATGCCTTAGTTCCTTTCCTTTTTGCTCCAACTCTCTCTCTACATCTTTCAGTTCGACGCATTTTTCCTTGTGTCTCCTTCTAAGACTATTTGATTTTGTGATCATTTGTGCCACGAGTGTTCCTGCTTTAGCTTCAGCTTTCTCAGCTAGGTCATCAACATCTTTCTGAAGGCTGGCGCACACCTCTGTCAACACAGCCTTTTTCTTTCTCATTGCTTCCAGCTCGTCCTCTAATGCTTTTCTTTTAAGTCCACGCATTGCAACCTCCCGCTCCCTCCTTCCTTCATCGAGGTACATCCTGTATTTTGTCCTGGCTGAGGCTACAGAAGCCAGTAGTTCTTTTGTGAGGGACACTTTGAGAACACCCCCACAAGCTCTAACGTGATCACAGACTAGTCTCTGGGCCTCAACAGTTTTTTCAGTTATGTTGCAGGTCTCCACTTCCCTGTTGACAGAGAAACCTCTCTCCACTGTAGATTGCCCATGAGATAAGAGCAGCAGGCGTTGAAAGAAACTCCGCAGCTCAGGATAATCCTGGTCAAGAGTTTCATGAAGAAAAACATCAAGCCGCTGATCCATGGGTTTGAAGGAGTGAAACTTCAGACTTTTGCAATGCTGAGAAAGAAAGCTGTCAAACTGTTGCACAAGAGCATCACCTGCAATGGATAAACACACAAATAAGTGTAAATAAAATATGTAATTAAATCACAATATAAAAAACACTCATACACATCGCATTGATACAGCATACTAATGTTTGCTTGTAAAAAAAAAGAGTTTGAATAAATAATGTAAAATCTACTAGCCCTTCATTTCGGACAATATTACACCCTTTTTAATTACTCTAAGGGTCAGAATTTCCTCTTCATTTGGCTATAACTTAAACTGTGTTACCGGCTTCTTTGAAATAAGCCTTTAAAATTGTGAATTATGAAATATTATTTCAAAGTCTTCACTAAGTCAATAATACACTCTGGATAAATGTACTACCATCTGGAATATTTGTGATTGAGAACAGCCACTCAAATAAACTGAGGTAAAAACATCAGATATACATTATGAGATTCATCAGATTTATACAAAACAATTTGAAAAAAATATTGATATATGTTTTTACAGCAGTTTAATTTAGGGCTGTTTTAGTAAAGAAAAAACTTGTTGGTAAATGTTGGTAAATTGAGACATGGGCCAATTTACTGGCATGCACATTTAAAAATACTCCAAAAAAAAACAACTACTGTTCCTATATTAAGATCAGGTGTAGTGAGAACACAATATATGCACACAAAACAGTGATAAACCTTGATTTTAGAGCTATCCTTAACATTCCTACCAGCTGAGACACCGCCTGTCAGCTGCCTGTCCTGCAGGAATCTTTGCACAAGTGACTTCATCTTTCCCTTGCACCATTCAGGGTCTCTCGTCATGTTGGAGGGATCCAAGAATGCAATCTCCCTGACAGCAGGATATTTCAAAGGGCTCTTTTCTTGGATTTTCTTCATCATTCTGGAGAGGGCTGTTATGCAGTCCCTTCTGAACTCCAGGGCTGAGAGTTCACCTACACTGTTATTTGGCTTACTCTGCAGAGCCTATCAAAGAGGGACAGTATACAGCATTTGCAATATATGGGGAATAAATACAGAGTTAGTTTTATATAATAGAATATAATCCTTATTGACACTGTGAATATTATTGCCAACATTCAACTGTGAAAATCAGATTTGCAGCTCTCAACATGGCAACAAAAGACACAAAAATAAATTAAACACAAGTACCTTAAGGACAGACTCAGCACCCAAGCCAATGTCAGCATGGCATGCACTGACACGGTTCTTCTGGTCATCAGGGTCAAGTTTGGTCAGTTTAAAGGGAGTGATGTCTTGGAGTAACTCCCTTTTGATGAAACGTCTCGCTAGACTCTGTAAATTGAAAAACTTGAATTATTTTAATCATGTAAAAAAACTATATTACTCTTGATCATGTCATGTCTATAATCATGTTAACTGTTTTATAATCATGTAAAAAGCTATATTATTCCTCTAGATCATGTTAATTCATTTGTACATTTTCATTTGTACATAATTATTTGTATAAACACTGTATTGTTTGATTTAAAAATAGCCATAGAAATGAAACAATAATTGAGACCATTACCTTCATCAGTTCAGTCAAGTCTTGGCACAAGAACGGCAGGACAGGCTCATCAGTCTGGTACTTAGTTAGGAATGGGCAGAAAGTTCTGGATATAGCCACGAAAAAGTGAAGTTTAGCTAAGATCAGGGGATCTTTGCTTGCTGCTTCGATAGTATCGAATGATGACGTTCCAGGGTTTGGGAGCTCTTTTCTGAGGACTGCTGCTACATACTCTTTGAGCTTTGGCCATACCTCGATGGCTCTCTCTGCAACAGGCAGATTTTCCGGTTACATGCTGCCATTCCGACATGCTGCCACTCCGACATACCGCCATTCCGACATTCTACTATTCAGACATGTCACCACTCAGACATGTCACCATTCCGACATGTAAACGTCCTGCCATTCCGACAGTTTCGTCCCGCCATTCCGACAAGGCTTTAATTACCATAAGGAAATGTGCGTTACTCCGAGCGGTGGTTAGGGTGTGTGTAGGCTATATAATAAACAATTACACACAGATCAACAGAAAGCCCCCCCCCCCCCCCCCCCCCCCCCCCACTGTCACTGTCCGTGTGTGTGTGTGTGTGTGTGTGTGTGTGTGTGTGTGTGTGTGTGTGTGTGTGTGTGTGTGTGTGTGTGTTGGCGCGTGGTGAGGGTGAGTGAGAGAGAGTTTGTTTGTCCTACTGTCCACACGGGAGAGACGCCGCGGCTCCGCGAGGTGACCACGCCAGTCCTCTCCCTCGTCCCGCTTGGCTGAAAACGGCCCGGCCGTGCAGTGTCCAAAAGGAAAAATAATCCACTATGCCGCTTTGGAATTGCCGCCACGCCAGCCGTCCAAACGCCGACCGTGTCTCTCATTCTCCTCCCCTCTCACCACGTCACTTCCCCATTTAAACCCTCGGTCCCACTAATGCACTTTTACGCATTACGCACACAACTTACAGCAAAAAAGAAACATTCATTCATTCATTAAAGGTCCGCACGTCCTCTTGCGCAAACCACAAGGATAATTGATCATTTCCCTGGCCTAATACACAATGAAAAAAACCTGCAAATCAACTACCCAGGCTGGCCAGGCAAAACCCAGTGGATCACTACAAGTTGTTGCAACTTTGGGGAATTTACTCCTGGTAAAAAGGCTTACAAACAGCTTCATAATACGCACAAAAATGCAAAGGAAACGAAAGGTAACTTGAAAAAAAATAGCAACAACATGAAGTAGTCAAAATATGTGTTTTACGCATCTGCCTGTTCAGCTCCGCTTACATGTAAAATGACATTTCGTTGCGTACAGAGTCTCTCTCTCTCTCTCTCTCTCTCTCTCTCTCTCTCTCTCTCTCTTCAGCACCGAGACAGCGGACAGCGCTTCCGCTGTCTTTCAGCACTACAAAATATCAGCAGTTCACTCTTCACTGATAAATCCATGGCACTGTCCATATAGTTAGATAATAATAAGTAATACATTTCACATGTAAGGGGAGCTGAACATATAGTTTTCATTCACAAACCAATGTGGGAGAGCTCCAAGACGCGTGTGCCAGACGCACAGAGGCATGCGTAAAACACCGACCTGTTTAGTTAATCTTTTAGTTAATTTTCGTTTCTTTTGGATTTTTGTGCATATTTTGGAGCCGTTTTGGTCCATGTTTGTAAGCCTTTTCCCCCCTGAATTATATTTTCTTAAGTGCAACAAGTGGGTTCGGAGTGTGTGATTGAAAGCACGGTCTGCTTCCCGTTCAAGGCCTATCTCCTCCTTCGTTGGTTTACGAGGTTGTGGAGTCCCTCTGCTTAAAATCTGAGGCTTTGAAATCGTCTGCCGTTTGAATTATCTGACCAATCTGTGTGCTTTAATGAGATGCACTGGACAAACGTGGGCAAACTGCTATTTTGCGCCGGCATATCATTAGTGCAAAATAGTGTTAGGCCTATTTTTTTTTTTTTTTTTTTTTTTGGGGGGGGGGGGGGGGGGGGGGGGTTGCGGTGGGGTGGGGTAGGCTTTTAAAAGATTTGTCGGAATGGCAACACGTTTCAAAGAGAAAAAAATACCGCCATTCCGACCTTAGGAGACGAAAATTGTCGGAATGGTGGGATGTTTATTAAAGGGTAAAGTGTTGCCATTCCGACAATTAGGGCCTAATGTCGGAGTGGCGGCATGTCGGAATGGCGGTTGCCCCCCGATTTTCCACCCATCTATGGCCACAGAATGCGAGTGGGAATAGAGATGAACTGGTAAGTTTGGTATAGTCCTCTTTCCTTGCAGGGACATTGTGAAAGAGAAAGTGCATTGCCCTTAGTAGTTTTTCAACAGTCCATGCTGAGAAGCCAGACTTGAATGCGTTGTGTAGGGTATGCAGCCCACAGCTCCCGACAGAAATTAGCTGACGTGTGTGTGTGTGTGTGTGTGTGTGTGTGTGTGTTTTTAATGTGGATGAAAGATGCTCCGCAACTACAGTTTCAATTGATTTTATTTGATAAAGCATGACTATACTTACTTTGAAATGGTGCAGCAGATCCTGTGCCTTGGAGTGTCCCATGAACTGTGATCCAAGGTAGCGGGATTGGACACAACCTCCTTCCCAAAACCGCACATGGATGTCAAGTTGTTTAGTTTTTGTTGAGTTGTTGAGACTTTCGTCAAACATCAACACGAAAGGCCCTGCCTTGTTAACTGCTTGAATTAAATTATCTTTGAAATGTGGGGCAAGTCCGAATTTTACTATGTAACTGGTTTTGTCTTTTCCGCAGGTGAAAGACTTTGCTATCTCAGAGTCAGTGAACATTCTCTGAAATAACGCGGAGACATCATCGTTGGATGCATACGAGTGATGCTTCACTGCAGTGTTAAGACACCAGAGCACCTCCGCTTCCAAAGTCGCATTCGAGCCAAATGCCGCTCGCAGGTCGGTGGTCTTCCCCGCTGTCGCGGCTCCGCTGGGGCCTGAAGGAGTGGTGGTAGCAGCGGCAGCTGCAGGCGAATTGTTGACAGCAGAAGCGCTCACGGCAAAAAAATTCGAAACGGTTAGCTGCTGCCTGCCTTTCATCGCAGACTTGTGTCTCTCTGACTGCATGTGGGACTTTAGCGCGTTGACGCCCATTGTGCAAAGTTGGACGTTTTTTTTGCACACGGTGCAAAATGCATCGCCGGGTTGTCCGTCGACAGGCTTTAACCAGCTTTTAAATTGTTCATCCTCCAGCCACTTCTGTTGAAACTTACATTTCCCCATTTTCCCGTCATTTCCCGCTCACATGCTCTCTCACACTCACTCGCGCTGGCATCAGCATTCTGACTCTCTGTGTAAAGCACTTTGTGACACTTGTCTGCGAAAAGTGCTATACAAATAATAAACTTACTAACTATCAGTAGGCTGGCATTTGTCCAGTGTCTCAACTTCGTGCACCGGCCGTAAAAAGCAGACGATTAATAGGTTCCGCCTGTCAACCATTACGCTACTTCGGATCAAAATTAGATTTAGATGTTTATGTAATCAAAATAAATCGTGAAAAACGATGTTTTTATTCAATCAAGTTTACATATTTTTTTAATGCCTCTAAACATCGCAGTTCATGCTTTTTCATGCCAATTCATGCCTGAATTTTCACAAAATCCATTTAATGACTTTTCATGCTTTTTAATGACCCGCGGAAACCCTGTTTACAAGTGTGTTCCCGTAAATTTCCTGCTTGCTCTCCTAAAATTTTAAGTTCGGGGCCACTGTGTTCTTATAAATGTTAGTCTGGAGCCCTGCTGTTAAAACAAAGCAAATGTTACTGGTAGCTACTCTGGTAGAGAATTTTCTGCTACTTGTGTTGTCCCCAGAAAAGCAGAGTAGCATCATGTGAATTTGTTGCCATTGCCCAGTCAGCTGCCCAGTCTCCCTGTTCCTCTCACCCACACACAGCGGGAACTGCCCATTGGTCCGACCTCCCGTTACTCCGACAAAATCAACCACAAGTCGGACCAATAGGAGGTCGAACCAATGGGTGGTCCCGTTAGTTCGAACTGTCATCGCTACTTTGTGACAAGTTCTTCCATTGATAGGAGCATGCAGCTTTCTCTCTCTCTCTCTCTCCAGGAGCCAGATCATGTCAGATCGCGCACAACCATCATAAATGCTGATCAAGATGTGTAAATTGATAATCAAAGCCCCCCTCTCAGAGTACAGAGTAAAAGAAATACACTTTTTTTCTCTCCCCCCCTCCGCTCGAGTGTGGCTGAACCTGGCCGGCTTGAGCTCACTTCACGGGCGCGAGGCTGCTGCAGCCGCCGCTCCTGCTGACAGCAGACTGAGAGAGAGAGAGAGAAAAAAAGTAAATTTCGCTTTGGTTAGGTTCAGGCAATGAAGAAAGGAGTTGGTTAAGTTTAGTAAAAAGACCAGGTAGAGGCTAGACAGGCTGGAAGCATAATGAGCGTTATATGTTATTAATATGAAGTGCTTGTTTTGCAGTTAATTATGCACATGGTCCGTTTGATCCCAGAAAGGAAAAAAGGATCAATGCGCAGCCTCCGTTTCCTTTCTGATTGCGTCCGTCTGTCTGTTCGGAGTGGGAGAGAGAGACAGAGAACCCAATCCACCTGTCTGTAATGTAAGTTTGATTTGATATGAGTGTCAAGGTTTAATTACGGACACTAATGAGCGCGCAGCAGTGTGTAAAAGTCGTGCGTAATGACAGCTCCTCGTTGGTGAAACACAATAAACTGCACCTCTTCTTCCACGTGTGTCTTATTGACAGGTGGAGCCTATATGAATAATTATATAAATGCATAGTGAACGGTAAGAATGGAGAGTTTGACTAATAACTAGTCCAGTTCGAACTAATGAGGACCTCCCATTAGTTCGAACTCTCATTACTCCGATTGTCGGACCAATGGGAGTTCGAACCAATGGGAGGTCGAACTAATGGGAGGTCAGACCAGTGCCATGGACCCCACACAGCACCCTGTGTTGGGGGCTGCACGTCCGGCAAGCCCCCAATAACCCAGCTCCGGAGCTCTGGAGAAAGTTCTAAAGCTCCAGCGACGGCACCGGCACAGTACCAACGGCGGCGACGGTAACGTTACCTGGCAATGACGACCACAACGGCAACAGCCCCGTCGGCACCGTTGCCGTCGTCGTTGCCGCTACCGGTGCCGTCACCTTTCCCGGTGCTAAAGCTCAGAGCTCGGAGCTCTAGGGGGGAGGCTGCTGGACGCTTGTGTGTTTTTTTTTTTTTTACAGTCTATAGGCTGTGTTCGAAATCACCCCCTACTCACTCTATAGTGCACTATATAGTGACCACGCCATGTTGTAGTGGTGTCCGAATGTTTAGTGATTATTAATGTTCACTATATAGTGACTGAATCTATCCCACAATCCACCGCGGAATGTAGTGAGCATCCGATGGTCACTAACCGGAGCAAGATATCCCATCATGCATTGCTAGACGCATTCAAGAGAGAATGGCGGACGGGCGTGAGGAACATCTCCGTTACAAGTGTAAGTATTTTTTCCGTTTGGCTCAACAATGTCACCATCCCTGAGGCACAGGTTGTGCAAGATTGCACAGCAGGCGATGACCTTGACGGCAAAAGCTGGGTGCACTTCAAGGGCCTTAAAAAAAATAGATCGCCACCTGGTCTTCATGATGCCGAAGGCTCGTTCAATGACTGAACGAGCCTTGGCATGGTGTCGGTTGAATCTGGCCTCTACTGCATTCCTCACTGGCTCCCTGTAGGGTGTGATGAGTGTGATGGGCTGTGACAAGCAGGCAGGGGTGGAAAGTAACGAGTTACATTTACTCAAGTTACTGTAATTAAGTAGCTTTTTTGTGTACTTGTACTTTTTTGAGTAATTTTTAAAATCAGTACTTTTACTTTTACTTGAGTACATATTGTTGGAAGAAATGTACTTAGTTACATTTTAAATAGCTTAAGTTACAAAGTAAAAAATATATAACTCTGTGTGGGTTGTCAAAAGTAGCTACGCTCTCTCTCTCTCTCTCTCTCTCTCTCTCTCTCCCTTCACAGACGCACACAGCAGCAGCAGGTACACACCTCCCCCTCACCGCTACGTGAGTTAAGGCCTTTGCACACTGAGTCCGTTTTTTTCGCATGCGTTTTTCGTATCCGTCATCCGACAAAAAACTTAACGCGCAGGCTCCTTGCACACTGAGTCCGTTGCGTTTTATTCGCATGCGTTTTTATTTTGTGTTCCAAATTTCGGAGAGGGAGAAAATGGAGTCAAGCAGTGAGGATGATTTTGTAGTCCTCTCACTTCTTGAAGAGAAAAAGAAGAGAAAAAGAAAATACTGGGTCCATCCGATCCTGAGAGGACGCCAAGAGCAAGGGGAGTTCCACCTTCTTGCAAAAGAACTGCGGAAATATCCGGACCGTTTTCATGTTTATTTTAGGATGACAGTGGTCCAGTTCGACCAACTTTTAGCACAACTGGAGCCACACATAAGAAAAAAGAGGACAAATTTCCGTGATCCAATTGATCCTGACCAGCGGCTGGCAATATGTCTAAGGTAAGACACACACACACACACACACACACACACACACACACACACACACACACACACACACACACACACACACACACACAGAGAGAGAGAGATCAACCCTGGTATATGACTGATCACAGGAGAGAGAAGAGATCCATCATTAGCTATTCAGCAGAGACGTCGATGCATGAACAGCATCAAGTCTGTTCTCTGCATTTTTTTTGACATAGCCTAGGCTATTTGTCCACAAGTTTTTTCCTAAGCTACTGGCTTTATAAAACGAATTTCGTTTTCTTTTGATATAGGCTAATAGCAAGTGTTGATATTTTCCCCCTGCACTCCGACAACCCAAAAGTCCGACATCCCATTTCTTCGCCCGCACATTTCTATATTTTTGCGTCAGGCTTCTGTTCTTGCATTTTTCATATTTTAAAACTAATAAACACAAAGTCTCGGCATTCGAAGGAGGCAATGCGTGAACGGGAAGCAGACCGTGGTGGTTTTCAATCACACACTCCAAGCCTGCTTGTTGCAACTTTAGAAAATATAATCATGTGGGAAAAAAGACACAAACATGGACCAAAACGGCTCCATAATACGCACAAAAATCCAAAGAAACGAAAATTAACTAAAAAAAATTAACTAAACAGCATGAAGTGCTTAAAATTGCTGTGCCTTTTACGCATGGCTCTGTGCGTTGGCTTTCCTGTTTGTGTACATCTTTGTCCATCTCTGACACGCGCCGCCCCCTGCATATTGGCAGCTGAATTGAAAACTTAATGCATGTAGGCTACTATTGCGCATTTCCTTTTTTTCCGGAGAAGACGGCTTCATGGGGAAAGCTTCATTCCTTTAATAATGCTACAATAAACTTTTTTTAGTTTAATGAAAACATATAGGATATTTTGTTAGTCAATTAATCTTTTCTTTCTTTCTTTCTTTCTTTCTTTCTTTCTTTCTTTCTTTCTTTAAAAAAATGATTTTAGATACCTCAGCACAGGGGACTCCTTCACCACCATTGCCAGCAGCTTTAGGGTGGGCATCAGTACTGTGGGGAAGATTGTGAGGGAGACGTGTGACCAAATCTGGCTGCAGCTCAAAGATGAGCACATGCCAGCTCCAACAGAGGAGATCTGGAACAACACTGCGAGGAGATTCACGGAGAGGTGGAACTTCCCAAATTGCCTTGGTGCTCTAGACGGGAAACATGTCAAAATCGAAGCCCCGGCCAACACTGGTTCCCTCTTTTTTAATTATAAGGGCACGTTTTCCATTGTTCTCCTCGCCTTAGTGGATGCTGACTATCGTTTCCTGGCCATAGATGTGGGAAGCTATGGTGGGAATAGTGACGGAGGCATATTTGCCGATTCTGCGCTGGGACAGGCCCTCCAACGTGGAACCCTGAATGTTCCACCCCCACGGGAGCTCCCCTCTGCACCGGAATTTGGGAAGGTGAACCACGTCATTGTGGCAGATGAGGCTTTCCCCATGAAGCCGTACCTGCTCCGACCCTTCCCAGGAAAACATCTGGAAGAGGAGAAGCGCATTTTCAACCTCCGCCTGTCAAGAGCGCGTCGGATCTCTGAAAATGCCTTTGGCATTCTAACCCAGCGGTTCAGGGTTTTTAAGAGGCCGATGGAGGTGAACCCTGACCTGGCTGACAGCATTGTCAAGGCAACCTGTGTCCTGTCTAATTACCTGCGCCACGAAGTGGAGGGACAAGCCGGTCTGGAAGTCAGCGATGCTGAAGACAACGCATGTCTGCAGGAGATCCAGAGGCCAAGGGGGAACCGGGCCTCTGCAGAGGCTATGCGGATTCGGGACACGTTTAAACAGTATTTTGTCTCTCCTGCTGGTCAACTACAATGGCAGTATGACCGTGTGCGCCGTGGTCGTTTGAATGTTGAAGTTTAGTGTGTGTGTGTGTGTGTGTGTGTGTGTGTGTGTGTGTGTGTGTGTGTGTGTGTGTGTGTGTGTGTGTGTGTGTGTGTGTGAGTGTGTGTTTGTGTGTGTGTGTGTGTGTGTGTGTAAAGGATAGCCTAAATAAAAAAAGATTAAAGGGTTATAGGAATCTCGTTTAGCAATTCAGGAGCATAGCCTATCTTTCTGTTTTGTGTTTTATTAGGGCCACGGGCAATCGCACCGGGCAAAGCCCGGGCACTACTGTTATTGTGTGGATTTTTTCCTAGTCTTCTTTCTTCATCTTCCGGCCGACTTTCGGTTCGCTACTAGTCCTGCAACTCGAAGAGTTGCAGGCCAAATTATATATCAAAACGTGTGTCTTGATCGGGATCGGTGTGCTATTACTTTTCTCAACAGTGTACGAATTTTTCGCGACGTAAGTCGCGAAAAACTACGCAAAATTTTGCATGTAAGTCAATGGGACGGGCGAAAAAAAAAGAGCGAAAAAGACCAATCATTGGAGTTTAACAAACGTCTACTGCTCAGGCATACTTTCACCTAGAGACTCCATTTAAACTTTAAACAGTAGACACAAGTCTTGTGTATTGTCGTATTACTCCACGTTTTGATAGGTCATATAGTTTTTGATCAATCCCTGATCAATGACCATGATCATTTTTGGAGAAATTATGAGATTATAATGGGTGTGTATTGGACGGAATGTTCGTGTCAGAGTGCGTGACATCATCGGTTAGAGTGGGAGAGATGCCAGAAAAACTCCAGATTTTTTCTCTTTCCAAACTCGGCCCGGCCACAATTTACACTCTACACACATAATTTTTTCAGAATTTGTAAGACAAACTTGTTATCTCTCTTATCATCTGCTCAAAATATCAGAGAGACTTACAGAATTTAAACTCTGAGCCTCTAAGTGCGGCCACGTCTGTCTCTGCTCCTCATTGAGTCCAATACAAATATTTTCTGAGAGAAGCAGAACGGCCTGATGTTTTAAAACTGCCAGCGTCGCCAAAATATTTACTGTAGAAACACCAAATCGTACCAACATTTTCAGTAAGTCCTTAGAGCAACGTTGATCTGTGTTTTGTTCTGATAGGAGTTACCGTTTTCTCACCCTAAGCCTAATTGTGAGGCCGGTACAGAGGCAGAAAATGGCTCTTTTTCTCCACGTTTCTGTCTGTCTCAGCCTGCGGGGGCCCCTATCGCCGTGGTAACCTCTTTGATCCTCAGGCCAGAGCTCGTTAACTTCATAAACAATCCACCTGGCGCTCGTTTAAATGTTTATAAACACCGACACAGCTAAATCAGACTGACACAGGATGCAGCTACTAACTAACTATGTGTCAAGTCAGTCAGCCCTATTACACAAGATAAACACACACACACACACACACACACACACACACACACACACACACACACACAGGTAACCTAATGTGATTACAGCTCCTCCATATCAGTGCTTATAGAAAGATGATCATGTGTCTGTCTGATCAGCTCTGTCTTGACCTTAAGATCGTGGGTTTGATTCCCATGTTGACAGAGATGGCAAAATCGGCAGTAGCCGTGGCCCATTCAAAATTTCCCGAGAGGAAATTTTCTAGTTATTATTATTGTTATTATAGGCTATTATTAATATTTCAGTTAACTAAAAATGTTTGTGTGGGAAAAAATACAGAAGGGTAAGAAGATGGTACGTGGTAGTTGTCCTGTGATCAGCCATTGTTTTTGTTTTTAGGGTTGATCTCTCTCTCTCTCTCTCTCTCTCTCTCTCTGTGTGCGTGTGTGTGTGTGTGTAAATGGCAGAGTGACTGAAATGTTTTTATAAAGTTTCTGTGTTTATAAAAAAAACATTTAAACATTCAATTTGTTCTCTGTTTAATTAAAAAATTTAATGCAACTTGGAATGGCGACTTCTGTGTAATTATTCGATGGTACAATGTAACACAACTACATACATGCTATTAAAACATTTGTAAACAAGTGAACAATAAATAAACATTTTAATCAAGTGTAATAAATATAATCATCAGGCATCGTGCCTGATTTTAGGTTTGTATTAGCCTACTTTTAAAACTTCGAGGCGTTAAAACATTAAAATAGCCTACACAAATTACAGAGTGGTATACATTTGATCTTGCGGATATTGTGGAAAGAAGACCCCGTTCGAAGACATCCCAAAGGTAGTCTCATGAACCAACTCCTGCATCTTTAGTTTGAGATAGGAGAGTTTGTCGTGAGTGAGCCGTCGCATGTGGGGGCTAAGCTAGTTAGAAAAGCGGACACCTCATCCGTCTGCTGCTCCTGTATCTCCTGACGCCGCTGTCGCTCTCTCTCTCGCTCCTCCTCTCTTTTTTCCTCTCTTGCCTCTTTCCACTTAAAATATCTGGCCAGACTGTCACCGCTCTCTCCCAGCTTCTCTCCCTCCTTTCGCTGCTTGCCACGGTGGGTGGTACCTGAAGGGGCAGCGCTGTTCTCCCTCTCTCCACTGTCGCTCTCTCTCTCTCCCTGTAAACTGTCTTCATCTACAGCTTCCTCTTCCTCTTCCTCCTCCTCCTCCTCCTCTTCCTGTCAAATTCGGATCACAACACGGTGTATCTCATCCCCACTTACAGAACCGCTCTCAAAAGCAGCAAACCACAAACCAAAACTGTTAAGATCTGGTCCAGTGACAGTATTGAGGCCCTTAAAGGATGCTTCCTGTCTACTGAGTGGAGCATCTTTCATAAGATGGATGTGGATGATGCTGCGGAGACTGTCACTGATTACATTCAGTTCTGTGTGGATAATGTTATACCCCATAAAGAAATAACTGTATACCCAAATAACAAACCTTACATAACTAAGGAGGTGAAAGAGTGTATTAACCGGAAAAAGATGGCATTTAAGAACAGAGATAGAATGCAACTGAAAACTGTACAAAAAGAACTTAACGGCATGCTCAGGGAAGTGAGGAACAGACATAAGGAAATTATTGAACAAAATTGTCATGCTATGAACTCTAAGAAGCTGTGGGATACTATGAAGGCCATCACTAACATGACCCCAGCCAAGAAATGTCTTAGTACTCCTGATAACTTGCAAAAAGCAAATGAATTAAATGACTTCTTTATGAGATTTGAGACCCATAACTTCTCCTCTGAGTGTGACAATGTTTTACAATCTATAATTGTCACCGACCAGGATCGTGTTGATCGACCCTTATGAGGTCCAGTCAGTTTTTAAGCACAGTTGTGCTAAAAAAGCCACAGGGCCAGACGGCATCTCCGCCTTTCTTCTTAAAACCTGCGCGGAGGAGCTGACACCTGCACTGTGTCCTATCTTTCAAAAATCTGTAGATCAGCACACTGTGCCCGCCCTCTGGAAGAAATCAGTCATAACACCTATACCAAAAAAAACCCTGCCCAAGGGAAAATAATGATTTCCGTCCTGTTGCATTAACATCAAATGTAATTAAATGTTTTGAGAGAATTATGGTGTCATCACTCAAGAAGGAGGTTGATTCGCTGCTTGATCCTTTTCAGTTTGCATATAAGCAGGGGCGTGGCACAGATGACGCAATTAATAGCATCACTCATCTGGTCACTAAACATCTGGAAGACCCCAAAGCTTATGTTCGTTTACTGTTTGTTGATTTTAGCTCAGCGTTTAATACGCTGCAGCCACATCTACTGATTGAAAAACTGAGGAACATGAATGTTAGCCCCTTTATATTGAAATGGTTTATGTCTTTTCTAACTAACCGTGTGCAGTATGTCTGAGTTAACAATGTACTTTCTGAGTCCAGACTCTCCAGTACTGGTGCCCCCCAGGGATGTGTGAGCTCCCCTGTGCTCTTTACACTATACACCAATGATTGCATCAAAGTCCATCCTGATAACTACATCATCAAATTTTCAGATGACATGGCCATTCTGGGGCTGTTGCACAAGAATGGCAGTCCAGAAGCTTACCATTCTGAGATCTGTAATTTTGTTCAGTGGTGTGACTCTAATCATCTGATGCTAAATGTAAAGAAAACTGAAGTGATGGTGTTCAATGTTAAAGCTGTGGACGACCTGAGGCCGGTGGTCATCCACAATGAACCCATCGCTCAGGTCTCTTCTTATAAGTACTTGGGAGTTTATATTGACGACACACTCAGCTGGAGGGCCCATGTGGAGAGTCTCTGCTCCAAACTGCAACAGAGACTGTACTTTCTGCGCAGATTGAGAGTTTTTGGTGTTGAGCAGAAATTTATGTTGTTGTTTTATCATGCCGTACTGGAGAGTATCATAAGGTACGGAATTACAGCCTGGTACGGCAACTTGTCTGTCCAACTAAAGACACAAATTAATCGCCTGGTACAACATGCCATGAAAATCATGGGCGTTAAAGATCATGTTACTCTTCAATCTATTTACGAACAATCCACCTTGAGACACGCACGTAAAATTTCGTCTGATCAATCTCATATTCTCCATTCAGAGTAGCAGCTGCTTCCTTCTGGGAGGAGATTTAGAGTTCCCCGGAGCAGGTTGAACCGCTACAAACATTCTTTCATTCCAACATCTGTTAATATTCTGAATGCACATATGTAGTTGTAGCCTTCAGTTGATAAAACACTGTGCACTGTATTGTAACGGTTGGGCAACTGCCATTTTTTGTTGCTATGTGCTGTGTTGGTATGGGTAACGTATGTTGTTTAATGATTGATTGATTGATTGATTGATTGATTGATTGATTGATTGATTGATTGATTGATTGTTTGATTGACTGACTGATTGATGTATATTTTATGAAGCTGTGTACTGTAGCAGTACAGGTTATTGATCGCTCGATTTTTATTCCTTGTTTGTTTGATTGTTTTTATTGTCAAACTGCAGACCACCTGTGAAGCCCACAACGAATTTCCCCACGGGGACAATTAAAGTATATTGAATTGAATTGAATTGAATTCCTCCACCTCAATATTACTCTCTGACCTGTTAAAAGCAGACTGAGTTATGAACTGACTGTATTGTGCTGTTCCTGTTTCTAGATATAATAACATTACCTTCTCTTGCTTGTGGAAGCGTTAAGGAACGCCATCATATTAAAATACTTCCATATTTTGGGGGGCGCAGCTGAGCAGCGACATGTGAGGACGTATTTTTGTGAGCTCTGCCTAGATTGAACATTAACTTAATATTCATCCTCTCCCTCCCGTCTTTCCCGGTGCGAACGTGTCTCTAAAGACCCACCCTCCTCGAATTAGGTGTGTTTTTAAAAGAAATTTGTTTTAAAAGCTGCTCGTGATGCCCAAATCTCACAAACCGAATCAAGGGCCGGAAGCCTCAGACTCGCCCGACATGGATCCGCCCGCGGAAGAGGGGTCAGGGTCGGATCTCGACGCAATCATGGCTGCCATAAAACAAACGGAGCGAAGCGTGCTATCCAGGATCGAGTCGTCTGTGGTGGCTGCTGCAGGTGAACTGCACAAGAAAATAGACACCTTGGCGAGTGACTTAAGAAGAGAAATCCTGAATGTGCGCGCAGATTTCACAAAGGTAATTGGAGAAGTACAGACACAAAACGCCACATTCTCAACCCGCATCGAGGATCTCGAGGAGGAAGCTAATGACAAGGCTAACCGTGTTGTAGCACTTGAAACTAAAGTCAGTTCGCTGACTGCACAAGTCACTCGGCTGGCAGACAAGACCGAAGATTTGGAGTCCCGACAGCGACGAGATAACTGCAGACTAGTTGGAGTTGAAGAGGGATTTGGGAACATACGACCAGAGAAAGCCGTGGCCGAATTGCTAAAGGAAGCGCTCGCCCTCGACTATACACCGACGCTCGATCGCGCACACAGGAGCCTGCAGCCGAGACCAAAGGATGGGGATGCCCCGCGGCCATTAATCGTCAAGTTCCACTACTTTCAGGAGAAAGTAGATGTTCTGAGAAAGGCTGCGAGTGCAGGTCCCATCACCCACAAAGGCAAGCGTTTCAGCATCTACCCAGACTACTCGGCCGCCGTCAGAAAAAAGAGAGCAGCTTTCACCGAGGTGAGAAGAATGCTTCGCCGGTGCACGGGCGTGAAATACGGTCTCCTGTATCCAGCGACACTGAAGATCACGGCCCCAGCTGGCGAGCAGGTATCTTTCGAAGACCCGGCGGAGGCAAAACACTACATCGAGACCAAGCTGCACCCACGAGAGACGGAGGGAGAGTGACAGTTAATTCACGGGCCCAACAGGTATCATATATGCTGACATGTACATGCTGACTTATATTTTGATTGAGGAACATCACCACACTACGGTTGGATGCACTTTATGTTTGAACTATGGACAAGGCTAAGTGACATTTTACAGTTATCTAAGGAATATAAATGAAGGAGGGGGAAAAAGTATATGGACTGATGACACATGATGAATATGCATACTAGGCTACATTAAGGGTTTATGTAGACACCACTTGCCGGAAAATATCTTAATGTTTCATTCTTCCCTGTTTTTCTTTTTTTTTTTCTACCACGTGAATGCAAGCATTTAATGTTAAGTCTCAATCGGTCACCATAACCCTTGTTTAGCTTCTGATATTTATTTTCTAATGCCCCCTCCCTCCCTTCTTTGCTTAATGAATCCCCCTATCACTACTATTATCAATAATCTTGTTTGATTGTTGTTTATTTTATTTTTATTCTTTTTATTTTTTTTATTTTCCTTATGGGGATAATATCTTCCAACTGTAAGTCTTAACAATCGTATCACCTTGTTACCAAATAAGAAAAGCCAGCACACATGCAGCAATGATAATACTAAGAGGGAAGCCCTACTGTATTTTGTTCTGCCCTTTGCAGAGTTCGTCTAGGAGTTCAGGTTAGACTAGTAGACGTGTTATATGCATAGGAGGGAGGGGGGAGTTGTCAGGGCAGTCTTAGGTTTAAGCAAGACCAGCCCAGGAGTCCAGGATGGTAAGGGGTTTATCTATGTCTATCTGTTTGTCTTTATCAGTTTTCCTTTGGGCTTATTTGTGGTTTATGGTTTGACTCAGACATGTACTGAAATACTTAGTCATAGCCAACATGTAGGACCGTATCATTTCAAATTGTTGCAATATGGTTTTGGGTAATGTAAACAATCAACAAGGAGCAGTTTCGTTCATTAGCTGGAACGTCAAAGGATTAAATAATTTGGTTAAACGGAGCAAGGTATTTAGCCATCTGAAATCGTTAAAACCTGATGTAATATTGCTGCAGGAGACACATTTAAACATTAGTTCCCAAAAAAGACTAAGTTGTAAATGGATTGGACAAATATATCATTCACGTTTTAATTATAAAGCAAGGGGAACAGCAGTTTTAATTAGAAAAGGGATTCCGTTTGAACACTCTGAAGTAATATCAGATGCTAACGGCAGATATATTGTTGTAGTGGGCAAACTTTTTAATACACCCATAATAATAGCTAATATTTATGGACCAAATTGGGACAATGCACAATTCTTTATTAATTTTTTTTCAACTCTTCCAGATCTTAATTCATATAAACTAATTCTAGGAGGGGACTTCAACTGCGTCCTTAATGCCCAGCTAGACAGATCAAGTGTAAGGTCCAATGCTCTCTCGTCAGCTGCAGTGGCTATTAACTCCTTTCTTCGTTCTTATGGCCTATCAGACCCCTGGCGGACAAAAAATCCAAATACGAAGCATTTCTCCTTCTTTTCTCCCGTGCATCATAGTTACTCCAGGATTGATTACTTTATTGTCGATAACCAGCTCCTCCCTTTAATTTCTAGCAGCAATTACCACAGTATAGTGCTTTCAGATCATAGCCCAGTACAGATGGATCTAATTTTTCCAGCCAATGTAGCTCCCCAACGAACTTGGCGGCTAGATCCGCAATTACTTTTATGTGAACATTTTAGAACATTTCTCAACAATCAGATTGACTTCTTTTTGGAAGTTAATGACACTCAGGATGTGTCAAGGGGAGTTTTGTGGGAGTCCATGAAAGCTTATATTAGAGGCCAAGTTATCTCTTATGTGGCACATAGGAATAAAGAGCGTTCCAAAAAACTTAAAGAGCTGGCCGACAAAATTGCAGATATTGACAGGCGCTACGCTCTTTCACCTACGCCAGACCTTTATAAGGAGAAACTACTGTTGCAATCTGAATTTGATGCGCTTATGACATGGAAAGCTGAAAGAAATATTTTTAAATCCAGACAGGTATATTATGAACATGGAGATAGAGCGGGGAGGCTCTTAGCACTCCAACTTAAACAACAGTCAGCTGATCAAATGATCCCTGAAATTAGCACAGGTGCTGACTCTGTATCTCGGAGCCCCCGAACTATCAATGACCAGTTTAAACAATATTATTCTACTCTATATCAATCGGAGGTAGATGGTAGCCCATCGGAGATTTACTCGTTTCTTGACTCGCTCGATATCCCAAAAATTTCTCCAGATGCGCAATCTCTTCTAGAGCAGCCACTGTCGCTTGAGGAAATAGTGAATGCCATTAGGACATGTCAAACAGGAAAGGCGCCAGGTCCGGACGGATTTCCCGTCGAGTTTTACAAGGAATTTTCTTCCAAACTTGCACCCATTCTTAAATCAGTCTATGATGAGTCTCTGGCCAATGGGAAATTACCACAAACACTTACTCAGGCCACAATTTCAGTTTTGCTAAAAAAAAGATAAGGATCCTGTACAGTGTAGCTCATACAGGCCAATAAGCCTCCTGTGCTGCGACTACAAAATTTTAACAAAAACTCTTGCACAACGTTTAGACCCAATAATCCCCACAATTATTAATGAGGATCAAACAGGTTTTATCCCTGGACGGCAATCATTTTTTAATTTGAGAAGATTATTTAATGTGTTATTTTCCCCCCATTCAACTGTGCAACCCGAAGTTATTCTAAGCCTTGACGCTGAAAAGGCGTTTGATAGAATTGAATGGACCTATCTTTTTGCAACCTTAGAAAAGTTTGGAATGGGGCCTAGTTTTTGTAAGTGGATCAAAGTCTTATACTCAACACCTATGGCTGCTGTCAGGACAAATGGCCTGATCTCAGAATATTTTTCGCTCCACAGAGGTACAAGGCAGGGTTGCTGCCTGTCGCCCTTCCTGTTTGACATCGCAATCGAACCACTGGCAATTGCTATTAGATCAGATGACAGGATTAAGAGTATATCCAGAGGAGAAATAAATCATAAAACCTTGCTTTATGCTGATGATCTGCTTTTGCAAATATCAGACCCAATTGAGAGCATGCCCCACCTTCTCCATTGGTTGCAAAAATTCAGTATATCAGGGTATAAAGTTAATTTGTCAAAATCTCTATTATTTCCATTAAATGATCTGGCAAAACAGATAACGTATGAAAATTTCCCTTTCAAAATTCAAAATGATAAATTCACTTACCTAGGAATAGAAATAGCAGGCTCAATTAAGGCTATTTTCCAGTACAACTACAGGTCAATTTTAGACCGTACCAAGACTGACTTGGATAGGTGGTCTAAACTACCATTCTCACTGGCAGGACGGATAAATGCAGTGAAGATGACTGTAATGCCCAGGTTTCTTTATTTATTTCAAATGATTCCTGTTTTTCTCCCCAAATCCTATTTTGCCCAGCTGGATCGCCTGATTTCGTCGTTCATATGGAATAAAAAACCTGCACGTATTAAAAAGGCAAGTCTGGAGAGAACTAAGCCTGATGGTGGTTTGGCTTTACCTAATTTTTTATTTTACTACTGGGCGGCTAATATTGTCAAGCTGACATATTGGATCACCACGTTCGCGGATAAGGAAGGTCCAATCTGGGCTGATATGGAGCTGAGAGCTACACTCCCGATCTCCCCAATCTCAGTCTTAACTGCCCCTCTCCCACTAAAAATCAAAGCATCTGAACTGAACTCAAATGTGGTGGTCCAGAACTCAATTAAGATCTGGGGTCAGTTCAGAAAACATTTTAATTTGACAAATATATGTAGTTTCTCTCCAATAATGTTTAATCATCTTTTTGCTCCATCTCAAATAGATCAGGCATTTGCAATCTGGCACAGGAGCGGCCTGGTTTACTTTCAAGACCTCTTCACAGACGATGGCTTTGCGTCATTTAAATTTTTATGTGATGACCATAGTTTACCAAAGTCTCATCACTTCCGATATCTTCAAGCCCGGAGTTTTGCCTCTAAGTCTTTCTCAGGGTATCCATCTCCGCCCCCCAAAGACTTACTGTACTTAGTCCTTAATGTAAATCCACATAAAAAAAGAGCAATATCAAAAATATATACATTAATTCTGGATAGCTGTCCTCATACGTGGGACAAAATCAAGGCAGCATGGGAAGGAGAAGTTGGAGAAATAATAACGGAGGACACTTGGAAGAATACTATACAGCGTATACACACATCTTCTCTCTGTATTAGACATGGCCTGATTCAATTCAAGGTTGTTCATAGGTTGCATTATTCTAATGACAGACTGGCGAAATTATACCCTAACATTGAACCAAACTGTCCTAGATGTCAATACTCTCCTGTTTCTTTGGGACATATGTTTTGGTCATGTCCATCTTTGTATGGCTTCTGGTCCTCAATCTTCCAATCGCTCTCAGCTATACCTGGAAAAACACTGCAGCCTGACCCTTTAATAGCTATCTTCGGAGTAGTTAGGGATGAGCTAAAGTTGTCTCACCTCCACAAAAATGCAATTGCCTTCGCATCATTACATGCCCGCCGTTTGATACTACTGAACTGGAAGGGGAAGAACCCTCCTGTTTATGTTCACTGGATTAGAGAGGTAATGTTGGGGTTGGCCCTGGAAAAAACCAGGTATGCAATACGTGGGTTAGAGGACAAGTATGACAGAACCTGGTCACAATTCATAACACACATCAAGAGCCTGCCTTTTGCCTGACTTGCTTATTGCTTATTCAGTAATTCATTTGTCTTCCTTTCTCTCTCGGGCTACCATTCTATAGTCTCCCCAATGTTCATACTCTGACTGTTGGTAGCTGTTTTTTTTAGTGGTCCAGAATGTTGGTGTTCTTACTATAACGATTAACACAGATTAGTCTGAGTCTTTTCTGTCTGAGTGTTTTATTTTATTTTATTTATTTATTTGTTTTTATTATTATTATTATTATTATTTTTTTTTTGTACTGGTGTATGTTTGTTTTCTTCTTATGCTGTTGTGTACCTGTTAGATATGTGAGTGTTATGTGTGTGTGTTTGAGGGGATGCCACCTGGATGGGGTGGGGGGTGGGGGCGGGTTCACAACTTTTGTACAAAATGCTTAAACAATTACCTAAATGTTTTCAATTTTGAAAAATGATAAATAAAGTTGTAAAAAAAAAAAAAAAAAAAAAATACTTCCATATTTTCTTCTTGCTCGCGCCCTGTCCACTCCTGCCCCGAACCTCTCTTTTATTCCGGACATAAGTATCCCGCAAGTTTCTCCACATTTTTTTGACAGCTTCGACTAGATGCAGGAAGGAAAACAAGGCAGAAATGAATGGGGTGACGTTAGCTAGGCTATCATGTAGCTGTCCAGAGAACAATCGCTACAATCTAATCAACATTATCTTCCGCGATCATGCCCACCATCCTCAATCCTGAGCTGTTGGGCAATGACCTGCCACAACCCGTCCCTAAAAACAGCATCCTTATAGTCCTTTGATGATTTGTCGAACAAAGCTTTGTGCTGTGAGACAAGGTAAATTAACTTTTCTGTCGCCATTTTGATGTGCTTTGTTTACGGTGGCCGTGAGTGGTCAGAAAGGATTTCCGCGAGTGGTCATCAAGGCTTTTCTCTCACATGTCGAGAAATGAAAGAGAAACATTAAAAGCCAGTAGAGGGGATCTGCTGCTTGTTAATGAGCAGCGGAACTATCATGATCACTTCAACTGTTTATTTTAGGATGTCAGTGGTCCAGTTTGATAGATATTGATTATTAGCTCACATATTAAACACAAGACGGACAATTTCCATGATCCTGAACAGCGGCTGGCGCATGCACACACAGACACACACACTCAGCAGTGAACAGCGGCTGGCGCACGCACACACACACACACACACACACACACACACACACACACACACACACACACACAGCAGTGAACAGCGGCTGGCGCATGCACACACACACACACACCCACTCAGCGGTGACCCCCCCCCCTTCCCCCTCCCTCTCTCCCTCTCCAGCCTAGAAACTCTGATGTGATTGGTCAAAAGACTTTTGACGGATGCGAAAAACGCATTAAATCGAACCTGATCCGAATTTTTTTATGACGGACGAAAGTTTCGGACTCGGTGTGTAAACATGATCGACACAACATAAGGTCGATTTTTTTTTTGACGTGCGGCAATTTCGGACGACAAAAACGGACTCAGTGTGCAAAGGCCTTTAGTGCATAACAGGGCTTGTCGCTATATGTTGTCGTCTTAATATTAGCCATTAGCCGCAGCTAGCGGTTAAAAGCTGACGTTAATGATTAAAGACAACGTTCAGGCATGTCCATCTATTCGGCTGCGTTTATGGTGACCCTGCCAGACACACCGGGGCTGAAGGCCGGACCGGCGGTCCGTTGAGTTAAGTAGGAGCCCAGTCAGATCCATGGCCATGCTCAAAGGAACAGACAAGCAGCCCACTGCTTCAGAGCAGTTACAGTAAAGAGGCAAGAGAGAGAGAACCTACAGTAAACCCCCCCCTCCTCCTCCTCCTTGAGAGCAGACAGGAAAGACAGTAAAAAAAACAGGTGTGTGAGTGAAAGAGGGAGAGAGAGATTTTTCTTTTCTTTTTTTATCCGTATTGAAAATGGTATTGAGTATCGAATATTTTCCTTAATATCGATATTGAGTTGAAAATGTTAGTATCATGATCATGATCGTGACAACCTTAGTGCCAGTAACTGTAACTGTCCATCTGATTGGCTCTGGACAACTGCAGTGTCTGAAGGTCAGAATCAAGTTGGCGCCACAGGAGCTAAAAGATGATGGAGACCAGTGTATCGATGGAGAAGGGACAAATTTGGAACAACTTGTACTCTTGAGTAAATTTTAAATGAACTACTTTTTACTTTTACTTGAGTAGATTTTTACACCAGTACTTTTACTTTTACTTGAGTAAAATTTCATCAAGGTAACTGTACTTTTACTTGAGTAGATTTTTTTGGTATCCCCCATCCCCCAGAATGCAGTAGCCTTCAGGTGGGTACAGGCTGTTCACAAAGAGGGGGCTATTTTTGAGAACGCGAGAATCGTGGACTGAACCAGGGTAACCCACAAAAATGTCCAAAAATTGACACTGGTGGTCACACACTGCCTGAAGTTGAATAGAATAGAAAAGCTTCCTGTTAAAGTAGCATTGGGCGTCTGCACTTTTGGGCTTAATTCAAATGTGGCAGCCGTCAATGCTGCCTACCACCTTGGCTAATGCAGCAGATCCTGCCAGACGCTCAAAGCCGGCACCGATGTTGTGAAGCTCATCGCGTGGAGGAAAGGAGATTATTTGGTTTTTGAGCCTGATAACTTTATCAGTAACTCTGTGGATAATGTCATAAACTGTGGAGCGTGGTATGTTGAATGCCCTGGAAACGACGCGGTAAGAGGTTGCACTTGCCAACCAGAAAACAAACACCAGAACCTCAAGGTCATGACCCCAGCCGTGGTCGATGGGGGAGCGGAGGATGTTGATCAGGTTGGTAAGTGTGGGTCTCGAGAGGCGAAAGTCTGGCCGCAGCTCACTTTGGCCGTCAAAGTAGAGGGTCAGCACTGGAACATGGCGGTTCAATACACAGTATTGTGATCTTTGACCATGCTGTAAATAAAGATGAGAACAATGTAGATAATAAATGTAGATGTATGTAAATAATAAATGTAAATGTATGTATATAATAAATGTAAATGTATGTAAATAAATAAATGTAGGTGTATGTATATAATAGATAAATAAATGTAGATGTAGCCTACTGTATGTGTTGATAGTAAATAGTAATAATAAAAATGATAACAGTGTAATGAAATGTGTGACTGGTAGTGTGACAGCCATGGAGGAAAGCTATGTGATGTGAAAACAAAATTATGTAATGTTTAAGTTTCTCCAGGAGAGGGTGTAGTTGTACAGATCTGTATCTAGAATTGGCAGGTCATCTAGCATACCGGTACGTACAATTAGACGACGTCGTCTGAGCCGAGCAAGAGCGAAACGCCTCAGTCTTCTCTGCCGCCTGGCAAGTCTGTTGCTCCTCCTTATCAACAGTAGTTGAATAATTGTTATGATGAACAACGCGAAATTCACGGTGGCAGTTTGTTTTCCTTTGTGTGCGCGAGACGAATTTGTGAGTTGCGGCGGGAAAAAGTTATTAATAAAAATACAATGCAGAGACCATGGCGGAGACCCGTTTATTTACATAGGATACATCAACAAGACAGATCAAGGTGCTCGTAATGTAAAGATGTAAGCTTTGGTGACAACACATATCAAATACAAGGCAGATTTATTAGTTAAAGCAGAAGTAAGTGATATATTTGTGTTAATATAAGTCTTAAATAGTTATATCTTCCGACAGCAATCACTTACCTAGAGTGTTTGGACTGAAACACGGGTCTGTCAGTCACTCTGCTCTGCTCTGAGCCGAGGAGAAAACATTTATCGTATCCTACAGTTTTTATCCAATGAGGAGAGAGAACGGCATGCAGGGCTGTGTGTGCAGCCAGGGCTGTAGCCAGGATTTCAAAATTAGTGAGGTCCAGAATTTGACAATGTCCCTAGACCCCCCCCACGAGCCCACACACGCGCACGCACGCACACACACAAGCTTTATAGTTAAGTAAGTATAGTTAAGTAAACGTTTATATACTGTACATAATCAGACAGTGAAGTGATGGTAGGTTACTTTGTGCTGGTCTAGTAAGGACAGAATAGAGACCCCTTTTTGCATTTTTTGCACAAATCATACCAAAATGTTACCTACAAAAACAAGTACACTGCCCATGGTAGTGTTGTAATTTAAAGAACACACAGAGGGATCTGTTGACCAAGAAAAGGGTTTTTATTAGGCTAATAAAAGTGTGTGTGTGTGTGTGTGTGTGTGTGTGTGTGTGTGTGTGTGTGTGTGTGTGTGTGTGTGTGTGTGTGTGTGTGTGTTCCTCACTGCTCCTCTGTCCAGTCAGTCTTCTGTGTGCTCCTCACTGCTCCTCTGTCCAGTCAGTCTTCTGTGTGCTCCTCACTGCTCCAGTGTCCAGTCAGCCAGTCTTCTGTGTGCTCCTCACTGCTCCAGTGTCCAGTCAGTCTTCTGTGTGCTCCTCACTGCTCCAGTGTCCAGTCAGTCTTCTGTGTGCTCCTCACTGCTCCAGTGTCCAGTCAGCCAGTCTTCTGTGTGCTCCTCACTGCTCCGCACCATGGAGGCTAGTCCAGCTACAGTAGCTTCACAGTCCAGCTTAGCCGGTGCGGAGCCACCTAGCCTAGCCGCCGCTAGCAGTTCCCCCCCAGCCCCCGAGCAGCCGGGAACTAGCCAGTCCGGCTGGGTGACAACAAGCCGAGGGAATCATAGTCGCAAAAAGCCCGTGTTGGCCCACCAACCCCTTCACGTCTCCAACCGCTTTTCCCCACTCAGCGACACACCCGCTGAGAACGTAACTCAACATGTCGACTCTGTTGCTCACAGCCCCGCTGTGAAGTCGGCATTAGTCATTGGCAGCTCCATTTTACGGAACGTGAAGGTAGAGAATTCAGCGAGCGTAAAGTGCATCCCAGGGGCCAGAGCGGGCGACGTTGAGGCTAATCTGAAGCTGCTGGCATGTAAACGTAAGGTTAAATACAGTAAGATTGTAATCCATGTCGGCGGTAATGACACCCGGCTTCGCCAGTCGGAGTTAACTAAGGTTAATATGGCTTCGGTGTGCAACTTTGCAAAGACAATGTCGGACTCCGTAATTTTCTCTGGCCCGCTGCCCAACTTAGTGAGTGACGATATGTTTAGTCGCATGCGTTCATTCCATCGCTGGATGTCTAGGTGGTGCGTAGATAACGACGTGGCTTACATAGATAACTGGACCTCCTTTTGGGGAAAGACTGGTCTGATTCGGAGAGATGGCGTCCATCCTACTCTGGATGGCGCATCCCTCCTATCTAGTAACATAGGGAACTTTATTAGCCGTGCTAATCCCTGACAAGCACCCAGAGTTCAGACCAGCAGGCAGAGCCGCAGTTTAACACGCCCCTCTGCTGGTTCCCTCTTGTTGTCACCCACCCAGCCTATAGAAACTGTGTCTGCCTCGAGGCTGTCTAAGCCTAAACCCCAATCTAGAGGAGTTGTTTATAGCAACTTAGTTAAAATCAAAACCACTGCTCCAGCAAGCCAACCTAATAGAACTATTAAATGTGGTTTGCTCAACATTCGTTCTCTCCCATCCAAGTCTCTCCTAGTGAATGACTTAATTACAAGTCACCATATTGACATATTAACACTAACTGAGACCTGGTTGCAGCAAGATGAATATGTTAGTTTGAATGAATCTACCCCTCCTAGTTACATTAACTGTCATGTGCCTCGTAACACAGGCCGAGGAGGAGGAGTGGCTGCTATTTATCAGTCAAATCTGATTATCAACCCTAGACATAATAGTTCATATAATACATTTGAAAGCCTTACTGTCAGCCTCTCTCACCCAGACTGGAAAGCAGAAAAACCACTCTTACTTGCTGTAGTGTATCGTCCTCCTGCACCTTATTCTGAGTTTCTAGAAGAATTCCCTGACTTTCTGTCAAATTTAGCAATGAGCTCAGACAAAGTCATTATAGTAGGTGACTTTAACATTCATGTGGACGTCGATGATGATTGTCTGGCTACTGCGTTCAAGTCACTTTTGGATTCAGTCGGCTTCTCTCAGAGGGTAAACAAACCCACTCACACTTTTAATCATATCCTTGACTTAGTACTTACTTATGGAATAGAAACTGACCATGTCACAGTTCTTCCTCAGAACCCCGTCTTGTCTGACCATTCTTTAATAACATTTGAATTTACTTTAACAAATTATATCCTACCTGGGAAAAAATCCCGCTACAGTAGATGTCTATCCGACACTGCTGTTTCTAGATTTAAAGAGCTTATTCCAGCAGAGCTTGGTGCCACATCCTGTAACCGTATTATGGGCAGTTATGCTGATTTCACCCCCACACAGGTGGACTATCTTGTGGATAGCACTGCAGCAGCACTCCTTGGGACACTTGATGCTGTAGCTCCCCTGAAAAAGAAAGTTATCAATCAGAAAAGAATAGCTCCCTGGTACAGCCCAAATCTGCGCGCTCTGAAACAGAAGACCAGACAGCTGGAAAGGAAAACACATTCCAGCCAACATGAGGAGGACCGTCAAGCCTGGAAGGATAGTTTATTAATATATAAAAAAGAACTCCGTAATGCTAGA
Source organism: Trachurus trachurus (assembly GCF_905171665.1). NCBI lineage: Eukaryota > Metazoa > Chordata > Actinopteri > Carangiformes > Carangidae > Trachurus > Trachurus trachurus. The sequence goes on along the minus strand of NC_139908.1, from coordinate 2,971,688 downwards.
AGCAATTACTATTCATCTTTAATAGAAAAGAATAAGAACAACCCCAGGTTCCTTTTCAACACTGTGGCCAGGCTAACCAAGAACCATAGTGTCGTTGAGCCATCCATCCCTCCAACTCTCAGCAGTAATGACTTCCTAACTTTCTTTACCGAAAAGATAGTTAATATTAGAACGAAAATTGCTAGTAATGGACCACAGATTACGGTACCTATAGAAGCACCTCCCAGACTTGGTACACACTTGGACAGCTTCTCTCCCATCGACCTGTCAGACTTAACTTCTGCAATTACTTCTTCCAAGTCAGCCACATGTCTGCTGGATCCAGTCCCGACAAGACTACTTAAGGATGTCTTTCCCTTAATTAACATTTCTTTTCTGAACCAAATCAATCTTTCCTTAGCCACAGGCTACGTGCCACAGGCCTTCAAGGTGGCTGTCATTAACCCTTTACTTAAAAAACCTTCTCTTGACCCAGATGTCCTCGCCAACTATCGGCCTATATCCAACCTTCCTTACATCTCTAAGATCCTTGAGAAGATCGTCCTGGAGCAGCTACATGAACATCTGCACAGCAACGAGCTCTTTGAAGCTTTCCAATCTGGATTCAGAGAACACCATAGCACTGAAACAGCACTTGTCAAAGTCTCTAATGATCTTCTTATAGCTTCAGACAGAGGTCTCGTCTCTGTTCTTGTACTTTTGGACCTCAGTGCTGCATTCGACACCATCGACCACAGCATCCTGCTGCAGAGACTAGATCATGAAATAGGGATTAAAGGACCTGCCCTGAAATGGTTTAAGTCATACTTATCTGACAGGTTTCAATTTGTTAATGTTAATAACGACCATTCAGAGTATAGCAGAGTTACGCATGGTGTACCGCAGGGTTCAGTCTTAGGGCCAATCCTCTTCATTCTTTACATGCTCCCATTAGGTGACATCATCCGGAAGCATTCAATCAATTTTCACTGTTATGCGGATGATACGCAACTCTACTTGTCCATGGAGCCAGATGACAGAAGCCGGCTCATCAATCTGCAAGACTGTCTGAAAGACATTAGATCCTGGATGTCCTCTAACTTCTTGCTACTGAATTCAGATAAAACTGAGGTCATCGTGTTTGGACCTAAACATCTCAGGGACACTCTCTCTAATCAGATCGCTACTCTAGATGGCATCACCCTGACCCCGAGTACAACCGCGCGGAACCTTGGAGTCATTTTTGACCAGGACCTTTCCTTCAGCTCCCACATAAAACATGTGACTAGGACCGCCTTCTTCCATCTGCGCAGTATCACTAAGATTAGGAATATCCTCTCCCAGAGTGATGCTGAGAAACTGGTGCATGCATTTATCACTTCTAGGCTAGACTACTGCAACTCTCTCCTGTCAGGATGTCCGAAAAACTCTCTAAAGAGTCTCCAGCTAGTCCAGAATGCCGCAGCGAGAGTTTTGACAGGAGTTAGGAAGAGAGATCACATCTCTCCCACTTTAGCTTCTCTCCACTGGCTTCCTGTAGGATTTAGAATAGACTTCAAAATCCTTCTGCTGACTTATAAGGCTCTTAATGATAAAGCTCCATCCTATCTGAAAGAACTAATCATTCCTTACTGTCCTACCAGAGCACTCCGCTCCCAGAACGCAGGTCTGTTAGTGACTCCCAGTATCTCTAAAAACAGACTGGGAGGTAGAGCCTTCAGTTACCGGGCTCCTTTACTGTGGAACCAGCTCTCTCCATGGGTCAAAGAGGCAGACACTCTAACTACATTTAAGTCTAGACTTAAGACCTTCCTTTATGACAGGGCTTTTAGTTAGGGCTGGTTCAGGTAGCTCTGAACCATTTTATAGCTACGCTGCTATAGGCTTAGACTTCTGGGGACACATCTGGTTACTCAGAGCCCTCTCCTCTCCCCTCCCCTCCTCTCCTCTCCTCTCCTCTCCTCTCCTCTCCTCTCCTCTCCTCTCCTCTCCCCTCCCCTCCCCTCCTCTCCTCTCCTCTCCTCTCCTCCTCTCCCCTCCTCTCCTCTCCTCTCTCCTCCTCTCCTCTCCTCTCCCCTCCCCTCCCCTCCTCTCCTCTCCTCTCCTCTCCTCCTATCTCCTCCTCTCCTCTCCTCTCTCCTCCTCTCCTCTCCTCTCCTCTCCCCTCCCCTCCCCTCCTCTCCTCTCCTCTCCTCTCCTCTCCTCTCCTCTCCTCTCCCCTCCCCTCCCCTCCCCTCCCCTCCCCTCCTCTCCTCTCCTCTCCTCAGTATATTTTTGAACTGTCATTTTCTGTTGTACTTTGTAGTTTGGCCTTGGTGTCTCGCACTCTCTCTGTGTTTCCGCAGATCCACCGGAGCTCCATCTCTCTGCACCAGCCGCCGCCTACATCGCCCCCCTCCCACCCCTTCCCCTGCCGTTAGACCGGCCTCCCCTCCCTTCCCATGGACCAGTCTGCCACCCAGTCCTCCCATCGAGCTGACCGGCTCTCCCTGCCCCCCCCCCTCCCCTCACTAGAGACTGCCCTCATCAACCCCTGCTAACATTTCCATATTCCGCACATTCTGTGACAAACTGTAAACTGTTTTCTTGTCTGTAACAACATCTATTGCACGTCTGTCCGTCCTGGGTGAGGGATCCCTCCTCTGTTGCTCACCCTGAGGTTTCTCCTGTTTTTCCCTGTTAAAAGGGTTTCCATGGAGTTTTTCCTCAGTCGATGTGAGGGTCTAAGGACAGAGGATGTTGCTACGATGCCATGTAAAGCCCTTTGAGACAAACTGTTTGTAAAAACGGGCTATACAAATAAAATTGCCTTGCCTTGCCTTGCCTTGCCTCCTCTGTCCAGTCAGTCTTCTGTGTGCTCCTCACTGCTCCAGTGTCCAGTCAGTCTTCTGTGTGCTCCTCACTGCTCCAGTGTCCAGTCAGTCTTCTGTGTGCTCCTCACTGCTCCAGTGTCCAGTCAGCCAGTCTTCTGTGTGCTCCTCACTGCTCCAGTGTCCAGTCAGCCAGTCTTCTGTGTGCTCCTCACTGCTCCTCTGTCCAGTCAGTCTTCTGTGTGCTCCTCACTGCTCCTCTGTCCAGTCAGTCTTCTGTGTGCTCCTCACTGCTCCAGTGTCCAGTCAGCCAGTCTTCTGTGTGCTCCTCACTGCTCCTCTGTCCAGTCAGTCTTCTGTGTGCTCCTCACTGCTCCAGTGTCCAGTCAGCCAGTCTTCTGTGTGCTCCTCACTGCTCCAGTGTCCAGTCAGCCAGTCTTCTGTGTGCTCCTCACTGCTCCTCTGTCCAGTCAGTCTTCTGTGTGCTCCTCACTGCTCCTCTGTCCAGTCAGTCTTCTGTGTGCTCCTCACTGCTCCAGTGTCCAGTCAGCCAGTCTTCTGTGTGCTCCTCACTGCTCCTCTGTCCAGTCAGTCTTCTGTGTGCTCCTCACTGCTCCTCTGTCCAGTCAGTCTTCTGTGTGCTCCTCACTGCTCCAGTGTCCAGTCAGCCAGTCTTCTGTGTGCTCCTCACTGCTCCTCTGTCCAGTCAGTCAGTCTTCTGTGTGCCTTGGTTTTTTTTTAACAAATGAATCCAATGTATTCTGCTGAAGTTTTTTTCTTTTTGACATTGTTCTTCACTTTCTGACTTGTTTTTTTCTGTAGGGGGACATTAAAGAGGTTGATTAGACCTTGGTTGAATTAGGTATATTTATCATCATACATAGGCAAGGCAAGGCATCTTTATTTATATAGCGCATTTCATACCAAGGCAACTCAATGTGCTTTACATAAAGACAGAACATTTAAAGAATAAAATGAAATAAAAGAGAAGCATAAAAATAATAAAAACAAACACTTAAAACAGAGTTAAAAACAAGAGCAAATAAAAGTAAAATAAAAGAAGATAGATAGGTTTAAAATTCTTAAAAGGAATTTAGCCATAGGCACATGAAAAGAGAAATGTTTTTAACCTGGATTTAAAAGTGCTCACAGTTGGAGCTGATCTTAGTTCTGCTGGTAGTTTATAGCCTGTGCTGTGTGTGTGTGTGTGTGTGTGTGTGTGTGTGTGCGTGCGTGCGTGCGTGTGTGTAAAGAAAAAACTCGTGCTGAGTCTCTGTTGCCATGGTAACAAACTCGAGCGTCGACCTAGGTAGTTAATTGATCTATATCTATGGTTTTACCGGAATGTTTTTATCCGTTTTGACATTGGCTTATAGGCTAAGGCTACCCAGTCTGGCTCAAACCGTAATGTTGTTCATTTATTCCTGAAATATGCCACTGGCTCGGACTGAAATGGGGCGGGACGGGACGGGCCTGGCTATTCAACCCCCGTCTCCCTCATCCTCTTTTTTAATTACACCTGTGTCGACTAGGACCGAAAATAGCGGATCTGACTACATGCAAGTTAACCTACTGTTGGAGGATCGCGTCGGTCATCGGCTTAATTTATAGCGGGCTGCTTGGTCGTAAAATAATAATAATAAAGTTGTCACTCACCTCAGCTCGCAGTTATCTTCCTCCTGTTAACTGAAAATGTCCCGCGTTTTCCACTTCCTGCTTGCGTGCGGTTTCAAAATAAAAGTCCGATGTGTTACAATAACATGTTGCCACGCTGTTCGGGGCTTCTTTTATTTTTTTCTCTCAGAAATTTTTACCGAGGTCCGGACCTCGGTGACCTCATAGCTGGCTACGGCCATGTGTGCAGCCAAGGAACGCCGTGAATGTGGTGACGTAGCGACGAGGACTGTTATGGTGCGTTCAAGGAAACTCGTATTTTTCCGACCGTGAAGTGGTACCAGATCAATCTGGTACGAGTTCACCGGTCGGAAGTTACGAGTGGCCGTTATAGTGACTTTCACCGGTAAAACAGGTCGGAAAAACACGAGTGGGTTGCCTGGAACGCTACAAAGTCGTAAGTTGTGACTTGAAGCTGTAATTTACGATTTCAAAAGCCTGCCTGGAACGCAGCATTAGCGAAAACGACCGGATCACTCACTTCTGCTTTAAGGCAGATTTATTAGTTAAAAGGGACAGACAAACATAACTCCTCCACTTGATGTTGTGTTTACATCACGTTTTATTTGTGCGACAGCTGTGACGTAATTAACGGCGCCGAGCAACGAGCGGAGTAGTGTCCGAGCGTGTCCGAGACGTTCCGCCGTTGAGTCCACTATAGTCCCCTATATTGAATTCACTAGTGAGTAGGGAGTAGTGAATGAGTGAGTGATTTCGGACACAACCTATGGTTTACTTCCTGTCTCTTCTTCTATGGACACTCCCAGCACGTTAACCACAACACTGGTGAAAGACTCCACCTAGTGGTCGGAGTCGTACATGCAACATACATCACAGTGGGAAAAAAATAGAATTTTCAAAAATTAAAAATTCGAGCATTGGCAGCGGGCCAAAAATAATCGGCCGCGGGCCAACTTTGGCCAACTTTGGCCGGCGGGCCCCAAATTGGGCAGCCCATAGCATAGCCTATTTAACTTATCTCCCACCATGATTTTTTATTTCAATCTTACACTACAAAAAAGGTAAAAATGCATAAAAACTGATATTCCCCATAAACATTGTCTGACCTCAGACAGTTGCCATAAATAAAAGCCATCTCTAATTAGAGAATATCTCGTTTTTGGACTGTTTTTTTGTATAGAAATGAGTGCACAGAAACCGGCCTGTAAGGGTTATTTAATTAATTTTATTGTTTGAAATTAACAGTCATGGTGGGAGAGAAGCTAAATAACATAACAAAATATAAAAACATTAAAAAGTTATGACTTCACCATCACAAGGACTCAATGAGTCCTTAACAGGATGAAAGGATGGAATTTAAAACCGTCTGTAAGGGTGTAACAAAATAACAGGAAGTTCACCTAAAGTGCACCGAGCATCTTCAAAGTTCAACCAAGGGTCATAAACATAAACATTTCCATTACAGTAATCTTCCTCCTTACTGCTCGTCCGCTGCAATCCAAGTGGCCTGACTCCTGAAGGGATATTGCTGCCTTCATGTGCTATGGTACAGATGGTATTTTCCACTTGTGAACTGGTATTTACCAGTGTGTTGTGTTCATGTGCTTTTGTTGTTGTACAGAGAAAATAAAGATGTTGGACACACAGATTCAGACTTGTTACTTGGGATACAAAAAAGCCACAAAAAACTAGTTTTTTACTGATGCTTTCCGGCGTGTGCAGGTCCCGCCTCCTCTGCTTCCTGATTGGCTGTTGAGTTTCCGTCTCAGTCGCTGATTGGCTGCTCGGGCTGCGCTGGGCGTTTGAGCGGAGTCAGGAAAGAGACTGAGAGAGAAGGGGGAAAGAAGTGCTAGCAGCTAAAAACAACAGGTAAAAACATGTATTTAGGATAAAAACTCGTGCGTGTGAAGCTCTCACCGGTCTGTTCCCGCCATGAGGAGAGTGACGCTGTTCGTTAACAGAACCTGCACTAACGGAAAGGTGAGCACGAGGGAAAAAAACGGGGAAATAGGTGGTTGGTTAGCAACGGTTTGTTAGCAACAGCGGCTAATGTTGTGTCCGTGTGTGTCTGTGTGTGTGTTACCGGACAGGTGGTGGCCGTGTACGGCTCCATGGAGGATTTACTGTCGGTGGCCAGCTGCAAACTGGGGATCAGAGCCTCTAGTGTTTACAACGGGAACGGCGGCCTGATCGATGACGTCACACTGATCAGGTAACTAGGAGAGGATCGATACTACTGCAGCGGCGTGCATTTATGTGTGTGTTTGTAACTTACTGACTCTGTGTTGGTGTGTGTATTCCTGCAGAGACGATGATGTGCTGTACATATCAGAGGAAGACTCGTGTGATGGTGAGAAGAACTGATCACTTCCTTTGTTTACCAATATCAATCTGTTTATTGATCTTCAGCATTACAAAAGAGAAAATGTGAATAAATAAATGTGAAAAATACAGTTGTATAAGACCAATAGATACATAATATTATGCAAAACTATGTCCTTATTAGGTCTGTCAATTGTTTTGTTCAAATTTGTTCACAGGATGCTGCTGTGTTAAACTGTTAATCTTTTTTTTGAAACACTTGATTGATGTGTTAGCCTAATTATGACAGCACTTGTCAAATGAAGGAAACCTATATTTAATTCATCCCCTAAAAGAATCAATCAATCAATAAGTTTATTTGTCCCCAAGGGGGCGATTAATTTGCAGAAGCAGGAGCACATGAGACAAAATATACAAAACACATGGCATAATAAAATTACAATACATTACAAATGGCAATACAGACCCAAGATAAGTTGGAGGGAAGGCTGTTTCACCCTGACTACCTTTTCCTCATGGCATTTAGAAGAAGAACAGCGGAAGGTACAAAGGAATGTTTATATCTGTTTGTCTAAGGAGTGAACCTGAAGAAATTCAGTAGTCCGCCCAGAATATTTGTAATAATATGATAATGTAAATAAATTAGGGCTGTTCTTTATTTGTTCTGAATGAACCTATAAAGGGATATTTTTTCAGGTGTTTGATAATGGACAAATCTGCTGCTCTATTCAAACTTTATTATATATGAACTAAACACAGTGACAAATACTGTCTGAAACTTCCAAAAACCTCACAGTGTCTTGCATCAAAACAAAACAACACATGCGTGTGTGCAGATTTTCATGATGACTTCAGAGATCCTGAAAAGACTCACACCGATTGGCTGACGCTCAACGTGGGCGGACGCTGCTTCACCACCACCAGGTAAACATGGCCGCCCTGCAGGAGGCTCACCGTGGTTAAATCATAATAATACGTGTCATAACTGTGTGTGTGTGTGTGTGTGTGTGTGTGTGTGTGTGTGTGTGTGTGTGTGTGTGTGTGTGTGTGTGTGTGTGTGTCCTCAGGAGCACCCTGGTCAGTAAAGAGCCAGAGACCATGCTGGCTCACATGTTCAGAGAGAAAGGTGACGTCAATCCCTCGACTTTTTATCTGTTTGTTTATTTATTTATCTGTTTGAGGCTATTATAGTTTTAAAAATGTCATTATTTTTTATTTTTTATTTAGTCTTTCAGTTTGCTTTTTTACTCTCATACACACAAAAGTCTGTATGAGAGTGCACTGAGATTTGAGATCAGATTACATAGGCACAAGGCAAGGCAAGGCAAGGCATCTTTATTTATATAGCGCATTTCATACCAAGGCAACTCAATGTGCTTTACATAAAGACAAAACATTTAAAAAAAAAAAAGAAGAAGCTTAAGACAGAATAAAAACAAACAAAACACTAAAAACAGAGTTAAAAGCAAGAGCAAATAAAAGTAAAAGAAAAGAAAAAAAGATAAAGTTTTAAGTTCTCAGCTATAAGCACATGAAAAGAGAAATGTTTTTAACCTGGATTTAAAAGTGCTTACAGTTGGGGCTGATTTCAGTTCTGCTGGTAGTTTGTTCCACTTGTGAGCAGCATAACAGCTAAATGCTGCTTCACCATGTCTGGTCTGAACTCTGAGCTCCACTATCTGACCTGAGTCAGTAGATCTCAGAGCTCTACTGGGTTTATACTCTACTAACATGTCATTCATATATTCTGGACCTAAACCATTCAGTGATTTGTAAACCAGTAGCAGAACTTTAAAATCTATTCTGTAGCTGACTGGGAGCCAATGTAAGGTCTTAAGAACCGGGGTGATGTGATCTGATCTCTTTGTTCTGGTTAAAACTCGAGCTGCAGCGTTCTGAATGAGCTGCAGCTGTTTGATACTTTTTTGGGGGAGACCAGTCAGAAGACCGTTACAGTAGTCTAGTCTACTGGAGATAAAAGCATGAATCAGCTTCTCCTGATCAGTTTGGGACATAAAACCCTTAATTCTGGATATGTTCTTAAGTTGATAAAAGGCTGATTTGGTGACTGATTTGATATGGCTGTTGAAGGTCAGATCTGAGTCTATCAGCACGCCAAGGTTTCGGACTTGGTCTTTAGTTTCTAAAGACAGTGACTCAAGGTGTTTACTGACAGCAACCCTCTTCTCTTTATTTCCAAAAACAGAGCAGGAAGGAGCAATGGGAGGCGGCATCAGACATTGTCCAATAACATTATTGCATTCTTGCAGAATAAGTTTGCAAGTACAAGTTTGCACCTAGCGCATTGGGCTATTATAAGTTTAACTCACAGACAGGAAGCTAGTGGTTGTCTGTAACTTAAGGTTGACACCTCAGCATGTTGATAATTCGTTGACATCTCACTGGTCTTGGATATGGAGACAAGTGCTTGTTTAACCCTAACACACCACGAGGACTCCTCGCCTCTTACATTATTGAGCAGCATTTTGGCTACAATCATGCTATAAAATGGTTTGGGGAAGTTATGTATTTATCTGTGACTGTTGAAATAAATAAAAAGTGATAGTATTTTTTCAATGTGTAATTGAAATAGTCCCTTTCACTCTGTTAATCACTCATGGAGTCCTTGTGATGGTAAAGTCATAACTTTTTAATGGTTTTATATTTTAAGTTTTTTTTTTTTAAATGTTATTTACTGTAACTTCTGAAGGAAATCACATGAGAGGTGTAGTTGTATGGTCTGTCCACTAGATGATGGTATGTCATATTCCAGGGAGCAATAGATTCAGGTTCATCAACAGCTGACACTCACATCTCTGACCAACAGCTGAGTCCTTTGCATCAACTTGCATTTTGTCCATAATGTTACATTTCTAAATTTTCTGCAAAAAATCAAATATTAGGGTGTTTATGAGTCCAGTGAATTACATAAAAGCATAGTTCAACATTTAGTCAGATCCTCCTATCGCCATAATCCCTATAGTCATAGCAGTAGGTTCATCACCTTTAATTATCGGTGCATGTTGTTTTGAGATGGGCGGGGCAGAGACGTGAGCTGCTCAGTGAACACAATGGAGGTGAACGGTACAGGTCCCCTGTCCCTCATCAAACTCATCAAATACACAATCCAACAACTCCACAACGCTCTGGTGGACAAGTTGTGACCTGCACATTCACCACGCTATGAGATAATCATGTAACATTACATTCTTGAAATCACTCCGCCCAGCAGAATGTAGTTCCAGACATGATTGAATTAAGTTATACGTTTGTTTGTTTTTTCTTTTCTTTGCATCACTAGAGCTGACTGACAAAGCAGCCAGGCTTCAGCATAATCACTGTATATTTTACTTGATACAGTAAAAGAAACGGCAGTCACGCAATTCAAAATTAGATTTAGCCTAATGTAACTGAAAGATAATGAACTGTTTTTCCATTAAGAAGCTCATATATAGAAAGTCTTTTGACAGGTTGTATATTGGTGTGGTTCAGCAACATTAATAAGAGGGTGGAGCTGCTGTTTGCAAACACAATCATTCAACCTGCTGTGCTCTGAACGCTCATCCATATGACTGTCTGCAGTGGTGTTAATCCTGATACACACACACACACACACACACACACACACACACACACACACACACACACACTTAGACAAGCGAAACGACCCGACACTGTGTTAACAAGAAGTCTGAACCAGAACCTGCTGCAGGTGTTTCACAGTTTTATTATTGCACAGTAGGAATGTGTGTGTGTGTGTGTGTGTGTGTGGTGATTGGACAGATGTTTTCACTTGATGATCTTCCTCCTGTTGTGGAGGAGAAAGAAACTACAGAACTGATTTAGCTGATGGAGATCGAGGGGTTAAAACACTGATGTATTGATATTTGATTTCTTTTTAAAACATTCAAGCAGAATTTCAAAATAAAACTCATCATGTTTGAATTAATCTGATTATTGGGGCCAAAAACAGAAAAGGAACCAGATCCTGGGGATTAATTAGAGTATTGATTAGAAACAGTGTCGTCAGTTTGCCGTCGTTTTTATTTTCTGTCCCGGTGAACCAGTTGTTTAATAAAGCTCTTTGTAAAACAGATTCTTCACCTCCTTTTATTCTGCATTCACCCAGGTGAAGTCCAGGTTTGTAGATCTGGACCTCGACTGGAGTAAAGTTGTGATGTGATATTACAGATTATAGATTATAGATCAGACTTCCTGACCTTATAAAACTTGATTATCTGCAGCACTGAAGCATCGACCTGCTGAGACTGAACAAACTTTAAGTCACTGAAGTTGTTTTTAATGTGATCTGTGATGTTGCTGCTGTTTCCTGAATTAAAGACCAGATCTTTTATCTGTTGGTGTCGGAGATGATTGATCAGCAGAGAACGGGTCGACTTTATTATCTGAACGTCTCAAATATTAATCTGAAGAAGAATTTTCCCTCTTCATTAGGGCCCAAGTGTAGTTGATTGACTAGGACCCTATAGAAATTGTACTGTTTATTATTATACTATTATGAAAAAATTAATTGCCTTTTGGGGGGCTGTGTTCGTCAGCAAGTATCCCTGAAGCCAGAGATGAATGCAATCCTGAGGCTTTTAAATCACACTCCTCACTTCAGCTCCACCTCGACATCCTGAGACCTTTATTCATCTTTTACACTGTATACAAAAACATAGCATCTATTATGTTTACATTAACATTACATCGACATTGTTCCAAAACAGAGACGTTACATCCTTTCAGTTCATCCCAGTTTCCACTGTCTCAGATTTTTCATTCTGTGTGGGTATGTACAAGCTGTTAATAATAAAATGAATAAAAGCAAGAAATGAAAAAAAAAATCCCAATAAGCAGAGATGTCCTTCCTAATTTGTTAGGACAGAGTTGGGCCGGCCCCTCAACCAATCAGGAACCCCCAGGCTGGTTTTCTAAACAAATCCTGCCAACCCCTGCTTTAACATAAAGCTGCAACATAATAAATGGTGAAAAAATGAAGGGGGTCTGAATACTTTCTGTATGCACTGTATCTGTTTATCTATTTATCTGTCCTCAGGAGACAGTGAGACCTACACAGGACACAGAGACACTGAGGAACCAGGACTGATCCAGAACCCAGGATACAGAGGTTCAGTGAAGGTGGTGTTGAAGGTGTGGAGGTGGATCAGTCTGTCAGAGGAGACACTGTAGAAGGACAGAGAGCCAGCAGGACAGTCCACATACACTGCTACTCTGTTAGAGGCACGGGAGGAGGAGACGGATGTTTCTATGTTGTTGTGACAGACAGAGTAACCATCATCAGAGCATCTCAGACTCCAGGACTGATCAGTTGCTCCAAACCAACAATCACTGTCTCCTTTCCTGTTGATTCCTCTGTAACTCACTGATATATAGACATCTCCTCTCCACTCCACCTCCCAGTAACAGCGACCAGTCAGACCAGTTGAACACAGCAGCTGATACAAGAGGTCAAATCTGTCTGGATGATCAGGATATGACTGAACCTCTGTCACACATGTCACCTTCCTGTTGTTGTCAGACAGTTCAAGGTCTCTGTTCACTGAGTCCATGTCCACTTCCAGCTCACAGGCGTCTGATGGAGAGAACAAGACACAACACAGCTGCAGTTTATCATCTGTTCATTTATCAGCAACTTCACTGACTATTCATTAAAGAAAATAATTCAAACATCAACAATGTTGTGCTTTTCTTCTGGTGTGGACCCGAGGATGAGGCTGATGGAGATCCACACCAATAAACACATGGAGTGAATAAAGTGTCACTGATGAAACTGGATCATCATCTTCCACTGCAGCACAAAGAAGCTCTGAACCATCTGCTTTCTAAAACTGTCATCTCCTCCATCAAAGAGTTCACACTCAGCACATTACTCAGACAAAACCAGGGTCATTAAGCTCATTAACATGCCTTTGATTGGTGATTTAAAGATCAATGTTGAGACTGAAAAGATGGATTTAGAAACTATCCACATACGATTTAAAGAAACACTAGTTTATATGTTGTTACGGCCACCGCCTGCACTGCCTTCCTGCATAGTGAATTGGGTTTAAGTATGCAAAACAGGATGTGCGGTTGCATCGCCTGGATTGGCCGGAGTGACAGGAGGCGGAGCCAAGGTTCCACAATGGCCAGGTCCCATTGGTGCGGCGGCATTTGTTCCTGGGCTGCCTTTCTCTGCTGCTTCTTTCCCGGGGGATTCAGAAGGCTGGCCGAGGCTGCGCTCAGGGCGGCTGTTTGGCGGCAGCTTGCCCCACTCCTTGATTTAACTGTGTGTAATTGTGTGGGCTAGTGACTGTGCATTTCTGTGCCCAGGCCCTTTCCCTTAGTTAGCCCTGTGTGACCCTTTTGAGTTACTTGTTCTCACTACCTTTACCTGTGTTATCTCTGCCAAATAAACTACATTTAGTAGTCCCTGTTTAAATATGGGTTTTATGTTACTTCCCTTTCCCCTCTTCAAACCAAGCCAGGTCGTAACATATGTTCGTCACTGAGTGTATCTGGTATTTGTACAGACGTGTCACACATCTGGTTCAAGGTCTGACATTCAGGGAGGAACTGAATTTGAATTTATTAAAAGATAGCCCCTTGAGATGTAGCATCTCATTTTCAAGGGGGTCCCTAGACAGACATATACATAGAACACACAACAACAATACACTACATTATATTGTAGACATACATAACATGACAATTACAAACAAATACAGACATCTTGCTCACACACTCCCACACACCAACCCTTCCCACATAAATTTAACAAACAGAATAGAAATATTTAATAACATAATAGGAATAACAAAATAACAAAAATGGAGAAAGAAAGAATTAATTAATTAATTAATTATAATTATAGATATAAGTATAGTGACCTCCTGAAACAATGAAAAGCGATAATAGAACGTAAAGAAGGAGGGAGATCATTCCAGTCCGATGGGGCTTTATATTGGAATGACCTTTTACCAACCTCTTTTGAGGATCTAGGAACAAAGAAAAAAGGGAAGTTCATATGTCTGAGTGGGTATGGCGAATTGTATGGAATCATAAGTTCTTTTAAAGGGACAACGAGGAGTTTCTATTTGGTTATAAAAAAGTCTCACGTTAATGTGGATGAATCTATGCTACCCACACATGTTAATGGGCCCATTTTCGATAAATATATCGGTTTGTCTCTTATCGTTATTTTGTTATTATTAGTGGTGGCGGAAATGCTGGTCGAGCCGACCAGCGTTTCTTTACTTTCGGTTTCGTGGCGAGTCATGAGAAAAACGCAGCCGAAATGCCGTTTATGATCGGAACTACGACAGTATGTGATCGTCTTCGGACCTCTGACTTTAATTCTTGATGAATGAAAACATGAGTCCGTCTTGCGCCGGTCAAAGAATTTCACGGTGCGCGCATAGGCTCATAAATGTAGTGTGAAAACGCTTCGCTTTTCCAAAACTCCTCGTTGTCCCTTTAAATAAGGAGGACAATTGAAGTAAATACATTTAAAAAGAAAATGAAACCAATGAGATTGCCTTATTGATTTGGGTTGTAGCCAGTTCAATGAATCAAACATGAGACAATGATGTGTTCTAAAAGGACATCTCAAAACACATCTACATAAGGAATTAAATAATATAGATAGAGATTTAAGATGAGTGCCTGAAGTGTTTTGATAAACAATATCAACATAGTCAACAAGTGGTAGTATCAGTTGTGTGATTTACCTTTTTCTGACATGGAATGTGAAACAGTTGATTGAACGGTAAAGTGAAGTGAGACAACCATATGCTTTTTTAACAATGTAATCAATGTGAGGTTTAAAAGTGAGTTTGGGGTCAATCCAAAGTCCAAGATATTTAAATGTGTCTACTTTGTCAACAGAGGATCCATCAGAAAAATAAATTTGAATACGTATCAGCGGACTGGGATCGGAGATGACGTGTACAGAAAATCATACTGCATGACTTATTTTTGTTCAATACAAGTTTGTTCTTACATAACCAGTCTTGAACCATATCGAAATCGGACTGTAAAGAGTTCTGGAGGATAAATCCATCTCAGATCACTTTAATCATCTTTTCAACATATTTGTGACATTAATTATACTGTTGTATTTATGGTTCTGTTGGCTCCACTGTTAATAACATGTATTGATTTGTTTTGTTGGATCACTGTGTTCAGTTTGTTGTTTGTAGATTTGAATTGATTGAATTCTAACATCTTTCCAGCCACACTGACAAAAACAAAAGCTGAATCATGAATGAAACTCTGGAGAAAATAGACATTGTACATCTGGAAAATGTAAAAAATCTACTGAAACATGTGCAGCTGTGTTCTCATTAATCAAATTTTAAACACACTCACACTTCCTCGGAGCAGGTTTCAGTCTCTGAGGTCCACAATGGTCCACCCTGCAGGAGGAAACAAAGTCAGGATCAACTTCATCCACCTTCACTCAGTTCATCTGTTAGTCAGAGAGACAGAGACACAGAGTGAGAGCTGCTGTTGTCTGTCCATCTGTCCATACCTGAGAGTGTCCAGTCTCCAGTCTGGATCCTCCAGTCCAGCAGACAGCAGCTTCACTCCTGAGTCTCCTGGATGATTGTAGCTCAGGTCCAGCTCTCTCAGATGGGAGGGGTTGGAGCTCAGAGCTGAGGCCAGAGAAGAACAGCCTTCCTCTGTGACCTGACAACCTGACAGACTGAACAAAGACACACACACACACACACACACACACACACACACACACACGATTTGATGTGTATTATCTACTTTCTATATTTTGTGATTATTTATACTGTATATACACTCCTTTTTGATACAATAATGAGTTTTTTTTTTCAAGTATATTTTTTGGGCGTTTTTGCTTTTATTTGATAGCACAGTGAGATAGACAGGAAAGGGGGAGGCAGAGAGAGGGGGATGACATGCAGGAAATATCTGCCCGACGCGGGATTCGAACCGGGGACGCCTGCGTTGAGGACTGTAGCCTCTACATGGGGCGGCCGTCTTAACCACTGTGCCACACACCGCC
Organism: Trachurus trachurus; assembly: GCF_905171665.1. Taxonomy (NCBI): domain Eukaryota; kingdom Metazoa; phylum Chordata; class Actinopteri; order Carangiformes; family Carangidae; genus Trachurus; species Trachurus trachurus. The sequence goes on along the minus strand of NC_139908.1, from coordinate 2,955,899 downwards.
CCTGATACATTAATGAGTTGATGTAGATTATGCATTTGTATCTCATTATTGTAATGGGTCCTAATTATTATACTTTTTTATGATCTACATTATTTTTTCATCTATAGCCTGTCTCCTATCATGAGAGTTGCCACTTGTCAGATGATGGAATTTGCATTACTCTTTATATCTTTCTCATGCTATTGATGGTATTTGTATGTACTTGCCTTTTATAGATGAGCTTGTAAATAGGCTTTATGCACAGCTCCACTACTTCCTGAACTTAAACAAGCTCCTTTATCTCCTGTTTTACATTATTGGACAAACTGATTAATCCAGGTGTGTCTGACTCTGAACCCCGGTAGTCACAACAATGGTCAGACACACCTGGATTAATCAGTTTGTCCAATAATGTAAGACAGGAAATAAAGGAGCTTGTTTAAGTTCAGGAAGTAGTGGAGCTGTGCATAAAGCCTATTGGTACTTGTATCTCATTGATTGATTGATTGTGGGGCTGTCAGGATCAGGATGTCATTCACCTTGTCTATTTAAATACACACCTGATGACAATCAAGACAAGAGCGAATCTGATAAAGGAACATGTGAAGCGTGTTGTTCACCCCTTCTGTTTTTACTTTTGATAATAAATCTTGTTTATCCTTTCCTCTAGTATGTGCTGGAAGTTTTTTTTTAATTTTTACTGTGATTTATCCTGCACCAGCTGGCACCTAGAAGAAGCACTTAGTTGCTGTGCATGGGACTAACAAACTTCATAAAAGATATATGAAGCCTTGCTAAATTCACCCTACCTGAGAGTCTCCAGTCTACAGTGTGGACTCTTCAGTCCACCAGACAGCAGCTTCACTCCTGAGTCCTTCAGGTCGTTGTCACTCAGGTCCAGCTCTTTCAGATGGGAGGGGTTACAGCTCAGAGCAGAGGCCAGAGAAGAACAGCCTTCCTCTGAGACCGGACAACCAGACAGACTGAACACACACACGCACGCACGCACACACACACACACACACACACACACGCACACAATGAATCTGTGTTAGTTGTGTGTAAAATATTAAACTATTGGTGTCCCAATTCTGCAAACCTCCCCACTTTATTGTCACACCTCATTCAATGCAAGATCAAGAAAAATATATGAAGCTTTGCTTCACCCAACCTGAGAGTCTCCAGTTTACAGTGTGGACTCTCCAGTCCATCAGACAACAGCTTCACTCCTGAGTCCTGCATGTTGTTGTAACTCAGGTCCAGGTGTCTCAGCCTAGAGGACTGGGAGCTGAGAACTGAGGACAGAGCTTCACAACTTCTCTCTGAGAGGTTACAGCGACTCAGTCTGAAAGGAGAAAAGAAAAAACGTACCAGTAACAAAAGAATTTGCTTGTTTGGATTGACAAAAGACAAGAAGTTAATAAATGTTCACTTACAGAGCTTTGTTGGAGGCTTTGACCACTGGTAGCAGCCTCAGAAGAGCCTCCTCTGAAGCAGAGTATTTCTTCAGGTCAAACACGTCCAGATCTTCAATTGATGACAGTAAGATGAAGACTAGAGCCGACCGCTGAGCTGAAGACAGTTCATCTGTGGAAAGACGTCCTGATCTCAGGGACTGTTGGATCTCCTTCACTAGAGAACGATCATTCAGTTCATTCAGACAGTGGAACAGGTTGATGCTTTTCTCTGGAGACAGATTCTCAGTGAACCTTTTCTTGATGTACTGGATGATTTTTGTTTTGTTTTGTGAGCTATTTCCTGTCTTTGATGTGAGACCTCCTAGGAGAGTCTGATTGGTCTCCAGTGAAAGACCAAGGAGGAAGCGGAGGAACAAGTCCAGGTGTCCATTTGGACTCTGTAAGGCCTCGTCCACAGCGCTCTGGTAGAAAGATTTTGATCCAGGTTTTTCTCTGAAGACTTTAGACCACCTGGACGTTGGTTGTTCTTCTGACATCAGATTGACTCCAGAGTTGATGAAGGTCAGATGGACATGAAGAGCAGCCAGAAACTCCTGAACACTCAGATGGACGAAGCAGAACACCTTGTCCTGGTACAGGCCTGTCTCCTCTTTAAAGATCTGTGTGAACACTCCTGAGTACACTGAGGCTGCTCTGATATCAATGCCACACTCTGTCAGGTCTGATTCATAGAAGATCAGGTTTCCTTTCTGCAGCTGCTCAAAAGCCAGTTTTCCCAGAGACTCAATCATCTTCCTGCTCTTTTGACTCCAGTGTGGATCTGTCTCAGCTCCTCCATCATACTTGACCTTCTTCAGTTTTAGATGAACCACCAGGAAGTGGATGTACATCTCAGTCAGGGTCTTGGGCAGCTCTCCTCCCCCTCTGGTCATCAACAGCTCCTCCAGAACTGTAGCAGTGATCCAGCAGAAGACTGGGATGTGGCACATGATGTGGAGGCTTCGTGAGGTCCTGATGTGGGAGATTATCTCTCTGGCCTGCTCCTCATCTCTGAACCTCTTCCTGAAGTACTCCTCCTTCATTGGGTCAGTGAACCCTCTGACCTCAGTCACCATGTCAACACACTGAGGAGGGATCTGATTGACTGCTGCAGGTCGTGTGGTTATCCAGAGGCGAGCAGAGGGAAGCAGGTTCCCCCTGATGAGGTTGGTCAGCAGCATGTTGACTGAGGTGGACACTGTCACATCAGTCAGGATCTCAGTGTTGTGGAAGTCCAGAGGAAGTCGACACTCGTCCAGACCGTCAAAGATGAAGACGACCTGGAACTCATCAAAGCTGCAGATTCCTGCTTCTTTGGTTTCAGTGAAGAAGTGATGAACAAGTTCCACCAAGCTGAACTTCTTCTCTTTCAGCACATTCAGCTCTCTGAAGGCGAAGGGAAATGTGAAGTGTATGTCCTGGTTGTCTTTGTCTTCAGCCCAGTCCAGAGTGAACTTCTGTGTTAAGACTGTTTTCCCAATGCCAGCCACTCCCTTTGTCATCACTGTTCTTATTGGTCGGTCACTTCCTGGTAGGACTTTAAAGATGTCTTCATGTCTGATGGTTGTTTCTGGTGTTTCTGGTCTGTGTGGTTTCCTGGACGCTGTTTCAATCTGTCTGACCTCATTTTCATCATTGACCTCTCCAGCCCCTCCCTCTGTGATGTAGAGCTCTGTGTAGATCTGGTTCAGAAGAGTTGGGTTTCCTTCTTTATAGATCACCTCAAACACACACTGGAACTTCTTCTTCAGGTTCAATTTGTGTTGTCGACAAACTACAGCATGACTTTCTAAATGGAGAAAAAAGATAAGATCAATGAACGAAATATGAATCAATATTTTAACATATAGTAATTGCACATAAGAGTGCCCATTATAATTTAGAAAAAAAAAAGTTTGTAAAAGTTATTTCAGTCAATCATCTGATCATTGATAAAACGGATTGGTGTTGTATTTTATATCGTTGGAAATCCTGATTACTTTACAACAATTGAACACTTGTGGGATCAGCTTGGGCGTGCTGTACAGATGTAGCCACCTAGAAGTTCCCCCTGGTCCCTGTCGGGACCTCTGTGATGGGTCCGTGGCGGGTCCGTGACGGGCTCCCGCTTGGCCCGTGGCGATAATTTAATCCCCCGCGATGACGTAGCGAACGCAGCCACGACTGTTAACGCCCCTCTGCAGCCCGTGTGAAAATCAGCTGCAGTGTGGCCTTTGTCCACGGGGAGGAGCAGTGATTTTGACCCGAGTTAATCTGTCAATCATTTTTCCTCCTCCTTTCTTTTTTCCCTCAGATGAATTGCTATAATTGCCTCCAAAACAGGCGATCTATAAGTAGCTTCAAAGATAAATAAACACCGACAGAGCACAAATAAAAATGTATATCACTCGCAGTTTACCTGTCTACAGAATCTGCATTCTAGTAAATGTTTGCCTTGTGGTGGTTTTAATGTTAACACTGAAGCATACGGTGCGCAAATAAACCCTAACCAATAAATAAACAACATGCCGACATGTCCGTGAATATAAACGCATGAGACTGTATGTGTAAAATGAAAGTGTGGTCCTAAGTGACCGCCCTTATATTCAAACAAGAGGAAAGATAAATAATTATGAGGTTCATACATTAAAACTACACGTGCGTCATGCGCCCTCGCCATGGCACAGCTGGGACTTAACATAGGCTACTGGATGTTTTTTGTTTGTTTGTGTGAAACCTGTAACATAAACAGTTATTTACAAGCCCCTCTTTCAGTTTTTGCCAGTCGGCAACCATGAAATCTGCTGTGCATCTCTGTCTTGCTCATTCACTCCCGATCCGCGAATACATAAATAAATTTCTAGTGACCACAGCGCGTCACGTCTCAGAACCACGGGCTACATTTGTGTATTTATTAGGGCTGTGCAAGTTGCGTTATGGCAACTCATTAAACTATTAACGCCGACATTTATTTTACTGCGCATTAATGCATGTTGCTCACATGCTTTTATTTTGTAAAAGTCTGTTGCTGGCTGCTGCGGTGTAGGGGTCAGAGTTCTCAATAAAATTTCATGAATGAGTGTATTTTTCACCACAGAATACTAATATCCCTCCCCCTGCGCTATGCTGACCTGACGCGTCTAGTGGTTGACAGCTCTCTCTCTCTCTCTCTCTCTCTTTTTTTTTTTTTTTTACTTTTAATGATAAAGTCACGTCAAACCAGCCATTCCCATTAGAGCCAAATGCCTGACGCGCGATTCCGCGATGATCTAGTGGCACTGACGCACCTGTCTTAATATGGAACTCAACATGAGAGCGAAGGTGCGCTCTGCTCTTATTTCCATCTCACCCCACACACGTCGACCTGTGTCTTGTGAAGACGTACAGCGCGATGGAGAGAGGGCGAGAGAGAGAGAGAGAGAGAGAGAGAGAGATCATACAGTACGCTATACAGCGCGCACTGCACATCAGCTGATCCGCCGGACCGGTCCACTTGAAATAAGCAAGTTAGTCAGATAATCAGGGCCGTTGCTAGGAATTCTGGGGCCCCTGAAAGAATACTAAAGTGGGCCCCTGACTTTTCCACTTTTTTTCTTAGACTATGTATGTATGATCATTTTTTATTTAGCCTACTTTGTTTTGATGCTAATGCAGCATTACTATGAGTATTAGTCAGGGTCTAAGCAGAATAATTCAGTCATACAAAGATTAGATAGGTGCAGCAGGTGTCTTCAACTTTGTGAAGTTGTGATATCAAATCGGAATGGGGTTTATAGGGGGATTGACAGTATAGGCTAGTGCTGCCTATAACTAGTAAATTATAGTGAAAAATCAATACATTTAATTAATAAATTTAATCCAGAGGAAGTAAAGAGTTAAATGAAATTCCAGCACTGACTCCATATGTTCAGACCATCTGCAATCCTGTTTGACACACTGTGTGTGTGTGTGTGTGTGTGTGTGTGTGTGTGTGTGTGTGTGTGTGTGTGTGTGTGTGTGTGTGTGTGTGTGTGTGTGTGTGTGTGTGTGTGTGTGTGTGTGTGTGTGTGACAGTTGAGGGTCCTGTCACTATGCCTCCTATTGATCATGCGCCCTGGCTACTTGGCCAAGGGGATGTCCCTTTGGCCGAATGGTTAGCGCACATGACTGTTACCCAAGAGTCTGGGGTTCGAAGCCCGCCCTGGACCCTCTTCACCTTGCCACATGTGCCTAACCTCTGCCATGAAGCACTGTTGCAAAATTACAAAAAAATTTGTAAGATAGATAATAATGTAAGATAATCATGAAAATAAAAATGTTTAAAGCAGGACCATCTAAGGAAATACCTGCTCATTTTCTAATCAATTCATAGTCAAAGTGGTGGGGGATGCTTGGAGATGGTAATGCTCTGGAGCAGGTGTGAATGTTCAGGGGTTTGGAGTGTGTTGTTGCTCAGGAGAGAGTCTGGTCCAGCTAGCCTTCCAACATAACCTCCCCTCCCCCGGTCCTCCTTCAAAGTTGAACAGCCAGCTCCATTGCAGGCTCTGTGCGATTTGTGTGACAATGGGTGACCAATAGGTGGCCCATTAGGGCAAACAAAAGATTGAGCAATGATAATGCTAATTCCCTGGTCGAAGGCATGCACTGAATACCTGCAACTGCAAACATCTTAAAAAGGCTTTCATCACTCCCTTAGTTTTTTCCTATTTAAATGTAGATTCACAGTAAATAAATTGTGATAAAAAAAATTGACAGTAGGTATTATTAGCTACAACAATTTATTTCCAGATAAAACAGTGGCCTGTGCATCTCCAGTAGCTAGGTCTGTTATAATTTCACTTCTTAAATCAAACATGTACCCGTGGTTCTATGAATTATGTGAATTTCCACTCACCACCAGCGGCGGCACTTTAAATGCCGCCTCTGGCGATATGTACTGTTCTGTGAGAGAAGCGCCATCTCCTGGTCATGTCATGTATTTCATTGAATGGGTGGAGTTCCAGTAAAAACTAGTCACACCCAGGAAAAGGAGGGGGTCACTCCAGCTGCTGGGACTTTGCTGGACCTCTGCTGGAACTCTCATGGGAACAGCATGGGAACAGCATGGCAGCAGCATGGCAGGGGAATTTCTATGTGGCTCCCACTGTACGTGCTAGAGTGACCAACACAGCCACGTTGGTTGACCTTCAACAACTCCTGGTTGAGTAATGGGATGTCATCCTACAGCTAAATGTGACCAGGCCAGTGACCAGCATGTGGAGTTGCCAAGATGTTGTGTTCCACACACTACTGAGGTCCCAGACAGTGTTAAATGAATAAAGTGTAAAAATGGCACAAAACATGTTGTTTTTTCCACATGTGGGGGAGTGCAATAATCCAATCCACCAAGCAAATCTGGATGCATGGCGGGTCAGTCATAGCACAGGAAGCTCAAATCAAGAGTAAATACCAACAGGAGAATATTGTGGAGGTTTTGGAACATTTTTTGGGGGGGCGTTGCCCACACGTTTAGCTGTGTTGCTCATTCCACATACTCAATCCTTACAAGTTTACCTTGATGCAAAGGTGATTAATCAGGCTTTCCAACAATGTAAAATCCAACAGCACTTGGTATTATTAAAGGGGAGAAATCATTGACTGAAATAATGTTTGAGGAGTTTATTTCACTTTATCTTTTCAGATAAAATGTTCCATTCTTCTCAAATCTTTAGATAAATCCTCTTACTGATCTGCAGACAGTCAGCCAGCTCCTCCTGCCTCCTATTTGTTGGAAATCTGTGGAGTGAAGAGATACATTTAGGGAAAACGTACCTGGGGTCCAGTGATGTGCAGTCAAAAACATTGTGCAGTGGATGCTTTTCCTGGCTCAGGATCAGTTTTAATTTTAACCTAGTTCTCTTCTCAACAATGACCTCAAGAGACTCTGGAACTAGGCCAATGACTGATCCGGCCCTTTTGATCATTCTGAATGAAGTAAAATCCTGGATGGCCAAAAACTTAAAACTTAAACTTAAATGAAAATAAGATGGAGATCATAATGTTTAGGTGCAATCCATCAGATTTTCCAAGTGATTTTCTGGGCTAACTGGAAAACGTAAGCAAGATCTTTTCTGAATCGTAGGCAACTGGACTTGTATTTGTCTGGGAAGACGTTTCGCCTCTTATCCAAGGGGCTACATCAGTTCGTATGCAACAAGTCTCACTAGTCCACACTAGCTAGACAAAGACAGTGGAGTAAGACCCAGGTATTTAACCTCTGTGGAAGTGGTCACCAGAGTACCTGTGGGTGTGTTTACAAAAGGTACTGGTTTCACTTGACCATTGTTGGGGTCCCATGTGACAGTCGTTAGAGTCCTGTGACACTTGGGGAACAACAGTCAGGTGTAACCCTGGTGAACGACGATCGTTGACACAGGACTCTAACGACTGTCACATGGGACCCCAACAATGGTCAAGTGAAACCAGTACCTTTTGTAAACACACCCACAGGTACTCTGGTGACCACTTCCACAGAGGTTAAATACCTGGGTCTTACTCCACTGTCTTTGTCTAGCTAGTGTGGACTAGTGACAGTGGCGCCGCCAGCCGGAATCCTGTACGCACTGTGCGTACAATGTTTTTCATAGGTGAAAAAAAAGCTATTTTGTTTATTTTGAGGGGGTGTGATAAAGACGCTTGTTGTTTGTAACAGGCTAAACGTGCTGAGTTCATTGATTGTTAAACCAATCACTGGAAGCCTAACGTAAAAGCCAGTGATTGTTGTGACGTTTACGTCATGTCATCTGTCTCTTTTTGATTTCTGGCGCCTATTACACTACTGCTAGTGATGATTACGCCCGGTCCAGTATAGAAATGTCAAAAAGACAGTTGAGCCTTTTCCAGGCATTTGGAAAAAAAAAGAGATCCAAACCCACGATCACAAACACGCAGCAGAGCAGCGATAATGAAGGTCTCTTCTCTCTAGCTCCAAACTCACTCGTCTGCACCGCGATTATGGACTCATAGGCGCTGATTCCAGGTTGAGCACCCACTGGGGGGGCACACCACCAGTTGCGCATTTCTCCGTGCCGCGCCTCGGCCCATCAGCTGTGTGTCTGTGGGTATGTGTAGCCCGTGTGTGTGTAGCCTGTGTGAATGTGTGTGTTAATCTCTCACGCGCTCTGTTAAGATGAATAAACACAAACCGCTGCAGAGCGCGAGCCTGGCACAGAGGTGCGCGCTCTGGCGCATCTGGCACAATCTGTTAACGGGACTGAAAGGAAACTGGCTCCGCTCCACGGCTATTTCGCGTCCGATGTCGATGTTAAGCCCACGTTGTTATTGATATTGTAGTGTCCGAGCCGACGTAACTACAACAACATAACATAAACTTATCTGACAGGTCTCACTTCTTCCTCTGCTCCTCCTCACTCTCACACACACACACACACACAGGTCTTCCTCACACTCACCCCGGCCCCTCAGTTTCTCATCCAACCATACCCTACCTGCCCGTACCGTACACATTCACAGTCAGTCAGAAATCACACAACTTAAACATCATAACAACAACATTACTGCGGGGTCGCAAAAATATTTTCAATTGTGCAGTAGGCTATATTAATGAGCGACAAGTCCTGGATGAATGAGAATATCCATAGACATGTTGCTGTAAGCAAGATCACACATCAATCGTCTTGGCCTCACTCCACTGGCTCCTGGTTTCCTTTTAAGGTTTTACTGTTTGTTGTCTTAATGGGCTGGTTCCCCAGTACCTTACTGAGCTGCTACATATCCATGCACCTGCCAGAGTACTGAGATCAGCCAATCAGCTGCTACACAACTCGGCTGAAGACAGAGGGTGACCAAGCTTTTACTGTGGTTGCTCCTCAGCATTGGAACAGCCTACCGTGGCTCATCTTGTCAGCGGAGTCAATATAGACGTTTAAATCCTCCCTAAAAATGCACTTTTTCTCCCTAGTGTAGCCGATGTTAATCTGGCCCTCTGCGTTGTGTTTCAGTACAGACTGCCCCAGGTGGGGTTCAAACCTTGGTCTCCAGCGGGCGACGATGCAAACCATTGCGCCAAGAGGTCAATGACCGCTTGGCAGTTGGGTTTGCACGTCCTTTATGGGTGAGTGAATGCACCCGGACCCTCCGTTACACCAGCATTCAGTTGAGTTGATACATTTGTCTTTTACTTATAATTTGTGTGTTTATTTAAAGCTCATTTGTATTTTATTGCATTTTAATTATGTATTTTATGGTATTTTAATAATGGCATGTTTTCATTAATCTGTGCAGTACTTTGGTTGTTTTTAAAGGTGCTCTGTAAAGTTTGTGGAAAGTTGAGTTTTTACAGATGTTTTCTATGAACAACATGACATGATGAAGCTTTTATATAGAGAATAATAAGGTTTTACCTTTCTGTGACGTCATCAAGCTGAACCATAGACTGGTCACTCTTCATGGACAAACAGCTGGGGTCAGCAGACTGTTGTCCACTTTTAAAATCATTGGGTAAAAACATAGACCGGTCACTCTTCATGGACAAACAGCTGGGGACAGGAGAGTCTTCTCTCTGCTTCTTGTTGCTGGTAACAAGGAAAATAACAAATATTGAGATATACTGAACCTGATAATGACATGACATCAAATCACATGAGAAATCAAGTTGGTTTTTACTGACGTTGCCCAGTATCACCAAGAATGTCAAGTAAGCTCAATAAAAACAAACAGTATGAAGATATGAGCTGTGAAGAGTCATGGACAGTTAGAGATCCTCATCTCACCTCTGAGCTTTGGTCCGGCTCTCATGTTCCCCCCTCAGAGTGGTTTTAGAGGGAGGGGCTCCCTCCTCTCTGTCCTCACACTGATTCATAGCAGAGCCCCCACCTTCACACAAACACAACAACAGGCTTCATCACAACAAGACTCACATCATAGGACACATAATAATGTCTGTCTTAACATCCAGTAGATGAGATTGGAGAAGTGAACAACACAGGAAAATACAGGAATGTCACAGGAATGTGCAAGTTTGACTTGACAGAGGAATAACTTTACTATGTCTGAAGAAGGAAATTTGAAGAAATATGCTTAAAAATCTAAGAATTAAAGAAAAGATTTCATTAATGATGTTCCCTGAGTCACACTGCGGTTGATTCTTCCTCTAAGCAACAGCAATAACACATCGTCCTTTGACCTTTGACTGAATATATTTGCTCTTGAACAAATTTGTCTAGGAAGGGAACAAGGCTCCATGCAGTGAAGACAAGTCTCTACTAGTGTTGACTGTGTTTTAAGGACATGGAGTCCAAACATCATATGATTCATTTTGACCAAAGCTTCCCAACCAGTTCTGTCACTTTCTGCATTTATTTTTCGGGTCTCAGGTTACAGTCAGACCTCTGTTGGTCCTATCAACCACACAAATGTGAATAGTTCCTAAATTATTGTCATTTAACTCCAACAGACATTCATAACAATATTTAACTCAATCTGAAACACTCATTAAGCATCAAAGCATTTTTTTTAAAAACTTAATACAAACCATTTTATTAAAGTCAATGATTTAATGAAAATAGCCTTTTAAACTATTCTAAGTTTCAGCTGATAAAAAATTAACCACTCTTCTTTTTTTCAGTAAATACGCCATTAGTCTCCTACCTCCTTCTGCTACCAAGGCCTCTGAGTTTCAGCCCTGCATGCAGCCTATTGTCCACACACACACCTCGCAGCGACAGTCCTTAGACAAGACAAACAACACAAAAAGGAAGCAAACCACAATAAAATAACCTCTCACAAGTTTCAACACAGAATATGACAAGTAAATAATTTGTTTGTATGTTTTACCAACTCTGGAGCAACGAGAGCATGTCGTTTCGATGAGAAGGCAGCAGGAAGTCTAGCGTCATGCATAAAAGAGAAGTGAGTGCCTTGAAAGAGGAAGTGTTTCAACTGCAGTTCAAAGTCCTGTGGCCGATCACGTGGTCCATGTAGTCCTCCAAAAGTTCCAGGAAGTGCTTGGCAGGCAATTGAAAACAATAGGAAAACCATGATAACCAGTAAATAATGTCAATAAATGCTATGTGTCAAGACATAAATGCTTTGTGTCAAGGTCGCCACTCTCTCTCTCAAGGCACTATAAAGTGCTGTCTACTGCAGGAAATACAAGTCAGAGGGACTTCATACAACCTCACAAAAAAGTATCACTTTCAGTTAAGGAGATTTACATTTTTGAATCATCAACAGCTTTTGCTGCTTGTGGTTAATTAAGTATAATCAGCCACTGATGTAATTTGTCAAGTTGCCTCAGGTTCTTAACTGGTTGTGTTTTATGTGCAAATATCTACTAAGTGTAATGTTCTATCTAATAATGTGTATTCAACCAATATGTACAATACAACATGTCCATAGTGCTAGATTAAGTGAGTTGTTGAGTGTGAGAACTAAGGTGAAGTCACAGGCACATTTTGCAGTTTGTCAAGACCAGCAAGAACATGACGAGGCTGAGAGAAGATGCAATACCCAACATCTTTGTGCATCGGCCAGTAGACACAAAGACGATGCTGCCCCCCTTCACCTGCAAAGACAGGGTCCCTCTGCTGATCACAGCTACTGTATTAAAGATGACACAGGTATAATGTGTATGTAAATGCCAGTGAATGACTGCCATCTAGTGGCCAGTATTCTTGTTGAGGCAGAAGGATATAAAAGGGGGGAGACCATTGATACCTTGGACCAGAAGCTTTGAGTAAGTTTTCTCTGGAGTATTGTAATTATTTACAGTCTTTGTGTTGGTGCGGTCTCCTCATGGTCTGATGTTGTTTTATTGTTATTAGGAGACAGAAGTAGACACAGCACCTTCCACCCTGTGTGGAACGAGGTATGTGGACCTCAATTTTGGGATATTGCTTTATTTTTGATGTCTTGTTTTATTTTTATTTTGAGTGATGCCACTGATATTATATCTTAATCCCTTAATCGAGTTTTAGTAATATTGTTATGGTAATAAAATGTAGTTTTTTATTTTATGTGAATGGTGAATGGTGGTTTGGTGCATTTTGAATCTGTGTTGGGGGATTATAAGTGAAGTGTTTAATGTGTTTAACCCTTTTTTCTTTGTGTTTTTTCTTTGTATATTCCTCTGCATAGTTTTCACGGTGCTACACTAACGGCAATAAAACTTAAGCACCCGTACGAAACTCTCCGCCTCATTCTTTGGAACCAAGGGTCCACTATGAACTCTTGGTAATTATAGCAATATTTCTTGTTTTAGTGACACAATATTACTTTAATGTTTAAAAATGAACAGTGCCATGTCTTCTACTTACACCAGTTTACAAGACTGAGGAAATAAATTATGAGGAGAGTGAGAGACAAAGAAAAGGACACAGAAAAAAGAGAGGACACGGCAGATGAGGATTGACGGGGAGAACCACGCAAACACAGAATCACAGCTCCTACTGTAAAACAATTGAATAAACAAGAACATCTAATCAAAAAATCCAGGGCAGCACTGAGAAAAATAAAGCAGGAAAATACAGTTCTTAAGAGGACAATGGAAATTAGAATTTTTAAATGAAATAAAGAAAGATTAAGAAAGATCAAATTGGAGCATTAGGCAGACTAACCACAAGAGGGATGAAATAAAGCAATGATACAGTCAAGAAGGCGTTAAAGCTTCAGTTTGCTGCTGGTTCCTCTGGCTACAAGGCCTTGCAGGACTTGCAGATTCCCCTGCCAGGAACTAGAAGCCTGCAGAGAAGGATGCAGTTGGTTAATATTGATCCTCCCTCGATGTCTCTCTCCAGGGCGGCGTGGCCTTCGTGCTGATGAAGGGCGTGTTGAAGGTTTACAACAAGCAGCAGCAGTACATCATGCAGGCCAACAGACAGATCCTCAACTACCCCGAGAGGAGGAACGCCGACGCTGACGGACAGGACGAGGGAGCGGACGAGGACACGGAGGACAGCGGGAACGAGTAGATGGACTCGGATCAGATGAAGAGACAGAGACAGAGACAGAGACAGAGCTGATGATTAAAAAATAAAAAAACGTATTTTAACCATGAAACAGGTGAGTGTCACTGTGGACAAGGAGCAGCCCAAAGAGACTTTTATTTTGAAATCTAATAACTCATTAATTCTTATTCTGTTCTCACAAAGACACTTCATAATGAAACTTGTGTAACTGTTTTTCTTTTTAAATGACTTCCTGAATAAAGAAATGTGAACGTTCACCTGGAGAGTCAGTGAGTTCAGGTGTGAACTAGGATCTCACCTGGTCGCTGTGTTCACACCTGCAGAGGAAGTGATGACATCAGAGCAGAGGGAGGAACCTGAATATGATCATTATTTAAATTTAGATTTAGATCCATCTGAAAAGAGACAGGAAGTGGAAACATAGACCGACCACCAATCCCAATGATAAGTGTTCATTATTCTCACCTGTGACGCCTTATAAGGACGTGAACACCACTTCCTGTGTGCCTTAGTTAAAAAAACAAAACAAAAGTCCCACTCACAGAACTTCACTGTTTCAGTTTGACTTCCACTTCCTGAGAAATGATGTCCCTTCAAAATAAAACTGCACTTCTCCATCCAGCTGCATTCAGAACCATCCATCATGTTTTTATAAGTTTCCTTCAGGGTCACAGTGAAACAGTAGGTGTGTTCGAGATGAGCCAGGCCTGCGCAGAATCGATCGCCGGTGACCAGCGCACAATGCATGCCGGTTAGATTTGTGTCCGACTTGATCCCGACTTGCTCCGACGTCATGCACGCGCCTGCAACGATAACCTCACGAGATCAAGTCGGCCGCAGTTTTTAGAGCCAGGCGCCGCAGTTGCTCTCCACCGACTGCACCCGACTGCAGCCTCAGGGCATGATGGGAAACGCGCCGGTGTAGGTACCAGATTGGCTCGGCTGCCAGATCGGCTCGGGGTCCTGCACTTGCAGATGACGTCACGCATGTCACAAATCGTGATTGGTTGAAGCTCGGAAAGTTGGAAGAAACCATGACGGAACGATACGAAACGGAGCCGTTTTCGAGGTAAATTCATACAAAACCGCTGATGCGCGTTGCGTTCAGGGACAGTTTTTCAGCAAGCAGTCTCCGTATTTACCCTGTATATTTACCTCGAAAACGGCTCCGTTTCGTATCGTTCCGTCATTATCTCATAGCGTGGTGGTTGTGCAGGTCACAACTTGTCTACAAAAGCGCTGTGGAGTTTTGGGATGTTGAATTTGATGAGTTTAATGAGGGAAACCAAGAAATTCCATTAGCCTCCATAGCGTAGCTCTGAGCAGCCAGCTGCTGCGCTCCGCCGTACTGAAAATAGCTTACACCTACAATTAAAGGTAATGAACCTACTGCTATGACTATAGCGATTATGGCAATGGGCCAATTTGCCAAAATGTTGAACTATCCCTTTAACACTCAGTCTGAACCACAACCTGCTGCAGGTGTTTCACAGTTTTATTATTGCACAGATGAGTAGGAGTGTGTGTGTGCGTGTGTGTGTGTGATTAGACAGATGTTTTCACTTGATGCTCTTCCTCCTGTTGTGGAGGAGAAAGAAACTACAGAACTGATTTAGCTGATGGAGATCGAGGGGTTAAAACACTGATGTATTGATATTTGATTTAAAAGAGAAAAAAAACGTTCACAAAAGCAGAGTTTCAAAATAAAAGTCACCATGTTTGAATTAGTTTGATTGTTGGGGTCAAAAACAAAAAAGGAACCAGATCATGGGGATTAATTAGAGTATTGATTAGAAACAGTGTCGTTAACAGTTTTTATTTTCTGTCCTGGTGAACCAGTTGTTTAATAAAGCTCTTTGTAAAACAGATTCTTCACCTCCTTTTATTCTGCATTCACCCAGGTGAAGTCCAGGTTTGTAGATCTGGTCCTCGACTGGAGTAAAGTTGTGATGTGATATTATAGATTATAGATTATAGATCAGGCTTCCTGACATTATAAAACTTGATTATCTGCAGCACTGAGGCATCGACCTGCTGAGATTGAACAAACTTTAAGTCACTGAAGTTGTTTTTAATGTGATATGTGATGTTGCTGCTGTTTCCTGAAGTAAAGATCAGTTTTTTTATCTGTTATTGTCTGAGATGATTGATCAGCGGAACGGTTGCGTTTTAATCTGAGCCTCTGAAATATGTGCGTGCATGGAGAACTGAGAGTCATAATCAGTCCTATTGTGATTTTTTTCTCTTTATTAAGTGTCGACTAAGTAAATCGACGATCAACTTTTTTTTTTTTTTTCAGAAATTTGACCACTTTTTCTAGATTTTTGTTTTGAACAGTTTTACCAGTTTCTTCTAGAATTTTTTTTAAACTTTTTTTTTTTTCTGGAGAATTTTACCACTTCTTTCCAGAAATTTTTCTACAAAAATTCACGCCATTGGTCCTAACATACATTTTTGTGTATTTCTGGTATTTGCTTCAAAATTTTGTCCAATGGGGGTCCGTGGTCTAATTTGTGTTAATTTAGGGGTGTGAAGATGTAAAAATCTAAAAAATGTAAAGGGATATTCTGTCAGCCAGAGGGAGCAGTCCCATGGTTTCTGGCAGCTAAGCAAAAATGCAATCCTGAGGCTTTTAAATCACACTCCTCACTTCAGCTGCACCTTGAGATCCTGAGACCTTTATTTATCTTCTTTTACAGTGTACAAAAACATAGCATTTATTACTTTTACATTAGCATTACATCAATATTGGTTCAAAAAGGAAACATGGTGCGGCCTTTAGTTCAGTTGGTAGAGCAGCTGCCCCATGTGTTGAAGCTACAGTTCTCACTGTTCGAATCCTGCATCAAATATCCCTTTCCTGCATGTCATTCCTCCCCTTTCTGCCTCCCCATTTCCTGTCTCTCTTGCCACTGTGTTTTCCAATAAAAGCGAAAAAGCCCAAAACATATACTGTACTTTAAAAAAAAAATAGGAGACATTACATCCTTTTTATACATTTCATTTTTCACTGTCCCAGATTTCGCATGTGTACAGAGGGAGGACACTGGAGCACACGGTCAATTAAATAGATTTATTGGTGCGGCTGCTGACGTTTCGACATGATGTCTTCTTCAGAGCAAACAGAGCCTACTGTGACTGAGAGGATTTAAATCCCATGCCTGCCTCCCTGATTGGAAGCGCAGGGAACCGCGTCATAGACAGAAGGCTCACATGATTGGTTTCTACATCGCACACTAATACAAATATTATACGAATGGAATACAATGTATCAATAATTCGAAGACATTAAAGATATACAAAATCACAACAATACATAAAACCATGTCTGGGCACCATTCATTGAAAACAAGACAAACTAATTTCTTCGTTGAGACCATTAGGCTCCATGCTGTTCAGAGTGAAAGTCCAAAACGCTTCCCTCTGCAGAAGCTTTTTAATGATGTTGCCACACCTCGGTGGTGGAGACATTTTTTCAATCCCCCAGAACTTCAGGGTGGCAACTGAGCCATGTTTGGCT
This sequence comes from Trachurus trachurus, assembly GCF_905171665.1. Classification (NCBI taxonomy): domain Eukaryota; kingdom Metazoa; phylum Chordata; class Actinopteri; order Carangiformes; family Carangidae; genus Trachurus; species Trachurus trachurus. Next base: position 2,939,019 of record NC_139908.1, on the reverse strand, counting down.
TGGTCGTAGTGTCTGGCTATTGCATAATTAAAGTTTTTTGTGCAGATAGCATTTTTGTGCTCCGCGATCCTGACTTTAAGTGGTCGTTTAGTTTGTCCAACATACTGTACACCAACCCGCACGGACATTTCAACATATAGATGACATGAGTGCTGTTGCAGTTGATAAAGTTATTGATCTTAAAGGAGGACACGCACAGGAAAATCCTTTAATAAATCTATTTAATTGACCGTGTGCTCCAGTGTCCTCCCTCTGTCCACGACTCACCTGTCTCCAGCCCTGAGATGCACCGGTCCACACAGTTCTTCAAGCTGAAGCGCGGAGGTTCTCCCTTTTTTTTTCTCATTATGTGTGTTTATGTACAAGCAGTTAATAATAAAACAAAGCAAGAAATTACATACAAATCCCAATAAGCAGAGATGTCCTCCCAATTTGTAAGGTCAGGGTAGGTCTGGCTCTTCAACCGATCAGGAACCCCCAGACCAGAACAGATTTGACTGGTCAAAGACCTGTAGGCTTGTTTTCAAAACAACTCCTGCCAACCCCACCTTTTAACATAAAGCTACAACATAATAAATGGAGAAAAATTGAAGGGGGGCATACTTTATTTCTGTATGCACTGTATCTCTTTATCTATCTATCTGTCTGTCTGTCCATCCTCAGGAGAGACAGTGAGACCTCCACAGGACACAGAGACACTGAGGAACCAGGACTGATCCAGAACCCAGGATACAGAGGTTCAGTGAAGGTGGTGTTGAAGGTGTGGAGGGGGATCAGTCTGTCAGAGGAGACACTGTAGAAGGACAGAGAGCCAGCAGGACAGTCCACATACACTGCTACTCTGTTAGAGACACGGGAGGAGGGGATGGGTGTTTGTTTGTTGTTGTGCCAGACAGAGTAACCACCATCAACATCAGAGCACCTCAGACTCCAGGACTGATCATTTCCTCCAAACCAACACTCCTTACTCTCTCCTTTCCTTCTGATTCCTCTGTAACTCACTGATATATAGACATCTCCTCTCCACTCCACCTCCCAGTAACAGTGACCAGTCAGACCAGTTGAACACAGCAGCTGATACAAGTAGTCAAATCTGTCTGGATGATCAGGATATGACTGACCCCATTTCACATATGTCACCTTCCTGTTGTTGTCAGACAGTTTGAGGTCTCTGTTCACTGAGTTCATGTCCACTTCCAGTTCACAGGCGTCTGATGGAGAGAACAAGACACAACACAGCTGCAGTTTATCATCTATTCATTTATCAACAACTTCACTGACAATTCATGAATAAGAATAATTCAAACATCAACAATGTTGTGCTTTTCTTCTGGTGTGGACCTGAGGATGAGGCTGATGAAGATCCACACCAATAAACACATGGAGTGAATAAAGTGTCACTAATGAAACTGGATCATCGTCTTCCACTGCAGCACAAAGAAGCTCTGAACCACCTGCTTTCTAAAACTGTCATCTCCTCCATCAAAGAGCTCACACTCAGCATGAAGTTCACACCTTTTACATCAAATCTCAAAGTGTCGTCTGCTACAAACAGGTTTCAGAACAGTCTGGATGGTTCTGTCCAAAAGCTGCAAAGAGCTGAACTCAGTGGTGATTAATAACCAGTCAGAGGACTAACTGGTTTTAAGCTGCTTTTCACTGACCTGGCTCAGATGCATACACTTATGTGCGCACAAAGACAGAAATATGAAAACTGTGGGTTCGCATGGATCTCAGTCATTTTACTCTTTACATTTTTATGCTGACGATACAATTGTTTATCGCCACATTGTTGCCCTGGGGCTGTATTCACAAAGCATTTTATCTTACCGCTAGGAGTGCTCCTAACTCACGCTAAAAGTAAGAGTGACGCCCTGGTGACGCCCCGTTGCTATGGATTACGTCAATTCTCGTGCACGAATTGAGTAGCATGTGTCTGCAGACCCGAAGACCGCAGATTCAGACCCGCACATTCAGACCCCTTGGTTTTCTGTATCAGAGCCCCCTGGTTTGTGTTATGCTAATGTTACCTACTGGGAACATGGACGTGCAGACCCCAGAAAAAAAGGTATTGAACGTTAATCACATCGTTCGTTTCATGTCATAAAAGTTTTTGTTGAAAATGCATCTGCAGCGTAACGAACGTCTGACTTGTTTACAATTAGCCTTTATGCACGTCAAATGCTAACCAAGCTTATCATTTTTCTGCTAGAAGCTCTCTTGGCATTTTGTTTTTAATGAAACTGAAACTACCGTGTGCATTAAATTAAACAAAAATAAAACTGCCTATAGGTCGTTGGCACTGCCACTATTGACACACACGTACTTGTGCAACTTTATGCTACAACATGTTGTTTTTATTGACGTATGTATTTTTTTCTCTAGACAAATTGCTCAGCAAATTGATCCTGGTGTCTGGACAGAGGGGACAGGACATGATCATACATGATTCTTGTGGAAAAAATTGACTATTTCCTGTAATGTCCACTTATTTTTATTCATTTTAGGGCTTGCCTCGCCAGACATGTGGGAACGACTGTGGGATTTTTTTTTCTCATGGTAAGGTTTCTTGTGAAAGTATACGCACTGCAGGCATCAGTCAACAATGTAAATTGATGGTTCTTCTATTCCAGTATTTATCATTTTGTCTGTTTTCAGTGACGTGGACGAGTTCTGCAGGAGGCTGAAGGCAGATGAGGAAGAAGGAGCACTGCCATAATATAAAGACTATTTATACAACAGTTAGTTCCGACCGGTCCCAACCGAGCAATTTGATTGGACAAGAGACGTTCCATAGTGCTTATTCACCTGCCCAGGGACTACGGATGGAAAGTAGCTAGTAAGCTAAATCCGGTACAAGGCATCTCGTCTCATTTCGAGACTAATGTTATTTTGTACATTGTCCCTGATACAAATAAACTTATTAAACTAAACTAAACTAAACTGATATACAGTATAACAGCACTGCGACTTTTTACAGACATGATCACTCCGCTGTTCAGCTGGACAGGAGCTAAGTCAGAGCTACGCTTCCCATACAGGAGCTGCCCCATCTCTCTGCTGCTACTACAGTTATAAACGGACCTGAACATTAAAACCTGGACCTGACCTGGGGCCGTATTCACAAAGCCTTTTATCTTACCACTAGGAGTGCACCTAACTCGCACTAAAAAATTTTACGTAGGAGTTTTTTCTTAAAAGCTATTCACAAAGCCGCTGAGACCTACTCTTACTAAGGATAAATCACTAAGAGCAGAGTAAGAGTGACGCCCCTGGTGACGCCCCGTTGCTATGGATTACGTCAATTCTCGTGCATGAATTTGAGGCGCTCAACACGGTGATTGGTTATTGAGTGCCGGCGGCGCCCCCCCCTCCCTCCTCCTCCTCCTCCTCCTCCTCCTCCTCCTCCTCGCCGCCGCTCCGCTCCACTTTTTTTTTTTTTTTTTTTGCCGTCAGGTCCGACGGGGCTTTTTAGACTGCTTCGAGTCCAAACCACTCTCTCTGCTGCCGAGTTGGGCTCTGAACTTTCTGTCTTTCTCTCTGCCATCTGCATCTTTCTGTTACAGTTTTTGTCGCGTCTCACTTTCACTTTCAGCAGTGAGTGACGCTGTGCAAATGCAATGAGGGTCAGTGCGCACACTCGCAAAGCAGCCGCTGGTTTTTCACACCGACCGCGAATGTGTCGCGGCGACAATTTTTTTTCGGAGCGAGGTCGATTTTTCTGAGCTTTCGCCCGGCGAATAAACGCATCAACCAATCATGGAGCGTGAAAAGGAGGTACGTCACAGCCCCCACGTCAGAACACAGACAGCTGTTTCCCATAACAGTTGGTGGCCGCGGGGAGCATACGTCAGTCCGACCACCCAAAAGTCCGACGGCCCATCTCTCCGACTACCCAATAATCCGACTTTTCTAGACTCATTGGGCCGACTGCCCACTGATCCGACTAAAATAATTGATTATTGATTGAGGATTTATTGCCTGATGTCGCTGTGTATCTCAATTTCTTTCCCCCGCCCTCCGCCCGTTGTCTTCGTTGTCACTTTGTTGCCGCTCCACAGAGCGCACATGGCTAATTAATATGCACGTGCTGACCATATGTGTGGTGGCCTGGGAAAACCCTTCACATGGTGGGATTTTGACATTTTCATTTTTTGATATTTCCATAAACTAGACGTTTTCAGCCATTCATAACTGTTTGAATGACTGAGATAGTCCTTTCAGATCAAAAGTTATGGGCATTTTAATCTATTATGACCAAAAAACTGAAAAGTGAGAAAAATGGCTTTAACTAGAACGTTGCTGTTTTAACCCTCTAAAGACGAGTGTTTTACAAAACATTAAACAGCTTCTGAACCGTTTATGATAGAGATTAGCTGTAAACTGTATCTGAATCGTGTGATTTTCTGCTTTCCGAGGGTCCTTGAATGGTGCCTGTATGACAAGAAGGGACCGCATAGGGTGCGTGTAATCACGTGGTACGGGAACAGACGCTAACCTAGCGTAGCATCGATGCTAATCCGAACGTAGCATCAATGCTAAACAGAACGTAGCATCGGCGCTAAACCGAACTCATCATCGGCACTTGCACAAGTTTTACAAAACACCAACAACCGTTTATGATAAAGATCAGCTGTAAAAAAGCATCTGAATCGCGGGATTCTCTGCTTTCCGAGGGTCCTTGAATGTTACCTCTACAACAACAACGGACCTCCTCTCCTCTAGCGCTGCTGCTGCAGATCAGCTGTTCTGTGTCTCAGGTGAAAATGAAACGCTTTACTCGCCACAAAAACATAAAAATAAGTACTTAACGTTTTGTTTTCTTAAAATATTTATTCACCACGATGTAGTAGAGAGTTCAAAGTACCAGAATCACACAAAATATCAAAATCGTGGAAATAGTACTTTTCCACCTATTTTGGCTATTTGCCACAATCGAACGTCCGCGACATCCGACGGGTTTTCCCAGGCCGCCACACATATATGGTTGTGTCTAGACGTTCCGGGGGCGGAATATGAGGTGTGTTCACGTGCGCACCATTCTTGGGTCCAGTGTGATTTATCAAAGAGAAATTGCGGAGAGTTGTGCACGCACAGTTTGCTAGATCTGAAAAAGGTGTAAACATTGTGGGTGTCTTTTCGCCGTAGGCCTAAGCAAAACATTTAGTAGCAGCAGTTTTACACTGCAAGTTACAGTTTTGATAAATGAGGCCCCAGGCCCTGAGCCCAGACGCTCACATGCACTTCTCAGAGGCTCATCCGCGGCGCTGTCCGTGGTGCTGAAGGTGACAGGTTAACTTGACAAACAAACTGCAACATAGTTCTGTTTGTTTATCATGTGTGTCAGTTTTGTTTGTGACTTGATAGTTTAGTTGTTGAGATTAAGAACATCACTCCCTCATCAGACCGGTGATAGGCGGAAAGAAAAAAAGACACTTCTTCCTCTGCTCCTCCTCCCTCCCTCACTCACCTACACACAGAGGACATACAGTAGGCTACAGCAATGAAATCACATAACTTAAACATCATAACAACAATATTTTCAGTTGTGCAGTAGGCCTTGGCTATTATTAATAATGAGCGATTAGTCCCATTGCTACGTGGCATGATGCGCACCAGTGTTTGTAGAGCCTGTTTCAGGGGTGCTTCTGGGCCGGATTAGTCGGGCTAATACACTGTCGTAATTACTGGGAGTCGGAGCACCGGGCATACTTAAATCGAGGAAATGGGAGGTCGGATTAATGGACGCAAAAATATAGAAATGTGTGGTCGGAGAAATGGGAAGTCGGACTAATGGGAGCAAAAATATATAAATGTGTGGTCGGAGAAATGGGTAGTCGGAGAAATGAGAAGTTGGACTGACGTCACGCGCCCGGTGGCCGCACAGTCTCGGCCCGCCACAGTCTCTCACAGGAAAAATAAGTTGTTGTTTCACCGTCTTTGCTCTCATCTCTGCCAGTCAGCCCCTCCACCTGCTGTCTCTCTGGGCACGTACACACCCACACACACACGGACATGCGGGCGCATGGACATGTGCTTGGCCCCTAATATAAACAATAAATAACCTGTGTCTCGGAGGAGGAGAGAGGAAGAGGAGGTGGAGGAGGGGGGGTAAGTGGAAAGAGGAGAGGAGGAGGAGAAATAGCAATAGAGTGTGTTCATACTGTCAGAACAGTGATCAGATATTGATCAGTGATCAGACAGTGAGCTGCTGCTGTGTTGAGTGAAGTTGGTAACAAGACGACAGTGGCATAACGTAGCGAATACATCAGGGATAATTAAAAGATTAGACGTGGAGGCGAAAAACCAGCCGTCGCAAAGCGAAACTTTGGAATTTAATTGTTGCATCGTCGCATATTCGCGTCGCCGCCGGTGTGAAAGGTTTTGATGCGAAATATTTGGCTGCGAATATTTCGCAATTTCGTGTCGTTTATTCGTTACGTCCGCGGTGTGAAAGGGCCTTCACTCTGCTCTTAGTGATTTATCCTTAGTAAGAGTAGGTCTCAGCGGCTTTGTGAATAGCTTTTAAAGGGATAGTTCAACATTTTGGCAAATTGGCCCATTGCCATAATTGCTATAGTCATAGCAGTAGGTTCGTTACTAGAGTTGAGCCGGATACTCGGCTGAAACGAGTATCCGGTATGAATAAAGCACTTTTGACGAGTACGAGTATTAAACGAGTAATACGAGTCAATATCTGTGCTCGGAAAAAAAAAAAAAGATTGAATGAAAATCCTCATTGGGTAGCTGACTGCGTTCTGCGATAGGCTACAGCCCCTCCCCTACACACATGCAGGTGTGTTGCTGTGTCCCGCTCTGATCACTCACACACAGAACAGTTGACAGCTGTCTGTCTCTCCCTCAATCACTCAGGTTCGCCGGTCTTCTCCCTTAACGTTTAGGGTTTCTTCAGCTTCAGCTTTGTTTTTACTTCATTTACTTACTTATTAACCAGTAGAGTTCTGGTAAACGTGGGTTCGTTCAGACGTGGTGCCGACTCGCGTTGCGTCTCTGCCTGTCGGAGGTTTTTTTTTTTCACACACAAGCTCTCTCTCTCTCTCTCTCTCTCCCTCTCTCTGCCGGTCGTCGGAGTTTTTTTTTTTTTTTTTTTAACCGTCAGCTGGCTCTAACCATTTTTTTTTACTTCACGCACTGAGTGTCTGACACTTTCTTGCTGTATTTCATAAAAAATAGTAAATTACAAATTAAGCTACACTCTCTCCCCCCTCCCCTCTCTCTCTCTCTCATGATCAGTGATACAGAATAATGAGTGATACACAGAGAGTAGCTGACACTCAGGTGCCTCTGTCTCTCTCTTACTCACTCTCACACACACACCTGGTGTGGAAATAAAATTTAAAAAAAGTTGTTGAGTATGAAAACTCTTGTTCATTACATCTTCCTTCATAATTGCAACCGCATGTGTTGTATTCATTGTTGCAAAACTTGTTGTGTAAATAGTTTGTTTGCTATCGTGATCAAAACCATTGATCTGAAGCTCAATGCTGATGCTGTCCTGTAAATAGTTTTCTAATTAGCAATAAATATAACAATTTCTGATCAACCCTTATCAATTGCATGCTTAAAATAACATACCGGTTAAAGCCACGCCCATTTCAAGACAACCCGACCCACTTCTGGGTTAAACCCCGCCCACTTCCGGTTTAGGCCCCGCCCACTCCGAGTACAGATACAGATACAGATAATTCATATGGTTAACAGATACAGATACAGATACAGATAATGCTGTACTCGCTCATCCCTATTCGTTACCTTTAATTGTAGGTGTAAGCTATTTTCAGTACGGCGGAGCGCAGCAGCTGGCTGCTCAGAGCTACGCTATGGAGGCTAATGGAATTTCTTGGTTTCCCTCATTAAACTCATCAAATTCAACATCCCAAAACTCCACAGCGCTTTTGTAGACAAGTTGTGAGCTGCACAACCACCACGCTATGAGATAATGACGGAACGATACGAAACGGAGCCGTTTTCGAGGTAAATTCATACAAAACCGCTGATGCGCGTTGCGTTCAGGGACAGTTTTTCAGCAAGCAGTCTCCGTATTTACCCTGTATTTACCTCGAAAACGGCTCCGTTTCGTATCGTTCCGTCATTATCTCATAGCGTGGTGGTTGTGCAGGTCACAACTTGTCTACAAAAGCGCTGTGGAGTTTTGGGATGTTGAATTTGATGAGTTTAATGAGGGAAACCAAGAAATTCCATTAGCCTCCATAGCGTAGCTCTGAGCAGCCAGCTGCTGCGCTCCGCCGTACTGAAAATAGCTTACACCTACAATTAAAGGTAATGAACCTACTGCTATGACTATAGCGATTATGGCAATGGGCCAATTTGCCAAAATGTTGAACTATCCCTTTAAGAAAAACTCCTACGTAAGAACTTTTAGTGCGAGTTAGGAGCACTCCTAGTAGTAAGATAAAAGGCTTTGTGAATACGGCCCCAGGTGTCCCAAAAAAAATACATCACCAACTGACACGGGAAAGGGCGGCATTTGGTGTGTGACGTCACCTACGCGACTTGTAGTCTTTCTGGTTACAGATTTTATTTTACAATAGTTTTACAACAAACGGCTGATTTCTCTTCATGAAACGTGATGTTTTAAACAGGTAGAGGACATTTTTTTTTTCTCATGGCGCAATTCAAACAGATCACGAAATAAATCTTGGACTCCCATTCATTCGTATGGAGACTTTTTTCGAATTGAGGACCCATGGGGCTGCTTCCGCTTCGGCACTCTATTGCACAAATTCGAGGCGCTCAACACGGTGATTGGTTGTTGAGTGCCGACGCCCCCCCCCCCTCCTCGCCGCTGACGCCGCTCTGCTTCACTTTCTTTTTTTTTGCCGTCAGTTGCAACGGGGCTTTTTTAGATTGCTTCGAGTCCAAACCACTCTCTCTGCTGCCAAGTTGGGCTCTGAACTTTCTGTCTTTCTCTCTGCCATCTGCATCTTTCTGCTACAGTTTTTGTCGCGTGTCACTTTCAGAGTGACGCTGTGTAACTGCAACTCTATGAGGGTCAGTGCCGTGCGCACACTCGCAAAGCAGCTGCTGATTTTTTTTCTTCCCACATTCAAATATTAATTTTCACATTCGTTGACAGTCCTAATATTATATGGTGATCATAATAATGATGAGAAAAAAAAATGCATTACCTAAATTTGTTGCCTATAGGATTTGAATCCTGACTGACAATAAGTTTAGTTTACTGGAGGAGCTGCCCTATCACGTGAGCTATTACTAACAGATGTATGTGTCTAGCGCACCCACCAACTTTTAAAAAATATTTTTGGCTCACATCAGCATGACTGCATCGCAGCGGTCACAGTTACCTCGGTCCGACCGTTGTGACGCCTATATTAGACAGTCCGTCACGTCACTACTCCCGTTTTATAGCGAAAATGTTGTAGATATTGTTGCTGTAACCAAAAACAAAAAAAAACACGGCACTTTGGGCATCAAAGGGCAAAGGGGCAGGTGCTCCAGCACCCTTGTAACGGGGTAAACCTGTATCGGCTAGTAATCTTTGTATTTTGTGTGACACTGTGGTGGATTTTGCTGTGGGTGTGGTTTGAACAGAGTGAGTGTGGCTTTAACAGAGTGAGTGTCTGCAGTGATTGCATGGTGACGGGCTAACTGGAAACAGGTGTGCTGGACAGGTCGGCAACCAGCTTAATTACCCACACACACTCTCTCCTTCAGTCTCCCTCTGATCTTCTCTGTGACAGGTACCTGTGTGAATGTGGTCTGAGGTCTTAAGAAATTGTAAGTTGAATGTATGGTGTTGAGTCTCCCTCTGATCTTCTCTGTGACAGGTGGCGTGTGGCGTAGGTTGGAGTTACTTTGGACGCTGGGTCAGGTTGGAACCTCAAGGGCTGAACGGAAGCGCTTTACAGCCACGAAGTGGAGTGCAGCAGCCTGCAGCAGTCGTAAGCAGCACAGCACACAGCGCCAGCAATGATGATACAGCCTTGACACCGAACCAGTACACCAACTGACCAGCAGATCCAGCCAGCCTGCCAGCCTGTGTGAGTGAAGCCCGGCCACTCACCAGGCCACACGGAGCCACACTCTCAGCCACCTCCTTCCAGACTCTTTTAATTACTTCCCCCATAGACTTGATTAGTTTTTTATATATTTCTATAAATAAAAGGACTCCTTTAAACCGTGCCCTTTGCCTTGTGTTGCCTTGTCCACTTTCACTGGTTGGTCAAACAAAGAACACTTTACAACTGGCGCTGTGAGCAGGGTTGACCAAAAAAGAAACCAGTGGTGGGCAAGGCCAACATGACAGATCAAAGTGAGCCTCAACCTGGTCCTAGTCGAGAAAACCAAGCTCCTAGTGCAATGTCCAGACCGGTTGGTATGGTTCCTATGTTTAATCTGATGACATCTAAATTTAAAGGAAGAGATTCAGACATTGGTTTAGGAGAGTGGAAGAGTAATCTGAAAACTACTTTTGCTTTACAAGGAGTCCCAAACGATTTTAGAGCTGAATTAACGCTATGTTGTCTGGAGGGAAAAGCTAAGAGAGAGATCTTAATTTTACCTCCAGAGAAACGCAACACAGCTGAGCTGATTTTTGGGGAATTAGATAAGTTGTATGGGGATAGAGCCACTGCCTCAGTCCTGCGCTCTCAGTTTTTTAATGCCCGCCAAGAGCCACATGAGGACATTAGTTCTTTTGCATTGAGACTGCAGGAAGACTTTCTTAGGCTCAAGAAAAAAGACTCAAGGGGCATCAGAGATGACGATGTGTTGCTCCGAGATCATTTGATTGAGGGGCTGAGAGACTCTGCAACGAGGGGGGAATTCAGAGCCAAGATTCTATTGGATGATAGTCTGACGTTTCAGACCATCAAGGCAGAGCTCTCCTTAAGGGAACAAGCATATGGGGAAACATTTGAACAAGCACACTGCCTTGCCATGAGGGGGCACAACCAAGTTAATTCTCCTCATGTAAAGGATTTGGAACAAATCAAGACACAATTAAGGGATGAAATGAACACACAAATGTCAAATAAATTTAATGAACTGTCCCAGTCTTTAATTCAAGAGATCCGGTCAGAGCTGCACCAGAGGACACCACGGGGCGCAGAGTGGAGCCAGCCTGCCCCACGTGGACCACCGAGGAGGAACCGACCCCGGTTAGGTTCAGCAAACCGGTATGATGGCCAGGGTAATCCCATTTGCAACCTTTGTTCTCAACCTGGACATATAGCACGCTCATGCACAAACAGACAAAGGTCAGCATCGTTAAACTAGAATACACCACTGTGGCGGCCCAGACAGTGGGGTGTTCAGAAGTGAATGGGCCTCTGCATGAAGACACACACAAATTAATTGGAGATGTCCCTAAAGTTAACCTGTTGCTTGGTGATGTCCCTATTAATTGCATCCTTGATACAGGGTCAAATGTGTCGTTGATGAAGAACAGTTTTTTCTTGGAACATTTTGCAGAAAAAGGTGAACGGCTTAAGGAGGCTGACAGCTGGCTGACCTTAGAAGCTGCTAATGGACTGGACATTCCTTATTTAGGTTATGTGTTGTTACCTGTTAAAGTTGGAGAAGTCGAAGTTCCTGAGGGTGGGTTTCTGGTTGTTAAAGATCACTGCCTAACTGATACAGAAGGGGTGGTGGGCATGAACATTATTAGAAGTTGTTGGAGAAACGTGGACAACAAGCCCTTGCACTGTCTTTCTGGCAGTCGGCGCCAACAACAGGCGTGGGCTATGGCCTTTAAAATCTGTTCCACACAGGCACAGTTTGTGGCTCCAGATGGCTCCATTGGGCACGTGCGCACCATCAATCGCCGTCCTGTGAGAGTTCCGGCTCAGAGTGAGGTGCTGCTGTGGGGCCGGACCAAGGCGGGACCAGGTGGAAAAGACTACCAGTGCCTCGTGGAACCTGAGGAGGTGGGTGGACTTTTTGTAGCTCGATCCCTGTCAACAGTTCAAAGGGGGAGAGTTCTAATTAAAATCAAAAATCCAAATGACTCCCCAATGTATCTTTATAGACATCAGAAACTAGCTAAGACGTGTGAGGTTGATCCAGCCGATATCACACCAGAGCATAGTGTGAGTATGGTCCGGGTCAGCACCAATGCTGTTAAAGTAAGCCTGGAGAAAAGTAAACATACTGAAAAGAGTTCATTGCCTGATGTAACTGACCTTGGTTTATCTGCAGAGGAGAGAGAAAAAATGCAGACCCTGCTGCACAAACATCGAGCAGTTTTTGCCACACATGATGAAGATTATGGCAGGACAAGCACCGTCCAGCATGTGATTCCCACTGGTGATGCTCCGCCTGTGAGGGAACGCTACAGGCAGATTCCACCAAAAATGTATCAGGAGGTGAAAACCCTGCTTCAAGGTATGTTGGATTCTAAAATCATTACACCCAGCGCTAGTCCTTGGGCTGCCCCCATCGTATTAGTGCGCAAAAAAGATGGAACACCACGATTCTGTGTGGATTATCGTAAGCTCAATGCAGCAACCCACAAAGATGCTTACCCACTCCCTCGAATTGAGGAGTCATTGGCCAGCTTGAACAAAGCAAAGTATTTTTCCACATTAGACCTGGCGAGTGGATATTGGCAGGTTGAGGTTGCCCCCGCCGACAGGGAAAAGACTGCCTTTGTTACTCCCATGGGGCTATATGAATTTACCCGAATGCCTTTTGGTTTGTCAAATGCGCCTGCCACATTCCAAAGGTTAATGCACACCTGTTTAGGAGACCACAACCTACAGTCTTTGTTGATTTACCTTGATGATGTCATAATATATTCTCCTGACTTTGATTCACACCTAAAACATTTGGATGTCATTTTGGACAAACTGAAAAAACATGGCTTAAAATTAAAGTCTGACAAGTGCCACCTGTTGAAAAAAGAAGTGCAGTACTTGGGACATCGTGTGTCAGCAGAGGGGATCTCCCCAGACCCCGAGAAGGTGAAGTGTGTTCAAGAATGGCCGACCCCCAAGACAGTGAAACAACTACAGTCTTTTTTGGGACTGGCCGGCTATTATCGCAGGTTTGTGAAAGACTTTGCTAAAATAGCCAAACCATTAAACGAACTCTTAAGAGGAATCAGTCCAAAACACTCAAGAGCCTCAGGTCATCAACTAATTGCTAACTGGGACTCAACTTGTCAGGATGCTTTTGACACACTAAAGAAGACCCTAACCTCTGCACCAATACTGGCTTATGCTGATTCTGACCTTCCTTTTGTCTTGTATACAGACGCCAGCAGCCGAGGCCTGGGAGCTGTACTGAGTCAGGTGCAGGATGGAAAAGAGAGGGTAATTGCATTTGCCAGCCGGGCCTTAAGCCCCACAGAGAAAAACGACAAAAATTACAGCTCCTTTAAGCTTGAATTTTTGGCTTTGACCTGGGCAGTAACCCAGAAATTTGCAGAATACTTGCACTGTGCTCCATTTGTTATATATACGGACAATAATCCTCTGGTGCACTTAAACTCGGCTAAACTTGGGAGCTTGGAGCAGAGATGGGCAGCGCGCCTGGCGAGCTTTCAGTTTGAAATAAAATATAAACCAGGACGTACTAATCAAAGTGCAGATGCTCTGTCTCGTTTTCCCCCAGAAGCCCCCATATCAGACTCTGAGGAGAGAAAAGAGGGGCTGGAGATACCAGCTTTCACCCATATTGGAGCCAGGACTGTGAAAGCACTGTGCATCGGTACAGGAAAGAACATTACAAAGCCGAGCCTTCAAAGTGCTACACCGGGGATACCCTTGTTTCCCGAAAGGACACCTGACCAGTGGAGGAGTCTTCAAAATGCGGACGCCACTTTGGTCAGAGTAATCGAGTATGTACAAAGAGGCTCTCTGCCCAATAAAAGAGAGCGACAACGAGAGACCAAGCCAGTCCAGCAGATCCTGCGTCACTGGCCCCGGCTTTCCCTGGTGGATGGAGTGCTGTGTCGGACACGACAAGACCCAAAGGAAGTTGACCCCATAACCCAACATGTGGTTCCTGAAGGTGAGCGACATTATATCTGGCAGTTGTATCATGAGCAGGCTGGACACTGGGGCCCTGAAAAGACTGTCTCTCTGATTCAGAGAAGGTTTTTCTGGCCACAATTGGCCAAGGAGGTAACGGATCGGTGTGCACAATGCCAGCAGTGTGTTTTGCGTAAGGCTCCTAACTCTAGGCCTGCGCCTCTGACCCCTATTTTGACCTCTGCTCCCTTGGAATTATTGTCTGTAGATTTTTTGTCCATAGGTCACCCAGAAGACGCATACCACAATGTGCTGGTTATGGTAGATCACTTCACCAAGTACGCCTGGGCAGTAGCGACCAGAGACCAAACAGCAACAACAACAGCTAAGGTACTGTGGAACAAAGTAATCCAGCCTTTTGGTGCACCTAAACGTCTGTTGTCTGATCAAGGCCCTAATTTTGAATCGCATCTCATGAAAGAACTCTGTAACTTGTATAAAGTGGCCAAAAGCCACACTACGCCTTACCACCCAGCAGGAAATGGCGCTTGTGAACGCTTTAATAGGACCCTCCTAGGACTGCTGGGGACCCTGGGGGAGGACAAGAGGAACTGGCATGAACATCTCCCGGAAGTGTTACAGGTATATAACAACACAGTGCACAGCTCTACTGGCTATCCCCCACACTACTTAATGTTTGGGAGGCAGGGATTTCTCCCACAGGACCGCCTCCTAGGACTCTCAGAGAATGTGGGCTGCTCATCAACAGAGGACTGGGTCAAATGTCACCAACGGAGGCTGCAGCTCGCATTCGAAAGGGCCGTACAACACAGAGACACTGAGATGGCCAGACAAAAGACCTACTACGACCAGAAGGCGGACGGCTCACCACTGACCACGGGCCAACAGGTACTTTTACAGGACATGAGAGCCAAGGGCCGGGGTAAACTGGCCAATAAGTGGGAGCAACAACCGTACATGGTGATTAAGCAGCCAGACCCTGAACTTCCAGTGTATGTCATCAGACAAGTGGAGGGAAATGTTGAAAAAGTTGTGCATCGTAACCTCTTGAGACCCCTGTCAGCACCACTACAGCATGGGATGCAAGGCCCCCGTCAGGTGTCCGATGGCCCGAATCATCGAGTGATCCAGCCCATAAGCCCCCAGCCACAGACCTCAAACAGGGGTCCCGTCGGGCCCCCATGGGTTGGGTTCTGGGTCCCTACAGGTGCTGAGGCAAGACCAGCGTCCAGGACTCCAGAGCCCAGACGATCCACCAGAGCGACCAGAGGCATGCCCCCACAGCGCTACCAGGACCGTTAGAGCCAGTGTGCCGTTGCACAGTGGTCATTGGGACAATGACCGTTTCAGCAGGGAGGGGTGTAACGGGGTAAACCTGTATCGGCTAGTAATCTTTGTATTTTGTGTGACACTGTGGTGGATTTTGCTGTGGGTGTGGTTTGAACAGAGTGAGTGTGGCTTTAACAGAGTGAGTGTCTGCAGTGATTGCATGGTGACGGGCTAACTGGAAACAGGTGTGCTGGACAGGTCGGCAACCAGCTTAATTACCCACACACACTCTCTCCTTCAGTCTCCCTCTGATCTTCTCTGTGACAGGTACCTGTGTGAATGTGGTCTGAGGTCTTAAGAAATTGTAAGTTGAATGTATGGTGTTGAGTCTCCCTCTGATCTTCTCTGTGACAGGTGGCGTGTGGCGTAGGTTGGAGTCACTTTGGACGCTGGGTCAGGTTGGAACCTCAAGGGCTGAACGGAAGCGCTTTACAGCCACGAAGTGGAGTGCAGCAGCCTGCAGCAGTCGTAAGCAGCACAGCACACAGCGCCAGCAATGATGATACAGCCTTGACACCGAACCAGTACACCAACTGACCAGCAGATCCAGCCAGCCTGCCAGCCTGTGTGAGTGAAGCCCGGCCACTCACCAGGCCACACGGAGCCACACTCTCAGCCACCTCCTTCCAGACTCTTTTAATTACTTCCCCCATAGACTTGATTAGTTTTTTATATATTTCTATAAATAAAAGGACTCCTTTAAACCGTGCCCTTTGCCTTGTGTTGCCTTGTCCACTTTCACTGGTTGGTCAAACAAAGAACACTTTACACCCTCCTCTGCAACAATTCGCAGTCCTCCATACATTTGCCTGGCTGCAGCCATTTGCGATTCTTTGTGAATTTGTGAATAGGTCTTACTGAGTTAGGAGTCCTCACGAGGACTTTTAAGCTCTCCCAGACTTAGGAGCTACTTTTAGGCCTAAAATACTTTGTGAATTACTCTTATTTTAAAAAACTAGGAGTCCTAAATTTAAGACTGACACGCCCACTTTTTTTAGGAGTTGCTCCTAAATTCGGCCCTTAGGAGCTACTTTTAACCTTAAGGTTCTTTGTGAATACGGCCGCTGGTCTTTGAACATCTGCAGTCTTCATTAGACACCATTCAGTCCCAGTTCATCAGAGCAGCTGTATCACAACCATTCAAATATGAGTGATTTAGTTTGTGTTCTCATGGAAACAGACTTTAAAAAGTGTTTCAACAAATAATCTAATAAAAAAGAAAGATAGGGAGAGAAAAAAATGACGCCTTTAAAGGGACAACGAGGAGTTTTGGAAAGCAAAGTGTTTTCACACTACATTTCCCATGAGCCTCCGCTCGCACGGTGAAATTCTTGGACTGGCACAAGACGGGCGAAAGCGAAAACATTTGCCAAGAACGTTCTCATTGATCAAGAATGAAAGTCAGAGGTCGGATGATCAGATTTCGTCGTAGTTCCGACCATAAACGGCAATTCGGCTGTGTTATTCCCATGACTCGCTGGGCAGCATCCGCAAAACCAAAAGTAAGGAATGCTGGGCGACTCGACCACTAAATAATTATATCAAAATAACTATAAAGGCAAAACGATATATTGATTGAAAATGGACCCATTGACAAGTGGGTAACGTATTCATCCACATTAATATGAGACTCTTTTCTAACCAAATACAAACTCCTTGTTGTTGCTTTAATGCAGGGGCCTCAAACTCCCGGCCCGGGGGCCACATCCGGCCCGCGGCCCCCCTACATCTGGCCCGCGTCTTGACATGAAAAGTAGGAAAGGCTGTCAAAGTTAATGCCTTAATGCAAAATGCTTTTAACGGCCCTATTTTTTTAAATGCGCGATTAATGCGCTAACCTCGGGCCGCTCCGTAGTTGGGGGAAACAGAGAAGCTGCCTTCTCCAGACGTGATCACAGGTAGGCTGTGTGCATGTCTGTGTGTGTGAGTTACTACGGTTAGCGCGACGCTCCCGTCCTCTGGATATTTCTGCAGCTGGATTCACATGATCCGGTCTGAGACATGAAGCTCATGGACTGAGGAGTCGTCCTGCTGCGTCTACACGTCACACCGACGGTCGTATTTGTACTGTGAGGACTCGCTCTGCCCCGTGGTCCCGGTGTCTCAGTGTCTCATACACAAACAGTGATAATCCACTGCAACATGTTGCTGTTGTTGCCGTTGTTGTGGTTGTGGTTGTGCGCGACGTAGAGCTGCCGCTTCGACTGGCGAGTTGTTATTTTTTTCCCCAATCTCCCGTTCATTCAGCCTAGTGAGGGAGGGAGTGAGGGAGGGAGGGGGGTGGGGTGTGTGTGTGCGTGGGGGGGGGGGGAGGTCTTATGATGTTACAGAAAACCTGCATATGTTTTTTCTCCTCATGTTCCTACACTAGAGAACTTTTTCTTCTTGTCACCAAACGAGGCTGCTCTCTCTCTGACAGCTGATTTTTAAATACTACCATGAAAATAGTATTTGGAAAGCATGGAAAGCATAAGAAATGTCCAGATCTGGATGTTTATTATGCTTTCCATTCATCTTGCTGGTATTTCAAGCAAAAAAGAAAAATACTATGTGATTAACTCAGGAAATTAAAGGATTAAAATTTTAATCGTTTGACAGCCCTAATTATCATACAATATTTGAAAATAAACCCCGTTTTCAGAAATATTTGTGATTTTTTTTTATATTCGTCTTGAAAACTTTAGTGGCCCTCCACTGAGATGACAGTGCCAGCAGTGGCCCCCAGCTCATTTGAGTTTGAGACCCCTGCTTTAATGGAATTAAAACAATACAAATTATTGATTTAAAGATCAATGTTGAGACTGAAAAGATGGAACCATCCACATACTGTGTTTATACAAACACCAGTTTAAATGGTATTCACATCTGGCCCCAGGTCTGCCATTTAGGGAGGAACTGGAGGATAAATCCACTTCAGATCACTTTAATCATCTTTTCAACTTCTTTGTGACATTAATTATAAGATAAGATACGATTACACTTTATTGTCAGATCACACATTTGTCTTGCGTCCCATGACGTCCAAGGTTTCACACAAATAATAACAAAATACCAAAAATATACATTTACAAAAAGCATAAATGTTACCCTCAAAAAGCCTGTTGTATTTATGGTTCTGTTGGCTCCACTGTTACTAACATGTATTGATTTGTTTTGTTGGATCAATGTGATCAGTTTGTTGTTTGTGGATTCAAATTGATTGAATTCCAACATCTTTCCAGCCACATTGACAAAAAGAAAAAGTAAATCCTGGTTGAAACTGTGGAGAAATTAGACTTCTACTTCTGGGAAATGTAAAAATCAAGTCTTGTATGCAGCTGTGTTCTCATGAATCAAATTTAAAACACACTCACACTTCCTCAGACCAGGTCTCAGTCTCTGAGGTCCACAAAGGTCCAACCTGGAGGAAACAAAGTCAGGTTCAACTTCATCCACCTTCACTCAGTTAATCAGTTCAGTTAGTCAGAGACAAGGACACATTGTAAGAGCTGCTGTTGTCTGTCCATCTGTCCATACCTGAGAGTCTTCAGTCTCCAATCTGGATCCTCCAGTCCAGCAGACAGCAGCTTCATTCCTGAGTCTCCTGGATGATTGTAGCTCAGGTCCAGCTCTCTCAGATGGGAGGGGTTGGAGCTCAGAGCTGAGGCCAGAGAAGAACAGCCTTCCTCTGAGACCTGACAACCTGACAGACTGAACACACACACACACACACACACACACACACACACACACACACACACACACACACACACACACACACACACACACACACACACACACACACACACACACACACACACACACACACACACACACACACGCTGAATCAGTGTGAGTTTTGTCTTCTTCAGATAAAATACTTTATACTTTTATACTTTATTTTATACTTTATTTTACAGGATAGCCCCTTGAGATGTGCCATCTCATTTTTGAGGGGGTCCATGTTATCAACGGAAATACAAACATACTTAGTACATTATAATATACAAAGAAAGTAAGCAGAAGAAACAACAAACAAACAAACAAACAAAAAAAAAGAGAACAGACACATGATACAATAGCCTATAAAGACACAGACGCCCATTCACACACACTCTACAATGCTCTATCGATCTTGACTCCCCCCATACAACACACCAGTAAATAATAAAAATAAATAGATGAAATAAAATACAGTAGTTGATTTGATTAGTTACACTTCATGTCAAAGGGACCTTACATCACAGACAGGAGCAGGGTGTTTGAGGGTAGGTAAACAATGATGATTTGAAACGAAGAAAAGAGGATATGGACCTAATTGAACCAGGGAGATTATTCCAGTCAGCAGGGGCTTTGTATTTGAATGCACGTCGACCAGATTCTTTATTGATTCTAGGGGTAAAAAAGAAAAGTTGACCAGTATGCCTAAGGTTGTATTGTGAACTGAAGGGAATCAAATATTGTTTCAAATATAAAGGGAAATTGCATTTGAAAATAAATAATAACCAGTGCATATGCCTTCTGGATTTGGGGGCCAGCCAGTTCAAAGACTGGTACATATGACAGTGATGGGTCATTTAAGGACACCTGAGAATAAATCTACATAAACAATTATACAAGACAGAAAGAGGGTGAAGATTTGTTTCTGAGGTGTTCTGATAGATAACATCACCATAGTCAATTATTGGGAGTATCAGTTGTGTTATGATTCTTTTACGAACTTGAAAGGAAAAGCATTCAATAGACCGATAGAGGGATTTCAGATGAAAATAGATTTTCTTGGAAACTGAGTCAATGTGGAATTTAAAGGATAGCTGTGAGTCAAGCCAAAGACCCAGGTATTTGAATTCTTCAGTTTTTACTAGTGCTGTTCCATCAAGGAAACTAATACACCAGTTAGTACTTGCAGGTAAAGAATTGGGTCGAGTGCAAAACAACATGGTGTATGATTTTTTCTTATTCAGTTGCAATTTGTTTGAAGAAAACCTATTTTGGATTGAAATAAAGTCAGATTGTAATGAATGCTGGATTTGCGAAATATCAGAGCTAGACGAGTATATTACTGTGTCGTCTGCATATAAATGAATTTGGCAATGAGAACAAGTTTGTGGAAGATCATTGATAAAGACTGAGAATAGTAAAGGACCTAAGGATGAGCCTTGCGGCACGCCTTTATCAATGATCTTAAAACCAGACTGGCAACCTTGGAAAGAGACACATTGACTTCTATGATGAAGGAAAGAGTTGAAAAATAATAAAGAATCAGGAGAAAGACCAACAGAATACAATTTGTCCAAAAGAAGATAATGATCAACCATATCAAATGCTTTAGTAAGGTCAATAAATATAGCACATGTGTGCATATTGTTATCAAATGCTGATGAGATATCACTGGTAACTTTTAGGAGTGCAGTGGTGGTCGAAAAATGTGGTCGAAAACCAGATTGATGAGGAGTTAAGTTATGGTCATTAAGATATGAGGATAATTCAAAAAAACAATTTTTCAAATATTTTTGTTATGGAATTGATAATTGAGATTGGCCTGTAATTATTGACATCTGTGGTGTCACCCCCTTTATGAATAGGGGTTACCCTGGCACATTTCCAGGATGAAGGAACTTTGCAAGTTGCTAAAGATAAATTAAATAGATCAGACAGAGGAAATGACAAAATATGAGAGGCCAATTGACCCTTCGCGTAAGCCCCGCCCCCTTGGTTACTGTTGCTACGGCGGGCAAGCTTTCACTCCCAGCCATGCTCCTGGCAGTATTTGGTATCGATTTCAAAGGAAATATCAGCAAATTTCTGGATAAACTGTTCTGAGATAATAGAGAGAAGAAGTCACAAAGATCATTCATAGTTTTCAGTGACGTGTGACTCGCGCAGGAGGATAAAACATCTGTTCAACGACACGACTGGACAATGTACAGAGCAGCAGTAAGGGCTGGTAATTTTACCGTCTATCAACCCACGAAGACTTACGTCATCTCACTGGTCATGAAACGTTGTCAAACTGCAAGTTTTTGGGCGATTGTGAACCACATACAGCTTTCGCTGCTGTTTTGTTTTCTCCCACCGCTGTATCAGTCAGTGAAAGCAGTCCCTGCCTGGAGGATCCCTCGCCTGATAGCCCAGGTAAAAGCCCTAAAAGTACAGCTGTCATTTCGGAGGTGAACATATGGTTATCCCCATATTTACACTTGCTCAAGTCGAAAAAAAAGTCCGCTCGTATCTGAACATCTCTATATTGCTGCTGCCGCCGCCGCCGTAGTAGCAGCAGCAACAACAACATCCTTCTCTACAAACAAATGTTTTTCGTCCTAGTCTCAAAATGTGTCCACAAAAGCAAACGTAATGACTCACTGCGGAAAGCTTGCCAGGCCTATAGTTACGGTTGCTAACGTAGGATTGGACAATAGCCGTTTGTGGGAGGAGTTGGCGAAGGGTCAATTGAAAAAACGTAATCTCCAGACCATCTGGACCAGCACTGCATCCAGAGTTAGGATTATCAATAACACCTTGGACATCAGTTGGTGTGATTGTTCCAAAAGAGAAGGAACTACCACACCTACTCGGAGTTGGGAAAGATTCAGAGTAGGAGTGAGGGCCAGAACTGCCAATGGTAGAAAAATGCTGGCTAAATGCCTCTGCAATTAATAGTGGTTCGCTGACACTTTCATTGTTTATTCTAAAATGCGTAGTAGGATTTCCTGTGGATTTATTAGTTATGCTATTTATTCTCCTCCAAAATTGTTTTGGGTTCTTAAAATCAGTGGCTAAACAGTCTTTATAATAATTTGCTTTAGCATTTCTAGTATGTGTTTTACATTTATTCCTCAGCTCCTTGTAAGTGCTCCAGTCAGCAGGATCCTTTGTTGTACGGTGTTTTTTCCATGCCTTGTCTCTTTGTTTAAACAACTGTATGAGATCTCCTTTTATCCACGGCAGATGTCGACCCTTGACTTATTTATTGTCCAGGGTGCATGTTTATTGATAACCTCAACAAATTCTGTATATAGAAAGTTCCAAGCGTCTTCAACAAATGGTATTAATTGAAATCTCTCCCAATTTATACTTAAAATATCGTGGATAAAGAGTTCAGGGTTAATATTATTAGCTTTTCGGACTTAAATTTGGGAGGAAGATGGGGCATTTTGATTTTCCAGACGCAGAAGACAATTGAATGGTCACTGAAGGAGTCAGGTAATATCCCAGAGTGTGAGATTCTGTCAGGATGGGAAACTAAGATCCAGTCAAGCAAGGAGGAAGAACTGGGACCAACTCTCGTCGGTTCAGTGATCAATTGTGTTAGGTTTATGCCATTAAAAAGATTACGATCATTGTAAGAGGAAGAGGTAACCAATTTGAGTTAAAATCACCCAGTATAATTTTTTCACTAGTGCAATCTAAAGAATTGATTGTGGTCAGAATACATTTGGTAGTTTCAGCAGGAGCATTAGGAGGTTTATAGATGTTACCTATGATCAGCCGTTTGTTCTCATGTAATGTTATTTTAACAAAGAGGCATTCAAAGTGCAGAGGATTCACCGTTGGTGAGACTAGTTCTGAAGCCAAATTTGAGGAGACATACGTCAAGAGACCCCCTCCTCTTGAGCCTCTGTCTTTTCTATATAAAACATAATTATCAAGGTTAACTTCATTATCAGAAATATTATTGTTCAACCAAGTTTCAGAAAGCGTAATTACATGAGGTTTATTATAGGTGAGCCAGGCTTTCAGTAGATCAATTTTAGGCCACAAGCTCCTAGTGTTCAAATGAATGACATTCATACCTTTAACAGAATTCATTGACCCAAGATAACCGCACAGCTCAGTTTACTATGGTTTTACTGCATTTGCGGCACGTTTTACGGCAAACAGTTGTTGAGCAGCACTACCATAACAGCTACAGCTGCAAGTTTGTAAGGAAAAGAAAAGCAAAACAACAACTAATAGTTCAGTGTCAGCCCAATGATGCAGTGGCAACAATAGAGGAGGCCAACGACATTCAGTCCAAAGCAGAAAAGAGAAGAAAAAGAAGTAGAAGAGGGAGAGAGAGAGGAAAAAAAAGTTGCTAAAGTTTAGATGCTAACGTTAGCTGTGACTACTGACACTAGGCTGTCATATCAGAGTCAATGGAGGAGTCAATGGGTGAGAGTTCATCAAGGAATGTCTCTGCTTCCTCAGGAGTACGAAAGAAAAGTGTCTTACCAGCATGGACAACTTTCAGAGTGCAGGGAAAGATCAGAGCATATTTGATATCCTGATCACGTAGCTTCTTTTTTGCCGTATCGAACCCCCGACGTCTCTGGACTAAGCCGGCGGAGAAGTCCGGGTAGATGTAGACTCGAGTTCCTTTGTATTGGAGAGGCTCCTTCTTCTCCTGGGAAAGTTTCAAAATCTTCAGCTTGTCCTGGAAGTAGTGGAACTTTACCAGGATTGGTCTTGGTCCCTTGGCTCTGAGGTTGTCCCTGACGGCCGTGCGATGGCAGCGCTCGATCACAGGAGGAGTGGAGAAATTCGCTTCACCGAGGAGCTGCACCACGAGATGTCTCATGAAGCCCAGGATATCATTCCCCTCGGCCCTTTCGGGAATGCCGATGAAGCGTAGGTTCGAGCGCCTGCTCCGGTTCTCGGCATCTTCAGCCCATGCTTTCAGGTCGGTGTTTTCCTTTTCAAGCGTTTTTACACGTCAGGTCTGTTATGTTGTCTTTGTTAGAGCTGACTCTCTGCTCAAGCTCGTTGACTTGCTCTCCAAGCATATGGAGTGAGCTTTCAATCTTTGTCAGACTTGCACCAAGTGGATCAATTTTAGTGTCTATGTGTGTAGTCATGTTGCACATCATTTGTTGCATCTTGTCCATGATGCTTTGGAGAGAAATTGGCTCGTCACCCATTGTGAAGCTGGCAGCTTTTCCACCCGAAGTAAAGAGAGGCCTGAAGTCCAGACAACTCGATGGTTTGGTGCTAAAGGCTCGTTATTTTTGTATCCTTAGGATGAGCACAAGTAGCTGATTAACACCATCAAAGTTTAGTGTGGAAAATATGCGTCCCAGCAACCTTAGTATACAGATAGTTGAACCATCAGACTGCAGCTTGTAACACACACACACTCACTTCACGGCAGCCATCTTGAACGTACATACCAGGAACACAAAATATTATTATTATTAATAGTACAAATATTAAACTATTGGTGTCTGCAACTCTGCAGCCCGATTCTGCAAACCTTCCCACTTTATTATTACACCTCATTCAATGCAAGATCATAAAAGATATATGAAGCTTTGCTAAATTCACCCTACCTGAGAGTCTCCAGTTTACAGTGTGGACTCTCCAGTCCACCAGACAGCAGCTTCACTCCTGAGTCCTGCAGGTTGTTGTCACTCAGGTCCAGGTGTCTCAGACTAGAGGACTGGGAGCTGAGGACTGAGACCAGGGCTTCACAACTTTTCTCTGAGAGGTTACAGCTGCTCAGCCTGAAAGGAGAACAACCAGACAAAAGGAACCAGTAACTTTGAACTTGACAAAGAGAAAAAGTTAATCCAAATGGATATACTGTATATGCACTTACAGAGCTTTGTTGGAGGCTTTGACCACTGGCAGCAGCCTCAGAAGAGCCTCCTCTGAAGCAGAGTATTTCTTCAGGTCAAACTTGTCCAGATATTTTTCTGATGACAGTAAGATGAAGACCAGAGCTGACCACTGAGCAGGAGACATTTCATCTGTGGAGAGACGTCCTGATCTCAGGGACTGTTGGATCTCCTCCACTAGAGAACGATCATTCAGTTCATTCAGACAGTGGAACAGGTTGATGCTTTTCTCTGCAGACAGATTCTCACTGATCTTTGTCTTGATGTACTGGATGATTTTTTTTTTGTTTTGTGAGCTACTTCCTGACTTTGATGTTGGAACTCGTAGGAGAGTCTGATTGGTCTCCAGTGAAAGACCCAGGAGGAAGCGGAGGAACAAGTCCAGGTGTCCATTTGGACTCTGTAAGGCCTCGTCCACAGCGCTCTGGTAGAAAGATTCTGATTCAGGTTTTTCTCTTGAGACTTTAGACCACCAGGACGTTGTTTGTTGTTGTGACATCAGATTGATTCCAGATTTGATGAAGGTCAGATAAACATGAAGAGCAGCCAGAAACTCCTGAACACTCAGATGGACGAAGCAGAACACCTTGTCCTGGACCTGGTACAGGCCTTTCTCCTCTTTAAAGATCTGTGTGAACACTCCTGAGTACAGTGAGGCTGCTATGATATCGATGCCACACTCTGTCAGGTCTGATTCATAGAAGATCAGGTTTCCTTTCTGCAGCTGCTCAAAAGCCAGTTTTCCTAGAGACGTGATTATCTTCCTGTTCTCTGGACTCCAGTGTGGATCTGTCTCAGCTCCTTCATCATACTTGAGCTTCTTCAGTTTTAGATGAACCACCAGGAAATGGATGTACATCTCAGTCAGGGTCTTGGGCAGCTCTCCTCCCTCTCTGGTCTTCAACAGCTCCTCCAGAACTGTAGCAGTGATCCAGCAGAAGACTGGGATGTGGCACATGATGTGGAGGCTTTGTGATGTCTGGATGTGGGAGATGATCTCTCTGGCCTGCTCCTCATCTCTGAACCTCTTCCTGAAGTACTCCTCCTTCTGTGGGTCAGTGAACCCTCTGACCTCTGTCACCATGTCAACACAGTAAGGAGGGATCTGATTGGCTGCTGCGGGTCGTGTGGTTATCCAGAGGCGAGCAGTGGGAAGCAGTTTCCCCCTGATGAGGTTGGTCAGCAGCACGTTGACTGAAGTGGACTCTGTCACATCAGTCAGGATCTCAGTGTTGTGGAAGTCCAGAGGAAGTCGACACTCGTCCAGACCGTCAAAGATGAAGACGACCTGGAACTGATCAAACCTGCAGATTCCTGCTTCTTTGGTTTCAGAGAAGAAGTGATGAACAAGTTCCACCAAGCTGAACTTTTTCTCTTTCAGCACATTCAGCTCTCTGAAGGTGAAGGGAAATGTGAAGTGTATGTCCTGGTTGGTTTTATCTTCAGCCCAGTCCAGAGTGAACTTCTGAGTTAAGACTGTTTTCCCAATGCCAGCCACTCCCTTTGTCATCACTGTTCTGATTGGTTGGCCTCTTCCAGGTGGGACTTTAAAGATGTCTTCTTGTCTGATGGTTGTTTCTGGTCTGTCTGGTTTCCTGGACGCTGTTTCAATCTGTCTGACCTCATGTTCATCATTGACCCCTCCAGTCCCTCCCTCTGTGATGTAGAGCTCTGTGTAGATCTGGTTCAGAGGGGTTGGGTTTCCGGCTTTACAGATCCCCTCAAACACACACTGGAACTTCTTCTTCAGGGCAGATTTGTGTTCACGACGACAAACTGCAGTATGACTTTCTAAATAGAGAAAAAAAATAAGATCAATAAATGAAATGTGAAGTCAAAATTTTAACATCTAATTGCACTTAAGCTTTTTATAATTTAGAAAAAAAAAGTTTGGAAAAGTTATTTCAGTCAATCATATTTGATAAAACTAATTGGTGTACCTCATTGTAAAGGTGACTAATAGGCTTTCCAACAATATAAACTCCAACACCAATTGGTTCATTAATGATTGACTGAAATAACACTTTAGGAGTTTATTTCACTCTATCTCTATCTACTAGAAAATGTTCTAGAAATTCTCTTACTGCTCTGCAGACAGTCAGCCAGCTCCTCCTGCTTCATCCTCCTCAGGACGTTCACTGTGATCTTCAGAAATGACTCTCTGCTCCTCCTCTGATCTTCATCATCACCACCCACTACCTCATCATCATTGTCAGGATTATCTAATAATCCTGGGCAATTTGGACTCAGAAGTTTTTGGGCTCTCTTCAGCTCGTTCTTCACAAAAGTGACAATGTTCTCCTCCAGCAACTGGAAAAACAATAGCATGCAGTTTAAACTTCACCTTCAGTATAAACACAATTGATCAAACATCAGATCATCAGTCACCAGCTTAATCCTTTGATGGGCACTGCCACCACTTCTCTTCACAACAACACACACATTTACACACCATAAATATGGAGTCCAGGTCTGTGTGATGCTGCTTGGTGGACTGATCACTGAGAACCTCTGAGGTCTCCTGGAGATCTCTGAAAAAATCACACAGCCAACAAACAGCACAGAGACAACAGACACCATAAACACAACACAAGATACACAACAAACACAACAAGGTCAGTTAAACATGATCTAAACATAGGACATTGTTGAAAAAGAGAAGGACACGATTAAATAGCACAAAAGCATGATAACATTGAATAAATACCACTCAAGACTACAGCAGTGCCAAGTTTGACCCTAACAATGTTTATTAAATATCTGACTGCTCAGGAACGAAAGATTTCCTCAGTCATTCAGTAGAACACAGAGGCATCACTAGTAGCTCACTGAATGAACTTCAAAGACCTTTAAAGGGGAAATATGATCGAAATATCACTTTCTGAAGGTTCTTTAACATATTTGGGTGTTTGTCTTGCCTTCTGGTCCCCTAAATGTGAGAAAAAAAGAGTAATTTGTAGGCTCCCCAGGTTATATGTGGTTTTACGAGCTGTTCCCTCAATTGTCATCCAATGATGTCATTTGTTTTCAAATTTGCATAATCCCACCCCTACCTGGTACCAGTAGAAGGGGCGGGGCAAGCAGTGGTTCATTTGCATTTAAAGGGACAGGCACTGAAACCAGCCGTTCTGAACAGGTCTGTTTTGAGAGGATGAAAAGAGTTGTGTTTGATTCTTGGGGTATTTTGACTGAAGCATGTCACATGTCACATAGATGTCTTTAATGCTCCGGTGTGTAGGATGGGAGAAAAACCGTGACATCTACCGTTCAGATTTTTTTAGATTTTTTAGATTGCAGCACTCGCTTGCTCGCACTCACTCCTTTCGTCTGCAAAGTGACGGTGGCCTCTGAGGACAAAAAAATTTGTTTACCATGACTGGGACGACTGGGAGTATTTCAGGAGCATGGAGCGATGAGGTGAAGAACTAAACCATTTTACCATATGTCTGCTGTTTTCTACTCCTTCTTCTTTCCTTCCATCGTCTTCTTCGTCTTTGTTTATGAACGCCAAACTTGTGAAACACGCTCTCTGACTGGCTGGATTTTCTATTTGGGCTGCCGTACAAACATGGCAGCGCAAGATGGCGATGCTCTCAAGACCCTTGCTATATGTAGTATATATAAAAGAATAATAATTTATAGCAATTATACGCTTACACAAACCTAGGAACTATTTTAATTTGTGGAAAAGGGGCAGAATATGTCTCCTTTAAAAACATTATGCAGTACGCTGGTTTTCTTGGCTCAGGATCAGTTTTAATTTTGACCTAGTTCTCTTCTCAACAATGACCTCAAGAGACTCTGGGACTAGGCCAATGACTGATCCGGTCCTTCTGATCACCTTGATTGAAGTAAAATCCTGGATGGCCAAAAACTTAAAACTTAGACTTTAATGAAAATAAGATGGAGATCATAATGCTTGGGTGCAATCTATCAGATTTTCCAAGTGATTTTCTGGGCTAACTGGAAAATGTAAGCAAGATCACACAACAATCGTCTTGGCCTCACTTCACTGGCTCCTGGTTTCTTTTTAAGGTTTTACAGTTTGTTGTCTTAATGGGCTGGTTCCCCAGTACCTTACTGAGCTCCTACATATCCATGCACCTGCCAGAGTACTGAGATCAGCCAATCAGCTGCTACACAACTCGGTCGAAGACAGAGGGTGACCAAGTTTTTACTGCGGTTGCTCCTCAGCATTGGAACAGCCGTGGCTCATCTGGTCAGCGGAGTCAATATAGACGTTTAAATCCTCCCTAAAAATGCGCTTTTTCTCCCTAGTGTAGCCGATAATAATCTGGCCCTCTGCGTTGTGTTTCAGTACGGAATGCCCCAGGTGGGGTTCGAACCCTGGTCTCCGGCACAGCGGGCAACGATGCAAACCATTAATTATGCCAAGAGGTCAATGACCACTTGGCACCCAGACCCTCTGTTACACCAGCATTCAGTTGAGTTGATACATTTGTCTTTTACTTGTAATTTGTGTGTTTATTTAAAACTCATTTGTATTTATGTATTATGTATTTTATGGCATTTTAATAATGGCATGTTTTCATTAATCTGTGCAGCACTTTGGTTGTTTTTAAAGTGCTCTGTAAAGTTTGTGGAAAGTTGAGTTTTTACAGATGTTTTCTATGAACAACATGACATGATGAAGCAAAATTTTGAGCTTCTAGAGAATAATAAGGTTTTACCTTTCTGTGATGTCATCAAGCTGAGCCATAGGCCGGTCACTCTTCATGGACACACAGCTGGGGACAACAGACTGTTGTCCACTTTTAAAATTATAGGGTGGATCCAGAGACATGTTACTCTTCATGGACACACAGCTGGGGACAACAGACTGTTGTCCACTTTTAAAATTATAGGGTGGAATCAGAGACATGTTACTCTTCATGGACAAACAGCTGGGGACAGGAGAGTCTTCTCTCTGCTTCTTGGTGCTGGTAACAAGGAAAATAACAAATAATGAGATATACTGAACCTTATAATGACCCAAATAAACATCAAATCACATGAGAAATCAAGTTGGTTTTTACTGATGCTGCCCAGTATCACCAAGAATGTCAAGTAAGCTCAATAAAAACAGTGTGAAGAGTCATGGACAGTTAGAGATCCTCATCTCACCTCTGAGCTTTGGTCTGGCTCTCATGTTCCCCCCTCAGAGTGGTTTTAGAGGGAGGGGCTCCCTCCTCTCTGTCCTCACATTGACTCATAGCAGAGCCCCCACCTTCACACAAACACAACAACAGGCTTCATCACAACAAGACACAACAAGAGTTAATGGTAGTTTTAAACATTGATACAGCAGAAGTGATGTTGTTATAGTCCATACTGATACATTCACTCTCAGTCCAGAGGAATCATTGTACTATGTTTTAATCAGAAGAAAGACATTTGAAGACATATATTAAATACAATGTTTAAAACAAATAAAACATAAAAATAATAATGTATTTAAAGATTCCATTAATGATCTTCCCTGAGTCAAACTGCTGTTGATTCTTCCTCCAAGTAACAACAATAACACATCGTCCTTTGACCTTTGACTGAATATTTGCTCTTGAACAGATTAATCAAGGAAGGGAACAAGGCTCCAGTGAAGACAAGTCTGTACTAGTGAGGACTGTGTTTTAAGGACATGGAGTATGATTCATTTTGACCAAAACTGCAAAAACAGTTCGTTCACTTTCTGCATTTATTTCTCGGGTCTCAGGTTACAATCAGACCTCCCTCTCTCTCTTCTCTGCTCTCTGGACTGGGCTGCCTGGCTGTTCTTTTGGGCTCATACGCCTTTCCGTAGACAACGGTTCTCACAGATCTGCTTCTATCAGGCAGCTAAACCACATCCTCTCTAAGTAAAATATAAACAGTCTGTAAGTCACGTATCACAAAATGATACGTGACAGCTCAATGTCTAGGCTATGTGACCAATGGCATGTAGCCAACCACCAACCAACTAGAATTCACGACACCACCATTCTACTGAAATACAACAATACAATAATACTACACTAAATTGAAATGGAAATGAGTCTGGCAAATTTTGTTTTGTCTTTTTTTTATGGAGAGCGCTTATGCGCCCTCACAAAGATTGCGCCCTGGGCAGTCGCCCACATTTCCCATAAAACCAGCCTGACACAAATGTGAAGTTCCTAAATAAGTGCCACTTCATAACAATATTTAACTCAATTTGAAACAGCATCAAAAGCTTTTCTCATGTCCCGTCAAACAGTAGCTTGTCTGTCTCTACCGTCAAACAGTAGAGACAGCAGTAGCAGCAGCAGCAGCAATTCCTCCTGAAATCAGCTTGAAATCTTGGTAATCCTGAGTATTTTCTCACTCAACTGTTGCTCCCTATGCTCACAATTGTCTACTTACTCCACACAAGAGGCAATTTTGAACACAAAACTTAAAACACAAGAGAAAAGTCAATGAAACAAATAGAGCAAAATTCAAACTAAAGGTTGGCAAGTATACATGGACTGAAATCCTTCAATCTGTAGACCCACAAAAGGCCTTGACATTGTTTTCAGAATATCTCTCTCAGGCTTATGATTTCAGTTTTCCATTACGCCTGGTGTCTCCCAAACCTCATCAGACACTGATTAAACCATGGATAACTCCAAGCATTATGAAGTCTCTGAACACTAAACATAAATTATACAAAAAAAATATAGCCTATATATATAAAACATCAAAATTACATCAAAACCCTGGCTAACCTGTTTAAGAAACCCAGTTCCACAAATAGAACATTTTTAAAATGTAATACGAATCATTTTATTAAAATCAAATAGTTTGTTTTGTTTTTGTTTTTACATGAAAATAGCCTTTTAAACTATTCTTTAAACTAACCGCCATCAGTGTGTGAATGTGTGTGTGAATGGGTGAATGTGATGTACTGTAAAGCGCTTTGGGTATCGTTACAGGTAGTAAAGCGCTATATAAAGACAGAACATTTACCATTTTACCATTTATTCTAAGTTGCAGCTCTTATATAGATAAAAATATGATAGTGCTAAGTTTCAGTCGTGTGAAGCCTATCTTCCACAGACACACCTCACAGTGACAGTCCTTACACAAGACAAAAAGGAAGTGAACCACAATAAAATAACTTCTCACGAGTTTCAACACAAAATACACAAGTAAATAATTAGTTTGCATGTTTTACCATCTCTGGAGCAACGAGTGTGTGTTGTTTCGATGAGAAGGCAGCAGGTAGTCTAGTGCCGTGCATAGAAGGGAAGTGAGTACTTTGAAAGAGAAAGTATGTCAACCATGTCTAAGTGCTGGCCGGTCACGCCCTCCAAAAGTTCCTGGAAGTGGTTGACAGCAATTGGAAACAATAGGAAAACCACGATAATCAGTAACGTCAATAAATGCTATGTGTCAAGGTCGCCACTCTCTTTCTCAAGGCACTCTATCCTATATGTATATCTATGATTTTCACGCCCCAGTGCACGGTTCCTGTTTTTATTTTCATTTTTTTCATTATAAGCTTTAAAGGAAAAGTTTGCCAAAAAATGAAATTCAGTCATTAGTCAGTACGTTTACATGCAGAGCTTAATCGAGCTAGGCTCAAAATTCGATTTTGGCGTCAAGTCGGACTTCTGTCCTTGTCTCAATATACATGCAACTGAAAAAAACGAATAACTGACAGGGTCCGCCCCCTCATGCGGCGTCACCTGTTGTTTCAGCGGGTTAATACGCCGCCCTGTCCTGTTGACGTTTCTGTCACCTCCTAAAAAACTGAATATAAACAATTTAGTAAGCTTAATAATAAATTCTCAACTGCAGTTCCCGACCAGATGCGCCAGTCTGGGCTGGATGCGCGCTGAGAATAGGATACGGGCTCTCTCTCTCTCTCTCTCTCTCTCTCTCTCTCTCTCTTCTTTTTAAAAAAAAATAAAACACTCTTGCTGGTTGCGCTGTGTGAAATGCATTGAATCTGCGCTGATGTTGGGTTTTTTCTTTACTTTGCGGGGTTCGGGCGGCTTCTCTGCTCCACTTTGTGCCGTCTCTGCGGTTGTGGAGCATGCGCACATGCATTGTCCAGTTATACTCTGACTAAGGTGTTTACATGACGGAGAAAATCGAATTCCAATCGCATTATCTGGGTGTCTTAATCGGAGTTCTCAACTCCGATTTCAGTCGGACTAAGGTGTTTACATGCACTTCAGTTGTCCAGTTATAGTCGGATTAAGGCAATAATTCGTTTTTTTCAAGTGTCATGTAAACGTACTGAGAGACTCACCCTCACGCTGATGAATACTCCGGAGTAGATTTTTATTCCTCAAAGTGCATCTGGAGACCCGGGAGGCCAGTTCATAGTCCCACGAAAACTTTATATGAGAGTAATAGCGCCCGACACAAAAACGTCCATTCAACTACACAAAAACCTCCTTTATTTTTATCTTGCAAGTGGTGGACTGTCATACACACAAAAGTCTGTACGAGAGTGCACACTGAGATTTTTACATCAGATTACATAGGCACAAGAACAGGATGGAGCTATGTGCTCCTCCTAGGAGGCAGCATCAAACATTGTCCAATAACATTATTGCATTCTTGCAGAATAAGTTTGCAAGTAGAAGTTTGCACATTTGCGCATTGGGCTATTATAAGGTTAACTCATACAGGAAGCTAGTGGTTGCCTGTAACTGAAGGTTTGTTGTGTTTTTTTCACACCTCAGCATGTTCACATTTCGTTGTCTGAGTCGAGTCCTCGCCTGTTACATTATTGAGCAGCATTTTGGCTACAATCATGCTATAAAATGGTTTGGGGGAAGTTATGTATTTATCTGTGACTGTTGAAATAAAAAAAATAATTATATAGTATTTTTTTCAATGTGTAATTAAAATAGTCCCTTTCGCCCTGGTAAGGACTCATTGAGTCTTTGTGATAAGTCATACGTTTTTTATGGTTTTATATTTTAAGATCTTTTTTTTCATGTTATTTAAAGGATAATTTCCGTTTTTTACAACTTGGACCTTATTTCTAGCATAAAATACGATCATTTTACTCACCCAGATAACTTTGGTGTCATTTGGAGTTGTTTTGACGAAATTAGCCCCAGTGGAGCGGCGCGTATATCCGTATAATGCGAGAACACGGGGCACGCAATGCAGCCTCTAAATAACACATTATCCGCCACAAAACTCGTTCATTCGCCAATATTTTGTTATGATACACTAGTGTTATTCCCCTCCGAGCCCGTGGTGGCATGTTAACAACATGCTGCGCCTGTAGGTTGACTAGGCTACTAATCTCTGACCTGGATGATGTCATCTCTGACCGCTGCCCGGCGCGGCTAACTTGCTACCGCTAATGCTACGGTTTGTTTATGCGTGTTTCCGACTTGTCAGAACAAAATGAGCAGCTGGATGAAGTTCAGCTTACACAGGCTTCCTCTCCTCAACCTGGACTCACTAAAGCTCCGGCTAGTTGAGATAAAAATGGACCCGAATGCCGAAGCAGAATGATTATTATCAGAATGAGCCGGGCGGCGCTCAGAGATGACATCATCCAGGTCAGAGGTCAGTAGGTCAACCTACAGACCCCGGATGTTGATAACAGCTAACCCCGGACTCAGAGGGGAATAGCACTAGCCTATCAGAACTAAATATTGGTGAAATGAACGAGTTTTGCAGCGGATAATGTGTTATTTAGAGGCTGCATTGCGTGCCCCGTGCTCTCGCATTATACGGATATACGCGCCGCTCCACTGGGGCTAAATTCGTCAAAACAACTCCAAATGACACCAAAGTTATCTGGGTGAGTAAAATGATCGTATTTTATGCTAGAAATAAGGTCCAGGTTGTAAAAAACGGAAATTATCCTTTAACTTCTGATGGAAATCACACGAGAGTTGTAGTTCTATAGTCTGTCCACTAGGTGGTGGTAAGTCATATTCCAGGGAGCAATAGATGCAGGTTCATTGACAGCTGACAGTCACATCTCTGACCAACAGCAGAACACTTTGCATCAACTTGCATTTTGTCCAAAATGTTACATTTCAAATTGTCTGCAAAAAATCAACTATTAG
Organism: Trachurus trachurus; assembly: GCF_905171665.1. Lineage (NCBI taxonomy): Eukaryota > Metazoa > Chordata > Actinopteri > Carangiformes > Carangidae > Trachurus > Trachurus trachurus. The sequence goes on along the minus strand of NC_139908.1, from coordinate 2,904,075 downwards.
AGGTGTTTATGAGTCCAGTGAATTACTTAAAGGGATATTTCAACATTTTAGCAAATTCTCCTCTCACCATAATCCCCATAGTCATAGGTTCATCACCTTTAATTATTGGTGCATGTTGTTTTGAGATCAGCGGGGCAGAGACGTGAGCTGCTCAGTGAACACAATGGAGGTGAACGGTACAGGTCCCCTGTCCCTCATCAAACTCATCAAATACACAATCCAACAACTCCACAACGCTCTGGTGGACAAGTTGTGACCTGCACATTCACCACGCTAGGAGATAATCATGTAACATTACATTATTGAAATCACTCCGCCCAGCAGAATGTAGTTTCAGACATGACTGAATTAAGTTATAAGTTTGTTTGTTTTTTCTTTTTTTGCATCACTAGAGCTGACTGACAAAGCAGCCAGGCTTCAGCATAATCACTGTATATTTTATCTGATACAGTAAAAGAAACAGCAGTCACGCAATTCAAAATTAGATTTAGCCTAATGTTTGCAAACACAATCATTCAACCTGCGTGCTCTGAACGCTCATCCATGACTGTCTGCAATGGTGTTAATCCTGACACACACACACACACACACACACACACTTAGACAAGCGACCCGACCCGACACTGTTTTAACAAGAAGTCTGAACCAGAACCTGCTGCAGGTGTTTCACAGTTTTATTATTGCACAGTAGGAATGTGTGTGTGTGTGTGTGGTGATAGACAGATGTTTTCACTTGATGCTCTTCCTCCTGTTGTGGAGGAGAAAGAAACTACAGAACTGATTTAGCTGATGGAGATCGAGGGGTTAAAACATTGATGTATTGGTATTTGATTTTTTTTTTTTTTTAAACGTTCAAGCAGAATTTCAAAATAAAAGTCACCATGTTTGAATTAATCTGATTATTGGGGTCAAAAACAAAAAAGGAACCAGATCATGGGATTAATTAGAGTATTGATTAGAAACAGTGTCGTTAACAGTTTTTATTTTCTGTCATGTTCAACCAGTTGTTTAATAAAGCTCTTTGTAAAACAGATTCTTCACCTCCTTTTATTCTGCATTCACCCAGGTGAAGTCCAGGTTTGTAGATCTGGACCTCGACTGGAGTAAAGTTATTATGTGATATTATAGATTATAGATTATAGATTATAGATCAGGCTTCCTGACATTATAAAACTTGATTATCTGCAGCACTGAAGCATCGACCTGCTGAGACTGAACAAACTTTAAATCACTGAAGTTGTTTTTAATGTGATCTGTGATGTTGCTGCTGTTTCCTGGATTAAAGACCAGATCTTTTATCTGTTGGTGTCTGAGATGTTTGATCAGCAGAGAACGGGTCGACTTTATTATCTGAACGTCTCAAATATTAATGTGAAGAGAGAACTGATCATGTCAGAATAGGGTGAATTTTCCCTCTTTATTATGGCCTAAGCGTCGACCAGTCAACCGACGATGACCCTATAGAAATTGTACTGTTTGTTGTTATTATGAAAAATTAATTGGCTTTTTGTGGGCTTTAAAGGGATATTCCGTTCTGTGTTTGTCAGCAACTCACCCTGAAGCCAGAGAAAAATGCAATCCTGACTTCAGCTCCACCTCGACATCAACAGACCTTTATTTGTCTTTTATACACTGTACAAAAACATAGCATTTATTATGTTTACATTAACATTACATCAACATTGTTCCAAAAAGGAGACGTTACATCCTTTCAGTTCATTTCAGTTTCCACTGTCTCAGATTTCTCATTCTGTGTGTTTATGTACAAGCAGTTAATAATAAAACAAAGCAATAAATTAAATAAAAATACCAATAAGCAGAGATGTCCTCCCAATTTGTTAGGACAGGGTAGGTCTGGCCCTTCAACCAATCAGGAACCCCCAGACCAGAACAGATTTGACTGGTCAAAGACCTGTAGGCTTGTTTTCAAAACAAATCCTGCCAACTCCACCTTTTAACATAAAGCTACAACATAATAAATGGAGAAAATTTGAAGGGGGCATACTTTCTTTCTGTATGCACTGTATCTCTTTATCTATCTATCTGTCTGTCTGTCCATCCTCAGGAGAGACAGTGAGACCTCCACAGGACACAGAGACACTGAGGAACCAGGACTGATCCAGAACCCAGGATACAGAGGTTCAGTGAAGGTGGTGTTGAAGGTGTGGAGGTGGATCAGTGAGTCAGAGGAGACTCTGTAGAAGGACAGAGAGCCAGCAGGACAGTTCACATACACTGCTACTCTGTTAGAGACACAGGAGGAGGAGATGGATGTTTCTGTGTTGTTGTGACAGACAGAGTAATGATCACCATAATCAGAGCAGCTCAGACTCCAGGACTGATCATTCCATCCAAGCCTACAGTCATCATCACCTCCTTTCCTGCTGATTCCTCTGTAACTCACTGATATTTCAACCTGTCCTCTCCACTCCACCTCCCAGTAACAGCGACCAGTCAGACCAGTTGAACACAGCAGCTGATAAAAGTGGTCAAATCTGCCTGGATGATCAGGATATGACTGATCCTCTGTCACATATGTCACCTTCCTGTTGTTGTCAGACAGTTTGAGGCGTCTGTTCACTGTGTCCATGTCCACTTCCAGTTCACAGGCGTCTGATGGAGAGAACAAGACACAACACAGCTGCAATTTATCATCTGTTCATTATCAACAACTTCACTGACAATTCATGAAAAAGAAGAATTCAAACATCAACAATCTTGTGCTTTTCTTCTGGTGTGGACCTGAGGATGAGGCTGATGAAGATCCACACCAATAAACACACGGAGTGAATAAAGTGTCACTAATGAAACTGGATCATCATCTTCCACTGCAGCACAAAGAAGCTCTGACCCATCTGCTTTCTAAAACTGTCATCTCCTCCACCAAAGAGCTCACACTTAGCATGAAGTCCACACACCTCTGACATCAAATCTCAAAGTGTCGTCTGCTACAAACAAGTTTCACAACAGTCTGGATGGTTTGGTCCAAAAGCTGCAGGGGCTGAACTCAGTGTTGATGAATATCCAGTCAGAGGACTAAGGCTCCACTGACTGGTGTTAAACTTCTTTCACTTCTACAGAATTACAAAGCAGTTCACATTAGGGTTGTTCGGTACTAGAGTGGTACCGGGGTACTGACGCATTTAAAACGGTACTATACTGCGCTTAGATGGGACCGGTACTTTCATTTTGCGCCGCCGGCAGCGGTGACGTCGCCACGTGAAGTCGCCTCATTGGGGACTTTAAAGGGATAGTTCAACATTTTGGCAAATTGGCCCATTGCCATAATCGCTACAGTCATAGCAGTAGGTTCATTACCTTTAATTGTAGGTGTAAGCTATTTTCAGTACGGCGGAGCGCAGCAGCAGGCTGCTCAGAGCTACACTATGGAGGCTAATGGAATTTCTTGGTTTCCCTCATTAAACTCATCAAATTCAACATCCCAAAACTCCACAGCGCTTTTGTAGACAAGTTGTGACCTGCACAACCACCACGCTATGAGATAATGACGGGACGATACGAAACGGAGCCGTTTTCGAGGTAAATACAGGGTAAATACGGAGACTGCTTGCTGAAAAACTGTCCCTGAACGCAACGCGCATCAGCAGTTTTGTATGAATTTACCTCGAAAACGGCTCCGTTTCGTATCGTCCCGTCATTATCTCATAGCGTGGTGGTTGTGCAGGTCACAACTTGTCTACAAAAGCGCTGTGGAGTTTTGGGATGTTGAATTTGATGAGTTTAATGAGGGAAACCAAGAAATTCCATTAGCCTCCATAGTGTAGCTCTGAGCAGCCAGCTGCTGCGCTCCGCCGTACTGAAAATAGCTTACACCGACAATTAAAGGTAATGAACCTACTGCTATGACTATAGCGATTATGGCAATGGGCCAATTTGCCAAAATGTTGAACTATCCCTTTAAGCAACGGCGGATTTTGCCACGGCTAAGGCAGCTGGAAATAAATCTCTCCTGGCGCTGGTGCCGTAGCCGTCAAATCCGTAGTAGTCATTAAGCAAGATGCTGCGGCTGCGGTAGCTGTCAGATCAAACAGCTGATCGCTCACGTGACAGGGTGAGGGTATAAACACAGCTGATGTGAGCGCAGACCTGTCAAAATGCCATGTCCTGCGTCAGGTCTGCTGCACAGCGTCAGGTGTAACTTAATATGAACGCAGCTCAAAGCGCCTCTCACGGTGACCAAGCTCAGATAAATACATTGGATCAGCTGTAGTTTATCGCGTGTCCTCCCGCATAAAGCCGCAATATACCGGAGCTCCTGAAAAAAACGCTATGTGTGGCGGAGCTGAAAACAGCTGAGTTCTCCTCTACTACAGCTGAACAGCTGACATGTGGTCAAGACGTACAGTGACCTGTCACACCTTCACTTCAACCTCAGACTGTCTGCTTCCTAGATGATCACACAGGGAGAGCATGGATGTGTGATGAGTTGTGTTACGGAGTCCTGTATCAATGTTTAGGCTTATTCGTCAGTGCTTAATGTTTATTTATTAATTAATAGGCCTAGCCTATATGCTGAGAAATAAGATTGTAGGCTAAATCAAACAAATCCTACAGGGAAGACCAATTTATGTTTAACAAACACACATAGATACACACACAAACACAGGCACATGGACAGGTGGAGCTGTAACGGTAATAATAAAAAGCACCTTGCTTCGTTTGTGGCTCGCTCACTCGCTCGCTGCGGCTCAAATTACAGTAGGGACTTTAAGCAACGGCGGATTTTGCCACGGCTATGGCAGCTGGAAATAGATCTTTGCTCCGCTGATCGAGACTGAAGCCGTTGTGCCGGCGTTGCCTGCCGTCGCCGGTGTTGTGTTGTCTGCATCTGCCATCTCTGCGGTATCGTCCGCCGCGGTCCCGACGTCGTCTTGCCCGGTCAAGTCCCCCGCGGTCTCGACGTCGCCGACCTCCGCCGCTAGCCTTGCGTTAGCCGTGTTAGCCGCCAAGCTAGTTCGCGCCTAGCTCCGTGAGGCTCGCCGTGACTACTGCCGCACCGCGGACCGAGGCAGCTCCGCTTCTGACACCATGTTGTGTTGTCTGCGTGTGTTCTTCAATAACGACACCGTATATTGTAGTTCTCTGAACGTTTACTCTCTCAGGTAAGGATGACACGTTACAGGCGCACATATCCACCTGGCCGATAACCGCGGAACTACCCAGCATTCAACATGTCTGTGAGGTCATCGTATCAACAAAATACAGTCACACCACAGCCGGCTGATCTACCACGGCAAATCAAACGTTCTCACGTTGTCGCTACAACGCGTGTCTCAGGCGAGTGAATGAAATGGTTTTCGTTGTATTTCTGAAATGAAACGTGTTTTACGGTTGATAGTGACACACTAACCCAGGGTTTTTCAAAGTGTGAGAGAGTGAGCCCCCCTTAATGAAAAATAAACAGCTGTGCGTTTATTTTTACTCTTTACTACTTATTTTACTCTTTACATTTTTATGCTGACGATACAGTTGTTTATTGCCATGTCGTTACTGTTGCCCTAGTCTTTGAACATCTGCGCAGAGCAGCAGCACAAACATAGTGACTTTATAGTGACGGATTTAGATTTAGAAATCATCCACACACTCTGTACGAACACCAGTTTATATGTTCAACACTGAGTGTGTCTGGTATTTGTACAGATGTGTCTCACATCTGGCCCCAGGTCTGCCATTCAGGGATGAACTGGAGGATAATTCCACCTCAGATCACTTTAATCATCTTTTCCATATCTTTGTGACATCAATTATAGCCTGTTGTGTTTATGGTTCTGTTGTTCTGCTCCACTGTTAATAACATGCATTGATTTGTTTTGTTGGATCCATGTGATCAGTTTGTTGTTTGTGGATTTAAATTCAATGAATTCTAACATCTTTCCAGCCACACTGACAAAAACAAAAGCTGAATCCTGAATGAAACTCTGGAGATATTTCTCTCTGGACAATGTCAAACTCTAGTGTAACACATGCAGCTGTGTTATCAATTATCAAATTTAAAAAAAAATTAAAACACACTCACACTTCCTCAGACCAGGTCTCAGTTTCTGAGGTCCACACTGGTCCACCCTGGAGGAGGAAACAAAGTCAGATCAATTTAATCCACCTTCACTCAGTTCATCAGTTAGTCAGAGAGACAGAGACACAGTGTGAGAGCTGCTGTTGTCTGCCCATCTGTCCGTACCTGAGAGTCTTCAGTCTCCAATCTGGATCCTCCAGTCCAGCAGACAGCAGCTTCACCCCTGAGTCTCCTGGATGATTGTAGCTCAGGTCCAGCTCTCTCAGATGGGAGGGGTTGGAGCTCAGAGCTGAGGCCAGAGAAGAACAGCCTTTCTCTGTGACCAGACAACCTGACAGACTGAACATGCGCGCACACACACACACACACACACACACACACACACACACACACACACACACACACACACACACACACACACACACACACACACACACACACAGATTAAATTTGTGTGAGTTGTGTGTTCTTCAGATAAAATACATGTCTGTCTGCAACACCTCATTCAATGATCATAAAAAATATATGAAGCCTTGCTAAATTCACGCTACCTGAGAGTCTCCAGTCTACAGTGTGGACTCTCCAGTCCACCAGACAACAGTTTCACTCCTGAGTCCTTCAGGTCGTTGTTACTCAGATCCAGGTGTCTCAGACTAGAGGACTGGGAGCTGAGGACTGCAGACAGAGCTTCACAACTTCTCTCTGAGAGGTTACAGCCACTAAGTCTGAAAGGAGAACAACCAGACAAAAGGTACCAGTAACTTTGAACTTGACCAAAGAGAAAAAAGTTAATCCAAATTTATATAATGTATGTGCACTTACAGAGCTTTGTTGGAGGCTTTGACCACTGGCAGCAGCCTCAGAAGAGCCTCCTCTGATCCAGAGTATTTCTTCAGGTCAAACACGTCCAGATTTTCTCCTGATGACAGTAAGATGAAGCCCAGAGCCGACCACTGAGCAGGAGACAGTTTATCTGTGGAGAGACGTCCTGATCTCAGGAACCGTTGGATCTGCTCCACTAGAGAACGATCATTCAGTTCATTCAGACAGTGGAACAGGTTGATGCTTTTCTCTGCAGAGTGAGTCTCTTCAATCTTCTTCTTGATGTACTGGATGATTTTTGTTTTGTTTTGTGAGCTACTTCCTGTTTTTGATGTTAGACCTCGTAGGAGATTCTGATTGGTCTCCAGTGAAAGACCCAGGAGGAAGCGGAGGAACAAGTCCAGGTGTCCATTTGGACTCTTTAAGGCCTCGTCCACAGCGCTCTGGTAGAAAGGTGTCAGTTCAGGTTTGTATCCAAAGACTATAGTCCACAGGATGGACGTCAGTGGAGCCACCCAGGATTTTCTTGGTTCTTCTAAGTTCAGGTTGAGTCCAGAGTTGATGAAAGTCAGATGGACATGAAGAGCAGCCAGAAACTCCTGAACACTCAGATGGACGAAGCAGAACACCTTGTCCTGGACCTGGTACAGTCCTCTCTCCTCTCTAAAGATCTGTGTGAACACTCCTGAGTACACTGAGGCTGCTCTGATATCGATGCCACACTCTGTCAGGTCTGATTCATAGAAGATCAGGTTTCCTTTCTGCAGCTGCTCAAAAGCCAGTTTTCCCAGAGACTCAATCATCTTCCTGTTCTCTGGACTCCAGTGTGGATCTGTCTCAGTTCCTCCATCATACTTGACCTTCTTCAGTTTTAGATGAACCACCAGGAAGTGGATGTACATCTCAGTCAGTGTCTTGGGCAGCTCTCCTCCCTCTCTGGTCTTCAACAGCTCCTCCAGAACTGTAGCAGTGATCCAGCAGAAGACTGGGATGTGGCACATGATGTGGAGGCTTCGTGATGTCTTGATGTGGGAGATGATCTCTCTGGCCTGCTTCTTCTTTCTGAACCTCTTCCTGAAGTACTTCTCCTTCTGTGGGTCAGTGAACCCTCTGACCTCTGTCACCATGTCAACACACTGAGGAGGGATCTGATTGGCTGCTGCAGGTCGTGTGGTTATCCAGAGGCGAGCAGAGGGAAGCAGTTTCCCCCTGATGACGTTGGTCAGCAACACGTTGACTGAGGTGGACTCTGTCACATCAGTCAGGATCTCAGTGTTGTGGAAGTCCAGAGGAAGTCGACACTCGTCCAGACCGTCAAAGATGAAGACGACCTGGAACTGATCAAACCTGCAGATTCCTGCTTCTTTGGTTTCAGAGAAGAAGTGATGAACAAGTTCCACCAAGCTGAACCTTTTCTCTTTCAGCACATTCAGCTCTCTGAAGGTGAAGGGAAATGTGAAGTGTATGTCCTGGTTGTCTTTGTCTTCAGCCCAGTCCAGAGTGAACTTCTGTGTTAAGACTGTTTTCCCAATGCCAGCCACTCCCTTTGTCATCACTGTTCTGATTGGTCGGTCTCTTCCAGGTAGGACTTTAAAGATGTCTTCTTGTCTGATGGTTGTTTCTGGTCTGTCTGGTTTCCTGGACGCTGTTTCAATCCATCTGACCTCATGTTCATCATTGACTCCTCCAGCCCCTCCCTCTGTTATGTAGAGCTCTGTGTAGATCTGGTTTAGAAGGGTTGGGTTTCCTGCTTTAGAGATCCCCTCAAACACACACTGGAACTTCTTCTTCAGGTACAATTTGTGTTGTTGACAAACTGCAGCAAGTCTTTCTAAATGGAGAAAAAAGATAATATTTTAACATATAGTAATTGCACATAAGAGTGGCCGTTATAATTTAGAAAAAAAGTTTGTAAAAGTTATTTCTGTCAATCATTGATCATATCATTGTGTGACCGATGTAATTTATTTTTTTGGTTCGGACTTGCCCTAGGTGAGGATCGATCCTCCAATTTTCCACACCGGAGGCGACAATGCTAACCGTTTCGCCAAGAAGTTGACAATCGCTTTGCAAATTGGTTAGTATGTCTTTTATGGGTGAGTGAGTTTACTTCCTGTACCGTTGTGACTGTGGCACGCCCACGAACCTCCGTTACAGTTGGAAATCCTGATTAGACATCTTTACAACGAGGTACAACTTGTTCGGATTGTGAATCCATGGAATGAGAGCAACAATTGAACACTTACGGGATCAGCTCGGGCATGCTGACCGTGCTAGAGTCACCAACACTAGCACGTTCAACCACGCTGGTTGACCTTCAACAACTCCTGGTTGAGTAATGGGATGTCATCCTACAGCTGAATGTGACCAGGCCAGTGACCAGCATGTGGAGTTGCCAAGATGTTGTGTTCCACACACTACTGAGGTCCCAGACAGTTTAAAATGAATAAAGTGTAAAAATGGCACACATGCTGTTTTTTCCACACGTGGGAGAGAGTGCAATCATCCAACCCACCAAGCAAGTCTGGACACATGGCGGGTCAGTCATATGCCGCGTTTCCACTACATGGTACTGGCTCGACTCGACTCGGCTCGGCTCTGGTACCAGGTACTATTCTAGAGAGCGTTTCCATTACAGGATAGTACCGGCTTTAGAGTGGCCGGTCGTCATAGCGACCGGCGGAAAAGCGACCATACTTGCATAGTTTGTTCATTTTAAAACATTTATTTATTGAAATGTGGTGATATCTGATGACCCGCGGCCACCGGTGACGACTCTCTGACCAATCAGCAGTCCGCAATGTTTACACGTCACATTTTAGTACCGCTTCAGCCGTTTTGGAACCGCGGCTGAGCAGGTACTAAAAAAATAGTACCGGGTACCAGATTCCAGGTACTTTTACGTAATGGAAACGCAAAAAGGCCGAGTCGAGTCGGTACCATGTAGTGGAAACGCGGATATATACACACCTGTGACTGACACACACCTGGCAGCACGGGAAGCTCAAAACAAGAGTAAATACCAACAGAAGAATATTGTGGAGGTTTTGGTACATTTTTTATAGGCGTTACCCACATGTTTAGCTGTGTTGCTCATTCCACAGATACTCGATCCTTACAAGTTGTGCCTTGATGTAAAGGTGACTAATCAGACTGTCCAACAATGTAAAATCCAACAGCAATTGGTATTATTAAAGGGGAGAAATGGTTGACTGAAATAATGTTTGAGGAGTTTATTTCACTTTATCTCTGCAGATAACATGTTCCATTCTTCTCAAATCTTTAGATAAATCCTCTTACTGATCTGCAGACAGTAAGCCAGCTCCTCCTTCCTCCTATTTGTTGGATATCTGTGAAGTGAAGAGATACATTTAGGGAAAAGGTACCTGGGGTCCAGTGACATGCAGTCAAAAACATTGTGCAGTGGATGGTTTTCCTGGCTCAGGATCAGTTTTAATTTTAACCTTGTTCTCTTCTCAACAATGACCTCAAGAGACTCTGGGACTAGGCCAATGACTGATCCGGCCCTTTTGATCATCTTGATTGAAGTAAATCCTGGATGGCCAAAAACTTAAAACTTCAATTTAAATGAAAATAAGATGGAGATCATAATATTTGGGTGCAATCCATCAGATTATTCAGATTCGTCTTGGCCTCACTCCACTGGCTCCTGGTTTCTTTTTAAGGTTTTACTGTTTGTTGTCTTAATGGGCTGGTTCCCCAATACCTGACTGAGCTCCTTCATATCCATGCACCTGCCAGAGCACTGAGATCAGCCAATCAGCTGCTACACAACTCGGCTGAAGACAGAGGGTGACCAAGTTTTGGAACAGCTGTGGCTTATTTGATTTGATTGTTATTTGTCTCAAACAAGCACATCAAAAGACAAACAATCTATGTAACAAAAAACAAAACAATAATGATACTGTGCAAGTTTGAGAAGGGGCTGAAAGAAGCAAAGCTTATCAAGTTCAGCCCCCCCTTACATTGTGATTCATGTCATACAGTACATCTGTAGTTCCATACAATTCAGAAGATTAAAAACATATTGCTTTAATATGAAATAAGACCATGATTATAAATAAAAAGAGTAAAATTAGCTGTCAAGTTCTTTATAACTGTCCAAGAGTTAAATTGTTTTAAGTTATTGCACATTTGTATATCCTCATCTAGTCTATTCCACATTTTAACACCACAAAAATAGATGCTAAAACTTTTCAGGGTAGAATGGATGGTAGATTGTTTAAAGTTACAGTTCCCTCTTAAATCATATATGCTTTCTCTGACCATAAACATTTTTTGGATGTTTATTGGTAGCAACGTATTCCAGGCTTTAAACAAAATCTGACCTGTTTTGAATTTGACTAGGTCCTCAAATCTTAAAATACCTGATTTTAAAAACAATGGATTTGTATGATCAAGGTACCCAGCATGATGAACCATCCTTATGACTCTTTTTTGTAAAATGCAAATATTTTGTAAAGTGCTTTTATATGTGTTTCCCCATACCTCAACACAGTAAGATAAGTACGGATCAATGAGTGCATAGTACAGCATTTGAAGTGACTTCTGATCTAAAACATGTCTAGTTTTACCCAGAATTCCAATACTTCTGGATACTTTGGAGCACAAATATTTCACGTGAGATTTCCAGCAGAGCTTGTGATCTATTAAGACACCAAGGAACTTACTTTCGTAGACTCTTTCAATTTCCACATTTTCAATTTTCAAACATACCTCTTGCTTAAAGCAGAAGTAAGTGGTCCGGTCGTCTTCGCTAATGCTGCGTTCCAGGCAGGCTTTTGAAATCGTAAATTACAGCTTCAAGTCACAACTTACGACTTTGTAGCGTTTCAGGCAACCCACTCGTGTTTTTCCAACCTGTTTTACCGGTGAAAGTCACTATAACGGCCACTCGTAACTTCCGACCGGTGAACTCGTACCAGATCGAACTGGTACCACTTCACGGTCGGAAAAATACGAGTTTCCTTGAACGCACCATAACAGTCCTCGTCCCTACGTCGCCACATTCACGGCGTTCCTTGGCTGCACACACAGCCCTGCATGCCGTTCTCTCTCCTCATTGGATAAAAACTGTAGGATACGATAAATGTTTTCTCTTCGGCTCAGAGCAGAGCAGAGTGACTGACAGACCCGTGTTTCAGTCCAAACACTCTATGTAAGTGATTGCTGTCGGAAGATATAACTATTTAAGACTTATATTAACACAAATATATCACTTACTTCTGCTTTAATTGGACGATTTCCGAATATCATGAATTTTGTTTTGTTTAGGTTTAATGATAATTTGTTTTCATCAAACCACCACTTTAATTTTAGCAATTCACTTTTGACCATCAATAATAGCTGCTGCAAATCTCCCCCTGAGCAGAAAATATTTGTGTCATCTGCAAAAACCATCATTTTTAAAATATTCGACACTTTCCATACATCATTAATATACAATATAAATAGTTTGGGCCCCAAGACTGACCCCTGTGGGACACCACAGGTAGTGTTCAAGCACATTGACTTATGTTTACCTAGTTGGACAAACTGTTTTCTATTACTGATATAACTTTGTAGCCAGGTGAGTGCAACCCCTCTGACTCCGTACCTCTCAATTTTTCTGAGCAATATCCTATGGTCGATCGTGTCAAAAGCCTTCTTTAAGTCAATGAACACACCCTCTGTATATTTTTATCTTGTCAGCGGAGTCAATATAGACGTTTAAATCCTCCCTAAAAATGAATACTCTTTTTCTCCCTAGTGTAGCCGATGTTAATCTGGCCCTCTGCGTTGTGTTTCAGTACGGACTGCCCCAGGTGGGGTTCAAACCCTGGTCTCCAGCACAGCGGGCGACGATGCAAACCGTTGTGCCAAGAGGTCAATGACCGCTTGGCAGTCGGGTTTGCTCCGTTACACCAGCATTCAGTTGAGTTGATACATTTGTCTTATAATTTGTGTGTTTATTGAAAGCTCATTTGTATTTTATTGCATTTTAATTATGTATTTTATGGTATTTTAATAATGGCATGTTTTTATTCATCTGTGCAGCACTTTGGTTGTTTTTCAAGTGCTCTGTAAAGTTTGTGGAAAGTTGAGTTTTTACAGTTGTTTTCTATGAACAACATGACATGATGAAGCAACATTGAGAGCTTCTATATAGCGAACAATCGGGTTTTACCTTTCTGTGACATCATCAAGCTGAGCCATAGGCCGGTCACTCTTCATGGGCACACAGCTGGGGACAGGAGACTGTTGTCCACTTTTAAAATTATAGGGTAAAACAACAGACCGGTCACTCTTCATGGACAAACAGCTGGGGACAGGAGACTGTTGTCCACTTTTAAAATTATAGGGTAAAACAACAGACCGGTCACTCTTCATGGACAAACAGCTGGGGACAGGAGACTGTTGTCCACTTTTAAAATTATAGGGTAAAACAACAGACCGGTCACTCTTCATGGACAAAAAGCTGGGGACAGGAGACTGTTGTCCACTTTTAAAATTATAGGGTAAAACAACAGACCGGTCACTCTTCATGGACAAACAGCTGGGGTCAGGAGAGTCTTCTCCCTGCTTCTTGTTGCTGGTAACAAGGAAAATAACAAATAATGAGATATACTGAACCTTATAATGACCCAAATAAACATCAAATCACATGAGAAATCAAGTTGGTTTTCACTGATGTTGCCCAGTATCACCAAGAATGTCAAGTAAGCTCAATAAAAACAAACAGTATGAAGATATGAGCTGTGAAGAGTCATGGACAGTTAGAGATCCTCATCTCACCTCTGAGCTTTGGTCTGGCTCTCATGTTCCCCCCTCAGAGTGGTTTTAGAGGGAGGGGCTCCCTCCTCTCTGTCCTCACACTGATTCATAGCAGAGCCCCCACCTTCACACAAACACAACAACAGACTTCAACACAACAGGACTCATAGTAATGGTAGACTGGAAAGACTGATGAAAGATAATAAAGTAAAATACAGGATCATCACAGGGATGTACAAGTTTGAGTAAATGTTACTTTTAAATACTGATACAGCAGAAGTGATGTTGTTAGTCCATACAGATACATTCACTCTCAGTTCAGAGGAATCATTTTACTATGTTTTTAGTCCAAAAGAAATTTGAAGACAAACGCTTAACAAATTAAATACAATGTTTAAAACAAATCAAAAAATAAAAATAATTATGTCCTTAAAGATTTTGTTAATGATCTTCCCTGAGTCAAACTGCTGTTGATTCTTCCTCCAAGCAACAAGAATAACACATCGTCCTTTGACCTTAGACTAATATTTGCTCTTGAACAGATTTGTCAAGCTCCAGTGAAGACAAGTCTATGATGACTTCTTTAAACAAAAGCACAAAATCACTGTTTAATTTGTTATTGATCACCCAGCCATTTTTTTTTTAAATTAGTAGGTTATAGGCTATATTAAAACTGAGCAGCTTTCTCTGCTCTACAGTGCATGTCCAGACTGCAGCCTATAATACCCACGAAAAAATACACAGTTTCAAATAGATTTAGTTTGTGAGTGTAGGGCAGCAACATGATGATATTTTGAAACTAAAGTAATGCAGGAGCCACTGTTAAATCTGTAACTGTAACTTTTTATTGGTTTACTAGTTATGTGGGCTGCTTAATCTCACCTCTCTGCTGAAGTCGGTGTCGTTTTGGGAACAGCGTGACGTTGCTGTTTTGTCGTGCATTTTTTGGGGGAAATATGGCTCCTGATATAATAGTTTGTAGACATCATCATCATTCAACTGTTTTACATGGTCTGATGTTTAAAAAAAAAAAAAAGCAAACAAAAATCGCAAAAAAAAAGAATCGAGAAGCGACTTTAAATTGAATCGTGACCCTAAGAATTGGAATCGAATCGAATCGTGAGACACCCAAAGATTCCCACCCCTAGTTTATGGCCTATTTGGGTCATATTTAAGGTGCTTCTGTACTGGACTGTATTATACTGAACATTATGTCTTATGCAGAGCTGCAACTAAAACAATTGTTTTTATGACTCACGTTTCATATGAAATCGAAGAGAGATCTGGTAATACCTACCATTGGTTGGCCATTCTGTCATGAATCACTAACGTCTAGACAGGAGCTTTATGTGACATGTGTCACGTTTGTGATCTGCAGAAGTCACGTACACGAAGTGGCTGTGGTCACATTAGAGAGGTCTGTAGATCTATTTCAGTTTGTATTTCAGTAGAACGGCTGTGTTGTGAATTTTAGTTGGTTGGTGGTTGGCTACATGTTATTGGTCACGTAGCCTAGACATTGACCTGTATGTAAGTCACGTATCACTGTGGTGTGAACTGTTTCAATTTTACTAAAAGAGGACGTGGTTTAGCTGCCTGACAGAAGCAGATCTGTGAGAACCGTTGTCTACGGAAACTTCTGCCTTTTCTGAGGGGAGTTTTACAGTAAGTTCTGTATCTTGATAGCTGTACTTTCAGATATTAATAGGAGGCTCTGACATGCTTGAGCTTCAATAATCAGAACAGAGACGGAGATTTTCAGCTTTCTATGTCAGCCTATAGCCAACCCTTTATTCTACAGCACCTGATCTAACTGATGATACAAGTCAGGGTCCTGAAGTGTGTTTCTCTTAAGATAAACATTTTACATTCCCATTCAGAGTTTGCAGACACACATACACACCTGTTGCTATGCCGTCTCTTTCTCACTGGGCTGCCTGGCTGTTCTTTTGGCCTCATAAGGTAGAAACACCACTGCATGTGCTGACAGAGACATGATAAGTCTTTTCTTAGTTTCATTTGTGGTTGAGAGACACACCTGTCCTCTGGTTAAAAATACTGAGAACTTATTGCAAAACTCCCCTAAGAAAAGGCAGAAGTTTCCGTATACAACGGTTCTCACAGATGTGCTTTTATAAGGCAACACATCCTCCACACCACATCCTCTTTAAGTAAAATTGAAACAGTGTGTACATGACTTACACACAGTTCAATGTCTAGGCTACGTGAACATTGACATGTAGCCAACCACCAACCAACTAGAATTCAGGACACAGCCGTTCTACTGAAATACAACAATTCAATCATACTACACTAAATTGAAATGGAAATGGGTCTGGCAAATTTTGTTTTGTCTTTTTTTTTTATGGAGCGCTCGTGCGCCCTCACACAGATTGCGCCCTAAAATTTGCCCATAAAACCAGCCCGACACAAATGTGAATAGTTCCTAAATAGTTGTCATTTAACTCTGACAGACACAAAAGCTTTTCTCATGTCCCATCAAACAGTGATAATAACAGAATGTGACCACATTTATCCTGTTAATCAGACATTTTAGAATCCACATCTAAAAAAAAAAAAAATTAAACATCAGAGTGACATCAAAACCCTGGCTAACCTGTTTAAGAAACCCAGTTCCACAAATAATACATTATTAATAATAATAATAATAATAATAATAATAATAATAATAATAATAATAATAATATTTTTTTTAAATGAAAATAGCTTTTTAAACTTCTCAGTTGCAGCTCTTATATAGATAAAACGTATGACAGTGAAGTAAATACGCCATTAGTCTCCTACTCCCCTCCACTACCAAGACCGCGTGCAGCCTAAATCTTTCACACACTCACCTCACAGTGACAGTCCTACAAGACATACAATTGTATTGTGGTTCGCTTCCTTTTTGTGTTGTTTCTATGATACAAACAACACAAAAAGGAAACAAACCACAATAAAATAACCTCTCACAAGTTTCAACACAAAATATGACAAGTAAATAATTAGTTTGAATGTTTTACCAACTCTCTGGAGCAACGAGTGTATGTCGTTTCGATGAGAAGGCAGCAGGAAGTCTAGCCTCGTGTATAAAAGTGAACTGAGTGCCTTCAAAGAGAAAGTGAGTCAACTGTCGACAACTGCAGTTCAAGTGTTGGCCAATTACGCCCTCCACCATGATAATCAGTAAATAATGTCAATAAATGCTTTGTGTCAAGGTCGCCTCTCTCTCAAGGGACTCTATCCTATATGTATATATCTATGATTTTCACATCCCTGTGCACGGTTCCTGTTTTTATTTTCATTTTTTAAATTATAAGCTTTTAAGGAATAGTTCACCAAAAAATTAAATTCATTAGTGACTCACCCTAAAGCTGATGAATACTCCGGAGTAGTTTTTTATTCCTCAAAGTCCATTGAGACCCGGGAGGCCGGTTCATAGTCCAACCAAAACTTTATATGAAAGTAACAGGGCCCGACACAAAAACGTCCATTAAACTACAAAAAAACCTTGTAATGTTGTGGAAATGTCCTTTAACTTGTGAGAGAGAAAATCATTAGTCCAGCAAAATGAGGTTTCACTTTAAATCCTTTATTTTTATCTTGCAAGAGGTGGACTCATGTCATACACACAAAAGTCTGTACGAGAGTGCACAACGAGATTTGTTTACATCAAGTTACATAGGCACAAAAACAGGAAGGAGCAATGTGCTCCTCCTCGGAGGCAGCATCAAACATTGTCCAATAACATTATTGCATTGTTGCAGAATAAGTTTGCACTTAGCGGTTGTAGGCAGGAAGCTAGTGGTTGCCTTAACAGAAGGTTCACACTTTAGTCCAGTAATTTTAGGCCAAAAAAGGGGTCAACGTTAAACAAATTGCAACAGAAGCAAACTCAACTGATTTTGTATCCTCAACATGTCCTGAGTGAGGGAAAAAAAGCCCTGAAGAATCCCGTTAGGGGAAAGTTTTGAAAAACACCCAAACATATCCCATTTATACGCATATAAAAAATTTTTTCACATGAATAGGGTAACATTTTTAACCTTTAGATATCTCCATGAAAATGACTGAGTTGATTACTTACATTAAGACAAACAAAAAATGTATTACAAGTTTTTTGAAATTCTTTGTTAACATGAGCATATTTGCATAAATCTGCATACATTTGCATAAACTGCACCGTTTTGACGGCACATGTATGAAGTTGCTGTGGTGGTACCGGCATGAAAATTGGAATGAGTTGACTCCATCGGTCAACCAACACGAAACCACTTTAAATTTCAAGATGACTGCAATTTTTCAAGACAGCCACATCCTTAGTAGAGCAGGTATGACACGCTCCGTCTCTATTAATGCTCATGGGCCTAAATTGGTTCCATTCCTTAAGCTTTTTAACTGTAATATTAACAAGATTGAACAAGACATTTTCACCTGCTCTACCCAATGTTTAGATCAGGTGTTGTATGTATGCAAATTAGCCATACGTAATTGGATTATGCACTGTTGGCTCATGTCATACCTGCTCTACTAAGGATGTGGCTGTCTTGAAAAATCAACCAAAACCCGGCCATAGCAGCGTATTTCAGTTTGTGCGAATCAGGGGATTTTACAGTCATCTTGAAATTTAAAGTGGTCAACTTGTCGGTTGACCGATGGAGTCAACTCATTCCAATTTTCATGCCGGTACCACCACAGCAACTTCATATATACATGTGCCATTAAAACGGTGCGATTTATGCAAATTTATGCAGATTTATGCAAATTTGCTCATGTTAACAAAGAATTTCAAAAAACTTGTAATACATGTTTTGTTTGTCTTAATGTAAGTAATCAACTCAGTAATTTTCATAGAGATATCTAAAGGTTAAAAATTTTACCCTACTCGTGAAAAGTTTTTTTTTATATGCGTATAAATGGGATATATTTGGGCAGGGGCGGAGTGGCCATCGGGAGGACCGGGAGATTTCCCGGTCGGCCGGTGGCCAATAAACTCAAGTGAGCCGGCCCGCAAGCTGCCCTGCGTGGCCGTGTGTTGCTCACGAGTTAAAAGTAACATTTATTGCAAGCCCCCACGATAATCTCCAAGCTCTACCTCGACAGTTATTCAGAAAGTCCAACCATTATTTGTACCCCTTCATGTCTCTCTACATTTCACTCATGGTTGCGATAGTGAATTAGACTCTCATCAATCCAGCCTACTAAATGATTTATGTTTAGCCTCCTATCTTTATCTAATTATTTTTCTTCAATGTTACAGAACTTTCATGACCACAAAATATAAAATAACCAGCAATTTAATTTGTTTGTTTGTTCGCAAACTAATGTAGAATGGTGCAAAGCCTCATGGGAAATGCGTCAGCCTGTCACTGTGAAAGTTAACATTAAACTAGCGGCTACGGCTAAAAACAGATCGACTCACGGAAGCTACCCAGCAAACCTTATCAGTCCTGCCCGTGTGTTACGTAATCTATAAGTTATATTAATTTAACAAGACAACACAGTCCGTGCTTTACTGCTGTACTTTTAAGTGGGCCAGTGCGCGTCGGTACGCGGACCGCGGTACCGTTACGAGCCGGAACCTCTCGCATCACAGCAGCAGCTGCTCTGTCTTCTCCACGGGCACCGAAGCATGTTGGTGAGTAGGACAAGACCCGAAACGAAACCGTGGCGTTTGCAGAGCGCTGTCAGTAAAATCAATTTGCAGAGTAGAGTAGTTGAGAGTGGGAAATAAAGGAGTAAACATGACTGGATGTAATGTTATGGTCAGCAGTGTTAAGTAGGCTAAATCTGCTTGGGAGGCACTAATTGCAGCTCTTTCACATTCTGTATTTCTGTAATTTCTTTCTTTCTTTCTTTTTTTTTTTTTAGCTAGATAAAAGTAACAATGTGTTAAAATGCACCAGAATATGGGAAATGGTGTAGCCTTTATAAAAAAAATTCGGGGGGAGGACCCCCAGACCCCCAATTAAGTTGTTTCACCCACATTTCCTTTTTGCTTCTGGCACTCATATATTTTGCCATATGGAATGACACATAGCGGGGGGGGGGGGGTTGGTCCGATGGTGGGCCGGTGCGGTCAGAATTTTCCCGGTAGATTTTGGTGCCCCACTCCGCCCCTGTATTTGGGTGTTTTTCAAAACTTTCCCTTAATGGGATTCTTCGGGGCTTTTTTTCCCTCAATCAGGACATGCTGAGGATACAAAATCAGTTGAGTTTGCTTCTGTTGCAATTTGTTTAACCTTTTCTCATAAAATGACTGGACTACTTCAGCATGTTGACATTTCGTTGACATCTGATCTCACTGTGGTCTTGGATATTGAGACAACAACAAAATAAATCCATCCATATATCTAGCTGCTTGCTTAACTCTTACACCCCACGAGGACTCAATGAGTCCTCACTTGTTACATTATTTAGCAGCATTTTGGCTACAATCATGCTATAGCATTAACTTATGATTTTTTATTTCAATCTAACACTACAAAAAAAGTAAAAATGCATAAAAACTGATATTCCCCATAAACATTGCCTGAACTCAGACAGTTGTCATAAATAAAATCCATCTCTAATTAGAGAATATCTCATTTTTGGACTGTTTTTTTTTTTTGTATAGAAATGAGTGTACATCACAGAAACCGGCCTGTAAAGGGTTATTTAATTAATTTTATTGTTTGAAATGAACAGTCATGGTGGGAGAGAAGCTACATAGCATAACAAAATATAAAAACATTAAAAAGTTAAAAACTTCACCATCACAAGGACTCAATGAGTCCTTAACAGGATGAAAGGATGGAATTTAAAACCGTCTGTAAGGGTGTAACAAAATAACAGGAAGTTCACCTAAAGTTCATGATCTTCAGCATCTTCAAAGTTCAACCAAGGGCCACAAACATAAAAATTCCCATTACAGTAATCTTTTTCCTTACTGCTTGTCCGCTGCAATCCAAAAAGTGTCCTGACTCCTGAAGGGATATAGTCCAGAGTTCACTCGAAACGACGTCATTTCAATATATCTTAATCTAGTTTGTCGATGAAGATTACAGCAAAGAAACGAAAAAAAAAAAAGGCAAAAATAGTTTTTGCTAAAAAAAAAAAAAAAAAAAAAAAATGGTTTAGCTACTGACTTATGTACGGAGCCCGTGATATATCATGGAATAAAAAAAAGATAATTTGTGGCCACGAAATAGCAAGTCGTTCCCACGAAATAGCAAGTCGTTCCCACGAAATAGTAAGTCGTTCCCACGAAATAGCAAGTCGTTCCCACGAAATAGCAAGTCGTTCCCACGAAATAGCAAGTCGTTCCCACGAAATAGTAAGTCGTTCCCACAAAATACCTCATTCGTGGGAACGAATTACTATTTCGTGGGAACGACTTGCTATTTCGTGGGAACGACTTGCTATTTCGTGGCCACGAAATAGGTAGCCTATAACGTGCACTCCTGGACAGCAGACTCAGGACAGCTCGAGCGCCAGTAGAAGCCTACTGTAGGTGTCGTGATGTCGTGATGCCAAAGGTGAGTGTCTTTTCTCGTTGTGTTCTTGTCTTCTTGATATGCCCCACAGTTATTTAGGCTAATTAGGCTTGTGTTTAATACTTTATTACAACGGGTAGCTGCCGTACCACCCGACTTACAAACTTTGTAGCCAAACATAGCCTAGCCTAGCCTAGCCTAGCCTACTAGGCTACCGTTTACTACACGGCGTTCTGTTGTGCAATGTGTGGTCGTAAACGCATGTCAGAGCTGCAGCCCTGCACACACATCAGGAGGACACTTTTCAAATAGAGCTCAGTACTGAGCTGCAATAATATTTAATGATGCACCGACCGACGACGTTTTTTGCAGTCTATTTACAGTAGCGCTCACCAGTGGCGTGCACAGGGGGGGGGGGGGGCAGGGGGGGTGGTCGCCCCCCCTCGTGGCCCGCCCCCCCTCGTGGCCCAATTGTTGAAAAACGCGTGCTAAAGTGCCCCCTGGGAGCCAAAACGCGCGTTAAAGTGCCCTCTTGGAAGCCAAAACACGTGCTAAAGTGTCCTCATGGGGGGCAAAACGTGTGTTAAAGTGCCCTCTAGGAGCTAAAACGTGTGCTCAAGTGCCCTCATGGGGGCCAAAACGTGTGCTAAAGTGCCCTCATGGGGGCCAAAACGCGTGCTAAAGTGCCCTCTAGGAGCCAAAACGTGTGCTAAAGTGCCCTCTAGGAGCCAAAACGTGTGCTAAAGAGCCCTCTAGGAGCCACAATGCGTGCTAAAGTGCCCTCTAGGAGCTGAAACGCGTGCTTAAGTGCCCTCTAGGAGCCAAAACGTGTGCTAAAGAGCCCTCTAGGAGCCACAATGCGTGCTAAAGAGCCCTCTAGGAGCCAAAACGTGTGCTAAAGTGCCCTCTTGGGTGCCAAAACACGTGTTAAAACAGGCCAAATCGACGTTTTTTTAGTCTTAGGCCCAATCCCATTTCACCCCTTGGCCCTACCACTTACCCCTACCCCTCCGTTTTGCGCGTTCACGTGTAGGGGTAGGGGTGTCCCAATCCCCGTTAGGACGGAGGGGTAGGGGGAAGTGGTAGGGCTACATAGCCCTCCAAACGGAGATTTTTCAGAGGCACACTCCAAACGGAGGGGTATGAAAAGTTTCCCAGAATGCATCTTGCGGCAGCCGGCAGCGGTGGCTGTAAAACGAAAAGCTGTTTTATTTCTCACTGTAGCGCGGATATTACGTCACTTTATTAAGTTTTAATATTTTTTCTTGCGAGAAAGTAACTATTTAGGTCCCAAATGTGTGGTTAGTTTATCCAAATGACGGCGGGTTAGAAGTTTGCTCCGACGATTTTTCGGAGAAGTGAAGCTCCAGGAGGAGCGGCTCCTCACAGAGGCAGCAGCCGGTCTGCAGCACTGCTCCGCCGGCGAAAGTACGTCCTCGTCCCGGTCCCGCCGGGAGAGAAGGCGGTCGTTAATTAACTTATCCGCGGGTTTTTAGAGGTTTACCACCAGCATGTTAAATTCTTTTCAGCATTTAAATGTTGGTCTCATTGATGAAATCTGACAATTGTGGCATTAGCATTAGTTTATTTGGATGAAAAGTTATGCTTCATGTACCAGTCAGAGGAGCAGGCAGCGCTGCCTCTGGGCTCTGTGTACAGAAATCACCACATTTACATCAGTAAATAAATGTTTTACAATGAACCGATCAGTCTGCATTAAGTTTTATCTTATTTTATTACCGTAAGTTATATGGAACACGCTATTTGATTTCTGGCAAAAGCTCGCCGCATCAGCTTACGTAAAAGCCAGTGAGACTACGTGATGACGTATGTGATTGTTGAAGGGGTGTCCCAATTCGGAGGGGTTGACTTTCTACCCCTACCCCTTGTAGCTCCGTTTCAAGGGGCGAGGGGCAAGGGGTAGGGGAAGGGGTAGGGGTAAAAAAGAGAAATGGGATTGGGCCTTAAGGTATCGATATTAAAACAGGCCAAATCGATGTTAAAAAAGGCCAAAAAAATTTCCGCCGCCGACCTGTGGTCGCCGGCCAAACGCACCATGTCACTACAGTCTTACTTGTCATTTTCTGAAACTTGGCAGCCCTGAAAGTGCCCTCTAGGAGCCACATCTAGGAGCCAAAACGCGTGCTAAAGTGCCCTCTTCAGTGGCGAGGACGCGCTATTAGGTGCCCCTTTTTTTCCTTTTCGCCCCTGCCCTTCAAAAAGTCTGTGCACGCCACTGGCGCTCACTGTATCACGTTGCCAAGGGAACCTTTAGCCTACCGTGATCAAAATCTAGTTTGTATCACAGGCTGTTGCTCTGACTTAAAGTGGAATGTGTCCTTCAGTAGGATTACAGCAGATAAATAGTTCACTATATTATTAATCAGTCTCTGTAGTGAGATGTGATATAATTCCTTTATTGTGTTTCCAGTTATGTTGTTATGGTTGGTCCTGGATAGAACACTGATTAGAAAATTGATCAGTCTAGATAGCCTACTGATAAAAAAAATCATTTCACTTTGATTTACCAAAGATTAAAGTGATTTCATGGACAGTATCAGATGCTGTTCTTCAGCGGGTTAGAAGTTTGCTCCGACGATTTTTCGGAGAAGTGAAGCTCCAGGAGGAGCGGCTCCTCACAGAGGCAGCAGCCGGTCTGCAGCACTGCTCCGCCGGCGAAAGTACGTCCTCGTCCCGGTCCCGCCGGGAGAGAAGGCGGTCGTTAATTAACTTATCCGCGGGTTTTTAGAGGTTTACCACCAGCATGTTAAATTCTTTTCAGCATTTAAATGTTGGTCTCATTGATGAAATCTGACAATTGTGGCAGTAGCATTAGTTTATTTGGATGAAAAGTTATGCTTCATGTACCAGTCAGAGGAGCAGGCAGCGCTGCCTCTGGGCTCTGTGTACAGAAATCACCACATTTACATCAGTAAATAAATGTTTTACAATGAACCGATCAGTCTGCATTAAGTTTTATCTTATTTTATTACCGTAAGTTATATGGAACACGCTATTTGATTTCTGGCAAAAGCTCGCCGCATCAGCTTACGTAAAAGCCAGTGAGACTACGTGATGACGTATGTGATTGTTGAAGGGGTGTCCCAATTCGGAGGGGTTGACTTTCTACCCCTACCCCTTGTAGCTCCGTTTCAAGGGGCGAGGGGCAAGGGGTAGGGGAAGGGGTAGGGGTAAAAAAGAGAAATGGGATTGGGCCTTAAGGTATCGATATTAAAACAGGCCAAATCGATGTTAAAAAAGGCCAAAAAAATTTCCGCCGCCGACCTGTGGTCGCCGGCCAAACGCACCATGTCACTACAGTCTTACTTGTCATTTTCTGAAACTTGGCAGCCCTGAAAGTGCCCTCTAGGAGCCACATCTAGGAGCCAAAACGCGTGCTAAAGTGCCCTCTTCAGTGGCGAGGACGCGCTATTAGGTGCCCCTTTTTTTCCTTTTCGCCCCTGCCCTTCAAAAAGTCTGTGCACGCCACTGGCGCTCACTGTATCACGTTGCCAAGGGAACCTTTAGCCTACCGTGATCAAAATCTAGTTTGTATCACAGGCTGTTGCTCTGACTTAAAGTGGAATGTGTCCTTCAGTAGGATTACAGCAGATAAATAGTTCACTATATTATTAATCAGTCTCTGTAGTGAGATGTGATATAATTCCTTTATTGTGTTTCCAGTTATGTTGTTATGGTTGGTCCTGGATAGAACACTGATTAGAAAATTGATCAGTCTAGATAGCCTACTGATAAAAAAAATCATTTCACTTTGATTTACCAAAGATTAAAGTGATTTCATGGACAGTATCAGATGCTGTTCTTCAGTGGGGTTAAATCTGCTGCATCAACTTTAAACTTTCAGAGCTCAACATTATGCAGCTGTCTTTAGAAATAAATGAGAAGCAGTGAGTTGAGTGGTGATTTACAACAATGTATTTGCAGCAACAGTATTCATAGATTGAGAATCTGGAAAATCTATTACTTTTTAGGGCTATTAAACTAGTAATTTTACTTTCCTGTGTTTTACAGGTCAACTATGGATACTCCACTGGGAGAATTTTTGAAGGAGCGCAAATTGCAAGATGTAATTAAAAAACTTGAAGATGAAAATGTAAGCCACACCAGCTGCTGTCTTTGCTCTCTCTCTCTCTCTCTCTCTCTCTCTCTCTCTCTCTCTCTCTCTCTCTCTCTCCTGTGTGTGTATTTCTATTTATAAGATTAATATTGACTATTTAATGACTATGACTATTATATTTTAATGTACTCAAATACATCATTATAAATACATTAAAAAGTCAAGTGTGTTTACACAGCAATTTAAAATAATTGTCAGTCATCTTTAATTGGAAAAATATCTGCATCATTATCATATGTAAATGTTATCGAAAGTACGTCAAATGAAAAACAAACGATGTGAATACCTACACCCTTTATAGGTCTTAATTTCCTTTAAATATCCATTAGCATTCTATATTATGCATGTGGATGTATTAATGCATTTATTTATTGATTGGAGTATCTTTCATTTTTTCCAGATTGATGAAACTGTCATTCCATTAATGACAGACAGTGACCTGGCAAAGTTCATCCCCAAAGTTGGAGACAGAGTCGCCACTGTGGCCTTCTGCAGACAAGCAGCACTGTCACAAAAATCACCATCCAGGAAAGAATCCATACTTTCAAGGCTACGACAAAGACTGTCTGGAGCTGAGGGGATGTCTCCAAAAAAGAGATCATCTAAGTTGGCAGGAAATACAAATGCCAAACGTAAAGTGAGACGACTGGAGGTTGGTTGGATGGATTTTGATGAGGACGAGGAAAGGTACAAACAGGTGAAGTCTGTAAATGGTGGAGGAACCAGGCATCTTTCTATTGAAAAAGATGAAACAGTGGCAGATATCAGAGTTATGGCTGAAAATATTTTTTTCCCCAATGGCAGTTCCAAAAAAAACAAAAGTCTTTCAAACTATTCAACTCACATTGAGAGCTCACAGATACATATTAATTTGTCTAATACAGTAGATGAGCTGTATAACGAAAGCAAGGTGAAAATGCTAAGACTTTATCTGTGCACCAAAATGAAAATGGGACAGCAGCCCCCAGTAGGAGTGGAGGAGGGTGATCACACAACAAGTCAGCCCTCAGAAGTAGATCTCACTGACCAGAATCAAGCTGTTGAGGATCTGTTGGTGGAGGACAGCTCTTCAGAATCAACACACCACCATGTTATTAATGATGGAGCTTCCACGAGTGGATGTTTGGAATTGGATGAGACATTACCATGGGATGGTCTGTTAACTCTGGGCGAAGGTGAAGATTCTCATGCAGTTATTTTTGTAGGTGAACACAGGCTGGATGTAACTGAAGATGAACCAAACCTTGAAACAGTTATTCCAGAAAAGGAGGATGATGCACCTTCTCAAACAGTGGATCAGTCACTGTCTGCTCCGGTGCTTGCAGGGGAGGCAGATGTTTCAGCCCAAGCACTTTCTGAATCACAATCTTCTCCTGTAACACTGATTGTAAGAAGAGGTCACTGTCTCACTGACATGATCAATGCCTTCTAGGACCCCAAAATTATGGCATCTGAGGTCTGCATCAAAATGCGTTTACCAAATGGAGAGCTTGAACAGGCGGAAGGAAGTGGTGTCTTGCGAGACTGCCTGACAGAATTTTGGATGGATTTCTATGATAGCTGCACACTGGGAGTTGAAGTGAAAGTCCCCTTCATCAGGCATGACTTTCAGCAGGAAGAATGGCAGGCTGTAGCCAGAGTGTTTGTAGTGGGGTGGAAACAAGCTGGTTACTTCCCAGTAAAACTTGCAGTACCATTTCTGGAAGAGGTGCTGTGTGGCTCGACGACCAGTAGTTTCAAGGATTCTCTTTTGCTGTACGTATCACATGAGGAAAGATCTATCCTTGAGAAGGCTTTGGAGGACTTTAATTCTGTGGACACAGATGAATTACTGGATGTACTTGATACACATGAATGTAAACAAGTCCCTACCAAGGACTCTCTGCTCCCTGTTTTGTCACAAATAGGACACAAAGTAATTGTTCAGGCCCCAATGTATGTCATTAAGTGCTGGCGTCCTGTTATGGTTTCTGTAGCAAGTTTACTGCCACCAGAAGGACTGCATCATTTCATTGCACAAAAAACAACAACTGCAAAAACAGTGAAGGCGCTTCTAAACTTTCCAGAAGAGATGACAGCAGCCCAATCAACAGTTTCTCGTTACCTGAAGAGGTACATTGGAGAAATTGATTGCAAGAACCTTCAGCTTTTCCTGCAGTTCTGTACAGGATCTGATGTCTTGGATAAGGCCATATTAATTGAGTTAATAGAAACCACAGATTTCCTCCGCAGACCACAGTCCCACACATGTGGATGTGTACTGAAGCTGCCCATTGGTTACTACAGCTATCCAGATTTTCGCAGTGAATTTAACAACATTCTCACAAGCTCAATGTGGGTAATGGATGTGGTGTAGGTGCTCAATGTGGGTAATGGATGTGGTGTAGGTGATTGATTTCCACTTGTTAATAGCAACCCCAGAATGTGAAACTTTAAAGATGTTTACCTGATTTATTTTGTAACTATCAGCTGTTCTTGTCCTGCATAATCAAATTGATTGATTTATATTATTACAGTTGTTTATAGCAACCCCAGAATGTGATCTTTGAGTGGTGTTCTCAAGGGGTTTAAAATGTATTGAGTTGTTTACACAAGTTGTTAAACTTTAAAGATGTTTACCACAATTACATTGTGACTATCAGCTGTTCTTGTCCTGCATAATCAAATTGATTGATTTATATTATTACAGTTGTTTATAGCAACCCCAGAATGTGATCTTTGAGTGGTGTTCTCAAGGGGTTTAAAATGTATTGAGTTGTTTACACAAGTTGTTAAACTTTAAAGATGTTTACCACAATTATATTGTGACTATCAGCTGTTCTTATCCTGCATAATCAAATTGATTGATTTATATTATTACAGTTGTTTATAGCAACCCCAGAATGTGATCTTTGAGTGGTGTTCTCAAGGGGTTTAAAATGTATTGAGTTGTTTACACAAGTTGTTAAACTTTAAAGATGTTTACCACAATTATATTGTGACTATCAGCTGTTCTTATCCTGCATAATCAAATTGATTGATTTATATTATTACAGTTGTTTATAGCAACCCCAGAATGTGATCTTTGAGTGGTGTTCTCAAGGTGTTTAAAATGTATTGAGTTGTTTACACAAGTTGTTAAAACTAAGATGTTTACCACAATTATTTTGTAACTAGCCAGTAGTTTGAAAGCTGTTCTTATCCTGCTATTACGTACAAATTACGTTTTAAAAAGATCATTAAACCATTCAGGTTTGTTACAACATGTTGATGTCTTCTCTGTTCCATTCTATACATCTTTAAGAAACTATATGAGGATGCACATACATGAAACCTGTATGCAGAATATTTGCACATATATGCTGCATATATACATCATATATGCTGCATATATAGTTATATTACATGTCACTTTCTTAATGTGTTGTGATTTGTTATGGAGGACACAATACTTGATCAAACATTGCATTGATTTAATCTCTTCCACTGTGATTAAAACAGACACACAGGAAACATAAAGGGCATTGATGATACAACCATCAAAATGAGACTTAAGATAATTGCACAAATATGAAAAGTAATATGTACAATATGCCATGTACTAAAGTACTGTACATGTTTTGTATGCTTTTGTCCACTCAAATTGGCTCAAATAACTGTGGACGAACTGTGTCCCTCAGCTGAATATATAAATCAACTGCCTGGGACATGGTAGATGGGAACTCCAAGCTTGATTCTTCCATTGTTATTGTGCACAAATCAAACAAATCCACATCACATGGAGCTGAACTTAAAAATGTGCAGCTGTGTTTACATGCAGTCAGATCTTCAGTTAGTGGAACAAGACAGTCTTCTGCACCCCAAAGGTGAGGGGCCATGTACATGACATCAGGTATCCCACTTGGCACGTTGGTGTTCTTGGAGGGCCTTATACGGTGAGCATTCCAAACACCCTGGATGTCATTTAATAGCTCCTGTTGAAGGAACAAGAACGATTAAGACATAGCTGAAACACTATGCATTTTTAAACAGTGACCTTTGCATATAACAATGCAATAAAAGTTGATTAAATTGCATTGTGGTGTGTCTTATTTTCACAACAGTTTAAAGAATTAATAGCTACATGGTGTGGCACCCTGGTCATTTTAATCAGTTTATTTGTGTAGACAGACACACCTGATTCAGGCTGGACTAAAATAACTACCTTACGCCAGTAGATGGCGTAAGGTAGCAACGGGTGGTTGCTGCGGGCCCCCGTTGTCGTGGCAACAAGTGTCAGCTGAGAGGAAGTCCAGCCGCAACAGTTGTAGCCTAGTAGTTTCGGATTGAGCTACAGTGTGTGAGTTTATCTGTTTGTCTTTTCAGACTGCTGTAGGCTACATAATAAATACAGAGTGTGTTACAATACACACATAAACATAAACTCAGTGACTTATATGTATTTGGCCTATAAGATAGTGTACAGTTTCTGTTTATCTTGCTGTGATCATAATATAGGGCAGGCTATTTACCTGAATGATTGGCATGAAGCAGAACTGTGACAGAGCTATGTCAACGAAATCCCCAGAGAAGAATCCCTCATCCTTCAGTTCTCCTAAAGCCGTGATCCAGGGTTCGATTCCTTCTTTTCTCATCACTCCCCACCAGCTCTCAATTCTCTGGTTCGCAGTACTGGCCATAGATATATAAACATAGATGCCGCGTTCCATACTGCCGAACAGCGCCACCATGCGTCTGCTGGCCGCCATGTTGTGCAGGGCATAAATTCTAAAGGACTGCCGTTCTAAACGCTGTAACCATGGTTGTAACCCCAGATTTTGATTAAATCTATTCACAGGCGTCATTTACGCTGGGGACGTTGACTAGAAGCAGCTGAAACAGTGTGCACGGCGCAGAGCTTCCTGTACGCCGGAGCCAACTCGCAACAATGTAGCTTCAATGAAGTAGTTCTCAGACTCTTTCTGTCATCTCCCGCTTTGGACAAAGAGGGATTTCAAGACGCACCCATAGACTGTATAAAAAAGACGCACCACGGTGATATGGGTGCAACAAAGTCCCTGTTAACAAAATCAACATCTGTCCCTTCAAATTAAAATTAGTGACTGTTTGGAGCAGCAGCTGACAGTGACAGTTTCCTCATCACTAAACCTGAGCCATCAGATCCACTCAAAGTCTCTTATTGTAGCTATAGTCTGTGTTTTTCCTCTCTTTAACCGTCTCGTTTGAGTTTTTGCCAGGTCAACCTGCATCTGGTGCGCATCTGCTGTTTCTCTCGCGCTCACTCGCTCACTCTTGATCCGCATATGAATATTATATAAAAAATAAAAAGGAAAACACACAGACGCGCAAATTGTAATGACCTAGTGTAGTCTAACAATTAAGTGACCTAGAGCTGTAGATCTGTAGATATCCCCAAAGAAATTTAAATCAAACTGGACTCAGTTATTTTGTCTAGGAAGACGTTTCACCTCTCATCTAAGAGGCTTCATCAGTTCATGAAGCCTCTTGGACCTGGACAAATGAGAATATTCACAGGCTTAGACGTTCTGTGTCCTGCACAATATGGCGGCCCCGCTGACGTATCGCCAGATATAGAACGCGGCATCTACGTTTATATATCTATGGTACTGGCCCCTGTGACATAGCTTCTCTCCGCTGCTCTATCATCCACGTCATCTCTCCGTAGTGAATGTCTCTGACAACCACGTTCTCAGTGCCCATGTCAGTCCGTACAAGCCTGGGACAGCCCCCACAGCGCTCCAGTGTCTCCACAAAGTGCCCCCCGATGACTTTCGGATCGTTGTTGGTGAGAGCGGCCCGCAGCCACATAACTTTGCGTGAGAACCCGTCAATGCAGCCATTAATGCATATCCCGTATGTAGGCCTGGGACGATAATCAATAAATCAATTAATCGCACGATAAATGAAAATGAACTCGATAGTTTTTCCGGCCTCGATAAATCGCCATTTGCATGCACGTATTTGTTTTCCTGGTCTCTCGCCTCCAACCAGGCTGGATGACAAGAGGCTTCACTCTGTGCATCGGTCTCAACACCTGGGCCGTTTGTTTTGCAGAATGAAAGGAGTGAACCCTCTTTTCAGTCATCCAGGATCTTTGTTTCCCAGAATGCATTTGGCAGCAACCGGCAGCGCTAGCTGTAAAGCTAAGCAGCTAATTATTTTACCGTCTTGCTGCCAGGCTGTTAACACGTCACTTTTTTACAGTTTTAATATTTTTTCATGCGAGAAAGTCACAGTTTAGGCCCCAGTCTGTGGTCAGTTTATCCACATATCGCCTGTTAGGAGATTTCCTCCGACGTTGTTGGAGCTAATGTGGTAGCAGCGAGCAGGAGGAGCGGGGCTTCCCACAGCCTGCAGCCGTCTGTCTGCAGCTCACGGGCCGGTCAACCTCCGTCATTGGGGGAGAAAACGACTAAGAAAACGAATCAGCAGGTTTTTAGAGGTTTACCGCCGCCGGCTGGTTTAATACTTTATAGGAGATAAATGCTAGTCTTGTGGTGACCCACAATAGTTAATAGTTAAGAGACATTCACCTAGGTACCAGAGGTCTTGTACCTTTAAGAGTTTACATGGTTACTTAGCAACCTGAGAGCTCATGCCGGTTCCGGGTTCTTTAGAATGTTGATGGTTTCTTAGCAACCAGTAGTTTTCAGTGTTTTGTTGTGGAGAGTAAACTGACTCAACTCACCTCCGTCTCCAGTCTGATCAATATTATTTACATCTCCACAATTGGTGACCCCGAGAATACGAACATGTCTGACGGCGAAGGAAGCAGACACAACACTCCGGCGGCACTGGCACCGAGCGAGGTTAATGACACGGTTAATGTCAACGCCAACATCTACGCCGCGACCGTTAAGTTACCGGACTTCTGGCAGCACAACCCACGAGCCTGGTTTCAACACATCGAAGCCCAGTTCCAGTTGAGGGGAATAACGCAGGACGTTACAAAGTATTTCCATGTTGTGGCGGCGTTGGATGCCTCGACGACGGCCAGAGCAATGGTGCTGCTGGAAGCGCCACCGGCTACCGGTAAATACGGCACACTGAAGACATTCCTTCTGAGACTCTTTGAGCTGTCTGAACTGGAGAAAGCGGACCGCCTGCTGTCCCTCAACGGCCTCGGTGACGGCAAACCGTCACAGCTGATGGAGAGAATGCTGGCGGTGTTGGGCTCAGCGGATCCCTCATTCCTTTTTACGCACATTTTTCTGCGGCAGCTCCCCGCGCCTGTGCGCACTGCTCTGGCCAGTTCACACCACTCCTCATCCAAAGACTATCGTGCCCTGGCTGAGGAAGCGGACAGGATTTTCCTCGCTAACCGGCTACAGTTTGTCCACGCAGTGTTGCCTAACCAAGGGGCTTCAACTCCGCAGCCGTTTCTGGAGGACACTGTTGACATTGTTGGCACCGCGGCCGCAGTGACTGCCCGCCGCCAGCGTGATGATGGTGGACTGTGTTATTATCATGCCAGGTTTGGAGCTAAGGCCAAGCAGTGTCGCAAGCCATGCAGCTGGGTCCAGGGAAACGCCAGGGCCGGCGCTCATTAGCAGTTATGGGCGCTGGCCATGTCTGTAAGCTGCTGTTCATCACCGACAAGCTGTCCGGCCGACGTTTGCTGGTCGACTCGGGAGCTCAGTGTAGCATCCTGCCAGCACAGACTGTGGACACTATGGCTGGCGGACACAGACCCCAGATGGATGCAGCCAATGGCACGCCCATACGTACCTACGGCACCAGGTATGTGGAGGTTTCTTTTGGTGGACGGCGCTTTGGCTGGGACTTTGTTATGGCTGCTGTGTCTACGCCGATCCTGGGCGCGGACTTCCTCTGCGCCTTCAACCTGCTGGTCGATGTTACAAACTGCCGACTCATTGATGCCGTTTCTTTTGCATCATACCCCTGCACACTCGGGGGGGCTGGAGCGCTCTGCCTGTCAAACACGCTTGCCACTGGAGACCCATATCAACGCCTCCTCTCCGAGTTCCCTGACCTCACCACACCCACGTTCTCATCTGCGGTGGCTAAACACGGCGTGGAGCACCACATCACCACCGCGGGCCCCCCAGTTTACGCACGGGCCCGCCGCCTCGACACAGCCAAGCTGGCCATCGCAAGGGAGGAGTTCGCTACTATGGAGCGTCTTGGCATAGTGCGCCGCTCGAACAGCCCATGGGCCTCCCCCTTACACATGGTGACTAAAGCTGACGGCAGTTGGCGCCCCTGCGGTGATTTCCGTCGCCTGAACAACGCCACGACCCCTGACCGCTACCCTGTCCCGCACATACAGGATTTCTCCTCTCACTTGGCGGGGGCCACTATCTTTTCCAAGGTTGATCTGGTGCGCGGATATCACCAGGTTCCGGTCCATCCGCAGGATGTACCCAAAACAGCTGTCATCACACCATTTGGCCTTTTTGAATTCCTGCGAATGCCTTTTGGACTTAAAGGGGCGGCACAAACATTTCAGCGGCTAATGGACTCTGTGCTACGAGATATGTCATTCCTGTTTGTTTACTTGGATGACATTCTCGTAGCCAGCACATCTGTTGAGGAACACCTAACACACCTCCGGCAGCTGTTTGAAAGGCTCAGTGAACATGGACTTATTGTTAATCCAGCCAAGTGCCAGTTTGGACAGTTGTCAATCACGTTCCTGGGACACCACGTCACCCCACAGGGAGCGGTTCCTCTTCCTGCCAGGGTGGAGGCAATCACTGGTTTCCCACGTCCCCGCACCACAAAGTCTCTTCAGGAATTTCTGGGCATGGTGAACTTTTATAATCGTTTTCTCCCCCATGCAGCCCACCTCATGCGTCCTTTGTACGAGGCCCTGCGAGGTAAAAAAGCTAATAGTGAAGTGGACTGGTCCCCAGAGAGAGACAAAGCTTTCTGTGCTGCCAAGACCGCATTGGCCAACGCTGCCCTGCTGGCGCACCCGTCTCCCAGTGCCCCCATAGCCCTCACTACAGACGCCTCTGACTATGCAGTGGGGGCGGTGTGTGAGCAGTGGGTGAGCGGTGCCTGGCAGCCCCTGGCCTTTTTCAGCAAGCAGCTCCGCGACAATGAAAAAAAATATAGCACCTTCGACAGAGAGCTCCTGGGTCTTTTCCTCGCAACCCGACATTTCAGATTCCTGTTGGAGGGTCGCCGGTTCACTGCATTCGTGGACCACAAGCCTCTGACATTCGCCATGTCCAAGACTTCGGAGCCATGGTCTGGTCGTCAGCAGCGGCAGCTCTCTGCAATCTCTGAGCTCACTACAGACATTCAGCATGTGGCGGGCAAGGACAACTTCGTCGCCGACTGTCTTTCCCGGGTGGTTGCATTCTCTGTTCACCTGGGACTGGACTATGCTGCTATGGCGAAGGACCAAGCCACAGACTCGGACATTCTGGCTTGTCAGAAGGGCCCCACTGCACTGAGGCTGGAGGACGTGGTGTTCGACAGAGCCAACACCACGCTCCTCTGTGACGTCTCCACAGACCAACCACGCCCGATCGTGCCTGCTGGCTGGCGACGCCAGGTTTTTGACACCATCCACAGCCTTTCTCATCCGGGTGTGAAGGCCTCTGTCAAGCTGGTAGGGGCCAAGTTTGTTTGGCCGGGCCTTAAGAAGGACGTCAGAGCCTGGGCAGGCGCTTGTGTGGCATGTCAGCGTGCCAAGGTGCAGCGTCACACCAAGGCCCCTTTGGCACCTTTTGTAGTACCTGAGAGGCGTTTCGATCACGTCAATGTGGACCTGGTGGGCCCCCTGCCTCCTTCCCGCGGGTTCACTCACCTCCTCACCATGGTGGACAGGACCACCAGGTGGCCAGAAGCTATTCCCCTGTCCTCAACTACGTCAGCAGAGGTGGCCAGAGCATTCATCGCATCCTGGGTGGCCCCGTTTGGCACACCATCGGACGTTACCTCTGACAGGGGTCCACAGTTCACGTCGGAGCTCTGGACTGCAGTTGCTGAGCACCTGGGGGTGAAGCTCCACCGCACCACGGCGTACCACCCGCAGGGCAACGGACTGTGTGAGAGGTTTCATCGTGCCATGAAGGCCTCCCTACGTGCCAGCCTTACAGGCAGCGACTGGGTCGACCGCCTTCCATGGGTCATGCTCGGTCTCCGCTCTGCCCCCAAGGAAGACCTCCAGGCCTCATCTGCCGAGCTGGTGTACGGCCAGCCACTGCGGGTCCCGGGGGAGTTCCTCCCAGATGCAACAGCTCCCTGGTCAGCTGACTCTCATCAGACTGTGGCCCGAGACATCACTGACACTTTTGCCCCCGTGCCGACATCTCGTCACTGCCTCCCCCAGTCCTACGTCCCCAAGGACCTGCCGTCGGCCAAGTATGTTTTCATCCGCCACGACAGTCATCGGACCCCGCTGCAGCCCCCCTACGATGGGCCCTTCCGTGTCTTGGAGTGGGGGTCTAAGAACTTTGTGGTGGACATGGGAGGCAAACCAGAACGCATCGCAATAGACCGTCTGAAGCCTGCTCATTTGGACGTGGAAGAGCCTGTGGAGTTGGCCAGGCCCCCGCGGCGGGGACGCCCCCCTGCTTTGGCCCCCAGCACTGCCCCTGCCCCTCCTCTTTCCCTTAACCCCCCTCTTGCTAAGCGCAGCCGTTTTGGCCGCCAGATCCGCCCCCCACCCCGTTGATTATTCTTGAAAACTGTTCACTGTTTTGGGTGTTGAACTTTGTTGATTGCCTGTATGTTTGCATTATTTTTCTGTATGGGTGAATTCTGGGGGGGCCTGTGTGGTGACCCACAATAGTTAATAGTTAAGAGACATTCACCTAGGTACCAGAGGTCTTGTACCTTTAAGAGTTTACATGGTTACTTAGCAACCTGAGAGCTCATGCCGGTTCCGGGTTCTTTAGAATGTTGATGGTTTCTTAGCAACCAGTAGTTTTCAGTGTTTTGTTGTGGAGAGTAAACTGACTCAACTCACCTCCGTCTCCAGTCTGATCAATATTATTTACATCTCCACAGTCTCATTGATTAAATCTTACATGTCATGTGTGGAAGTCACATTAGTTTGTTTGAATGAAAAGTGGAGCTTCACGTAAAGTTATGACAGAAGAGCTGCACTGCACTGTTTTTTTATTTTTTGTTTATTTTATATATTTAGGATAGTAGCTATATAAGTTCTTGTCATTCCAATTACAATGTTTAAAAACAATACTCAGAGAAATAAAAGTTTATCACATTTAAAAGGGTCTAGCTACTTGCATTATTATGAAATATTATTATTATATTAGTGGTTATTAATTTGTTCTCAAAAAATGTGTCAATAATATCGTTTATCGTCAATAATTTGTGGGACAATATATCGTCCAGCAAAATTTGTTATCGTCCCAGGCCTACCCGTATGGCTTTAGTTTGTCATATGAGTCTATGTGCCACACAAAGTTAGGTCCCTGAGCAAAATATTGCCTCCTCCTGAGATGTCTGGTCCGTCGAAGTTGTGAACCAATGGGGTCCAGCAGAGAGAGGAGGATCCTGACGTCTTCTTTTCTCATACGAATTCCGTGTTGTATACACTTTGTATACATCCACCGATAACCGTGATCCTTTCCAGAGCCTTGCAGTTGGTCAACAATGAAATCTATCCCGGCGTCCAAGTCGTACCTACGCCGGTGCAGCGACCTGGCTTTTAATAGTCTGTTAGGATGACTCTCGCTAATGATGAATCCCTGCAATGCCATGCTTTTTAAAATGTCTTTGTATTTCATTCCCAGCCTAAAATAAAACTCTATCATACTATCCCTGTCCATTGTGTGACAGCGCCTGTTCCTGTTTGAGAAGGTGCGCTCGATTTGCTTGCCCAGCTGTCCAGGAATAATGTTTTATTATTTCGTGGCCACAAATTAGTATTTCGTGGGCACGAATTACTATTTCGTGGGAACGACTTGCTATTTCGTGGGAACGACTTACTATTTCGTGGGAACGATTTACCTATTTCGTGGGAACGACTTGCTATTTCGTGGGAACGACTTGCTATTTCGTGGGAACGACTTACTATTTTGTGGGAACGCAGGGCTGCCAAGTCTCACGCTTTGAGTGTGACAGTCACGCAATTTGACCCATTCTCACACCACACGCCACACTTGGCATTTCTCACGCTTGTTTCCCCATTCAATAATGATAATAAACTTTGGTCCTTGCGGCTTGCCGTAGTTCGAGACTCTTGATTGACTGCCCGAGATAACCAATCCATCTAACCAACCACGGAAGAGACACCATGCGATATAAGCCAATCAGACGCAACGGGGCGGATCTTAGCATCTCTAACGATTTTCACACACACCACCGTGACCGCACCGCACCCTGACCGCACCGCGCCGAAATTCAAACCCGACTCCTCCTGCTTGCTGGAAGACGGACGGTAGGTAAACTCAATTTTGTTCACTGTTGATATTCGCTCTTTCTCCTTGAGTTTCCTAGTTAATGTACTGTTTTGTTCTGTATTTCTTGAAGAGGCACCGGCTGTGTAACATTTATTTGCCTCTTCTCTTACCGTAAAACTTCAAATAAGCGTCACAAAGTCCCAAATTGTCGCCAGTTGACCGCCGCGGGCAGCAAAATATTTTTTTTTATAAACGCCCATCCCAAATTATTGCCGGATCAAACATTGTTTTCTGGTTGCCAAAATATATTTGAAGTTTTACGGTATAGGCTATATTCTATCTTGGCCAGACTCAGAGACATTGGTTAGTCTCAATGTAAAACAGTATTCAAACAGTAACATGTCTATCTTTTGAAAGATGCTAGGTAGTAAGAGGAAGAGGCAGCAGAGAGATCTGCTGTCGTTCTGGGCAGTGACAGTGACACCCCCCCCTTATGCACCCCCTGACAATGAGAGTGCAGAAGGTCAAGGAGAGAGATCACAAGAGAGAGAGAGAGAGGAGATTGAGGATGAAGAGAGAGAGGAGATTGAGGATGAAGAGAGAGAGGAGATTGAGGATGAAGAGAGAGAGGACATTGAGGATGAAGATGTAGAGGAGATTGAGAACACAGAAACGGAGGAAGAAGAGCCAGCAGAGAAAACAGTGGAGATGGGAGTACACACAGGGAAGAAACAGAAAGCCAAGAGTGGAGCAGCCATCTACAGGTGCACTTTTAAAAGGGAGTGGACAGCAGAATGGCCCTTCATCACTGTAGGCACAACCACCTCCTACTTTTGGTGCGCTATATGCAGACACGAGAACAGCTGTGCCCATCAAGGAAAGGCAGATGTCACAAGGCATATAAAAAGCAAAGCGCATCGTACCAAAGAACAGGCAGTACAGTCAACAGCCAGCATTGCACCATATTATGGCCCAGCCACTGTTGGTGGCATGACAGCTCAGGAAGTCAAGGTACTATGCTATTCAGATTGCACTTGCAGGTTATCAGCATAAATACATAGTAAATGAAACAAATACCTTGTCTAATCTAATGTGCATTTTAACTGTTCTTATTATTTATTTATTTTTTTGTATGTAATAGCGTTTTCTTTGGACATTGAGTCTGCTGCTAAGACATTCATTCAATCAAATGACACTCAATGTTTTAGCAATGTTTTTTGTGCATGATTTGCTTTTTAATTACCACCTTTCTGTTGCAGACAAGGAGAGCTGAGGTAAAGGTAGCAGTGTCAATGGTGGAACACCATGTGCCATTTGCAGTAGCTGATCACTTCAGCCCATTGCTAAAAGAATGCTTCAAAGATTCCCCTACTGCACAGAACTTCAAGTCTGCTCGCACAAAAATGTCCTGCATAATAAATGAAGCAGTGGCTCCTCACTTTAGAAAGGAACTGGTCATGAAGATGAGGACCAATCCTTTCACGTTGATCACAGACGGATCAAATGATACAGGTCATTAAATTTTCCACACTTTCCAGCACACATTTTTAGAAGATATTAATTGGAAAGACACACACAATGTCGTCTGTCTATCTTTAATCTCACATAAATGATATGTACTACCTATTGTTACAGGACGTGAGAAGATGAACCCACTCACTGTGCGGTTGTATGACAGTGACCTCAGCAAAGTTGTCCACAGGTTCCTGGATATGTGCCCCACCACTGGGCCAAACTGCGGCACGGCTGAAGTTATCTATAAGAAGATGGATGAGGTCTTGCAGAAAAATGCCATACCATGGAGAAACTGTGTCAGCCTGTCTGTTGATAATGCTCCAGTCAATACAGGAGCAAGGAACTCCATCGCATCCAGAATTCATCAACAACATGCCAGCATTTACATCCATGGGTGTCCTTGTCACATCATCCACAACACAGCCAAACAGGCTGGTCAAGCCTTTTTGGAGGTGAGTTGAATCATGTGTGCTTAAGACCTACCGTATCCGTAGCCTATATCAAGTCAAACAGGTTGTTATGCTGTGCGGTGTCATGAACCAATGACAACAATGTATTGTGACTATAAATAATCATGTATTGCAGGTGTGTGGATTTGATCCAGAGGATCTCGCTGTGGATGTTGGACTTTGGTTTAAAGGAAGCACCAATCGTAAAGGTTACCTGACAGGTATGTATGTGCAGTCCCATGAAGTACAAATTAAATCCAGAAGGGCTTGATCAAATTGGCATTAAGATGTTCTATCCTTGTCATAGAATTCTGTGAGCTCCATGGAAGTGAATATATGGAAATGCTCATGCATGTCTCCGTTCGATGGTTGAGCCTGGAGAAGTGTTTGACTCGTATCCTGCAGCAGTATAAGCCACTGGCCAGCTACCTGAAGTCATTAAGTAGGTATCACATTTTCAATGATCCAAATGCATGGTTATTAGAACAGACTGAAAAGTAAATGTACTATGCACAACCATTTTTTGCTCTCTTTTTCCCACAGATGACAAACAGCCAAGGTTCAGGAGGCTTGTGGGGGCATTCTCTGACCCAATCACAGAGGTGTACCTGCTTTTCTATCAAGCAACATTTCCAGTCTTCTCCACCTTCAACCTCCTCCTTCAGAGGGAGAAGTCGTCCATCTTCCTTCTACATGATGAGGTAAATTGGGAAGGCTGGAATACAGTTTGCTAGTATGATGTTCTATCTTTGTTCCTTTTTTATTATCACGAAATAAATTAAAATTTGTAAATCTTTCTGAAATTTTTAGATGAGAAGTTTCATCCGCAAGTTGCTCTCAAAGTTTCTGAAGCCCACAGCATTACAGCACCGGGAACTGCATGACATAAACTTTAAAGAGCCATCCAACCAACTGCCAGGTAATTAGTAATTGTCCAAGTTTTACATCAGAATATGCACATGCACTATCCAAACACACGTTTGCATTTCTGTCCGATAAAGTGTTTAATCAATCACTGATATGATGAAGATATTTAAAAGGTTGCTTTCAAGCTAACTATTGTGGTTCTGAAGTGACTCAACACAGT
Source organism: Trachurus trachurus (assembly GCF_905171665.1). Taxonomy (NCBI): domain Eukaryota; kingdom Metazoa; phylum Chordata; class Actinopteri; order Carangiformes; family Carangidae; genus Trachurus; species Trachurus trachurus. Next base: position 2,863,437 of record NC_139908.1, on the reverse strand, counting down.
CTTATTCCCGTCCCATACTGACATGTTGGTACATACAGAATTAAGTACATCTGAAGTTGTTGATTTGTGTCTCTTGTAGGAGAAAAGTTGGTGATTGGCTTTACTACTCGAGCCACACTCAATCGACTACTTGAAGCAGGAGACATTAGACCACAACAAGTGCAGAGGTTCCAGCAGGCAGCAGTGGCGTTTCTTGAAAGGGCTGTGGAGTATGCAATCAAGAAACTCCCCATTAAAGAGCCTCTGTTGAAACATGCAATGTTTCTGGATGTCCAGCAGAGAGCAGAATGTGCCGTGGAAGATGCCTTCTACTTTGTCGACAGGTTAGTGGCGGTATCAAGTAAAGTACATTTTATCCATTGTGCCAAAGCCCAACACAAGTTACAGTATCTCAATATGCTTTACAAGTTGAGCAGGCTTAAGACCAGGTTGTGGTCACATTTTCTTGTTTGTTGACCACATCTGAAAAACAACCCCTGTTTCAGTTACAATACTTTACCAGGTCAGTGCACATTGTGTTTTTTTTAGGTTTCCTGAACTGCTCCAATACGGTGGCCCTGAGGAGCGTGACCAGCTCTGCGAGGAGTTCCTGGACTACCAGTCCATGGAAATTGCTATGCCCGAAGACCCAGCCATGTTTGACTGTGAGGGCTTTTGGGGGAGCATGGCAACACTGAAGAACAAGGTAAGAATTATTCTGTACTCATGGGAATACCCCATTGGCATAATCAACTCAATACTACACAAAAATACTTGAGAGTAATTAGGTTTCCTATGTACATTTTTCAAAGGTGACCGGTATGGGCAGGTTTGTGAAGCTGTCACAAATTGCCAAGTTGGTCTTGGTCCTCCCACACTCCAATGCAGACGCAGAGAGGGTATTCTCTCTCGTCAATTTAAACAAGACTAAGACCCGCAACAGCTTGGCCCTTGAAGGAACTCTGTCATCCATTATGACGGTAAAGATGGCGGGCCTTGAGCCCAACTGTTTTAAGTGGGAGCCCCCTGCCTCCATCATAAAATCATCAAAGTCAGCGACCAATGTTTACAACAAAAAACATTAAAATGGAACAATGAAATATTGACAAATAAATCTATTTTTGTCAAAATTTGTGTTACGATTTTCATTTCTAATTTCTGGTCAATTAAGATTAGCATTAGGAGGCCACAGTGCAGGGAGAGCAGCTGGCATGGAGGTGAGGACATCAGTCTTGATTGTTGTTAAAACGGGCCAAATCGATGTAAAAAAAAAAGGCCAATTTTTTTTTCCACCGCGGCCGAATGCATCATGTCACTAAAGTCTCACTCTTGTCATTTTCTGAAACTTGGCAGCCCTGGGGAACGACTTGCTATTTCGTGGGAACGACTTGCTATTTCGTGGCCACAAATTATCTTTTTTTTATTCCATGATATATCACGGGCTCCGTACTTATGTGCTGTTAAAGATAATACGTTGTGGTAGGTATCACTCGGAGTCAGAATACAAAAAAGCTACAAAAAAAACGAGTTGCTTTACTGAAGCTTTCCGGCTTGTGCAGGTCCCGCCCCCTCTGCTTCCTGATTGGCTGTTGAGGCTCCGTCTCAGTCGCTGATTGGCTGCTCGGGCTGCGCTGGGCGTTTGAGCGGAGTCAGGAAAGAGACTGAGAGAGAGAGAGAAGGGGGGAAGAAGTGCTAGCAGCTAAAAACAACAGGTAAAAACATGTATTTAGGATAAAAACTCGCGTATGTGAAGCTCCCACCGGTCTGTTCCCGCCATGAGGAGAGTGACGCTGTTCGTTAACGGAACGTGTACTAACGGAAAGGTGAGCACGAGGTAGAAAACGGGGAAATAGGTGTTGGTTAGCAACGGTTTGTTAGCAACAGTAGCTAATGTTGTGTCTGTGTGTCCGTGTGTGTGTGTGTGTGTGTGTGTGTCCGTGTGTGTGTTACCGGACAGGTGGTGGCCGTGTACGGCTCCATGGAGGATCTACTGTCGGTGGCCAGCTGCAAACTGGGGATCAGAGCCTCTAGTGTTTACAACGGGAACGGCGGCCTGATCGATGACGTCACACTGATCAGGTAGCGAGGCTAGGATCGATACTACTGCAGCGGCGTGTGTTCATGTGTGTGTGTGTGTGTGTGTGTTTGTACTGACTCTATGTGTGGGTGTGTGTATCCCTGCAGAGACGATGATGTGCTGTACATATCAGAGGAAGACTCGTGTGAAGGTGAGAAGAACTGATCACTTCCTTTGTTTACCAATCAATCTGATCAGATAGTTTATTGATCCTCAGCTGCTCCCTCATTACAGAAGAGAAAATGTTTTAAGTAAATAAATAAATGTGAAAAATACAATTATATAAGACCAACAGATACATAGGCCTAATATATGGAAAACTATGTCCTTATTAGATCTGCCAATTAATTAAAATATTTAATCATGATTAATAACAAAGTAATCAAACATGTTTTATTTGTTCAAAGGATGCCGCTGTGTTAACTGTGTTAATTTGAAACATTTGACTGATGTGTTAATGATGACAGTACTTATCAAAATTAACCAAACCTGTATTTAATTAATCCCCTAAAAGAAATTCAGTAGTCCATCCAGAATATTAGTAGCTAATAATATTATAATGTAAATAAAATAGGGCTGTTAAAGGGATATTTTTCTCAGGTGTTTGTTAATGGACAAATCTGCTGCTTTATTCAAATGTAACTTTATTATACATGAACCAAACACAGTGACTGTCCAGAAACTTCCAAAAACCTCACAGTGTCTTGCATCAAAACAAAACAACACATGCTCCAATGAAAAAAAAAAGAAAAGAAATATATGTGTGTGTGTGTGTCCAGATTTTCATGATGACTTCAGAGATCCTGAAAAGACTCACACCGATTGGCTGACGCTCAACGTGGGCGGACGCTGCTTCACCACCACCAGGTAAACATGGCCGCCCTGCAGGAGTCTCACTGTGGTTAAATCATAATAATACCTGTCATAACTCTGTGTGTGTGTGTGTGTGTGTGTGTGTGTGTGTGTGTGTGTGTGTGTGTGTGTGTGTGTGTGTGTGTGTGTGTGTGTGCGTGCGTGCGTGTGTGTCCTCAGGAGCACCCTGGTCAGTCAAGAGCCTGAGAGCATGCTGGCCCACATGTTCAGAGAGAAAGGTGACGTCACCCCTTCAACTTTTTATCTGTTTGTTTATTTATTTATTTGTTTAGGGCTATTATAGTTTTAAATTTTTCATTAGTTTTTATTTTTATTTAGTCTTTCAGTTTGCTTTTTTACTTCAGTTTAGTTTTAGTTAGTTCAACAAGTGATGAAGCTGTTGTAATTTAGTTTTTATTTTTGGGGAATTGACTAGTTTTTATTTAGTCTTAGTTGTAGTTGTCCAGGTTTTAGCAGAAAGCCTCTGTCAGACCTCTGAAGATGAACTTGTTCCCTTTTAGTTGCATCCATCCCATAATGTTCCCATCAGTCCTCATCAGGTTCCATTCAACTAAGCTGATGTTATCAGACTCTACTTTAGTTTACCTTAGTTTTACATTGTTCATTGTAGTTTTCAATTCAATTTAATTCAATTCAAAAAACTTTAGTCTATCACAAGGACAGAAAATTGTCATCAGTTTGGGCTTCGAACAGTTTTCTTTTTCTTTTTCTTCGTTTTATTTAGTTCTCATTTGGGAAAATTTGTCTTTTTTTTCAGGTTACTAAATTATTTGTTCACTGCTAGTCTTAGTGAACTATAATAACCCTGGTGTGTGTGTGTGTGTGCATGTGTGTGTGTCCAGACGTGTGGGGGAACAAGCAGGACTCTCAGGGCGCCTACCTGATCGATCGGAGTCCCGACTACTTTGAGCCGATCCTGAACTACCTGAGACACGGGCAGCTCATCATCAACGAAGGCATCAACCCTCTGGGTAAAAACTGACTCAGTGATCTAGTGTCGACTCATTGTCCTCTGTGTCCGTGACCTCTGACCTCTCATGACCTCTGACCTCTTGTTGACCTCCTGCAGGTGTCCTGGAGGAGGCTCGTTTCTTCGGCATCGAGCAGCTGGCGGAGCAGCTGGAGACGCTCATCAAGGTGAGTGAGACAGACATAGAGACAGGTAGAAGAAATACATCAGGGTTCTTACGGATCCTTAAAAAGTCTTAAAAGGCATTGAATTCATTAATCTAAAATCAAGGCCTTGATTGGCATTAAAATGTCTTAAATCAATTTTTCAAAAGTCTTAAAAATGTTAACACATGGTAAGTGGGATTTTATGGTCGTAATTAGTCTCAAATCTCAAAATGATTGGTAACATTTCAACATAGAGAAGTTAGTGGCGGCCGTCACCAGCTCCCGAGTCAGTGTTTTTTTTTTCCTGACTTTTTATGCATTTATTTTGAAAGGACAGCTGGAAAGAGACACAATCCAATGTTCATGTAGCAGTCACTTTACCTTGGATCACATAGGAAAGTGGGTACAATTGTCCCTAACCCTATGTAATTGATGTGGTGTTTTTTCTTTTTCTTTTCCTTTTCTGCATTTGTGTTTATTATGAAGTCAGTCTTAAATTTCATTTCAAGTGGCTTTAAAAAAGTCTTAAATTTAACTTGGCTTAAGCTGTAGGAACCCTCTACATGTATGTTCAGGTGCAGCAGCTTCACCTTCTCCTCTTCCTCCTCCTCTTCTTCAGTCCACTCAGCCGCCCGACGACCACTCACCTCTGTGCCGCAAGGAGTTCATCAGGTTCCTGTTGGCCACCACCACCAAGTCGGAGCTGCGCTGTCAGGTAGAGGAAACACACACACACAGGAGGAGATGGATGTTTGATTCTGACCAAAAGTTTCCTCAGAAGCAGACAAGACGTCAGGAGATTTTTAATAATGTGAATAATGTTTGAATGTTTGATCAGCTCCTGTGAGGCGTCACTACAACGGATCAATATCTGAACATTGATCTGACATCAAAGAGAGAGGAAAAACAGAAAACGATTTAAAAAGAAAGTGAAAGAGTGACAAGGAAGAACAGAAAGAGAAAGAAATTTGAATATCAAAAGTAGGGGTGTAACGGTATATGTATTCGTCACGGTTCAGTGCACACAGTCAATGAAGTGAATATAAAAAAAATAAAAAGTTTGAGTCCTCACTCCAATCTAGGTAGCGGTAATGAGCCTCAAAGTTGCAGCAACTGTGTGGTCACCTTTTTTCCTTACCTGTGTCTTTCTTGGTGGTCCAGCACCTAGTCTTCAGTTTTTTTGGGATGTGCGTGTAGCTGCCTCTGTTTTATGAACACAGACAGGACCAGAAACATCAACAAAGCAACTGGCATCTAGTCTAAATTAACTGTGTAAACCAACATTGATGTTAGTTTCTTGTTTGTTTGTTTTTTATAATAGTTGCCAGTTGTCAAGTGCAAGTTTTTTTCCTCTAGAATTAATGAATGGCATTATAACACTCCTAATGCACTTGTTTTATTTTATATTCTTTTTTATTTTTTAACTTTTATAACACAAGACAGATTTTAGTTTTACATTCAGTCTGGAGTCTGTTGTACCGAAACCGTACCCCCGAACCGAGGTACGTACCGAACCGTGACTTTTGTGTACCGTTACACCCCTAATCACAAGATATCTTACATTAATTAAAACTCGAGAATTAATTTTCTCATACTCTAATTTTGTATTTAAAGCAGAAGTAAGTGATATATTTGTGTTAATATAAGTCTTAAATAGTTATATCTTCCGACAGCAATCACTTACATAGAGTGTTTGGTCTGAAACACGGGTCTGTCAGTCACTCTGCTCTGCTCTGAGCCGAAGAGAAAACATTTATCGTATCCTACAGTTTTTATCCAATGAGGAGAGAGAACGGCATGCAGGGCTGTGTGTGCAGCCAAGGAACGCCGTGAATGTGGTGACGTAGCGACGAGGACTGTTATGGTGCGTTCAAGGAAACTCGTATTTTTCCGACCGTGAAGTCGTACCAGTTCGATCTGGTACGACTTCACCGGTCGGAAGTTACGAGTGGCCGTTATAGTGACTTTCACCGGTAAAACAGGTCGGAAAAACACGAGTGGGTTGCCTGGAACGCTACAAAGTCGTAAGTTGTGACTTGAAGCTGTAATTTACGATTTCAAAAGCCTGCCTGGAACGCAGCATTAGCGAAAACAACCGGACCACTTACTTCTGCTTTAACAACAACTTTATTTAAACAAGGTGGGAGCTTCAGCAGTTTGTCGCCAAAACACTGAATCTGTCCATACTGTGACATCAAATTATTCACAAAGGTGAAACATCTGAAACAAGTGCTTCACTCTGACTGTGAGTGTGTGTCTGTCTGTGTGTCCTCAGGGTCTGAACTTCACCGGAGCCGATCTCTCTCGTCTGGATCTACGTTACATCAACTTCAAGATGGCCAACCTGAGAGGAACCAACCTGACCCACGCCAACCTGAGCGGGGCCAACCTGGAGAGGGCCGACCTCTCCCTGGCCTGTCTGGATGTGAGGCTCCGACACAAGATCATAATTCATTAATACAGTCGATATAAAGACAATAAAGCTAACTGTGTGTGTGTGTGCGTGTGTGTGTTTCAGGGAGCCAATCTCCAGGGAGTCAAGATGCTCTGCACCAACGCTGAGGGAGCGTCACTGAGGAGCTGTAACTTTGAGGATCCGGCCGGGATCAAAGCCAACCTGGAGGGTGAAGCAGCCAATCACACGACTCCTCCTGATAAACCTGAAATAAATTAAGTTTATATATGTATACTGAGCTTCACAGCTGAATCTGTGTGTTTACATGTTGTTGTCAGGGGCCAATCTGAAGGGCGTGGACATGGAGGGGAGTCAGATGACGGGCATCAACCTGAGGGTCGCCACGCTGAAGAACGCCAAACTGAAAAACTGCAACCTGAGAGGAGCCACGCTGGCGGGGACCGACCTGGAGGTGAGGTCACACACACAGACATAACCAAAAAAACCCAGGGATACAAACATATCCCCAAAAAAGGGCGGGGCTACAATCATATTTCCAAAACAGGGTGGAGCTACACACAGACATAACCAAGACAGGCGGCTACATAATCAAAATGGGGCAGGGCTAGATAACCAAAACAGTTCAGGGCTACACACAGACATAACCAACGCAGGGTGGGGCTACATAACCAAAACAGTTGGGGGCTACACACAGACAAAAAAAACCAGGGGATACAAACATATCCCCAAAAAAGGGCGGGACTACAATTATATTTCCAAAACAGGGTGGGGCTACACACAGCTATTACCAAAACAGGCCAAGGCTACATAACCAAAACAGTTGGGGGCTACACATAGACATAACCAAAACAGGGTGGAGCTACACCACCAAAATGGTGAAAGACTCAATGAAAACATTTATTATTATGTGCCGACTTCTCCGCCCCCTCTGAAAACCCTCCAGTTCCAAGCTCAGTGATGCATTCAGGTGTTTTTATTATTTTATCTTTGCAGAACTGTGACCTGTCGGGCTGTGACCTTCAGGAGGCGAACCTGAGAGGCTCCAACGTGAAGGGGGCGATCTTCGAGGAGATGCTGACTCCTCTGCACATGTCTCAGAGTGTGCGGTAAAACTCCAGCATCTTCCTCACTGAGCTTTAAACGCAGCACAACACACACAACAACAGTGATGATCAGTCGTGTTCATGGTCCACAAGGAAAACAAGACGATTCAGAAACTCATATATTGAGTTTATCTGTTGATTGTGTTCTCCAATAATCGATGGGTTGTTTACTTTATCTCAAAACCCAAAGAGATTTTTAGAGTTTAGACAAAAGCAAAATCATCAGATTTGACATTTGAGTGTCAGAAAATATTTGTATTTTCTCTTGTTAAATGCCACAAATGATACAGTGAATATAAAAATCAGTGATTGTCGGTAAAAAGACTCTACGGGATTCCGTAAACTACATTCCTCTATAGTGACTAATAACATTTTATTTTGAAATTCTTCCAGTGTGCATGCGTTAAGATTTCCTTCTTCCTTTGTGGACCATGAAACACATCCATCAGTAATTTTGACCCTCCTCTCTCTCCGTACCGACTAAACACCAAACCTCATATTTCGCTCTGAACCAAACAACAGCAACATTTGTTTTGTTTTTTTTGTTTTTTTTTACATCCGTCAAACTCAGAAACTTGTTGTTTTTACCAGTGTAGAAGACTCAGATTTCCTGTGTTTTCTGTGGGAAGTGAACACTCCACAGCTCTGAGACTCTGAATGTAGTTTAGTTTATGATATTCATAAACCTCCAAAACCCCGACGTTGATCCATTTCATTCAAATACATTTTAATTAAACGTTAATTCTACCGTGAGATGTGAAAAAATAAGAAAAAACTACTGAACAACCACAGCCTCAATGTTCATGAAAAAAAAAATCATAGTTTAAATAGAATATAAATGACAGTGAAATGAAACAAACAGTAAACCAGAGTTAATCTGTTTTATAAAGTCTCCATGTTACCTCAACAGCTCGTCTTTAATGTCTTAAATATTTTGTGATAAGGATTTTAAAGTAAATGTCAAACGCCACAGGTCATTATTATGAAAAAGCACATTTCTTTGTGTCCAGATGAATTTTATTTGCATCTGAAGTCAAAACGTCTGATTGTTCGTCTCATCAACCTGCTGATTTTCTACATTTTCAACACGGTGCCAACAGAAAAACATGTTTCAGTAAATGTGGAGTCCTACTGACTGTGTGTGCGTGTGTGAGAGCGATAAAGTGTGTGAGTGTGTGTGTGAGTGTGTGATGTTTACTTGTCGCTGCACGTTTCATGTGAACTGTGAAACCAGAGGTGCTAAAGCTGAACTGTCTCTTCTTCTGGTTGTTTTATGAGCAACGTGTTGTAATAAATGTTTTTTTTTCTTAAATCCTGTTCTCTTGTTCCTTTTTGTGCTTTGAATTTAAACTTTATTTAAATTAAACCACCTTAAAGGGATAGTTCACCCAAAATTGAAATTTCACTCATTAGAGAAGAGGAGCTTCCGCTACAAAACAAGCTTGAAATATAGACTTATTTAATTTTTTTTCGGGACAATTTCGCATGTCGGGGCTTCAATACAAGACGGACATTACATACGAGCAGCATGGAGGTATTTGGATGTTTTTTGGTGTGTCTTTTTGTTACGAAGACAGTTGGTATCCATTTGCAACCGTTAAATGGACATGCACTGCTACGCCGAGACCCCCTGTAACATGAGGGTGAGTAGATAATGAGTGAAATTTGAATTTTGGGTGAACTATCCCTTTTAACATTTGAATCAAACAGTTATAATATTGTCAGATTCATCCAGCCGCTTCCTGCTCGGCTGCAGGTTGTTGTTGTGCTCCAAATGATCCAACAGAGGGCGCTGTTGCCTCGATAACCACGTCCATTCGCCATGTGATCACACTCTGCTTCTTTATGACAGTTGAACCATCCCAGAGTAAAAAAAAAAAAAACACTGAGCTTCAATCTTCAGTGTGACTTGATTGAAAATGCAGATGTTTTATCATGTTGAGTCCAGTGGGCGGGGCCGATGGGGGCGTGGCCTAACATCAGGCCCCCAGATTTATTATTAAAAAGACTCAAGTCGCTGCAGAGGAAACAGATTTGCTCCACACAAAAACGTTCATCTCTCCTGTGGATGAGTTTCCTCTGTTTCTTTTTTCTGACTCAATGAATCAAAATGGAGGAAAAAAAAGTTTCTGTTTCAGGCGATTTAAGATTCAAAAGTCGAAGCTGCTTCAGTTTGAGTGTGACTTTAAACCTCTGCATCATCATTTAAAGGAAAACACTTCATCTAGAAACTAACAGTGGATAACGTGCAATAGAAAACATAAAGTAAAGATTAAAAACAAAAAAAGCTACAGCTGCTGCCTCCATCCTCTCCTCACTGCATTTAGATCAGAATCTCAGCGTCTGATTGGTTCAGAGCTAATCACTGTTTTGTCATGCATGTGAATTTACAGCAGTTTACTCACTGCAAAAACTATATATATTTGTCTTATTTCTTTTCAAAATGTCTCATTTCTAGTCAAAACTAATCTCTTTCCACTTTAAATAAGACTCATCAACTAAAACTTAACTTGTTTTTAGATCATTTTCACTTGTTTCAAACTAATTTTCACTTGAAATAAGTAGAAAAATCTGCCAGTGAAAGGAAGTTTTTTGTGCTTGTAATAAGAAAGTCAGATTTTTCTACTTATTTCAAATGAAAATAGACTTGAAAGAAGTAAAAAGTGTCTAAAAACAAGCTACTTTGTATGTATAACTATGTATACATAAATATACATATTTTAGGTATAATGAGATTTGTTTTGACTAGAAATGACATTTTGACAAGAAATAAGACATATTCTTGGTAAGATATTGAGTTTTTGCAGTGCTTTCTGTCTAAAGCTTTCTGGTATCTTATAAACAGGCTGTGATTTCCTCAAACAGTTGATCACTGGAGTTTTTCATCAAACAGGAAGAGGTTTCACATTTTTCAGGACTATTTTCTGTGGCGGATTGATCCACATTTGGTCGATTGATGAGGGCAGGACAGTTTGTGATACTGAGCATCAGGTAAGTAAATAAAATCAGGTGTTGTTTGCTCACAGAAGTGTATTGATGAGAAGAGTCGGATTTGAATTTCAATTAAATGTCCTTTTCTTTTTTCTCTTCAGTTCATACCCAACCTGCAGCTCCGGTTGGCTCTGGCTGCAGATGTTGTGTTGCCTTGGCTGTGGTTACAGTTTAGTGAGTTTACATCTGTGGTGTGTTTATGTTCTCATGCCTCCTGTCTGCAGTGTAAACACACACACACACACACACACACACACACACAGTAAACATCCAGCCCCATGAAAACACAGCGTGGACGTGCGCGTGGTGTTGTTGTAACGTGATGGGATGGAGCTGCTGCTGCTGCTGTTGACATGACGGGGAAATGAGCGCGTGGGGGCGGAGCTGCCTGATTGGCGGTCTGCGGTCGAAGGACGACACCAGCTGTTCGATACACATCTGTAAAAAACCACAGCAGGCTCAGTTACACAACACAACACAACACACTGACCTCAGGCCTTAAAGCTGCAGCGGAGGTCTCTGACCACCAGGGGGCAACAGGAGCTACTGGCCTCTGAGCTCCGGTTTGGTCTCCACCAGCTCCTGAGGAACATCTGTCTCTGTAGCAGACAGATGTTGCACTATAACAACCTGTAACGTGATGTGACTTGTGTTCATCCAGATTGTCCTGATGAAGATCCAGACTCCAGGTCGTAGACAGCTCCTCCTCGTTATCACAGGTGAGAAATTAACAAATTGACAAACTTTTACCAAACCAACCAGAAACTTAGTTTGAAAACATTTTATAATACAGCAATGATCTCATCTGTCTGTCGCTTTGTCCAGGTTTGTTTTCAAGTTCTGAATGTGGCCCCCCTGACGTCAGACAGTGGATCAACAACCAGCTCCGTCCAAACTTAAAGGTGTGCAGAAATGGCCGTTTGTCCTGTTTGTCGCGCCGAGTTGTCACGAGCTGCAACACGAGTTTACCCGAGTTAGGAAAACGAATTTGATTGGTCGTTATCGAGCGGGCGGGATATTCAAAGCTTGGGGCGAGCCCGAGCTCCGTGTGTGTGTGCGTGTCTCAGACGTTTGAATGACGGATGACGGATCCAATATCAGTGGCTGATGAATCGTGTACAGGCTGACAGGCTGAAAAAAAATACACAGTTTCATCCCGGATTTACTCAAAAATAGAATTTTGCACAAAGTTTGGCCTACAACGTCTGATAGATGAGTTATTACATTAATTTTATGACCCAGAGTGGGCTTAAATTCAATTTTCTTTTCTGTACACCTTTAAGAGCAAACAAGTGACACAAAGGTGAGACCGATCTTTATGTGTGATTAGATTAGATTAGATTAGATTGATTAGGCGGCCTGAGAAGAAAGAAATAAGAAATATTATGTTTATATCCACAAGAAAACAACAAGGTCACAGTTATAACACAACAACTCAGGACTCACTGCTTCATTAAACTCTCTGGTTTCTGCTGATGTGTCTCTGTCACCTACAACAGCAAATGAGCCCATCAGTGTGAAGATACGCTATTTCTAAGTAGTCTAATTCTAGACCTCTGGAAGGCATGGTCGGGTTGGACCACTGACGAAACGATACGAATAGATACATTACCTCATCCATATGCACGCTGCAAATAGCTGCTAAAAAAAAAAAAAAGTTTTCAAAGCAAGTCCCGTCTTCTTTCCAACGTTTCTAAAACAAATCTACACGTGCCGGCCAGACAAACGTCTTCACAACAGTGGGAAATGCAGTCTTCACTCCGGCAAAACACCACCGCTTTTGTCCACAGGGGCCGCCAAAATCAACACTAAATGAAAAGTCTGTACAGGGGCTTAAATGTAAAATTAGACTGATATAAATAATATTTTCACTGAACAGCTTAAATAAACTTTTAAATACAATTAGGGAAATACAAAATACAGAAGATTTCAATTCCTTTTCTCAAGGACAATAATGATAATGCATAGTTTGTACTATAAAAAGTAAATTCATCTTTTAAAACTGTAGTTAACTTTTTGTATAATTTGTTAATTCACATTTTTTATTATCCTAGTAAATATCTTATTTTTATTCCATCTTGTTTTACGCCAATGTTTATTGATTTATAGCCAATCAAAGCAAAGAGCTAGAAAAAAAAGCTTATGTCATCAGTGTTCATCACATTCAACTTGAAACCAGTTGTTAACATTAAAATAAACCTTTGTGCAGCAGCTTTTGTCCTCAGGATTTCACCATGTGTGACTTCCCCGGTATCAGTGAGACTCGTCCTGACAGCGGCCAAACACAACAACACACCCCCGGGCTGTGAGCTATAGGAGACAGAGGGGTGAGGGGTGTGTGTGTGTGTGTGTGTGTGTGTGTGTGTGTTATTTTCAGTGTGTATTTCACGTCTGAGTGCGAAACAGTGCGAGTTGCTTCACCTCATGGTTGGACGGACTAAACTGGGCTGAGGGTTTAAATCCCTGACTGTGGGCTGAGGTGTTTATGTTGAAGTGGCAGCTCGGGCTGAGTGAGCGTCTTCAGCTCTGGTGTTTGTTCTGCCAGGACAGAGGGTCTCTCTACACCCGGGAAAACACACAACCAGGGTCAGAAACGACAACAAACCTCAGGCCGAAGTCAGGGACTCGTACACTGCAAAAACTCAAAATCTTTCCAAGAATATTTGTCTTATTTCTTGTCAAAATGTCTAATTTCCGGTCAAAACTAAACTCTTTCCACTTAAAATAAGACTCATCACCTAAAAATCAACTTGTTTTTAGATCATTTCACTTGTTTCAAACTAATTTTCACTTGAAATAAGTAGAAAAATCTGCCAGTGAAAGCAAGTTTTTTGTGCTTGTAATAAGAAAGAAAAACTTGCTCCACTATCAGATTTTTCTAATTATTTCAAATGAAAATATGCTAGAAAGAAGTAAAAAGTGTCTAAAATCAAGCTACTTTTAATGTGATGAGTCTTATTTTAAGTAGAATGAGATTGTTTTGAATAGAAATAAGACAAATATTTTTGGTAAGATGTTGAGTTTTTGCAGTGCAACAGCAGCACACTGCAAAAACTCAAAATCGTATGTCTAATTTCTGGTCAAAACTAATCTCTTTCCACTTAAAATAAGACTCATCACCTAAAAATCAACTTGTTTTTAGATCATTTCACTTGTTTAGAACAAATTTTCACTTGAAATAAGGAGAAAATTCTGCCAGTGAAAGCAAGTTTTTTTTGTGCTTGTAATAAATAAATAAAAACTTGCTCCACTATCAGATTTTTCTACATGTTATGTATGTCTATAATGTAATGTAGTGTATTGTTGTTGTGTGTTCTATGTATATGTGTGTCTAGGGACCCCCTTGAAAATGAGATGCTACATCTTCAAATAATTTCAAGTAAAAAAAATGCTTGAAAGAAGTAAAAAGTGTCTAAAAACAAGCTACTTTTTAATGTGATTTTACGTATAATGAGATTAGTTTAGACTAGAAATGACATTTTGACTAGAAATAAGACAAATATTCTTGTTAAGATTTTGAGTTTTGCAGTGTATTTCAGATGATGAATATGATGGAACTGCATTGAGACTGTGTCCGGTTTGATATTGAGACGTCCCAGTAAATAAACAGCTTCACCTGGAGCTTCATTTTTACAAAGTTTACTCAGTTCCACTTCCCTCTGTAAACTCCACACCTCTGCTTCCTCTCTCTGCACCTCGAGCTGCAGTTTGGCCTCCATGTTTGTTTTGGTACAACACGAGTTCTGTCTGTGGGTTTATGAGGTCGTCCGCCTCCACAGCTCCTCCTGATCAGTGGTTCAGGCAGCTGTCTGGTGCTGTGTTTACTCGGTCGTCAGGTTTCTGCTTCTCCTGCACAATATCTGGGCAGGTTGGTGGAGCTGGTCTGGATGTCTGCAGCCGGTCTTCAGGTCTGCACAGCTGGTACGTCAGCTCCTGCAACACGATGCCCTGTGTCAACAAGAACTGACTGAAAATATGAAAATATGCCGCCATTTTCAGATATTTCAGACTTTTGAGTTTCCAGATTGTGGTTGTCGTCCTCCAGTGTGACACTTTTCTTTAATTTTTAAAGCCCCAGTAAGTAGGAATTCCCCCCATCTAGCGGTGCGGTTGCATATCTGAATGTATTCTTGATGTTGCATTCACATGAAATCAGGCAGAAGTCAGACAGACAACAGATGCTGCATGTAACAGGATAAACAAGCGTCTATAGGACGAATCGCCTTGTTGTTTACAACTACTTCCGGGTAGAAAACCAGCATTCGAACAATAGTGACGGACGAGAGTTTCACTATATATATCTACTTTTTCATGTCACTACCGTTTAGACTAATCTGATGTTTGTAAAGTCTATAAAACCAATGACTGGACAAATATTACGTGTGCACATTTTTGTAATTAGTCATGGTTATCAGAGATTAGCTGGGCTAACGGTTAGCTACCTGTTTAACTTTAATAACTCAGTGACTCAATAAATGGTCCATGAAAAAATATTTTCTCCAGCGGATATCTGAGTTACAACATGACTGAGCTAACTGGAGTAGTTTCATGTCGTGTCCGACAACGGGAGGGTTTTAACAGCTGACGTCCTGATGTTAGCTTAGCTACCGCCGTTAGCTTAGCTACCGTTAGCTTAGCTACCGTTAGCTGTCCCTGTCAGCTGCAGCCACTGATGCTTTCTAGACACTGTGATTCCCCCAAACTGAATAAATACAACACATAGCAACACAAAACACACACACAGAAATAGTAATGTTTCTTCAATCATTTCAGATTTGTCTAAACGGTGATAGGGCGTGAAAAATATGATATATAGCTAAACTCTCGTTCGTTACTATTGATCTCATTGAAATTACGTGCTGGTTTTCTACCCGGAAGTAGAATGTAAAGAACAAGGCGATTCGGATAAACAAGTGGTCCGTGACAATATGTTGTCATGGTGATGTGGTATTGTTTTACCGTCTTTCTCTGGTGGAGTAAAATGACATCCGACAGCCGTCTGCCTGACTGCACCTGAATGCAACACCAGTGCCTCCGTCTACACTACACAGTGGTGACAGTTTTAACAGGCCGAGCCCACAGCTCCGCTCAGTTTCCGTGGTTACCTACGGTCACGCTGCCACTCAACATAAAAAATGGCGATGCAACATGGCCGCCTCGCTTCGGTGCGCCCCCCTTGTATATTTGTAACGGCTTTCATTTGTATGCGGGTGTGATTCCACTTCAGTGAAACACGTATTTATGAAAGCAATATTTGATTTTTGCTGATAAAAAGCCAAATAAGTTACATACTGGGGCTTTAAATAACCTCTCTATTGTCCTATGAACTGTTTGACCACTTATCTTCTACACTGATTGATATTTCATAGATAAATGGTTCAATGGTACAAAACTGAAGTGGCCCCAGTGTTGATCCGTGTGGAACACCACGTTTAATCTCCAGTATTTTTACATACTTTGTGCTAAAGAGCCAACAAAGGCGACAAAGTTAGAAATCCAGGGCGACTGCAGCTGTGTCTGCTCCAATAGATGGGTCCTTCAGGGTCCAACATATCCCATAATTCATTGCATATTGGTAGTCAAACCAAATATCTCTGACAGCTCCATCTGAAGAATGCAGACCCTGAACTGGGACACATCTTGTCCCAATTATATTTTAATTCGTTAAATGCTCATTTGTCTGCGACTTTATATTGGTGCTGATAAACAAAGAAAAATGAATGCAGAATGAGTCAAAACTGAGTTTTAAGAGCTGTAATATTTCAGCCGTAGTTTATATTGTGGTTATAGCGGAGACATTTACAAGGGCTCGGCAGTAAATCTGCTTTCTATCCTTGTTAATTAAGTGAAGTTTGACCAGAAAAAGTTTCATGAGAGCTTCATTTTGATGCTGCTGTTTTCCTCAAGTCAACTGTAACGTCACATTGTTCTGAGTCCTACATGGAAAATATGTCCACGTCCACATCTCCCACTCTGTGAGGTCTAACTAACGGTGCCCGTTCACCACAGTGTCAGCTGTTTGAATCGGACCTGATCCATCCACATGTCTGTCTCAGCGCTGTAATGACAGCGGCCCACTCAGGTATGAGCTCATACGACTCTACATGAGTCACTGTCACGTTTGTTCCACTCACTCACATCGCTGCAGCCAGAACATCTGTGAAAAAAAAAAACCCCAACAGTTTTATTAATATTTTAACCATCGTTTATTCAGAGAAGATGACCGAGCATAAAACTCAAACACAGCTGTGACCAGAAGTCACATGATAATCATTAGAGGAGGAAAGGATCAAATAATTAGCAGCAAAAAACTATAAAATGTTTAAAAACATAATAAAAATTTATGAATTAATTAACAATCTGCCAAGACTGATTTACAACAATGACCTGGCTGGACCTAAACTCAGTAGAAGAAACCAAGGGATAGAAAAGAAAACCAAAACAAGAGTTTTACTTTCCCAGTATTCGGTAAGTAAACTGCTGCTAATGCTAAGGTTAGCCATGTAGCAGCAATTCTATTCTTACAAATTGCAATTTTTACAAATTTCTGCACAATCAAATCCACTCTGATGGTTTGACTCAACCTACTCCAGAGATGGTGCACAGACATAAAGAACAGTATCGTCTGCATAAAAAAGTTTTTTACAGTCGATATTTGTTCGTAATGTAAACAACAATGGGCCTCAAATTGAACCTTGTGGAACTCCATCTTTTAGACTTTAAATATCTGAAGTAAATCCTCCAGTATCATCAGTGCTGGTGCCATTTAAAGATGCTTTATTCATCCAAACTCATCAACAGAAGTTTATCCAGAAGTCTAAAGTCGTTAAAGCAGAAGTAAGTGATATATTTGTGTTAATATAAGTCTTAAATAGTTATATCTTCCAACAGCAATCACTTACATAGAGTGTTTGGACTGAAACACGGGTCTCTCAGTCCCTCTGCTCTGCTCTGAGCCGAGGAGAAAACATTTATCGTATCCTACAGTTTTTATCCAATGAGGAGAGAGAACGGCATGAAGGGCTGTGTGTGCAGCCAAGGGACGCCGTGAATGTGGCGACGTAGGGACGAGGACTGTTATGGTGCGTTCAAGGAAACTCGTATTTTTCCGACCGTGAAGTGGTACCAGTTCGATCTGGTACGAGTTCACGGGTCAGAAGTTACGAGTGGCCGTTATAGTGACTTTCACCGGTAAAACAGGTCGGAAAAACACGAGTGGGTTGCCTGGAACGCTACAAAGTCGTAAGTTGTGACTTGAAGCTGTAATTTACGATTTCAAAAGCCGGCCTGGAACGCAGCATTAGCGAAAACGACCGGACCACTTACTTCTGCTTTAATAAATGAATAAATCTAAATCTGCAGAAGCGACTGTTTTGCCTTTGAAATCAAACAAAATACGTTGGAAATTGAAATGGTAAACCCTCATTTTCCTCAGAAACAGTGGTTCTGATTTAATGCTGCGCCTCTGGTTTCTAGTGTTGATCAAACAAGGATCTAGATTTGACGAATTGATCGTTAAAAAGCATTGAAACCTCCTTTTAATCATCCCGACCTCAGAGTCCAGTCCTCTGTGTGTGTGTGTGTGTATGTGTGGATGAAGTCATGCCCTCCAGAGATTTGACCACTGTCCAGATTTGTGCTGAGCTGTCACCGCAGTCAGACAGATGTTTCGAATAGTAGGCACATTTAGCCCTTTTCAGCATGTAAGTACATGCATTTCAAACATGTCTGAGAGTTGGCCAGGCCACATCACAGCCAGTGGGTCCAGGCAGCGCCCGGCCCAGGCCGCCTCTCTGTCAGATAACCTCTTCTAAATCATTATTAACCCGAGAGGAGGGGGGGTTACGGCTATTTACATCTGCTGCAGAGTTAAAAGTGACAGAAGTTAATGCAGAGACAAGAGTTCAAGGATGTATAGATCATATATAGAGAGAGATACCATGCTGCTGTTTCTAACCGGTCAGTCGAGCTGTGACCAAAAGAATTCACAGTAATGACTTTATCCTGTAGATATCTATGAATAACAACAATATGAATGCATCAGTCAGATTTGATTGTAGCAAGGCCGTAACCATGGAGTCAACATCGGGGGGAACCAAATCTCGCTCTTTCTATATATACTGTATATATACCGTACTTTTCGGACTATAAGCCGCTACTTTTTTGCCCGCCCCGGTGTCCTAGCTCTCCTCTCTGTGGCACCGTGACACAAACGTGCTCCGTAACCCGTAATCTTTTGTTTATGACGGTTAAGACTACACAAACACACATGTTGTAACATCGTATATGTTATGTAACGTTATCCGGTCGCTCCATTTATTGATTTTTCGCCGGCTTTGTTGTAAACAAATGCACATGGAGGAGAGGAGCGTAACCAAAACAGTGGAAAAGCGAGCGGACTTGTACAGTTCCTACTGTCTTTCTGTGTGAATATCTCATGTTACAACATGAAAACCTGCAGCTTATATTCAAGTGTGCTGAGAACACAAAAGTGGAGTAGAGCACGCACATCCAAACACACTACAGGTGCAGGACCAACAAAGTAAACTTAGAGAAAAAATGTGGCCTATGTATTTTCTTTTAAAATTTAGCTGATGCTGCTTATACTTAGGCGCACAGTCCAGAAAGTACGGTAAATTCGCTAACACATGTGATATATATATATATATTTTTTAAATCAACTAGCTATATATTTGGGGGGACATTTTGAGCATATCTGAATATTGGGGGGGGATGTGTCCCCCCCAATGTATATGGTAATTACGGCCTTGGATTGTAGTGTTTTGTGTCAGTAATTTCTTCTTCTATTTTCCTTTTAATGGCAAACAACATATAAACTTAGGAACATATAAAATTTTCATTAAAAAAAGTATTTATCTCTGTTTTATCTCAGTGTTTAGCCTCCTTCAGCTGCTGTTTACTTCTGGATGAGAGTGAAGCAGAAAGTTTTGACCAAAGAGAGAAACAATGAGCTGCTTGTAACTCATCACATTTCTACAGTTTTCACAATTTTGTTTAATTCTGGTAACATACCAATATCGATTATTGCTCCTATATTGGTGGATAGAGGCCTGTGTGCAGTGTGCAAATCTGTAGTGTTATGTATCAGCTTATTTTCTGTACATAACAACATGAGTGGAACAAATGACTGTGCAAAATGAAATGTGGAAACCAAACCAGCTCACATCTGCTGCAGAGTAAACTGTCAGATTAGTTGGTTGGTTGGTTGCATTATGGGATATGTAGGATTCTGCGTATTTGGAGCTTCACTCACAGTAGGGACTTAAAACCAGGATTTAAAGCCTTTTTACATGAAACATAACTCACGTTTATCCCATACCTAGTAATGAGCTTCCTGATCCATTCATCAACGTCTCTCTGCCGGGGCCTGAGATGATTTGTAGTGACATCACCATATACCCATCATCATAAATTCATCCCATCTGTCTATAAGCGTTGAGCTGGCTGTAAATAACGCTGCGTCGGTCGGTCCGTGGGGTTTCCTTTCCTCTGCAGCTCGGAGCGACGTGAAGCTGCTGCAGCTCCGACTCTGAGGAGAGACACGCAGGGATATTAGATGTTAATAACAGATGGAACTTTATTTTGGACTTTTGCTTTGTGTGTGGGTGTTTTTATGGAGATATTCTTCATGTGGGTGGGTGTGCATGTGCATGGGTGTGTGTGTATGCGTGTGTTGGTGTGTGTTGGTGTGTGAGTGAGTGAGGGATGTGGCTTTCTGAGCTCAATGAGGGAACATTTTCTTCAGGCCAAATAAAGCTGCCCATGTAAACTCCACATTCCTGAGTTTGTGGTGCGTCTGTCTCAAACTCTCTCTCTCTCTCTCTCTCTCTTTATTTTATGGAGGGAGGAGGCTGCATGTGTGTGTGTGTGTGTGTGTGTGTGTATGTGTGAGCACTTTTCCTGAAAACTACACTTTTGAAAGATTTGCACAAGCCTGACACTGAATTTCACACAGTTTGTGCTCGTTTTGTTTTCTCTCTCTCGCTGAGTTGGTTTGTCTCGTCGTATTTGAAGCTGTTGTCTTTGGATCCATCAGACTCATCGGTGCCTCAGTCTTATCACCGTAGGAACAAGAAAACAATGCTGTCATCTTTTTAAAACAATAGTTTTTACAAAATACATATTTTATTCTAGTAGATACAGAAATTTGAAAGAGAAGTATAAATAGGCCTACTCATGAATGCAAATATAATCTCTAAGCACATTATTATTGTTCAATGAACCAAGAGGTAAAACTCCTGGACTCAAGGGTGAAAACTGAGGGGGTGTCTTATTAAAAAAAAAAACGTATTTAAAAGGTCAAAGACTAAATCACCAAATGAAACACTGTAATAAACTCTATTGATGACAACAGGTTTCCTACAGCTGCTAAACCTCCACTACTTCACTGCTCATGATGACTCAGCACCAGTTTTTGCTAACACATTATAGATAGGCTATAATAAATATCGCATTAGCACTGATAAAACACTAGTAATAGGCACAACAATACCTGCTATATTAATGAAACAACAAGACAGCACTGCAAATGAAATGCTATCTTTATCTAGCAAATCTGTAATTCATGGCAAAAGTTAGAAAATAACAGATACTAATGGTTATTAGTTAAAGTAAACTTAGCAAAAAAAATGATTTACCTTCACTAAATTATGACTAAACTTTGAAAGTAGCTAACATTATACGTAACTTAAAGGGATAGTCCAGTTTTTTGTTGAAGTGGGGTTTTATGAGGTACAAATGTCCACCAAGTATAATATATGCAGTAGAAAGGTCTTGGACTATCCCTTTAAAGGGATAGTTCAACATTTTGGCAAATCGGCCCATTGCCATAATCCCTATAGTCATAGCAGTAGGTTTGTTACCTTTAATTGTCGGTGCAAGCTATTTTTAGAACGGCGGAGCAGAGCCGCAAGCTGCTCAGAGCTACGCTAATTTGCCAAAATGTTGAACTATCCCTTTAAGTTAGAAACTAGCATTAGCATTAATTTGATTGGCTAATTAATTAATTCTCACTCTGAAACTCTGTGTATTGAAGAGGTTAGATAGTTAGTTACTGCTACTGACATTTAACTACAGCACTTTCTAATATTTTAAGTCCATTGTTTATATGGTTAATGTGCTGGGCAGAGTTTTAAAGAAGAAATGCAACATAAGTGTAAGAAACGCTGATTTAATGGGGGAATCTCAGTTGATAATAAAACTGGGTTTGTTAAGTGGTTTCAGACGCGAGGCTCCTCCGACACTGACAGCCAGTTTGAATGTGACAGATTTAGTCTCGGTATCTGTGTCCCACCCAGCCACCACCACCAAAACCTCCAACCAGCTCCACAACAGCCTCCCTGACCTTCAGGAAGATGCTCTCCGCTCACACTCCTAGAAAGAAACACACACACATAGACACACACATACACACACATGCATATGTGACTGCAAACACATGTTCACAACTCAATTACATGCACATGTGCAGTGAAAGACCACACAGGGAGTTATCACACTACGAAACTCTCCATTTGATTTAAAGCATTTTTTCTTTTAAAATGCATACCATCACACACACACACAGACACACACACCAGTGCATCACGGTGCACTATCATAGCGCCCAGCCCTCAACATGAACTCTGTCATTAGACTGCACATCTCACTCAAATTACACACTCTCCTCTCTGAACCTCAGGATGATCCCGTGTTTTTGGCAGCAGCACGCAACCCTGACAAAGATACAGAGTGTGCATGTAAGTGTGTGTGTGCATGTGTGTGTTTCGGTGCAGTGAACTCAGCTGGTCGGACGTGGCTCGGCCGTCGAGGTCACTTGATTTGCATACATGGTTTTTTGGGTTTTCCACAGCTGAAGTGAACCTGGACAAAACACCGGACCACAGCTCAGAGAGAGAGGAGAGAGAAGAGAAGAAAACAGGATCAGAGACCGAGCAGCAGAACCACTGTCAACCTCACCACAACATGTTGTTATTATAAGACCAGATACTGATGCAGTGAACTAAGACTCAACTTTAAAGCTCCATAAGAGAGAAAAGCTCCAATGTGGACGTTTTTATTAAAGCTCCATAAAGTATAAAGGTAGATGTTTGTGTTAAAGCTCCATACAGTATAAAGGTAGATGTTTGTGTTAAAGCTCCATACAGTATAAAGGTAGATGTTTGTATTAAAGCTCCATACAGTATAAAGGTAGATGTTTGTGTTAAAGCTCCATACAGTATAAAGGTAGATGTTTGTGTTAAAGCTCCATACAGTATAAAGGTAGATGTTTGTGTTAAAGCTCCATACAGTATAAAGGTAGATGTTTGTATTAAAGCTCCATACAGTATAAAGGTAGATGTTTGTGTTAAAGCTCCATACAGTATAAAGGTAGATGTCCATGTGTAGTGTGATTATAAAGCAGCTCTAGGTTCTATATTAATACTGTGAAAGTATCAAAGCCTCAGTCCACAGAGAAATGCACACAGCCTGTATTCAGAAACTCAGCCTTAAAACCAGCCGTCAGGACTTCCTGTCACTTTGTGATGTCACAACTAAGCCCCGCCCCCTCACCACCTGGACAACACCATCCATCCAACAACTTTGCAGGATTTGGTTTTGGAGTTTTATTCTGAAATCTGCTCTATTTTTTTATTGGATCACTTTTAAAAACAGTCAGCCAATCAGAAGAGAGGCCCAGAGCCTCCTCTCCTCTGATTGGCTGCCAGCCTCCTCTCTTGGTGTTTATGCACTGGATGACAGGGAAGGAGGTCACGTCCTCCACCGGGAGGATCCTCTGTGGCTGATGAAGTTCAGACCTCCTCCTCCTCCTCCTCCTTTTTCTATATATTATATAAACTATCTGACATGTGTGAGTTGAATGATGGAAGTCGATTCACAAAAAAACTGAATGAGGAGAAACTGTGTGCTGACCCGAGCCGCCAGGACTCAGGACTTCTGTAACGTTTTAAAGGGACAACGAGGAGTTTCTCCATCGGCAGAACGAAAAATTCCGCGATAATAAAAAAGTCTCACGTTAATGTGGATGAATCTACGTTACCACTTGTTAATGGTCCATTTTCGATAAATATATCGTTTTGTCTCTATGGTTATTTTGTTATTATTAGTGGTGGTGGAAATGCTGGTCGAGCCGACCAGCGTTTCTTTACTTTCGATTTCACGGTGAGTCATGAGAATAACGCCGCCGAATCTCCGTTTATGGTCGGAACTACGACGGTATGTGATCGTCTTCCAACCTCTGACTTTAATTCTTGATGAATGAAAACATGAGTCTGTCTTGCGCCGGTCAAAGAATTTCACGGTGCAGAGGCTCATAAATGTAGTGTGAAAACCAAGGGGGCAGTTGTCGGTCTGAGAAGTGAAGTCACTTCCACGTTCAAGAAACTGCAATCCCCTGGGCTTCCTCTGGGGGCTGGTGTAAGAAAGCAGCATTCTCCATAGACCCCCACACTGTAAAAAAAATTCCGTAGAATTTACGGTAAAATACTGGCAGCTGTGGTTGCCAGAATTTTACCGTAGAAAATACGGTCACAATGTATTACACATTACGGTATGCTGTTTTGGCAACCGTAAATTTCACAGTAGAGAACTGTTATTTGTTTACGGTAATTTGCTGTAAAAATAACAGTTATAATATAAACCTGTTTACGGTAAATTCTTTTAAAAATAACGGATATACTGTAAACCTAATTACAGTCCATCAGTGAAAAAACACGGTAAAACCGTAAGATATAGTACGGTATTTTATTGCAAAATTCACGGTAAAATACTGGCAGCTGTGGTTGCCAGAATTTCACCGTAAAAAATACGGTACAACACATAATGGAATTACAGTTTGTTGGCGTAGATTTTACAGTCAGCAAATGCAAATGGTAAATTATAAAGGAAATAACCAATTAAAGGACAATTCCAGGCGAATTCAACTCGGGGGTGTATTTTCCTATCATTTTAGGTCTAAAAGAAGGAATCTGAAGATTATCAGTTTAATCGCTCCTGTTTTGCGGTAGTTGCGTCTGTCCCCGCATCGCCATGGCAGCAATGAATGGGAGTGGATGTAAGTTCCGCTGTTTAGGCTGTTTACAGCCCTCAAAGCCGCAATTTTTTTCCACAGACAGCGTAAGATGGAGACTCAAACATGCACCGAGAAGTTTATTTACTTCAAGCAAGCCGACATGTTTGTAAAACTAGATCTAATTCAAAGTCTCCCAGAGTCTCGCGCGAGCCCGAAGTTGCAGTGCTGGTGTATTCAGGTGCAGTTGGAGCTATCGTTTGTGTCATAAACACAGGAATATCAACTCTTGACTTGCTTCAAGTGTCAATTTTTTTCCACAGACAGCGTCAGGTGGCTACTCAAACATGCGGCGAGAAGTTTTTTTTACTTGAAGCAAGTAAAGAGTTGATATTCCTGTGTTTATGACACAAACTGTAGCTTTCCTACTGCACCTGAACACACCGAGCACGGCAACTGGGTCTCGCGCGAGACTCCGGGAGACTTTGAATTAGATCTAGTTTTACAAACATGTCGGCTTGCTTGCTTAAATAAACTTCTCGGTGCATGTTTGAGTCTCCATCTGACGCTGTCTGTGGGAAAAATTTGCGGCTTTGAGGGCTGGAAACAGCCTTAACAGCGGAACTTACATCCACTCCCATTCATTGCTGCCGTGGCGATGCGGGGACAGACGCAACTACTGCAAAACGGGAGCGATTAAACTGAAAATCTTCAGATTCCTTCTTTTAGACCTGAAATGATAGGAAAATACACCCCCGAGTTGAATTCGCCTGGAATTGTCCTTTAAGCCCATTGTAAACCAAAGTACAGACTATAATTGATAAACTTTAAGAACCTCTCTTTGCATATACACATTCTCTGTGAAAAACAGAACTTGTCCAGTATACTCACAAGGCAGTGTTGACATCTTGAAAAGACAGTGTGTGTCCATACATATGAAGAAGGATAGTCCATGATAGAAGAAATAAACATAATGAAAAAAGGAGCCACTTGCCCTGTGTTGATCAACACTAATGAGTCACTGAGTCCAGACTTGGCTGAAGAGGGCTCTTAACATATACATGGTGTTCAAGAAACTGGAACTTAAAGCATCCAGCAGTCACCAGTTCTGCTTGAAGACTCATATATTGTCCATTTGGTTTCCACTGTAGACTGGCATGATCCTCTCTGCAGCCAGAAAACAGAAACAAAGCAAAGGTTAGATTGATGCAGTGCCTGAGCATGGTGCCTACAGAGATAAATTCAGCCTTCTGTTGTTAAACTGAGCTCCAATGAGCTATACATAGAATGAAACCAGCACTCTGGAATATAGTTTTGCAGGTCATCAGGAGTATTTCATTTATTTTATTGTATTAGTGTGAAAGGTAGAAACTGTCACTTTTCAGGACTAAATGATCATCAGTATTTGTTTCACCCTTGTCGAATTGCAGCCTAAATCCTGAATCCTGTCCGTAATACTGATTTTTTTTTCTACTGTATGTTTGTATGAAGCTGTTGGCACCGTGCACTTGTGGGAGATTGATTGAGTGAAGTTTGAGTTGTACATAAACCATTGCTTACCTCTAATTAGCCTTGACAAGACTGGTGTTTGAGTCATTGGGTCCAGACTTGACTGAAGACAGGTGGGACAGAGTCTCATACAGACATGGTACAATGTTGAAGAATCTGGAACTTTGGGCAGGTGTTGTCATCATTCCTGCTTGAAAATTCACCAGCAGTCTTCAATCAGGTGTTTACTGTGGACTGGCATGAACCTCTCTGCAACCAGACAAAGAAAGACAACAAAGAAAACATTGTTAATGATAATGATAATTATTATTATATAGCACACTGTTGCAAAGTGCTTCCTACAGCAACAACAACAACAAACAAAACATTAATAAAAGAAGTTGGAACAGAAAAAAAAGAAATGGTGAATGAAGAGTAGGTTTAAAAAATCTAATAGAAAGGCCAACCAATAAATATGATTTCAGGAGGCGCTTAAAACAGTTAACAGATTTAGCAGATCTAATAGATTGAGAGAGATTGAGGGAGAAACTGTGGAGGCTACAGCTGAAAACACACAATCCTTTGGATTTGACATTGAATCAGTGATTTTGATGTTTTTTTTTAAGGATAGTTCCGAGGATTTATCCTTAAGGAACTCCAGATAATAGGGTAGTAGACATAAATGGGAGACATAATTATTGATGTGGCCATGTAAATATTTGACAGGTATGAAGAAACAAAAACATTTAATGGCAGCACCAGTTCAGAAGCCTATCAATTTAAATGTACTCACTGAAGCCGAGTGTTGATAACGCTGAAGATGTACTGGCCATGCCACATTCCTGCAAAGTAGGCTGCCTTGCATTCTCCAGCTGCACCATGCTGAGGAGAAGGTAAAATGATTTTGTAGTGTTAAAAATGTGTACAACTAAGGATGGGATGGTTCTGTACAAATATATATGTTGAACACAAAATGAACTCATGTAACACTTCAGTAATAATGATAATGGACAGAAGTAACTACATGGATATCTGAACAAGGCAGTTTTAGGCCGGTGTATTTTCCCTCTTCCACACAAACACAGTAACACATAACTTTACCTTAACAGTAATGATGTTGGCCTCCTTTAGGAACGTCTGCACCTCCATGAGAGCCAGGCTCCTCTTCAGACCGTCTATCTCCATGTGCTAGCTTCCACATACTTTACTCTGATTAGAAAACACAAAAACTCTGGTTACTCTCAGGTCCTGTCTCTCACGCTACAGTCTCATGCTATAGTAGTCAGCGTTATTAGCGTAACGATCTACCGTTAACGTTATTAGCATAACAATCGACCGTAGCTGTAACTTATTAGCATAACGGTCGTTAGCGTTAGCCTAGCCATCGTTAGCGTTAGCCTAGCTCATGTGCTAAACGGCCAAAGTAACACAAACCATGCTCATTTTTAAATACTTACAGTTCATCTGTAGCTTTTCCACGGACAGTTGGTATCGATCCAACCTGAGAAAGTCCAGTCCGATTCACTGACACTCGTTGCTGAAGCAGTCAGACTTTTTTGCAGACTGAAGCTGGGGCATTTCCATCAAAAATAAAATTAATCCACTTTACTTATGTCGTCTTTGGCTGACAACAGAGCAGCTTGGTTGTAACCAGGTTGTAACGGCGCTCCGGCCAAAAATAACGGATCTTGGTGGCGCGCAGCAAACCAACCGTTGACCCAACAAATGGGTTACTATGGTTACTAGCTGGGTCACCTGTGGGTCACCCCAGAGCGAGCCAGAGCTGACTCAAGCTTCTTTTTTCCCTTTTTTTTTTTTTTTTTTACTGTGTGTATGTTATGGAGACTACATGTTTGTACAATAGAGATGTTTGTATTATTATAGATTATATTATAAGATTATAGTATCTTATTCTTATCTTAATTCACTGTGTTTTGACAACATGTAGTTTTTCTATTGCATTAAGTGCTTCGCATCGACCCGAACAATGCCCACGTGACCACAGCCTGTCCTGATGTATTGCCCTACCATACTTTTTAACATTTTACTTTCTATAGAAATGATGGTATGATTTAATGGTTGTGTACCGTAAATTTAAACGTAAACACCAGCAAAATCTGTAATTCAGACAGAATGATACCGTCAATTTTACGTTAATTACACGCTTGTGACATTATGGTATTTTACCGTGAATTTTACAAACTTTTTGCAACATTCACAGTAAAATTCCATATTTTCTACTTAGTAAGACCGTAAAATTTAAAGTTATTTACTGTATCTTGATTTACGGTAATTCAGTGTATTTACTACAGTGATATACTATTTTTGATTTTACGGTATTTTACTGTTGCTATTTGACAGTTTTTTACCGTAATTTCTACGGACATTTTTTACAGTGCATGTTAAAATCGCCGACTTTATATCCTCAATAAACATGTTAAAAGCCTGGTGTCAGAACGTTTTTTGGTCTCAATCGATAGTTTCTACCCGCGCACACACTCTGAGGGGGGTGAATTCTTTTTAAACTCTACCGTTTTACTGTTATTAGGTTAAAACTCTGGCCAATTAGGGCACAGAAACGTTGAGTGACAGGTCCTGAGCGGTCCGTGGACAGCTGCTTCGAGGCCAGTGGGCGGGTTTTCGGCCGGCCAATCCAACAATATTTGAGTCACGAAAACGACTCCCCAAAACCAATGGGTGACGTCACGGACGCTACGTCTATTCTTTTTACAGTCTATGGTGAAAACGCTTCGCTTTTCCAAAACTCCTCGTTGTCCCTTTAAATAAAGTTGGTTGAATGTGATGAGAAAAGCACCTGTGGACTCTGCAGGAGTTACACAACATCCTGCGGTTCGGTTTGGTTTGGTCTGGTTTGGTGACCAGGAATGGGCCTTTTTCTTTCTTCTTTTACAGCCCTGGTAGATCCTGGCTCGGCTCAGCTCTCCTCTGGTCTGGTCTGGTCTGGTCTGTCCAGAGTCTGGGGTTTGGCCCCGGCTCCTCCTGGTCTGGGTGGGTCCAGACTGGTTTGGCTGTGTGGTTTAACAGGGTCAGTAGTTAGTGCTGGGCCGGGGCTGGGCTGGGGCTGGGCTGGGGCTGGGGATGCTGCGGCTTCGGCTCCTCAGGAACTCTAACGGGGAATGTCCAGAGTATTGACTGAATATAACTGAGCTGCAGCTGATCGGACCGACACTTCTCTACACGGACACAAAAACAACTTTATTTAACCCTCCTGCTGTCCTCATGGGTCAAGGGAGGAAGGAAGGAAGGAAGGACAAAGGGAAAGAAGGAAGGACAAAGGGAAAGAAGGACGAAGGGAAAGAAGGAAGGAAGGACGAAGGGAAAGAAGGAAGGAAGGATAAAGGGAAAAAGGAAGGAAAGAAGGAAGGACAAAGGGAAAGAAGGAAGGAAGGACGAAGGGAAAGAAGGAAGGAACAATAAAGGGATAGAAGGAAGGAAGGATAAAGGGATAGAAGGAAGGACGAAGGGAAAGAAGGAAGGAACAATAAAGGGATAGAAGGAAGGAAGGACAAAGGGAAAGAAGGAAGGAAGGAAAGAAAGAAGGAAGGACAAAGGGAAAGAAGGAAGGATAAAGGGATAGAAGGAAGGAAGGAAGGACAAAGGGAACGATGGGAGGAAAGAAGGAAGGGAAAAGGAAGGAAAGAAAGATGGAGGGAGGGAACAGATTGGGTCAAAAAAGAAGGAAGAAGTAAGGATGAAGGGAAGGAAGGAAAGAAGCCAGGAAAAAGGATTGTGGAAAGAAGGAAGGATGGAGGAAGTGAACAGATTGGGTTAATTTGACCCGGAAGGACGACAGGAGTTAAACTCTTTTAAAAACTGGGACACTCTAAGTTGTCACACAGAACAACAGTGCATGTGTGTGTGTGTGTGTGTGTGTGTGTGTGTGTGTGTGTGTGTGCGTGTGTGTGTGTGTGTTTGTGTGTGTGTGTGTGTGTGTGTGTGTGTGTGTGTGTGTTGGCAGCCTCTGAGTTTGTGTCACTCGATAGGATTATTTAGTTTTATGGAAAACTTCTGCAGCCAAGGAAAGCTGCGCTGCAGAAGGCCCGCGGCTCTGTTTGTTATAAACACAGCTAATTAACCAGCAGCCACGAAGCCCAACGAGCTCCGACGTATCAGTGGAAACTCAGTGGAAGTTTGAGTTTGAGTTTGAATCTGGGACCGAGGAGTCGACTCACTGAGTGGAAACCACTGGAAAAGTTTGACAGTACAGATCTTGGAAACATCTGGAAAAGAGCTAGCGCATGCAGTCAGAGATTAGCTGCCTGTGAAAACACACCAAGGCTCCACAACTTCACATTTCCATGAACTAAGAGGAAGAAGGAGAAGTCGTGTGTTATTAACGATGCCGTCGCCTTGTTAAACGGTTTATGGAGCTCAGAGCTGAATCAAAACCTAAAGCAGCTTTGTATTGACTTTCAGCTCATTGTTAATCTGTGCACAAACAAAGATGGACGCCTCCTCTGTGACTCCGCCCACTTCTGCACCGTCGCCATCTTGACAGTGACTCCACCCCCAAACTCCCAGCTAATCCAAATATGGAGAAAGGGGCGGAGCTGAGACTTTGGTGCATGTTGGATTAATTATTGTTAGCATCGTTAGCACAGCTCAGCGTCCTGCTCTACGGCTAACGCAAGGCTAATTCATTTTCTTGCTAATACATTTACAAAAAAAGCACCATTTAGCATTTATCCCATTTCAGGACTTCATCTTTGAATGTAGGCTATTCATTCAGATTAATCAGCTTTAGAGACATGTTTTTACTGAACAGAGACACATGCAAACTGTTTTTAGCAGTATGACAAGAGTTTAGCTGAGCGGCGCCCTCTGTGGCCACAAGCTGTTACTACAGGGTGAATTTGACAAAACAGTCGTTTACACGCAGAGCTAAATCAACCTACGCTCATAGCTTAATTTGAGTGTCTTTTGGGACTTTTTGGTCCTTGTCCCAGTTTAGATGCAAGAGAGAAAATCAGTGTTGTTTCAGCGGGTTAATACAGATCCGCTTCCTGTTGACTAGTAAACAACTGGATATGAATAACTTAAAGGGGCTAGTTCAACATTTTGGCAAATTGTCCCATTGCCATAATCCCTATAGTCATAGCAGTAGGTTTGTTACCTTTAATTGTCGGTGCAAGCTGTTTTTTGAACGGCGGAGCAGAGCCGTGAGCTGCTCAGAGCTACGCTACGGAGGCTAATGGGATTTCTTGGTTTCCCTCAACAAACTCATCAAATACACAATCCAACAACTCCACAACGCTCTGGTGGACAAGTTGTGACCTGCACATTCACCACGCTATGAGATAATAACACAACGTTACTAGACAGAGTTGTTTTAGAGGGTAATTCAGAGACTGCTTGATGAAGAACTGTCCCTGAAGGCAACGCGCATCAGCGGTTTTGCATGTATTTACCTCTAAAACAACTCTGTCTCATAATGTTACGTTATTATCTCTTAGCGTGGTGAATGTGCAGGTCACAACAACGAACCTACTCCTTAAACTATAGGGATTATGGCAATGGGCCAGTTTGCCAAAATGTTGATCTATCCCTTTAAATTCTCAGTTTACTGTTGTGAAGCATGCAAACATATTGTCCAGTTCCAGTCAGATTAAGGTGAATACATGCAGAAGAAAACCGGTTTCACATCACATCATCTGGGTGTTTAATTAGTCGAATTTGGAGAAGTCCAGTATCAGTCGGAATAACGCGTTTACATGCACTTCAGTTGACTAGTTACATCGGATTAAGACCATAATTAGTTTTTTTCAACTTTCATGTAAACCGGCTGAGTGTAAAAGTAGCTCAGGTTGCACTCCAAATATACACAGATAATAAACACAGTGACATGATGAAGTGTGTGTGTTGTTGTTGCTCACTTTCATTTTCAGTGAAAGTGAAAGTTTCAGTTTGACTGTGACAGATAAACCAGACAGGAGGGAGAAAAGGTCTTTACCTATAAATACAATGTGTGGGGACTTTACATTGGTTGACTAATGGATGCTGGGAACACAACAGGAAATAACAGCCCCTGCCCCCCCTCACCCCCCCTCACCTCACAGTCCATCCATCACACTGGTCCTGGTCCTAAATGAGACCTGCAGCTTGTTTCCTCTCTGTCATTAAGCTCCCTTTTTTTTCTTCACTTTAAAAAATGTTTTTAATGTGAGTTCACTTCAGCGTTTAACATTTTAGTTTAAATGATGTTAAACTGAGTGTGGAGCTTCAGCTTCAGCTGCAGCTGCTGCTTTGTTCTCTGGTACCAGACTATTTAAAGCCTTGTGTCAACAGTCCAGAGTCAGAGTCAGACTGCTGCTGCTGCTGCTGCTGCTGCTGCTGCTGCTGCTGCTGCTGCTGCTGCTGCTGCTGCTGCTGGACCAGTCAGTCAGTCCTGGTCTGGAAGTCTAATCCAGGATCAGACGACAAGAATTCAGGACGATTTTCACAGGATTTTGTTGTGGTCGATACATTTCCAGTGTTGGGCCTGATTGAACATCTGTAATGACGAACAAACGTGTAGAGTAACAAAACTAACGAACAGCTACTTTTGCATCTAGGACTCTCTGTGACGCCTTGACAGAAAGACTAGCATGTTAAAAGTTTTTGAATTTCTTGCCAATAGGATATCAGAGCTCTGACACATTGTTTACACA
This sequence comes from Trachurus trachurus, assembly GCF_905171665.1. Lineage (NCBI taxonomy): Eukaryota > Metazoa > Chordata > Actinopteri > Carangiformes > Carangidae > Trachurus > Trachurus trachurus. The sequence continues at coordinate 2,830,697 of NC_139908.1, read as the reverse complement.
CAATGGCCCTCATTTATCAAACTTGCGGAGGATCTGGTGTAGATTCTGGTGTAAATATCGTGTGTACGCTGCCGATTTCGGTGTAGAACCGGCATGGGGTTGATAAATCTGGCAGTTGAAAACGATAATAATAAGTAATTTAAATGTCACCCGATATGTTCCTGCTTTAGAGGCCTCGTTCTGCCCACTTTACGACATGGAGACACAGAAGACGGACAAGAAGAGGGACTTTACTGAACAGGGAGAGGGCAGCACCATTAAATATCTGGACATTAATAGAGTGATAGAGTTTTTGTGATTGATAAAAGCGTCATCACTGGTGGATGGAGGCTGCAGATGCACGAATCACCAATCATGTTAGGAAACACAGCAATCTCACAAAATGCTCTTGCAGTTTAGCCTACTAATCATATGTGTTGAGAAATCAGAGCCTAATAATTGCTGTGAACGCATGGCATGGTTCGACTGATGGGGGTAGCTTAGCCTCGTAAACCCGCCTCTCCCGGAAGTACATTTCATTTCATTCTGAGGGAGAGTCCCCATTCTAAGCCTTTGGACTGAAACCCTCAGAAGGCCGAGCCAATCAGCGTCGCCGCTGTGATTGACACAGCACGTTGGCCAATCAGGGACCGACTGGTGCAAAGTCCCGTCACTACACCAACTTGCTAGCTGTGTCTCAATTCAGGGGCTGCAGCCTTCGGAGGACCCAGCCTACGCGGTCTCCGGAGGCAACGGCTTCGGAGGCTCCTCCGTCGGCCGCATCAACCGTCGGTAAATGAGACGGGGCATTTCCTGATTGCATCCGAATGTAAACAACGGCCGAACGTAAACAACAGCGTAACGTTAAACTAACATTTGAAAGTGGCGCCTGCAACGGCTCTACCGCTCCTCCCCCCCTCACTTTTTTTTCTTTCTTTTTTTAATAAGTAGAATAAATACACGGGCAGTTATCATTAATATACTAATAAACAAACAACTGAACAGCAGCCAGGGGGCTAGGCTATTAAGTGAATAGAAAATAAAGAGCAGAGTGATATGTTTTCATAGCTTTATTATCATTTGAGTCAGCTGGACAGACTCACTCACCGGACAGCAGAGCTCGGCTCAGCGGGCGATTGGCTGAATGGGGTTGTCTGTCAACGCTACTACTCCCGCCCAGCTCACGCCCACCCCAGACGCTTAGAGCGGGGATGAGGCCAGACTCTCCCTCAGAATGAAATGAAATGCAGTTCCGGGAGAGGCGGGTTTACGAGGCTAGGGGTAGCTATCATGTGAAACACCGGCCCGTTCCCTGCTGCCGGAAAAAAAAAAACGTGTCACACCGGTGCAGCTCATCTCCCTCCTCAACCGGGGCTCCGATGTCCAGCAGAGAAACAGACTGAGCAGCCGTTCATCACTCTGTTGGAGGAGGAGATCTTGGAAGTTTCTATCTGTGATCTAACAATAACAGGTCTGTCATTGACTGTTTTCAAAGTTTCTTGACAAAGACACATCAAGAATTTATGCTACTGTGATCATTTCATCTGACCATCGCGTTAAAGATAAAAACATTGTGGAGTCTGAATGTTGGTCTCTTTAGATCACAGATTTTCATCTTCCTCATGGAGCAGCAGGACGATGAAGCTGCAGAGTCACAGAGATGAAGTTGTTTCATCAAGTTCAGACCCGGGAGGATTCTCACTCCTGTCCCAGAGATTAATGTAGAGAGAAGACACAACACGATCGATCACTGAGCCCCTCCTCCATTGATCCTCAGTCCTGGAGATGTTGTAGTTCTGTTTCCTGTCCCAGTCACGTGATCAACAGATCAGGAAGGCCAGACAGATATCCCAGGATGCTTCACATCCCTTGAACTCAGAGTTTGAAATGCTTCCATCCGGGCGAAGATTCAGAGTTCCCAAGATGAGTAGAGACATTTTTATTCCACAGGCCATACAAGCTCTGAATATGGCATGATTGTTAGGAATGCATGTCGGCTGTAATACCAATACGCTGTCTTGGAGAGGCCGAAGACAAATTTCCACTACGGTGGACAATAAAGTCCTTCTAATCTAATCTAACAGTGAAACAGTGAGCCTCCTCCTCCTCCTCCTCCTCCTCCGTCTCCTCCTCCTCCTCCTGGTCTCCAGACCTGAACACCTCTGGGATGTGGTCTGGTCGGGCAGGATGAAGGTGCAGCTGATGGATCTGACGCTCTGATGATGTGATGCAGTCGAGTTTCCAACATCTGGTGAATCCATGACAACGACAGGAGCGACCCAGAGCTGATGTGGTGCTGCACATACAGGACGGTCCTCACATCTCATCACGGAGAAGGTTTCAAAATGATTTTAACATCATAGTCCTATGTGTTTGCTTTGCAAAGGCTTTAGACACTCTAAATTGAGTGGATAAGTCTTTATTCTTGGATTAACTTCATCCAAAATTCAGTCAACAGAAGAATCTGATTAGATCATAATCTGGTTTACAAGGCGTTGTCTTTAAAACAGCTCCAGTTTTGTTTTTTGTTTTTTTACAGGTACTTGTCTGGCAGGTTGTTTGAAGCATCTTGTCATATTCCTACACATAATCTACACCAGTGGTTCTCAAACTTTTTTACATCAAGGACCCCTAAATTGACACAAATTAGACCACGGACCCCCATTGGACAAAATTTTGAAGTAAATACACAAATATTTGTTCTGAGACTGAAGAAAGTTACTTTTTTGTACATCTAAATTAGGATTTTTGGAAATATTATAGAGACATTTCTGGCAAAAGTGGTACAATTTCTCCAAAAACGTTTTAACATTTCTTGGAAAGAGTGGTAAAAATTCTCAAAAAAAGAGTAAAAATGTTCTTGAAAGAAAGTGGTAAAATTTCTCATAAAAAAAGTAAAAAAAAAAAAAAAAGAATTCTAGAAAAAAAAGTGGTAAAAAATTCTCAATTTTTTTTTTTTTTTGAATCTAGAAAAAGTGGTCAAATAAAAAATAAAAATTTAGAAAAAAACGGGTAAAATTTCAACTTCAACCCTCTCAAGGACTCCATGTTGAGAATCACTGATCTACACGACCAGTCAAAGGTTTGGACACACCTTCTCATTCAATGGTTTTTCTTTCATTACACTTTTTACATACATTGTAAATTGAAAAGACATCAAAACTATGAAGGAACACACATGGAATTATGTAGTAAACACAAATACGTTCTCTGTCAGCTGACCTAAACCCAGCTGAGATGGTCTGGGATGAGTATTGGAGCACAGAGTGAAGGTCAAACAGCAACAAGGTCTCGGCTCCTCTGGGAACTCCTTCACACTTATATAAAACATAATGCAAATAAAGAAAAACCATTGAATGAGAAGGTGTGTCCAAACATTTGACCGGTAGTGTTATCGCAGAATGACGTTGGATGACGTTGCATATAATAGATAAGAATTGATTGATTTATGGATAATTCTTTAATTCAACATATTTAAAGGGATAGTTCACCCAAAATTCAAATTTCATGTTGAGAAATTGTTCCGAAAAAAATTAAATAAGTCTATGTTTTAAGCTTATTTGTAGCGGAAGCTCCCAGTGTTGCTCTGCCGGAATCTCGTGCGATTTGCGGAGCCGTGAACTGGGTGTCAATGCAAATTGTGCGAGATTTGGATGGACCAGGAAGAGCAGTGCTGGGAGCTTCCGCTACAAAACAAGCTTGAAATATAGACTTATTTCATTTTTTTTCGGAACAATTTCTCATGTTGGGGCTTCAATACAAGAGGGACATTACAGACGAGCACTATGGAGGTATTTGGATGTTTTTTGGTGTGTCTTTTTGGACGAAGAAAAGTGAGCTCTGTCCGCAACCGTCATATTATATGGACATGCAGTGCTGCACGGAGCCCCGCTGTAACTCAGAGAAGTCACGGAGGACTCTGAAACTTCTCCCAGCCCTTAGTCCACATGAGGGTGAGTAGATAATGAGTGAAATTTCAATTTTGGGTGAACTATCCCTTTAAAAAAAGAATCTAAACCTCTGAAGGGCCTCAGATATTTGCACGGTGCTGTATCCCTCTGACTCAGTAGTGTATAATTGTATTGCACCAGTGAATGAGGCCTAAACTCTGTATCTGTACCAGACTAATGAAGTCCTCGGGGAGCAAACTGGTCTCAGCTCTGATCCTTCACGTCTGTTTTCTCTGTTTAGGAAAAAAAAACGGTGGCGGCTTCTAGAAACGTCCGAGTCAAGAGCCTTTTGTTCCCTCCCTTCACTTCACTTCACTTCCTGTGGTTTTGTAACAGCGGGCCTGTTCGTTCGCTGTTGCACTCTGTCTGCAGCGAGCAGCTCCTCATTAACCAGCGGCACCGAGTTAAACAGTCACAGTCACAGTCTGTGTCTCCGTCCACCAGAGGACAAAGTCCCTCGTCCTCTCGCAGGTGCAGAAAAACACTCGACCGCAGCAGAAACCTGTGAAGCTCCGGTGTCGTAACCACAGAGAGAAAACACAGGAATCAAACCCACATCCTCACCACCGCTTTTTTTTTTTCTTTTTTTTTCACCCTGCAAGGTTTCACCACCACACTGCGGTTTAAAGGGATAGTTCACACAAAATTGAAATTTCACTCATTATCACTACTCACCCTCACTGCAAAAACTCAAAATCTTACCAAGAATATTTGTCTTATTTCTAGTCAAAATGTCATTTCTAGTCAATACAAATCTCATTATACCTAAAAATATGTATATTTATACATATATAGTTATACATAAAAAAAAGTAGCTTGCTTTTAGACACTTTTGAATTATTTCAAGTCTATTTTCATTTGAAATCAGTAGAAAAATCTGACAGTGGAGCAAGTTTTTCTTTCTTATTACAAGCACAAAAAACTTCCTTTCACTGGCAGATTTTTCTACTTATTTCAAGTGAAAATTTGTTTGAAACAAGTGAAAATTATCTAAAAACAAGTTGATTTTTAGGTGATGAGTCTTATTTAAAGTGGAAAGAGATTCGTTTTGACTAGAAATTAGACATTTTGACAAGAAATAAGACAAATATTCTTGGAAAGATTTTGAGTTTTTGCAGTGCTCATGTGGACTAAGGGCTGGGAGAAGTTTCAGAGTCCTCCGTGGCTTCTCTGAGTTACAGGGGGTCTCGGCGTAGCAGTGCATGTCCATATAACGGTTGCAAATGGATACCAACTGTCTTCGTAACAAAAAGACACACCAAAAAACATCCAAATAGCTCCATGCTGCTCGTATGTAATGTCTGTCTTGTATTGAAGCCCTGAAATGTTCGTCAAATTTGGACGAACCAGGGTCTGTCCTCTTCCCAGTTCGTCGAAATTTGACGAATCAGGAAGAGGAGCTTCCGCTACAAAACAAACTTGAAATATAGACTTATTTAATTTTTTTCGGAACAATTTCTCATTTCGGGGCTTCAATACAAGACGGACATTACATATGAGCAGCGTGGAGGTATTTGGATGTTTTTTGGTGTGTCTTTTTGTTATGAAGACAGTTGGTGTCCATTTGCAACTGTTATATGGACATGCACTGCTACGCCGAGACCCCCTGTAACTCAGAGAAGCCACGGAGGACTCTGAAACTTCTCCCAGCCCTTAGTCCACATGAGGGGGAGTAGATAATGATAATGAAATTTCAATTTTGGGTGAACTATCCCTTTAATAACGTCCCCGGGCTTTAACAGTTTTTTTTTTTTTTACGTAACCCAACCAAAACATTTCTTCTGCTTTAAGATCCTGCTCGCTCTGTTTGACCCTGATGTGATCCACATGTTCACAAGGTCCCGACTGTCTCCACTGGTTGTATCTATGGCGTCAGAACGACGACTTTGTCCTCATTCATAAAGTTTTTTCATCAATCAACTAACAGATGAAGAAGAAGAAGTGACTTCCTTCCCTTTTTTAACATTACTCAGCATAAACATAAAGACACAAAGCTCTGAGCCAATTAAAACAGAGCAGATTTCAGAATAAAACACTCAGAGAAACCAAATCCTGCAAAGTTGTTGTTGGATAGTGGGTCCAGGTGGTGAGGGGACGGGGCTTAGTTGTGACATCACAAAGTGACAGGAAGTCCTGACGGCTGGTTTTAAGACTCAGTTTCTGAATACAGGCTGTGTGCATTTCTCTGTGGACTGAGGCTTTGATACTTTCACAGTATTAATATAGAACCTAGAGCTGCTTTATAATCACACTACACATGGACATCTACCTTTATACTGTATGCAGCTTTAATACAAACATCTACCTTTATACTGTATGGAGCTTTAACACAAACATCTACCTTTATACTGTATGGAGCTTTAACACAAACATCTACCTTTATACTGTATGGAGCTTTAACACAAACATCTACCTTTATACTGTATGGAGCTTTAATACAAACATCTACCTTTATACTGTATGGAGCTTTAACACAAACATCTACCTTTATACTGTATGGAGCTTTAACACAAACATCTACCTTTATACTGTATGGAGCTTTAATACAAACATCTACCTTTATACTGTATGGAGCTTTAACACAAACATCTACCTTTATACTGTATGGAGCTTTAATACAAACATCTACCTTTATACTGTATGGAGCTTTAACACAAACATCTACCTTTATACTGTATGGAGCTTTAACACAAACATCTACCTTTATACTGTATGGAGCTTTAATACAAACATCTACCTTTATACCGTATGGAGCTTTAACACAAACATCTACCTTTATACTGTATGGAGCTTTAATACAAACGTCTACCTTTATTTTGAAGGAGCTTTAACACAAATCTTTACCAGTTCTTCAAACCGGCTCCATGTGTGTGTGTGTGTGTGAATATAAAGTTTTGTGTTCTCAGTTGTTTCTAACAGATGCAGAACGTAGGATGAAAAATGTGAGAGATGCAGTGAAGCAGAAATGTCAGTTTAACAGAGAAGAATCAACACAATAGTTTCTCTGTGCTCGGCCGTGGACTCACAAACAGACACAAACAGACACACACACACACACACACACACACACACACACACACACACACACACACACACACACACACACACACACACACACACACACACACACACACACACACAGAAACACTCAGCAGCTTTGCTCACAGCCTGACACTCTCAAACACACATTATGCCAATGAATCCACAAAGGAATCCATCTGTGTGTGTGTGTGTGTGTGTGTGTGTGTGTGTGTGTGTGTGTGTGTGTGTGTGTGTGTGTGTGTGTGTGTGTGTGTGTGTGTGTGTGTGTGCTGGGTGGTGATGTAACCAGCGTTGGTCTAAACAGCTGATTATAATCAGAGGAAAGTGAGAAACTCTCTCTCTGCTCAGTTTTTAGGTCACAGTCTGATGGCTTTGTTTTTCTGCTTTTTTTTTTTTTTCGCTCGTTTGTCTCGTTTTTTAATTTTGTTTTTTCAGCCGACAACAATTTTGATTGGTTCTCCGATCGTTTGTGTGTCTGCGTCTGCGCTTTTTGGTCCAGACTGAAACATCTCAGCTACTATTGGAGTCGATGGCAGTTTGTTAATGTTGATGTTTTGCAGATGTTCATTCATGAACCCTCTAAAACAACAACAACATCATTTACTTAACATGAATTTAACTTAACGATGTTTTGAACAGAGGTTCGTGGTTCCCTGAAGATGAACCCTGTTAGAAATTAAAGCTCTTCTGATCTTATTTCCAGATGTTTTATGTCAAAAATGAGATTTTTATTGAATGTAACAGCCTGAAAATAACACAGAAGTTTCCTCACTTCACTTTTTACAAAGTAATTAACTGAATTTTGTGACTTTAATAACATCGTTGGTCTTCAGGTCTCAAACTTTTATCAATGTGATGGTCTCATTGACAAAAATATCAATATTTCATCTTTTTTTAAGAACTTAATAAGTATTTTTGAAGTGTTAAGGAACTCAATTGACCATTAAAGTCTCAAAGAAAGTTGTTAAAGTTGAGGTGATGAGTGAAGTCGATTCGACTGAAAGGATGAGATGCAAATATTGAGTAAATTCATCAATAAACACACATCAAACTGAGTAAAAACAATAGCTTCATGTTTGATTGGAGGCTGAATGACCGATTGGCTGCTGATGTTTATGTCTTTATTTCTCCTTTCCCTTTTTTATTTTTTTTATTTCCTTGTTTTGCTCCTTATCACAATTTATCTCAATCTATTTACTTGCTTACTGTGTTGCTGTGTCATGTCTTTCCTGTCTTGTGCTATGTTATGTCTTTATGTTTGTCACTGGTATCGCACAATAAAAAAAATAAATGTTTGATTGGAGGAAAATATGAAGGTTAGAAGAAAATGTCCTGAAAAACTATTGGTTATTAATATTTAATACAGACATTCATGCTCCTCTGAGGATGAACTGTTTGTTTGAGTTTAGTTTAGTTTTATTTCTTTAAGTTTGTCTCTGATGTTTAAAGTTTGAAAGTTAAAACATAAAGTTTTGTTTGGCTGCAGATGAATGACTGTAATTTCCCAGCTTGGGATCAATAAAGTCTATCTATCTATCTATCTATCTATCTATCTATCTATCTATCTATCTATCTATCTATCTATCTATCTATCTATCTATCTATCTATCTATCTATCTATCTCTGTCTCTTTCCTTCTTTCTCTCTCTTTCTTTATTTCTTTCTATCTACCCCATCTCTGTCTTTTTTTACTTCTTTCTTTCTTTCTTTCTTTCTTTCTTTCTTTCTTTCTTTCTTTCTACCCTCTTTGCGTCTTTTTCTTTCTTTCTACCGCTCTCTATCTATCTATCCCTTTCTTTATTCCTTTTTTCTTACTTTCTTTATTTCTACCCCTGTCGTCTGTCTTTTTACTTCCTTTTTCTTTCTTTCTACCCTCTCTGCATCTTTTTACTTCTTTCTTTATACCCCTCTATCTATCTATCTATCTATCTATCTATCTATCTATCTATCTATCTATCTATCTATCTATCTATCTATCTATCTATCTATCTATATCTATCTATCTATCTATCTATCTATCTATTTCTTTCTTTTTTCAAACCCTGTTTCTTTTTCTTTCTTTCTTTCTTTCTTTCTTTCTTTCTTTCTTTCTTTCTTTCTTTCTTTCTTCTACTCCTTCATTTGTATTTTATGTAACTTTTTTCTATCTATCTATCTATCTATCTATCTATCTATCTATCTATCTATCTATCTATCTATCTATCTATCTATCTATCTATCTATCTATCTACTGTATCTAACAGGTTGTGACATGAGATAACCACTGGAGGAGGGAAACAACATGAACACTACTGTATAGTCATGATGAGTAATGCTGCTGAGTGACACCTGACTGTACTGTACCTGTCCAGGTGAGTCTGGTCACATGACCTCCACTTTTATGTCTCTAACGAGCTTCCATAGTTTCTTCAAAGTCCTGTAAAACAAATCAGTTCCTTCCTGCTCCTGCAAGACGAGGAGAGGGGGCAGCGAACACACACACACATGCAAATGCACACGCACTGCACACATACGCACATTCGCACAGCGCACGGTTCCTGGGGGTGGATTGCGCCACTCGGAAAATGGAGTCAATAAATCGGTGGCTGTGGGGCATTAATCGGGTGAGGAGGAGGGGGGGGAGGGGGGAGGAGGTGCGGGGGAGGGAACTCCCACTGGGGGCGTGTCCTCCTCCTCTCCTCCTCCCCCGCTCTATATTCACACTAAACACCGTCAATGAACTGCGCTTTTCCCACGTTTTTCCCTCCAGGAGCCACGGACACACGGACCCACAGCACGGACCCACGGATCAGTCCGTCTGGAGCAGCTCGCAGCAATGAACCGGCTCATGTAGCTTAGAGGACTCGGACTCGAACCCGCTCAGAGGCTCCTCTGCTTCCTCGGTCCCGGGACAGAGCAGGATTAACGGCGACACTCAGCGATCCAAACTCACTCCACGTCCTCGGATTTTAACTGGAGCGCGACGCCGCTGCACTGCACTGATCCAGGTACAGCGGAGCGGAGTGTGGATGTGGATCGATGTGTCCAGATGTTTTCTACTTGTTGTGATCCAGCTGCAGGTCTGTGACTCTGTAGTAGTAGTAGTAAAGTAGTAGTAGTAAACCTTTATTTTACCAGGCAAGAATTGCTAAGAATACATAGGAGGTGAAAGACCAACTATAAGGGCAAAGGGAGAGGGGGAGTATAACATTAAAATATAGACAATAAAAGCACATACAACAACAGTGACACAAAAGAAGAAAGAATAAAGACAATAAGCCAACATAATGCAATGACATACCATAAAATGACAGTCTGTGACTCTGTCTGTCTCACACTGAGCCTGTTGAGTCGAGAACTCGGTCTGTTGTTAAAAGTCCTGCAGCCGCTGAGCTCAGAGGGAGAAACTCCAACTCTAACACCGATATGATCTATGATCTATAATCTATAATCTAGAACCACTTTATTGATCCTCAGGGAGTCATCAGGTTAAATCACAGCTGCACGTCAAGAAGACTGGAGATCAGCCAATAGGAGATAAAGATAATGATCATATATAAACATAAAATAGGCAATGCAGATATCTCATTACACTATGATCCATAATAAAAACATGTAGCCTACTGCTCAGTTTCAACAGCTTATAACTCTGGTAGTTTAAATTCATCTCAACATTTTATCACATGTTTGTGTAAAAAAAGAAAAGAAAAACACTTTGTAAAGTTAGCAGAAATGAATAAATAGTAAATAAAAGTTAAACATCATCAACAAGAAACAATTTAAAGGTGAATACGTGTAGTTTTGTAGAGTGAGTTGTGTTGAGGGTGGGGCTGATGTTGACTCCTCTGGTGCATCATGTTTTATGAGCTCAGTGGACAGTGAACGCAACACGACAGTGAAGAAATTTCACTCGGAGTGTGTGACAGTAACAACAGCATCATAAACATGAGTCATTATTATTAATATTAGCCTACTATTATGGTCTGGAGCTGCAGTGAAATGTCTCATGCTGATGTTAAAGCTGCAGCTGTAGCGCCGGTTATTATTATTATAGAGTTATTTTGAACCAGTTTGATCTGGAAAAACAGATTCTTTACATTAAAACTGTAAATAAATCTGAAGAAAGAGCTGCAGAGTGAACAACAACAGGAAGTGTTTCTGGAGGACACGATAAAGTGATGGACCACCAGGCTACAGGCTAATGCTAAGCTAACAGTCCATGTGATCAATACCATGTGAATCATGTGATATTGACGTTCTAATAAACCAAACAAACTCAGATTATTGTCAAACCCACTAACAGGAAGCTTTATTGACCGGTCCTTCGCTTTATTGTGTCCCCAGAAACAATTCCTGACCTGTTGTGACAAACGGATTAAAGGAATAGTTCACTCAAAATTGAAATTTCACTCATTACTCACCCTCATGTGGACTAAGGGCTGGGAGAAGTTTCAGAGTCCTCCGTGGCTTCTCTGAGTTACAGGGGGTCTCGGCGTAGCAGTGCACGTCCATATGACGGTTGCAAATGGATACCAACTGTCTTCATAACAAAAAGACACACCAAAAAACACCCAAATACCTCCATGCTGCTCGTATGTAATGTCCGTCTTGTATCAAAGCCCCGAAATGCGAAATTGTTCCGGAAAAAATTAAATAAGTCTATATTTCAAGCTTGTTTGTAATGGAAGCTCCTCTTTCTGATCCGTCCAAATCTCGCACGATTTGCAATACAAGATGGACATTACATACGAGCAGCATGGAGGTATTTGGATGTTTTTTGGTGTGTCTTTTTGTTACGAAGACAGTTGGTATCCATTTGCAACCGTTATATGGACATGCACTGTTACCCCGAGACCCCCTGTAACTCAGAGAAGCCACGGAGGACTCTGAAACTTCTCCCAGCCCTTAGTCCACATGAGGGGGAGTAATGAGTGAAATTTCAATTTTGAGTGAACTATTCTTTTAAGTGTTTTTAGCAGGTTTGTGTCTCTTCAGGCGTTTTCAGGTCACCGTGTAAAACTTTACTAGCAAAGTAACTTAAAATGAAATGTGGTTAAAATCACAGTAAAAAACACAAACTCTAAATCAACAGACCAGCGGTGAAGCAGAGACGACTTCAGATCAGATTTTCAGGATGATTTTCTTATTCAATTCAGAGAAAAATAAATGGAAAACAACTTTTTCCAACTGAAACTGCGATTCACGTCTGTTTAAATCATCTCAGTTTTATTGATTGTGATTTATTTTCTGCTCAGCAGTGAAGCAGTGAAGTTAAAAACCAGAAGCAGCAGCAGCAAAGTTAAACCTTCCTCCTCTTCCTCCTCTGACTGAGTGTGAGCAGCTGCAGGTCGGAGCTCACTGTGGTAGTTTACTGTTTATTATTACTCACACTCTCACCGTGCACGCTCATGCTCACACTCTCACCGTGCACGCTCATGCTCACACTCTCACCGTGCACGCTCATGCTCACTGTCTCAGCTGAGCTGCTAAATCGTCTCCACCTGCTGTCACACTGACTCACTTTTCCACTCAGTGTGCAAGGGAGTCCTGTCCTGCAAAAACTCAACATCTTACCAAGAATATTTGTCTTATTTCTTGTCAAAATGTCATTTCTAGTCAAAACTAATCTGTTTCCACTTAAAATAAGACTCGTCACATTAAAAAGTAGCTTGTTTTTAGACACTTTTTACTTCTTTCAAGCAGATTTTCACTTGAAATAAGTTGAAAAATCTGATAGTGGAGCAAGTTTTTCTTTCTTATTACAAGCACAAAAAAAACTTGCTTTCACTGGCAGATTTTTCTACTTATTTCAATTGAAAATTAGTTTGAAACAAGTGAAAATGATCTAAAAACAAGTTCATTTTTAGGTGATGAGTCTTATTTTAAGTGGAAAGAGATTAGTTTTGACAAGAAATAAGACAAATATTCTTGGAAAGATTTTGAGTTTTTGCAGTGTGCTCCTCCTCCTCCTCCTCCTCCTCCTCCTCCTGCAGCTGCTGCTCCTTCCTGTTTGGCTGTGGCTGCAGGTTGTTGGTTGTGGACGCGGTGCGGTGGCACAGCGGTCGGTCGGTGCGTTAGTATGACAAGTATTCAAGCTGCAGAATGTGGAGAGTAGGTGAGGCCTTCATCACAGGAAGAGGAGGAGGAGGAGGAGGAGGAGGAGGAGGAGGAGGAGGCGGAGGCGCTGGTTATTAAGTGTTTGGACAGGGAGAGAAATAATTTTAGAGATTAACACATTTAAGAGTTTTTTTCTGCAGGAAGCGAGGCCTGTTGCTATGGAAACCTGACCACAGTAGCAAGCAACAGTGTCAAGAGTCCAGAAGGAGTTAGTTACTGATAGAAGTCATTTAAACTCTCATGATTCTTCTACCTCTTCTCCTCTTTTATTTTGAAACACCAAAGTGTTTCCTGTCTAATCCTCTTAAATTAAAGGTGCAGTGTGTGTAAAATGGGGGTAAAACCGTCACATCCAGCGTTCAGATTCTAGATCACAGCGCTCACTTGCACTCGTCCCTCCTGTCGGCAAAGTGACGGTGTCCTCCGAGGACAAAAAAAACTTGCACGACTGCGACAAGCATGATGGCGCAAGATGGCGACGCTCTCTAAAGCAAAACCCTTGTTATATGTTTACATAAAAGAATAATTATAAGGCTACGAAAACCAAACGGATTTTATTTTATAGCGATTATCGACTTCTACAAATATATTCATGGGTAGTAGGCTATATTCAGATTTTGCCGATAAATCTTGAGAATTATTACGAACTGGACCTTTAATGTGACTGTGATCTGTTTTGTTGTTTCACAACTAATTGGTCGTTTGTTGATTTTCTTCAGTTTCCAGCTGATGAATGAACTTTACGGTCGTTTAGATACTTTCTGTTGAATTCTCTCTGTTGGCGTGACGATCCATCACTGTCGCTATAGCAACATGTAAATCAGTCAGTGAAGCTGTAACTGATAGAAAATATAGGCTAATAAAATAAGATGAAAACTTTAGAGTTGAGTTGAGTGTGTGTGTGTATTAATTATGTCTTCATATCCTCAAACACACACACACACTCAGCTGGGCTAATGAGATGGATCAGTGTCGTTGCCGTGGCAGCGGTCGACTGTTCATCTTGTTAACGAGGCTCATTAGATGATGAGATGAGCGTCCTTCACAGCTCAGGTCGCTCACTCGCTCATCTTAGTTCAGATGTTGGTGTGTGTGTGTGTGTGTGTGTGTGTGAGACAACTCAAAGTCTTAGCTCCTCCTCTTTGACCATATTTGGATCAGCTGGGCGTTAAAGGGGGCGGAGTCAAACGTCAAACGCCGGCTGTGATACAAACATTCGTTCACCTGCTGACATCACATCCTGTCAGGACGAGGCGTTCATGCTCCCTCTGTGACAAACCGTCCTCTGAGTTCTCACTCAGCTCCGTCATCAGGTCAAAACGTTGGTGTTTGATTGGCCACAGCATCGGCCAATCAGAGAGCTTGTTCACCAAAGTATTTATTAGCATGTTAGCATTTAGGCTCAAAGTGTTTAACCTGCTTACATCAAGTTTATTTAGGCTACTACATCTTCTAATCAACAGGTTATAAGTTTGATTATTAGTTTGATTATAAGTTTGGTCAAACTACAACAGCGATTTATTATTGATTATTGATAACGATTGTTTATATTTGAACAGCTGATCAGTGGCAGACTTTCCAGCAGTTTAGTGAATCGGTGACGTCTGTTTTGAGTCTGGAAACTTTTAACGCAAATAGGCTACAATTAATCAGAGCAATAATCATCACATTGATTGATTGATTGATTGATTGATTGATGGCGTCATCACACAGGTGCTGTGTAGCTGTAGCTGTGTTTCCTCACAGCGCCGTGATGTTTCCAACTCTTCACACCTCGGTGACGACAGCAGACGGTTCAGACGTGTTGGTTTGAGGTTGTGGGTTCGACGCCGTCACGGTGATGCGTTCAGGGACCGACAGCTGACAGATGTGCAGGTGGAGGGGGGGGAGGGGGGGGGGGTCAGAGGTTTATGTGTCCACGTCTTCACCTGCTGTGTGAAACAGCTGCACGAGTGTGAGCAGCTCAGTGTGTGTGTGTGTGTCTTTGGTTTTAGTGTTTGACTTTTTTTACCCATGATCCAGAGTTTAACAGCAGTTTGTTTAATCAGATGACCCCTGGACATTTTTGTTCACCTCTCACACTTTCCCAACTCCCCACGGTCAAATGAAAGGTCACTGGGGTCTGATTTTTGGCGAGGAGGTGTATCTTTGGGTAAACTCTGGATGTCCCGAATTTCAGAATGAAAGTCCAATTTTTGGACTCGTAATGCATTTTAACAACATCCATGACCCTTCAACCTCCGCCTATGGGTTTTTTAATGTATTTTAAGGTAAAAATTTTAATTTTAACTAACAGCTATCACCATGAAACTTCCCAAGTTTATCACTCACATTAAGACAAATATTTTTTGTATTACAAGTTTTGTCAAATTTTATGTTTAAATATGTAAATGAGGCAATAACTCATGAAATATGCACTAATTTGCATACATTTCCAGAACTGAAATCTGGACAATGGATAAAGCTACTTTGTTGTATTTTGTTGACATATTAGAGTCAGAAGTTTTTACAGAGGAGGATTGTGGATATCTCTTTTTATCACTCTGTAAATGAGAAAATACTGTCACCAGCCCTAAAAAAAAATCTAATTTCGCCATGTTTTTAGGAATAAAATGTTGTATAAATCAGGCTGTGAATGATATATCAACAATCCCCTCTGTAAAAACCTTCAGAATATAGACAGGAATAAAAAATAATAAAATAAAAACATAGTATGAGAAATCATGTGTTTTTGCAGCTAAAACAACTGGTCAGGAAGGAGTTAAAAATGTTGAAACCCATGTCAAAAGTGATTTTCATGTTTAGTCAAGACCCAGCCTTATATGTGTCACAAACATTTTGGGAGTAACTGATGTTAAATGTCTCTCTCTGTAGGTGGACATTTTTGTCCAGGGGTCATGCATGTGGTAAAAATTGAGGGAGCATCTTAAAGAAAATGCAAAATAATTGAGTTTGTTTCTTTATTTAATAGTTTGTCTCTTGTGGTGCGTTCAAGAACACTCAGTGAATCTAATGATTATTGAATCACACGCTCATAAATGTTGTGATTTAACTAATGAATCCAAATGAAAGTCAGAAAAACAAACATGTTTAATTTATAATAGTATAAATAAGAAAAAAAATGTAATTTCTCTTTTGATTAGTTGATCATTAATTGATTAATGGATGATTGATGGATGATTAATTGATTGGCAGCCTCCACGGCAGCTGCAGATGTTTTATAAATCTGTCTGAAAACTTTTGTTTTGAAAAGATCAGAAACTATTTGAGGTTAAAATTGTTCTTATTACTTTGGTCAGTGCAGGGCCGGCCTGAGCCTCCATGGGGCCCTAAGCAAGATCTTTATTTTGGTGCCCTCTATTACTGCCAATAATACTATTTCATTTTTCACTCTGTCATTACGAATCATCATATCCTGGCAGGTTTTTACCCGTCTATGGTTTTTATTCTGAAATGGCACCAAATTTAACTAAAAGTGCAGCCTGAGGTTGATTCACATTTAATCTTCAAATTGATATAGTACTTAGATACTGAATGTCACCTTAGGTCGACTAAAAGTAACAAAATAAACCAACAGACAATGCATTTACTGCAAACACATCATCTGCTTTTTAAAATTTTTACAGAAAAGTGCAACAACAATTTGAAATGCAACAATAATTAAAGTTTTTTGTAATTACGCAGTGTTTCTATAAGGATCGACAAAAGTTACGCACTACAATTTAAAAAAGTTACTTGCCTTTTGGGGGCCCCCCAATAGTCACGGGGCCCCAAGCAGGTGCTGAGTTCGCTCGCGCCTTGGGCCGGCTCTGGGTCAGTGAACGTCTCATCTCCTGTGAGTCTCACCGTGTCTCTGTCTGTGTCCGTCCTGCAGTGTCTTCTCCACCTGGACGTCCATGATGAGTTCCCTCCTGCTCGTGTCCTCCGGCCTCCTGCTGGTTCTGGTTCTGCTGCAGGTTCCTCCGGTCCGGACCAGACCGGCCACCGACGACACGCACACCGACACAGGTGAGGACAGCAGGACGTCGCCAGGCAACAGGCTCATTCTTTGTTTAGTTAATCACCAACTATTAACTATCAATAATTGATCGATTAACTGAGCTCTGGAGCTGCTGAAACATTTATTAATCAATAACAAACTTTAAAGAGATTCATTGTCTCATTCTACTTTGATCTATTTTTAATCGATTCAGTTATTTATTAAAGGAGTAGTTCACCAAAAAATGAAATTCATTCATTCAAGTCATTAGTGACTCCCCCTCATGCTGATGAATAGCTGATGAATACTCTGGAGTAGTTTTTTATTCCTCAAAGTGCATCTGGAGACCCAGGAGGCCGGTTCCTACTCCAACCAAAACTTTATATGAGAGTCAATAGGGCCCGACACAAAAACATCCATAAAACTACACAAAAACCATTTAATATTCCTCCACACTGCTCGTCCACTGCAATCCAAGTGACCTGAAGGGAGATAGTCCAGAGTTCACTGGAAACTACCTCATTTAGGACATTTTTGCATTCTGCATTGAATTTTCCTGGTGGTAAAGTCTGGACTATCTCCCTTCAGGACACTTGGATTGCAGTGGACGAGCAGTGTGGAGGAATATTAAATGGTTTTTATGTAGTTTTATGGACGTTTTCTGTGTCAGACCCTATTTTTAAAGTTTTTGTTGGACTACGAACCGGCCTCCCGGGTCTCCAGAATTGAATTTCATTTTTTGGTGAACTATTCCTTTAACCTGCAGTTTGTCATTGATTAATTATGATGTCATCAGTGATTGATCAGAGTGGATATTGTCAATTCATTCAGCTAATTGATCAGTTTTCTGTTGAACAACGATCTGTATCAGTTCACCTCCACTACCCAATCACATCATTAATCTCTCTTCCTCAATTAATCCCCTCTTTTATTTTGAAAACTTGTGCATTATGATTTATTTTGACAACTCAAGAGATAGTGTTGTAGTCTGGAGTCATAAAGGTTTCAGTCATTAAGTGTTTATAAATCCTTTATTACAGTCGTCGTGTTACCTTTGGAAACGTCGGGGTGGTGTTTTACTTTGGAAACTCATGGGTTGTGATTTATTTTGAAAACATGGAGGTTGCGCTTTTACTTTGAAAGTGTAGTGTTGTAGTATGGATTAATCACTGCAAAAACTCAAAATCTTTCCGAGAATATTTGTCTTATTTCTTGTCAAAATGTCTCAATTTCAATCAAAGCTAATCTATTTCCACATAAAATAAGACTCATCACCTAAAAATTAACTTGTTTTTAGATAATTTTCACTTGTTTCAAACTAATTTTCAATTGAAATAAGTATAAAAATCTGCCAGTGAAAGCAAGTTTTTTGTGCTTGTAATAAGAAAGAAAAACTTGCTCCACTGTCAGATTTTTCTACTTATTTCAAGTGGAAAATTTGCTTGAAAAAAGTAAAAAGTGTCTAAAAACAAGCTGCTTTTTAAATGTGATGTGTCTTATTTTAAGTAGAATTAGATTTATTTTGACTAGAAATAAGACAAATATTCTTGGTGAGATTTTGAGTTTTTGCAGTGCAGGTCTGAGAAACCGTATTCAATCGGTCTGAGTTACACTGCAAAAACTCAAAATCTTTCCAAGAATATTTGTCTTATTTCTTGTCAAAACGTCTCATTTCTAGTCAAAACTAATCTCTTTCCACTTAAAATAAGACTCATCACCTAAAAATTATCTTGTTTTTAGATCATTTTCACACAAGATTTTGAGTTTTTGCAGTGATTAAGTGCTAAAAAACCAAACATTTTTAAACTTTTCTAGAAACGTTTTACTTTGAAAACTCTCGATCAATCAACTGATTTCATGAATGAAAACTCTCCGACACATGAAAATCTTCAATTTTATAAGAACTTTTGATTGAGTTGATAATGATAATTATTGATCAGGGACCCCATGCCTCTGCTTTAGATCTGTATTTATACCTGTATTGATCAGTGTGTGTGTGTGTGTGTGTGTGTGTGTGTTAGTCTTTGAAGCTCGTTGTTCTGCCGTCATCGTGTTTCATAAAAAGTTCCTCTGAGGTTTTTTGGCTGCGAAGCATCTGAAACTGGTTAGAGGGAGTTAACATGGTGGAGCCGGAGCCTCGGCGCTCAGGGAGCTGGTTATGGTCTGTGTATCCTGTCCAGACAGAGCGTGTGTGTGTGTGTGTGTGTGTGTGTGTGTGTGTGTGTGTGTGTGTGTGTGTGTGTGTGTGTGTGTGTGTGTGTGTGTGTGTGTGTGTGTGTGTGTCGTAGCCATTCAGACTCTGTGGGTAATCACTGCTTCCAGAAAACACTCATACTCTTTCCTCAGAGTGTGTGTGTGTGTGTGTGTGTGTGTGTGTGTGTGTGTGTGTGTGTGTGTGTGTGTGTGTGTGTGTGTGTGTGTGTGTGTGTGTGTGTGTGTGTGTGTGTGTGTGTGCGTGCACGCCTCGACCATCTGGGCTCCAGCTGAGAACTCGTCTGTGTTTGACTCTTGTTTTTCAGCCTGTAAACTCTTGTTTTCCTTCAGAACGACTCACATCAGCTGCACATCAAACCTCTCACACAACACACACACACACAAACACACACACACACACACACACACACAGTATATTCTTGTGGACTCGTCTCTGTTCCTTTTTATAAAACATTTGATGTGTTTAACAGATTTAACGTTTAACACACATTCTTCACACACACTCTTCTTATATCTGTTTATGTTTTTTCTCAGCTTCAGAAACACTGAGATCAGACGTTTCCTCCGCTGGACTTGTTTTATTGTGAAAACTTGAGTGGTTTTATGTTTTATTCTGAAAATCCTGTGGTCGTATTGTAGTCTGGATTCATAAAACAAAATTACAAGTTCTTTTTTTAGAGTCGTCTCATTTCTTGCACCTTAAACTGAGTCTAGTCAGTCAGACCCTCTTTTATTTTGAAAACTGGTGCATTATGATTTATTTTGAAAACTCAAGAGATTGTGTTGTAGTCTGGAGTCATAAAGGTTTAACAAGTGTTTATAAATCCTTTATTACAGTCGTCGTGTTACTTTTGGAAATGTTGGGATGGTGTTTTACTTTGGAAAGTCATGGGTTGTGATTTATGGAGGTTGCGCTTTTACTTTGAAAGTGTAGTGTTGTAGTATGGATTATGGAGTATGGAAATTTTCATTAAAAAAAAAAACATTTATAAACTTTTCTAGAAACGTTTTACTTTGAAAACTCTGAGATGTGTTTTACTTTGAAAACTCTAGAATTTAGTTTTATTTTGAAAACTCATTGATTGATTTTTTTCTTTTGAAAACTCAGGAGTTGAGATTTATTTTGAAAATTCATAGATTGAGTTTTACTTTGAAAACTCTAGAATTTAGTTTTATTTTAAAAACTCATTGATTTTTATTTTGAAAACTCTGGGGTTGAGTTTTATTTTGAAAACTCTAGAATTTAGTTTTATTTTAAAAACTCTGGGGTTGAGTTTTATTTTGAAAACTCTGGGATGTGTGTTTTACTTTGAAAACTCTAGAATTTAGTTTTATTTTAAAAACTCCTTGATTGATTTTTCTTTTGAAAACTCAGGACTTAGTTTTATTTTTGAAAACTCAGGAGTTGAGTTTTATTTTGAAAACTCAGGGGTTAAGTTTTATTTTGAAAACCCTAGGTTTGTGTCTTATTTTGAAAATTCACTGTTTTATGAATCCTGCGACCTGTTTTTCAGCCGACGCCGTCAAATCCTCTGAAGACGAAGAAGACGATGAGTCGTCGTCGGAGGAAAACAAACTCTCCAACGAGCTGTCGACGAGCAACGAGAAGCTGCAGCGTAAGTCGCCCTGACTCCGCCCCCTGTGATGTCACGGTTACCACCTGTGATGTCATCATGTCTAACCCTCTCTAACCCCCCATCCCCCCTCTTTCTGGTTCCCATGGCGACCCCCAGCAGCGATGGCGCCTCAGTGGGTGATGCCGGACAAGATGGAGAAGCAGCTGCACGCCGTTCCCGCCAGCAAGACCGTCAAGTTCCGTTGCCAGGCGACGGGGAACCCCACGCCGTCGCTGCGCTGGTACAAGAACGGGAGAGAGTTCAGGAAAGATCAGAGGATCGGAGGCTTCAAGGTGAGGTCTCCTGATCGAGTATTGATTATTGGTTATTGGTTATTCAGTTTCAGTTTAATTTATTTGACAAGGGACAATGTACATTAATAAAACATTGTAAAAAGACAAATGTAAATGCACCCGAGTTAGCTAAAAAAAAGCTAGTTTTCATCGCCAGTCCCTCTGCCTGATGATAAAAGGCAACCTTTAAAAAAAAAAAGCAACAATGAGGTAAAATGCCAAAGACATATTAATAAATATACATTTTTAAGACAAAACACACATTTGCGATAGCACCAAAATACCAAAGACACATTCAGTTTGCATTAATAAATATACATTTGTAAGGCCATAACACACGTTTGCGATGACATAAGGTAGTTAGTTCTCATAATATAATCAGTTCTTAGTGCTGCCGTCATAGGGCATCAACAGGATTCATTAAACGAATCACTATAACTATCTGGTTACAGAATACTCAATGCCTATACCACATATGCAGTAACTATCTGGTCACTACACATTAGGTAAATACATGACAGAATACTCAATGCCTGTACTACATATACGGTATTGGTTATTTGTTATTGATTATTTGTTATTGGTTATTGTTTATTGATTATTGGTTATTGGTTATTGGTTATTGATGGTCCAGATCAGAGACCACATGTGGACGCTCATCATGGAGTCGGTGGTTCCGTCGGACAAAGGGAACTACACCTGTGTGGTGGAGAACGAGTACGGCAGCATCAAGCACACATACCTGCTGGACGTCGTCGGTGAGGAGAAGAAACACTAACTCTTCCTCTGTTGTTGTTCTTCTTTTTCTTCTTCTTGCTCCTCTTCTGTTCCATATAGATACTGACTAGATGCCGCCTTCTGCTTCTCAGCGTACGTCAATAGCGCCGCCATCTTGGGTCGGGGTTTCTGACCATAGACATACGTATAAACGTCTGACAAGCAGTCAGACCCATCAGACCCTTGTAGAACACATTTCAGTGTATTTATGCATGTGGGTGTGTGTCTGAGTATGTAAGTGTATGTTTAATACATAAAAAATATTTTAAAAAAAGAAAGAATTTTTGCTGTTGTATCATACATATCTGTCTGACATTTATAATAAACCAAACGGCTTGAAAATCGGTTGAATATTCAGTGAGTTATGGTGATTTTAATGGTTGATAGACGTCTGCCTCTGTTGACTAGTGCAGGAAGTAGACACGGCTTCCCCCTGACCAAGATGGCCGCCGCGTTGACGTATTCCACTCAATAGAGTTGCCTAGGAACGCGGCATCTAGTCAGTATATATCTGGCTCCTCTTCTGTTCTCCTTCTCTTCTCCTTCTTCGTTCTGTTCTTCTTCTACTTCTGTTCTCTTTCTTCTCTTCTCTCTTTTCTTCTTGCTCCTCTTCTGTTCTCCTTCTTCTTTTCCTCTGTTGTCCTTCTTCCTCTTCTCTTCCTCTTCCTCTTCTTCTTCTACTTCTACTTCTATTATCCTTCTTCTATTCTTCTTTCTCTTCTTTTCTCCTTCTTTTTCTTGCTCCTCTTCTCTTCTCATTCTTCTCTTCTCTTCTTCCTCTAATTCTTTTACTTCTTGCTCTTCTTCCTCCTCCTCTTCTTCTTCTCCTACCTCTTCTGTTCCTCTTCTCCTTCTTCTTCTACTCGTTCTTTTCCTCTTCTGTTCTTATTCTTCCTCTTCTCCTTTTTTCTTCTTCTACCCCTTCTTCTTCTTCTTTCGTTCTTTCCGTTCTTCCTCCTCTTCTGTTCTTCTTCTGCATTTGTTTTTTCTCCTCTTCTTCTTCCTTTCTTCCTTTTCTGTTCTTCTTTGTCTTCTGTTCTTCTCCTCCGTCTTCATTTCTCTTTCTTCTCCTCTTTCTTCTGTTCTTCCTCTTCTGTTCTTCTCCTCCTTCTTTGTCTTTTCTTTCTTCTCCTTCCTCCCCTGTCCTCCTCCTCTCCCCGTGACGTCGTCGTCTCCTGTTTCCCTGTAAACACAGAAACACACAGTTGTTGTTTTAAGGTTCGAACCCTCTGGACTCAAACTGTGGTGGCAGCGACGATGATGATGATGATGATGATGAGAAAACCGTACAGATGTGGAACCAGATGTTGATGTTTTTGTTCTGTCACTTCCTGTCTGCAGAGCGCTCTCCTCACCGGCCCATCCTGCAGGCCGGGCTGCCGGCCAATCAGACGGCCGTCGTCGGGAGCAACGTGGAGTTTGTGTGTCGCGTGTTCAGCGACCCGCAGCCGCACATCCAGTGGCTCAAACACATCACCATCAACGGCAGCAGAGAGGGGCCGGACGGACACCGCTACGTCCTCGTCCTCAAGGTCAGCTCACCTACATCATTATTATTACTACGTATTGACCATGTTTCCTCTTCTTCTACGGGCTTTTATTTTGAAGGGCTGATCCATGAGAAGATCTTCAGTCTAAATAAATTAGTGTTAAAGGGACAATGAGGAGTTTCTATTAGGTTGTAAAAAAGTGTCATATTTATGTGGATGAATCTCCGTTACCACTTGTTAATGGTCCATTTTCGATAAATATATGGTTTTGTCTCTATGGTTATTTTGTTATTATTAGTGGTGGTGGAAATGCTGGTCGAGCCGACCAGCGTTTCTTTACTTTCGGTTTCGTGGCGAGTCATGAGAATAACGCCACCGAATCTCCGTTTATGGTGGGAACTACGACGGTATGTGATCGTCTTCCAACCTCTGACTTTAATTCTTGATGAATGAAAACATGAGTCTGTCTTGCACCGGTCAAAGAATTTCACAGTGCGGAGGCTCATAAATGTAGTGTGAAAACGCTTCGCTTTTCCAAAACTCCTCATTGTCCCTTTAAACTGACTTTAGTTCACTGATGAAAAAGCTCCATGTCGTATGCTTTTATTTTGAAGGGCTGATCCGTGAGAAGATCTTCAGTGTAAATAAATTAGTTTTAAACGGACTTTAGTTCACTGATGAAAAGGTTTGGTAACCCTTTAATTTGCAGGCCATTAATTATGTGAAAATGTCAAGAAATAGCCAAAACATTTTTGAATACAGATTTATTATTGATTATATTTATTAATTTATTTCATTTACCAACCAAAACAGTTATAGTTTTTTATTGCTTATTTTTACATTTACAACTTATATATTTATATTTATAATATATTATATAAATAAAATCAGTATAACTTCCATTACATTACATATGAAACACAACCTTTCAAAATAAATGTCAGCTCAGTGTGTGTGTAGCTCTGATTCTTGGTGGTTGAGCCTCTCGTCATTATTTTGCGTGCCGCCGGTTCGATTCCTCCGAGTGAAGCCACATCAGTGAAGTTGTTGTGGCCTGGTGATGAAAGACGCTCCGAGTGGTTTCTCTGTTCCGCGGTCAGAATCCAGCGTCCGGCGTCCGGCCAGCGTCCAATCAGAGGAGAGGGATGAGGATGAGGATCAGATTAGAAACAGAAGAAGTTTCTTCAATTCAATTCAATTCAATTCAGTTTGTTTTTTTGTTTTTTTTCTCCGTGGAGTCGAGTTTCACCGAGCAGGAAACTTCCCGCAATTATCTCCCACTTCTTCCTACAAATGAAAGGTCGTTTTTCCTGTAAACACGCGGAGCTTCTGTTTACGTCCACTGATCCAGAGACAAACAACATGTTGAAGACATTTCCCTCTTCTACAAACAACCGAGGGTTTAGTCTCCTCATTGTTTCCATCCTGAAAACTTGTTCTCCTTCTTCTTCTTCTGTTCTTTTCTTTCTCTTCTTTTTCTCCTTCTCCTTCTTCGTCTGTTCTTTTCCTTCTGTTCTTTTCCTTCTTCTGTTCTTTTCCTTCTCCTTCTTCCATTCTTTTCCTTCTACTTTTCTTCCATTCTTCTCCTTCTTCCTTTCTTTTCCTTCTACTACTTCATATCCCATTCTTTTCCTTCTCCTTCTCCTTCTTCCATTCTTTTCCTTCTCCTTCTCTTTCTTCCATTCTTTTCCTTCTCCTTCTTCTTCCATTCTTTTCATTTTCCTTCTCCTTCTTCCATTCTTTTCCTTCTACTTTTCTTCCATTCTTTTCCTTCTCCTTCTTCCATTCCTCTCCTTCTCCTTCTTCCATTCTTTTCCTTCTACTTTTCTTCCATTCTTTTCCTTCTCCTTCTTCCTTTCTTTTCCTTCTACTACTTCTTCTTCCATTATTTTTCTTCTCCTTCTTCCATTCCTCTCCTTCTCCTCCTTCCATTCTTTTCCTTCTGCTACTTCTTCTTCCATTCCTCTCATTCTCCCTCTTCCATTCTTTTCCTCCTCCTTCTCCTTCTTCCATTCCTCTCATTCTCTGCCTTCCATTCTTCTCCTTCTCCTTCTCCTTCTTCCATTCTTTTCCTTCTACTTTTCTTCCATTCTTCTCCTTCTTCCTTTCTTTTCCTTCTACTTTTCTTCCATTCTTCTCCTTCTTCCTTTCTTTTCCTTCTACTACTTCATATCCCATTCTTTTCCTTCTCCTTCTCCTTCTTCCATTCTTTTCCTTCTCCTTCTCTTTCTTCCATTCTTTTCCTTCTCCTTCTTCTTCCATTCTTTTCATTTTCCTTCTCCTTCTTCCATTCTTTTCCTTCTACTTTTCTTCCATTCTTTTCCTTCTCCTTCTTCCATTCCTCTCCTTCTCCTTCTTCCATTCTTTTCCTTCTACTTTTCTTCCATTCTTTTCCTTCTCCTTCTTCCTTTCTTTTCCTTCTACTACTTCTTCTTCCATTATTTTCCTTCTCCTTCTTCCATTCCTCTCCTTCTCCTCCTTCCATTCTTTTCCTTCTACTACTTCTTCTTCCATTCCTCTCATTCTCCTTCTTCCATTCTTTTCCTCCTCCTTCTCCTTCTTCCATTCCTCTCATTCTCTGCCTTCCATTCTTCTCCTTCTCCCATTCTTTTCCTTCTACTTCTTCTTCCATTCTTTTCCCTCTCCTTCTTCCATTCTTTTCCTTCTACTACTTCTTCTTCCATTCTTTTCCTTCTTCCATTCCTCTCCTTCTCCTTCTCCCATTCTTTTCCTTCTACTACTTCTTCCATTCTTTTCCTCCTCCTTCTTCTGTTCTTTTCCTTTTCCTTCTTCCATTCTTTTCCTTCTCCTCCTTCTTCTGTTCTTTTCCTTCTCCTTTTTCTGTTCTTTTCCTTCTCCTCCTTCTTCTGTTCTTTTCCTTCTCCTTCTGTTCTTTTCCTTCCTTCTTATTCTGTCTTCCTCTCTCCCCCCCCCTTATTCCCTCCTTCATCTTCCCTCCTTCTTCTCCTCCTTCTTCTCCTTCTTCTGTTTGCTGTGTTGTTGCTTGTTGTCACCACAGTAAAAACCTGCAGCAGGAATTTGAATCTGAGATGGGAAACGTCTCCACAGGCCGTTTAACTTCCTGCTGCTGGAAACAACCGACTCTCCACAGACATGAAATGATTTATGAAACTTCAGATTTTTACTTTAAACTCAGAGTTCAGTTTATTTGATGTGATCTGAGTTATGTTTCTTTAGAGAGAGAGAAGCAGCGGGACAGTTGACGCTGAGCGATGAGCTGCTGACTCAGCACAAAATAACTGTTTTTTATCCCCCAATATCACTGCTGTGATACAGACTTTTACTTATTTGGAATTTGTCTGTGAACAGAAGAACTCAGTGTTAAAGGATAATTACAGTTTTTAACAATCTGGACCATATTTCTAGCATAAAATACGATCATTTCCTCCCCCAGATAACTTTGGTGTCATTACAAGTGGTTGTGATGAAATGAGCTCCAGCCGAGAGGCGCGTATATCCGTATAATGGAGTCTACAGGGCAGCAGAATGCAGCCTCTAAATAACACATTATCTGCAGAGAAACTCCTTCATTTCACCAATATTTAGTTGTGATAGGCTAGTGCTATTCCCCTCTGAGTCCGGGGTTAGCTGTTATCAACATCCGGTGTCTGAGCGCGGCGCGGCTTGTTGCTAGCGCTAATGCTACGGTTCGTTTCTGCGTGTTTCCGACTTGTCAGAACAAAATGAGCAGCTGGATGAAGTTCAGCTTCCACAGGCTTCCTCTCCTCAACCTGGACTCACTAAAGCTCCGGCTAGTTGAGATAAAAATGGACCCGAATGCCGAAGCAGAATGATTATTATCAGAATGAGCCGGGCGGCGCTATTATTTATTTAGAGGCTGCATTCTGCTGCCCTGTAGACTCCATTATATGGATATACGCGCCTCTCGGCTGGAGCTCATTTCATCGCAACGACTTGTAATGACACCTGGGTGAGAAAATGATCGTATTTTATGCTAGAAATAAGGTCCAGGTTGTAAAAAACGGTAATTATCCTTTAAATTGTAGCTTCAAAGTAAAAGTCTTTTTTTGACAAATTTCAAAATAAAAATCTAAAAGTTATTGATATTATTTATAACCACAAATGAAACACAATGAGATGTGGGAATAAAATAATGACATGAAATGCTGAGCTTCCTGTTTGTGTGTCCGTCAGACTGCAGGTGTGAACACCACCGATAAGGAGATGGAGGTTCTGACCCTGAAGAACGTCTCCCTGGACGACACCGGCGAGTACACCTGTCTGGCGGGAAACTCCATCGGCGTGTCGCACCACTCGGCCTGGCTCACCGTGGTGGACGGTGGGTGGAGCCTCGCGCTGTCAATCAACCAATCAATCAATCAATCATCTGTCTCTTGCTATATTCGAAACCGCATACTGCTAGTACGTAGGCCTACTGATTTGGCCAAAATGCAGAATGCAGTATGCAAACGAAAGCAAAAAAAAAATTCCCGGATGACGTACTGATTTGGAAAATATCTCCAGTATCTGACCAGTCTACATCGCGTACTGTATCCCACAATGCAATGCTCCCCTGACGTCTAACCGTAACCAAAAATGGTTTAGAGTACTGCAGTATCTTTAAAAAAAAAAGTAGTTAAGTATCTTTGCCATGTACTGTAACCATGTTATATAGTTTAATAAAATAAAACTTAATGCAGACTGATCGGTTCATTGTAAAATATTTATTTATTTATTTTTGTGATAAATGGTTATGGTAAATGTGGTGATTTCTGTACATACAGAGCCCCAAGGCAGCGCTGCTCTTCTGTCCAATACACACAGGAAGCTTCACTTTACATTCAAACAAACTAATGCTACTGCCACAATTGTTAGATTTCATCAATGAGACAAACCAACATTTATCTTCTAAAAATAAGTAAACCAGCCGGTAGTAAACCAATAAAAACCTGCGGGTAAGTAATTAGCGATTGTTTTCTCCCCCCGGGATGACGACGGAGGTTGGCCGGCCGAGCAGCTCTCCAGAGCAGCATTGTGGAGCTTCACTTCTCCGAAAAACATCGGAGCAAACTTTTAAACAGCCGTCATTTGGATAAACTGGCCGTATATTTGGGATCTAAACAGTTACTTTCTCGCATGAAAAAATATTAAAACTTAAATAAAGTTACATAATAACAGCGCTAGAGCGGGAAATAAAACAGCTTTTCACCTGTTTTACAGCTACCGCTACCTGTTGCCGTGAAATGCATTCTGGGAAACTCGTATACTGCATACTAGTAGGCTATGCGGTTTCGAAAACAGCCTCTGTGTGTCGGTGATCACCTGACCAACTAACTGACTCCTCCCCCTCCTCCCCCTCAGACCTGCCCCCCTCCCCCCTCCCCTCGCAGGCCTACCTGGAGATCTTCATCTACTGCCTCGGCTTCTTCATCATCATCATCCTCACCGCCACCGCCGTCGTGTGCCGGCTCTGCTGCGCGCCGAAGAAGAGCGACTTCAGCAGCCAGCTCGCCGTGCAGAAGCTGGCCAAGAGCATCCCGCTGAGGAGACAGGTGAGACGAGAGCGACCAGATACTAAAATGATACTTGAAATCGACTTTTAATTTAAATATATTTAAAGTATGCCTTGTATGTATGAATAGAAAATTCAGTTATATAACAAAATAATAACTCTCTATAACCAAAGACACAAGTTCAGAAAGGTGTCTCAGAGGTCAATCAACATGCTTTATTATGCATGAATTAATTTCTCTTTGACAGGTCTCAGTGGTACAAAAAAAACATTAAAATCTCTGAAAAGAAATAAATAGTCCACTATCAGAAAATCAACCTGTAACAAAATAATAGCCCTCTTTTCAAGTCTTAAAGGGATAGTCCAACATTCCGGCAAATAGGAGTAGGTTCATTACTTTTAATTATCGGGCGTCTCTGCCCCGCTGATCTCAAAACAACATGCACCGATAATTAAAGGTAATGTATTTGCCAAAATGTTGAACTATCCCTTTAAAGGCTTTAAAGATGTAATTTCTGAAACTAGAAAACCTCTCATATCACAGTTTGAAAACATGAAATGCATTCCCCTAGACTAAAATATGAGAGGCTAAACCTATAATGAACAGCTCTCAGGCAGTTACATGGATAAATGATTTATGAACTGAACTTTCTTTCCCTTTTTTTCTGCCATTATCATTATTATCATTTCTTTAATTATTCTATTTTATATCTATTTTGTTTTATCATTATTTTCTTCTTCTATTTCTTTCTTTTCATATGAATTTTTTGGTGATTTATTTGTAAGTGTAACAACGGGTGGGAGGGAGAAAAATAACAAAACACAAAATAAACACTTGTGTACGACTGAAATGACATCTAAGGAAGACTTGTAAACCAAAGTGGAATAAAGAAATATATATATATATAGCAACAAAAAAAGATGGCCGCCCCCTCTCCCCTTCCCATGATGCATCAGTGCGTGACCACTTGTGTGTCTGTGTCTCCTCTACAGGTGTCGGTGGAGTCGTCGTCCTCGCTGCAGTCGGCCATGTGTCTGATGCGTCAGTCTCGTCTGTCCAGCGCCGCCACCACCATCCTGGCCGGGGTGTCCGAGTACGAGCTGCCCTACGACCCGGCCTGGGAGCTGCCCCGAGACCGGTACGATGATCTTCACATGACCTTCACACGACCTTCACACGACCTTCACACAACCTTTACATTACCTTCACATGACCTTCACACAACCTTCATGTGTATATAACGTCCTACACGTAAGATAGTTCACCATTTTGGCAAATTGGCCCATTGCCATAACCCCTATAGTCATAGCAGTAGGTTCGTTACCTTTAATTGTCGGTGCAAGCTATTTTTAGAACGGCGGAGCAGAGCCGTGAGCTGCTCAGAGCTACGCTACGGAGGCTCATGGGATTTCTTGGTTTCCCTCATCAAACTCATCAAATACACAATCCAACAACTCCACAACGCTCTGGTGGACAAGTTGTGAGCTGCACATTCACCACGCTATGAGATAATAACACAACGTTACCACACAGAGTTGTTGTAGAGGGAAATACAGAGACTGTTGATGAAAAACTGTCCCTGAAGGCAACGTGCATCAGCGGTTTTGCATGAATTTCCCTCTAAAACAACTCTGTGTGGTAACGTTGTGTTATTATCTCATAGCGTGGTGAATGTGCAGCTCACAACTTGTCCACCAGAGCGTTGTGGAGTTGTTGGATTGTGTATTTGATGAGTTTGATGAGGGAAACCAAGAAATACCATGAGCCTCCGTAGCGTAGCTCTGAGCAGCTCACGGCTCTGCTCCGCCGTTCTAAAAATAGCTTGCACCGACAATTAAAGGTAACGAACCTACTGCTATGACTATAGGGATTATGGTAATTGCCAAAATGTTGTACTATCCCTTTAAATGGGAGTATTATTTAGTGATGGGACTTCACCAGTCAAATAACGGCGCATTTTATTGTCAGTAATGCGGTTATTCCCATCACTGCATGTTGGAAAATGTAATATGTAGACCCATCTGTGGTTACTTCCAGTTTGCAATGCATCATGGGTGTTTTAGACGTAAAAACGTGTGTGTCTGTGTGTGTGTCAGGCTGACGCTGGGGAAGCCTCTGGGTGAAGGCTGCTTCGGTCAGGTCGTCCTCGCCGAGGCCGTCGGCATCGACAGGAACAAACCGACTCGTCTCAACAAGGTCGCCGTCAAGATGCTGAAAGGTCAGAACGTCATGGTTTTCAAAATAAAACACAACCGCACAGTTTTCAAAATAAGACACTTCATCGAAATTTGTCCCTTTTAGATGAGACACATTCCCTGGATTTTTCAAAATAAGACACACAACCCTACAGAGTTGTAATTAGTCATGGTTATCATAGATTAGCCGGGCTAACGGTTAGCTGCCTGTTTAACTTTAATAACTCAGTGACTCAATAAACGCTCCATGAAAAAATATTTTTTCCAGCACACTGCAAAAACTCAAATATCTTACCAAGAATATTTGTCTTATTTCTAGTCAAAATGTCATTTCTAGTCAAAACAAATCTCATTATACTTAAAATAAGAAACATCACATTAAAAAGTAGCTTGTTTTTGACACTTTTTACTTCTTTCAAGCAGATTTTCACTTGAAATAAGTCGAAAAATCTGATAGTGGAGCAAGTTTTTCTTCCTTATTACAAACACAAAAAACTTTTCTACTTATTTCAAGTGAGAATTTGTTTGAAACAAGTGAAAATGATCTAAAAACAAGTTAATTTTTAGGTGATGAGTCTTATTTTAAGTGGAAAGAGATTAGTTTTGACTAGAAATTAGATATTTTGACAAGAAAAAGTACAAATATTCTTGGAAAGATTTTGAGTTTTTGCAGTGCAGATATCTTAGTTCCAACATGACTGAGCTGACTGGAGTAGTTTCATGTCGCGTTCGACAACGGGAGGAGAGAACAGCTGACGTCCTGATGTTAGCTTAGCTACCACCGTTATCTTAGCTAGAACGTCTCACCACATGGTTTTCAAAATGAAACACAACCGCACAGTTTTCAAAATAAGACACATCATCGAAATTTGTCCCTTTTAGATGAGACACATTCCTTGGATTTTTCAAAATAAGACGCACAACCCTACAGCTTTTCATAATAAAACACAACCCAGAGTTGTCAAAATAAAACGCAGACCTATAATTTTCAAAATAAAGCGTAACACCAGGGTTTTCACATTAAATCACAACCAGAGTCGTCAAACTAAAACGAAACACCACATTTTTTACAAAGATAGGACACAAAACCAGAGACAAAAATGTGGAAGAGCAGATTTAGATGTGTGTTTTGGTTTGATGCTGCCGTTGTCGTGGAGACGTTTCCGTGACGACGTGTGACGGTGTGTTTCCAGCCGACGCCACGGAGAAGGACCTGTCGGACCTGATCTCAGAGATGGAGATGATGAAGATGATCGGGAAGCACAAGAACATCATCAACCTGCTGGGAGCGTGCACGCAGGACGGTACGTAGCTGTGTGTGTGTGTGTGTGTGTGTGTGTGTGTGTGTGTGTGTGTGTGTGTGTGTGTGTGTGTGTGTGTGTGTGTGTGTGTGTGTGTGTGTTACAGTCTCCTCAGTGGTGATGTGTGGTACAGGTGTTTCAACTGACTCCTCCTCCTCCCCCTCTTCCTCCCTCCTCCTCCTCTCTCCTCATTCTCCCTCTTCCTCCTCCTCTCTCCTCTCTCCTCTTCCTCATCCTCCCCCCTCCTCCTCCTCTTCGTCATCTCCTCTCTCCCTCCTCCTCCCCCTTCTCCTCTTCACTCTTCACTCTCCCTCTTCCTCCTCCCTCCTCTTCTCCCCCCCTCCCTCTTCTCCTCTCCCTCTCCCTCCTCCTATTCCCCTCCTCCTCCTCCTCCTCCTCCCCCTCCTCTCCCTTCTCCTCTTCACTCTCCCTCTCCCTCCTCATCCTCCCCCTCCCTTCTCCTCTTCTTTTTCCCCTTCCTCTTCCTCCTCCCCATCCTCCTTCTCCTCCTCCTCTTCCTCCTCCCCATCCTCCTTCTCCTCCTCCTCCTCCTCCTCCCCATCCTCCTTCTCCTCCCCATCCTCCTCCTCCTCCTCCTCCTCCTCCTCCTCCTCCTCCTCCTCCTCCTCCTCCTCCTCCTCCTCCTCCTCCCCATCCTCCTTCTCCTCCCCATCCTCCTTCTCCTCCTCCTCCTCCTCCTCCTCTTCCTCTTCTCCCTCCTCCTCCTCCTCCTCCTCCTCCTCCCCATCCTCCTTCTCCTCCCCATCCTCCTCCTCTCTCCTCCTCCTCCTCCTCTTCCTCTTCTCCCTCCTCCTCCTCCTCCTCCTCCTCCTCCTCCTCCTCTTCCTCTTCTCCCTCCTCCTCCTCCTCCTCCTCCTCCTCCCCATCCTCCTTCTCCTCCCCATCCTCCTCCTCTCTCCTCCTCCTCCTCCTCTTCCTCTTCTCCCTCCTCCTCCTCCTCTTCTCCCTCCTCCTCCTCCTCCTCCTCCTCCTCCTCCTCCTCCTCCTCCTCCTCCTCCTCCCCATCCTCCCCATCCTCCTCCTCCTCCTCCTCCTCCTCCTCCTCCTCCTCCTCCTCCTCCTCCTCCCCATCCTCCTTCTCCTCCCCATCCTCCTTCTCCTCCTCCTCCTCCTCCTCCTCCTCCTCTCTCCTCCTCCTCCTCCTCTTCCTCTTCTCCCTCCTCCTCCTCCTCCTCCTCCTCCTCCCCATCCTCCTTCTCCTCCCCATCCTCCTCCTCTCTCCTCCTCCTCTTCCTCTTCTCCCTCCTCCTCCTCCTCCTCCTCCTCCTCCTCCTCCTCCTCCCCATCCTCCTTCTCCTCCCCATCCTCCTTCTCCTCCTCCTCCTCCTCCTCCTCTCTCCTCCTCCTCCTCCTCTTCCTCTTCTCCCTCCTCCTCCTCCTCCTCCTCCTCCTCCTCCTCCCCATCCTCCTTCTCCTCCCCATCCTCCTCCTCTCTCCTCCTCCTCCTCCTCCTCCTCCTCCCCATCCTCCTTCTCCTCCCCATCCTCCTTCTCCTCCTCCTCCTCCTCCTCCTCTCTCCTCCTCCTCCTCCTCCTCCCCATCCTCCTTCTCCTCCCCATCCTCCTTCTCCCTCCTCCTCCTCCTCCTCCCCCCTCCCCCTCTCCCTCCTCCTCCTCCTCCTCCTCCTCCTCCTCCTCCTCCTCCTCCTCCTCCTCCTCCTCCCCATCCTCCTTCTCCTCCCCATCCTCCTCCTCTCTCCTCCTCCTCCTCCTCCTCCCCATCCTCCTTCTCCTCCCCATCCTCCTTCTCCTCCTCCTCCTCCTCCTCCTCTCTCCTCCTCCTCCTCCTCCTCCTCCTCCCCATCCTCCTTCTCCTCCCCATCCTCCTTCTCCCTCCTCCTCTTCCTCTTCTCCCTCCTCCTCCTCCTCCTCCTCCTCCTCCTCCTCCTCCTCCTCCCCATCCTCCTTCTCCTCCCCATCCTCCTTCTCCTCCCCATCCTCCTTCTCCCTCCTCCTCCTCCTCCTCCCCCCTCCCCCTCTCCCTCCTCCTCTTCCTCTTCTCCCTCCTCCTCCTCCTCCTCCTCCTCCTCCTCCTCCTCCTCCTCCTCCTCCTCCTCCTCCTCCCCATCCTCCTTCTCCTCCCCATCCTCCTTCTCCTCCTCCTCCTCCTCCTCCTCTCTCCTCCTCCTCCTCCTCTTCCTCTTCTCCCTCCTCCTCCTCCTCCTCCTCCTCCTCCCCATCCTCCTTCTCCTCCCCATCCTCCTCCTCTCTCCTCCTCCTCCTCCTCCTCCTCCTCCCCATCCTCCTTCTCCTCCCCATCCTCCTTCTCCTCCTCCTCCTCCTCCTCCTCTCTCCTCCTCCTCCTCCTCCTCCCCATCCTCCTTCTCCTCCCCATCCTCCTTCTCCCTCCTCCTCCTCCTCCTCCCCCCTCCCCCTCTCCCTCCTCCTCCTCCTCCTCCTCCTCCTCCTCCTCCTCCTCCTCCTCCTCCTCCTCCTCCTCCCCATCCTCCTTCTCCTCCCCATCCTCCTCCTCTCTCCTCCTCCTCCTCCTCCTCCTCCTCCTCCTCCTCCTCCTCCTCCTCCTCCTCCCCATCCTCCTCCTCCTCCCCATCCTCCTTCTCCTCCCCATCCTCCTTCTCCCTCCTCCTCCTCCTCCTCCCCCCTCCCCCTCTCCCTCCTCCTCCTCCTCCTCCTCCTCCTCCTCCTCCTCCTCCTCCTCCTCCTCCTCTCTCCTCCTCCTCCTCCTCCTCCACCTCTTCTCTCCCCTCTCCCTCTCCTCCTCTCCCTCCCCCTCCTCCTCCTCCTCCTCCTCCTCCCCATCCTCCTTCTCCTCCCCATCCTCCTCCTCTCTCCTCCTCCTCCTCCTCCTCCTCCTCCTCCTCCTCCTCCTCCTCCTCCTCCTCCCCATCCTCCTCCTCCTCCCCATCCTCCTTCTCCTCCCCATCCTCCTTCTCCCTCCTCCTCCTCCTCCTCCCCCCTCCCCCTCTCCCTCCTCCTCCTCCTCCTCCTCCTCCTCCTCCTCCTCCTCCTCCTCCTCCTCCTCTCTCCTCCTCCTCCTCCTCCTCCACCTCTTCTCTCCCCTCTCCCTCTCCTCCTCTCCCTCCCCCTCCTCCTCCTCCTCCTCTCCCTCCCCCTCCCCCCTCTCCCCCTTCCTCCTCCTCCTCCTCCTCCTCCTCCTCCTCCTCCTCCTCCCCCTCTCTCTCCCTCCTCCTCCTCCTCCTCCTCCTCCTCCTCCTCCTCCTCCTCCTCCCCCTCCTCCTCCTCCTCCTCCCCCCTCCCCCTCTCCCTCCTCCTCCTCCTCCTCCTCCTCCTCCTCCTCCTCCTCCTCCTCCTCCTCCTCCTCCTCCTCCTCCTCTCTCCTCCTCCTCCTCCTCCTCCACCTCTTCTCTCCCCTCTCCCTCTCCTCCTCTCCCTCCCCCTCCTCCTCCTCCTCCTCTCCCTCCCCCTCCCCCCTCTCCCCCTTCCTCCTCCTCCTCCTCCTCCTCCTCCTCCTCCTCCTCCTCCTCCTCCCCCTCTCTCTCCCTCCTCCTCCTCCTCCTCCTCCTCCTCCTCCTCCTCCTCCTCCCTCCTCCTCCTCTCCCTCCTCCTCCTCCTCCTCCTCCTCAGGCCCTCTCTACGTGGTAGTGGAGTACGCCTCCCAGGGGAACCTTAGGGAGTATCTGAGGTCTCGTCGGCCCGCGGGTCTCGAGTACTGGAGCGGCTCGAGGACGGCGTCGCTAGGCAACCTGGAGATCCGGGAGCTGGTGTCGGCGGCGTACCAGGTTGCCCGGGGGATGGCGTACCTCGCCTCCAAGAAGGTCCGATCACCGTCCGACATCGTTACCGATCAGATAGAACGAATCTCCTTGTTGTTTACAACTACTTCCGGGTAGAAAACCAGCATGAGAACAATAGTGACGGACGAGAGTTTCGCTATCAGTATCTAATTTTTCATGTCACTATATCACCGTTTAGACTAATCTGATGTTTGTTAAGTCTATAAAACCAATGATTGAAAGACCCCCTCCCATGAAAATCTTGTTTTTCGTGCTTTTCACATGTTCCTGTGGCATTTTTCTTGTGTTAGAGCACATATCAGCAGAAAAGGAAGTGCAAAATTGCATTTCTGAGTTTTTCTGCCTTCAAGTTGCTGTGAACCAACGGCAGACTCAAACTGGCAGTTTCAGGGAGACTGGAGCTGACGTGTCACAGCTCCAGGGGAGGGCACTAGTGCTACAAGCTCCCGCCCCGCTCTGCATCTGGCTCAGAGGTGAAAGGCTTGGCAGCTCGGTGTAGCTGTCAAGGTATAACAGGTATAGCTCACCTGGTAGAGCAGCTTGTGCTGTGAGCAAGGACTATGCTCCAGTCTGGGATTGAATCCCAGTGTGGAGTTTTACGCTAAACACGCTGAATCTGTAATTGTACAATGTCCAGCTGTCAGCGAGCGGGGGGTGGGGTGCGAGGAGGTGGCTGGGCGGGTGCAGAGCAGCGCAGTCTCCGCCCACCCTCCAGAGGTGCATTGCTAATGTGCTGGTTTTAAAATGACCGAAAAGGGTCGCGGGAGTGGGACTTTAATAACTCAGTGACTCAATAAACGCTCCATGAAAAAATATTTTCTCCAGCGGATATCTGAGTTCCAACATGACTGAGCTAACTGGAGTAGTTTCATGTCGTGTCCCACAATGGGAGGGTTTTAACAGCTGACGTCCTGATGTTAGTTTAGCTACTGCCGTTAGCTTAGCTACCGTTAGCTTAGCTACCGTTAGCTGTCCCTGTCAGCTGAGCCACTGATGCTTTCTAGTGATTCCCCCAAACTGAATAAATACAACACATAGCAACACAAAACACACACACAGAAATAGTAATGTTTCTTCAATCATTTCAGATTTGTCTAAACGGTGATAGGGCGTGAAAAATATGATATATAGCTAAACTCTCATTCGTTACTATTGATCTCATTCACATTACGTGCTGGTTTTCTACCCGGAAGTAGAATGTAAACAACAAGGCGATTCGGTCTATACTTTCCCGCCGCTTCCTGTTTGTTGGCGTCTAACCGGCGTCTCTCTCTCTCTCTGGTGTTCAGTGTATCCATAGAGACCTGGCGGCGAGGAACGTGCTGGTCACCGAGGACAACGTGATGAAGATCGCCGACTTCGGTTTAGCCCGAGACGTCCACCACATCGACTACTACAAGAAGACGACGAACGTAAGACGACAGGAAGTCACACGGCGCCTAACGACGACTCAACGAGCTGCATCATGATGTGATGTGACTGAAGGTTTTGTTGTTTCAGGGTCGACTCCCGGTGAAGTGGATGGCCCCCGAGGCGCTGTTCGACCGCATCTACACCCACCAGAGCGACGTGTGAGTAGCCGTGAACGCTCCACGCCAAAAAATCACATCAGCTGAAATATACGTTTTATTTTGAAAGTTTTCACCATTGATGTGATACAGACTTTTACTTTGAAATTTGAACAAAAGTAACAAACGTACAAAGTAAGTTGAGGCAAGTAACTTCAAAGTGGGGGGGGGGTTTAGATCTCTGCCCATATAAAGATCTTTTTAAAGCAAAACAAGTCATGCATGTGTCCTAATGCAAGGGAAGAGTGCAAAACCATTAAAAAAAGGAGAATTACGGCCATTTTTGACCCCTAAAAATGGCCAGAATTCTCCTTTAACTTTGATAAAAGGCTCAACTACCTCTTTATTTTGGCATTCCCATATCAGTAACAGTAGTAAAGGGTATTTCAGGCATTTATCACTGTTATTCTTTTTTGTGATCAATTTTTTATTGAAAAATGTACAATATATGTATACATATACTGTATATTCACATCATATACAAAGTTCTTTTTTTTACCACCATTATTGCCAACGCATTTTATTTTGTTGTCAATCAATTTTGGTGATTAACACGTTTATTCTGACAGGACTAATGGCTTTCAATCAATTTATCATATCACCACTTGCCATCGTTTTGAGCCAGGTTATAGCAGCATTTGCTAATTTCCACCTGTAGTCCCTGGTTCAGGTATGAGCAGATGAAAAGATATTAATATATTGAAATGGCTGAAATATAACAGGATAAAAAATAAACTAGCAACCAACTACACATTGTATGGTTATTAAAAATATGACTTTTGGTTGCTTGCAAATTAAATCAAATCAGTAAAAACGACAATTTCTTCATACGAGCTTGAAGATATTTTTATTCACTGCAGTTAAATGATTATTCCCGTGCTCTTCCTGCTGCAGGTGGTCGTTTGGCGTCCTGCTGTGGGAGATCTTCACCCTGGGGGGGTCGCCGTACCCCGGGGTCCCGGTGGAGGAGCTGTTCAAGCTGCTGAAGGAGGGACACCGCATGGAGAAACCCTCCGCGTGCACACAGGAGCTGTGAGTACACCTGAAAGAGAGGCTTTTGTATTGTATCAATACACGGATGAAGTCTTGATCTTTATTTCTATAAATCGCAAAGACAAATTGAAGGGTTTAGTCCTAGAATACCAGAGCACCGTCTCAGTTTGTCCCATTTAACAGCAATAAAACTGATTTAAATGAGTGAGAACTTAAAACAGATGTTGATGCAGATGTTTTCCTTTCACAACATAATTAGCAGCTGCAAAAAAAGAAAAAAAGGCGATTAATTACAGTTTATCACACTATGGTTTTGCAATACTCAGGATATCACAGAATATTTACAGCAGCCATAATAATATCATGATAATATCGTATTCTGGGGTTTAATGTTTTATTTCCCATCATCCTTAGCTGCTTTTGTGGTTGTTTGCATCATTAGCTACAGACTCAGTGTAGTTTTTGTTTTTTATTTGTGTGTTTTCATTGGCTTCGATCAGTTTTTTTTTTTTTTTTTTTAATCACTCTGACTCTGATCCACCTCAGATAGAGAGACTCTTAAAGCACCACAGTGTAAAACAGGTTCAAATCCTGTCCAGGTGTCAGACGTCCTCACTGTCCTGTGTATTGTTACAGTCCTCACTTGGATACCTAAACAAACACACACACACACACACACACACTAACCTCTGTAATGGTGTGTGTGTGTGTGTGTAGGTACCTGATGATGAGGGACTGCTGGCACGCCGTCCCGTCCCGCAGACCGACCTTCCAGCAGCTGGTCGAAGACCTGGACCGGACGCTGTCGCTCATGGCCAATCAGGTGAGAGGAGACGTTCATGCTTAAAACTCACCTTTTTAAATTAGCTTTTATGTATTTTTGTGTGTTTTATACAGTTTTATTGCTGTTTTTAATTTTTATTTTATTCTGACTTTGCTTTAATTTATGATTTTTAAAGTGCAAAGTGTCTTTGAGCATATGTAAAAGCCATTACAAATAAAATGTATTATTATTACTATTATAAATGCAGTAAATATCACAGAGTGTGTTTTATTCTAACATTAAAAAAAAACATAACTTTCACCACTATTTTGCATCTGAACAGAACATCACCAAACATTTAAGCTTCAAGTCATTCAGGATTCAGGTTTTAGTATTTTTACTCATTCAAAACAAGAAAGAAAAAGACCCAAAAAGGTGAAATTATTTCCACAAAGCAGAGAAAATATATACGTCTGTTGGTTTAAAATGACTGATGATAGTGATGCTAATTTTTGTTAGCCCGTCTATGATGTTTTCCATTATATGTTAGCATCAGGCTAGTGGACTTTATAATTAGTTTGTGATAATGAGAGTGATGCTATATCGTTCATAAACCTTCATGTAATCGTTGGCAGCATCACTACGTTGATGTGCGTAGGCCGAGCGTAGGGTTTGGTTCGGTTCATGTTAAACAGAACCCAACTAACGATCATTTTCATTATCGATTAATCTGTCAATTATTTAAACGATTAATTGATCAGTTGTTTAGTCAATAAAATGTAAAAAAAAAAAAAAAATGTTAAAAACATCAATCAGTGTTTCCCAAACCACCAGACGACGTCCTCAAATGTCTTGTTTTGTCCACAAACCAAAGAGAGACTCAGTTTATTGTCATAAAAGAACAAAGAAACCAGAAATATTCACATTGAGGAAGCTGAAATCAGAGAATCTGGACTTTTAACCAATTATTAGATTATCAAAATAGTTGCAATAATAGATTATTGTTTGATTAATCGACTGATTGTTGCAGCTCTAATTGTTACACATACAGTAGGCTATATATTGTTAAACCACTTCATACTCTGTGTTGTTTGCTGAGGGAGCAGCTGTAACTGCAGCCTATAACTTCCCTCTGGGGATCAATGAAGCATCTGCAGCCAGATTGTGATTAATAGATAGAACGATAGAGTGATTGATCGCCTGTCTGAACCCCCCGTGTGTCTCCTTCCTTTAGGAGTACCTGGACCTGGCCGTCCCTCTGGTGCAGTACTCTCCGGTCGGCTCCTCTTCTGCTTCCTGCTACTCCACATAAAGCATCGTGGGTCTGTTTCCCATCATGCATCACCCTTCATCCCGTTTCCTCTGCCGGTGGTGGTGACGATGGCGATGGCGATGGCGGCGGCGGCGGCGGATGTCCCAGAAGAAGGAAAAGAAAGAAAAAGAAGAGGAGGAAGAGGAGGAAGCTGGGCAGAGGAGCTGCTGCTGCTCCACCGTCATCCATCACAGCAGCAGCCTGATGTGAAGAACATCTGGACACAGCTGGAGCGAGCCAGCGAGCGGCCTCAGGGTGAAGGACTCTGACTCGGGACTGTTGAGCTGGTTCTGGTTCTGGTTCGTGTGCAGCTCAGAGTCTCAGTCAAAAGACGAGAACGTCCTCAGTGTGAATAATGTAAATACATAAATAAATAAAAAAAGAGACCAAACTGGAAAAAAAACATAAATAAAGACGATGAATAAAATACACAAGAAGTTAAAGGGATAGTTCAACATTTTGACCTAAACTGGCCCATTGCCATAATCCCTATAGTCATAGCAGTAGGTTCGTTACCTTTAATTGTCGGTGCAAGCTATTTTTAGAATGGCGGAGCAGAGCCGTGAGCTGCTCAGAGCTACGCTACGGAGGCTCATTATGGGATTTGTTGGTTTCCCTCCATCAAACTCATCAAATACACAATCCAACAACTCCACAACGCTCTGGTGGACAAGTTGTGACCTGCACATTCACCACGCTATGAGATAATAACACAACGTTACCACACAGAGTTGTTCTAGAGGGAAATTCATGCAAAACCGCTGATGCGCGTTGCCTTCAGGGACAGTTTTTCATCAAGCAGTCTCTGAATTTCCCTCTACAACAACTCTGTCTGGTAACGTTGTGTTATTATCTCATAGCGTGGTGAATGTGCAGGTCACAACTTGTCCACCAGAGCGTTGTGGAGTTGTTGGATTGTGTATTTGATGAGATTGATGAGCCTCCGTAGCGTAGCTCTGAGCAGCTCACGGCTCTGCTCCGCCGTTCTAAAAACAGCTTGCACCGACAATTAAAGGTAACGAACCTACTGCTATGACTATAGGGATTATGGCAATGGGCCAATTTGACAAAATGTTGAACTATCCCTTTAAAATAAATCTATAAGAAACTGCAGTTTAAAAACATCAAAACTTATAGATTTATTTATTTATTGTGCATTTTATTCATTAATTTATTCCTCAGCGCCTCGTCGCCGATGACGACGCTCGTCTACGTTGCACTTACACAACCTGCTTCAAGCTGAATGTGTCATGACTCATTAACAGTATTAAAGTGATTTAAGTTTGTACAGAGGCTGAGGTGTCGTCATGGTGATTTAGTGTGTCTGTCTGTCTGTCTGTCCACCTGTCCACATTAAAGATGTTTGTTTCACACACACTGCAAAAACTCAAAATCTTACCAAGAATAGGTATTTGTCTTATTTCTAGTCAAAATAAATTTCATTATACTTAAAATGAGACTCATCACATAAAAAGTAGCTTGTTTTTAGACACTTTTTTATTTCTTTCAAGCAGATTTTCACTTGAAATAAGTAGAAAAATCTGATAGTGGGGAAAGTTTTTCTTTCTTATTACAAGCACACACAAAAAAACGTGCTTTCACTGGCAGATTTGTCTACTTATTTCAAGTAAAAAATTGTTTGAAACAAGTGAAAATGATCTAAAAACAAGTAAATTTTTAGGTGATGAGTCTTATTTTAAGTGGAAAGAGATTAGTTTTGACTAGATATGAGACATTGTGACAAGAAATAAGACAAATATTCTTGGAAAGATGTTGAGTTTTTACAGTGTAACCTATTGAATACAGTTTCTCAGACCTGCACTGCAAAAACTCAAAATCTTACCAAGAATATTTGTCTTATTTTTTAAGTCAAAAATGTCATTTCTAGCCAAAACAAATCTCATCATACTTAAAATAAGACTCATCACATAAAAAGGAGCTTGTTTTAAGACACTTTTTACTTCTTCCAAGCAGATTTTCACTTGAAATAAGTAGAAAAATCTGATAGTGGAACAAGTTTTTCTCTCTTATGAAATAAAAACAAGTACATTTTTAGGTGATGAGTCTTATTTTGAGTGAAAAGAGATTTGTTCTGACTAGAAATGACATTTTGACAAGAAATAAGACAAATATTCTTGGAAAGATTGATGAGTTTTTGCAGTGCACCAAAAATGGAAAATGGGGATTTTCAAAATAAGAGCTCCCCCAAAGTGGATGAATGTTAGAAAGAAAGCACAAAGAAGAGGAAGAAGAAGCATCTGGCGTTTTATTTTATTTTTATTTTATGAGGTGAATCATCAGTCAGAGAGAAGACTGACAGATGTTCAACACCTGGCTCCTCTCACCTGAACACACCTGACCAATCACTGCAGAGAGAGAGAGAGACGCCTTCACCGCCCTGCAGCTGGAAAAGACAAGTGTGTGTGTGTTTGTGTATGTGATAGATGTTGCAAGGCCCCTCAGGCCAAGTGTCTCTTCCTACAATTCATCTGTCTTTGTCCAACAACACACACGAACATATTATCCAGCGAGTCGACAGTTGCCGTTGGAGACAGTGGGAGTCATGCTTCATTCATTCACCTTCCTCCTCCGGCCGGTTTCTGTCCCACTGGGAGGAAACGCTGAGATGCAAACGACAGCAGGAGCTTGTTCATCATCCAGACAGACAGACAGACAGACAGAGTCTCTGTTACCGAGTCAGGTTCAACGGCCTCAGGTGTCCCCACCTCCTC
The DNA here is from genome assembly GCF_905171665.1 of Trachurus trachurus. Taxonomy (NCBI): domain Eukaryota; kingdom Metazoa; phylum Chordata; class Actinopteri; order Carangiformes; family Carangidae; genus Trachurus; species Trachurus trachurus. The sequence continues at coordinate 2,787,166 of NC_139908.1, read as the reverse complement.
CTCCTCCTCCTCCTCCTCCTCTGTTTCCTGTTTCCTACAGAAACACCTCAGAGATCTGAACCTCCCCCGAAGAACCTGAATCACTTCCAGAGAAACAAAAAAGATGCTGCAGAAGAAACTCACAGGACGACAACAACATCTGGACCGAACAACTAAAGCTCCATAGAGTATAAAGGTAGAGGTTTGTGTTAAAGCTCCTTCAGAATAAAGGTAGATGTTTATATTAAAGCTCCTTCAAAATAAAGGTAGATGTTTGTATTAAAGCTCCATACAGATGTTTGTGTTACAGCTCCTTCAGAATAAAGGTAGATGTCTGTATGAAAGCTCCTTCAAAATAAAAGTAGATGTCTGTATGAAAGCTCCTTCAAAATAAAAGTAGATGTCTGTATGAAAGCTCCTTCAAAATAAAGGTAGATGTTTGTGTTAAAGCTCCTTCAAAATAAAGGTAGATGTTTGTATTAAAGCTCCTTCAGAATAAAGGTAGATGTTTGTGTTAAAGTTGCTTCAGAATAAAGGTAGATGTTTGTATTAAAGCTCCTTCAGAATAAAGGTAGATGTTGGTGTTAAAGCTCCTTCAAAATAAAGGTAGATGTTGGTGTTAAAGCTCCTTCAAAATAAAGGTAGATGTTTGTATTAAAGCTCCTTCAGAATAAAGGTAGATGTTGGTGTTAAAGCTCCTTCAAAATAAAGGTAGATGTTTGTGTTAAAGCTCCTTCAAAATAAAGGTAGATGTTTGTATTAAAGCTCCTTCAGAATAAAGGTAGATGTTTGTGTTAAAGTTGCTTCAGAATAAAGGTAGATGTTTGTATTAAAGCTCCTTCAGAATAAAGGTAGATGTTGGTGTTAAAGCTCCTTCAGAATAAAGGTAGATGTTTGTATTAAAGCTCCTTCAGAATAAAGGTAGATGTTTGTGTTAAAGCTCCTTCAGAATAAAGGTAGTTGTTGGTGTTAAAGCTCCTTCAGAATAAAGGTAGATGTTTATATTAAAGCTCCTTCAAAATAAAGGTAGATGTTTATATTGAAGTTCCTTCAAAATAAAAGTAGATGTTTGTATTAAAGCTCCTTCAGAATAAAGGTAGATGTTTGTATTAAAGCTCCTTCAAAATAAAGGTAGATGTTTGTATTAAAGCTCCTTCAGAATAAAGGTAGATGTTTATATTAAAGCTCCTTCAAAATAAAGGTAGATGTTTATATTGAAGTTCCTTCAAAATAAAAGTAGATGTTTGTATTGAAGTTCTTTCAAAATAAAGGTAGATGTTTGTTTTACAGCTCCTTCAGAATAAAGGTAGATGTTTGTTTTACAGCTCCTTCAAAATAAAGGTAGATGTTTGTGTTAAAGCTCCTTCAGAATAAAGGTGGATGTTTGTGTTACAGCTCCTTCAAAATAAAGGTAGATGTTTGTGTTAAAGCTCCTTCAGAATAAAGGTAGATGTTTGTGTAACAGCTCCTTCAAAATAAAGGTAGATGTTTGTGTTAAAGCTCCTTCAGAATAAAGGTAGATGTTTGTATTAAAGCTCCATACAGTATAAAGGTAGATGTTTGTATTAAAGCTCCATACAGTGTAAAGGTAGATGTTTGTGTTAAAGCTCCTTCAGAATAAAGGTAGATGTTTCCATTAAAGCTCCTTCAAAATAAAGGTAGATGTTTGTATTAAAGCTCCATACAGATGTTTGTGTTACAGCTCCTTCAGAATAAAGGTAGATGTCTGTATGAAAGCTCCTTCAAAATAAAAGTAGATGTCTGTATGAAAGCTCCTTCAAAATAAAAGTAGATGTCTGTATGAAAGCTCCTTCAAAATAAAGGTAGATGTTTGTGTTAAAGCTCCTTCAGAATAAAGGTAGATGTTTGTGTTAAAGTTGCTTCAGAATAAAGGTAGATGTTTGTATTAAAGCTCCTTCAGAATAAAGGTAGATGTTGGTGTTAAAGCTCCTTCAGAATAAAGGTAGATGTTTGTATTAAAGCTCCTTCAAAATAAAGGTAGATGTTTGTATGAAAGCTCCTTCAGAATAAAGGTAGATGTTTGTATTAAAGCTCCTTCAGAATAAAGGTAGATGTTGGTGTTAAAGCTCCTTCAAAATAAAGGTAGATGTTTGTATTAAAGCTCCTTCAAAATAAAGGTAGATGTTTGTATGAAAGCTCCTTCAGAATAAAGGTAGATGTTTGTGTTAAAGTTGCTTCAGAATAAAGGTAGATGTTTGTATTAAAGCTCCTTCAGAATAAATTTGATGTTGGTGTTAAAGCTCCTTCAGAATAAAGGTAGATGTTTGTGTTACAGCTCCTTCAGAATAAAGGTAGATGTTTGTGTTACAGCTCCTTCAGAATAAAGGTAGATGTTGGTGTTAAAGCTCCTTCAGAATAAAGGTAGATGTTTGTATTAAAGCTCCTTCAGAATAAAGGTAGATGTTTGTATTAAAGCTCCTTCAAAATAAAGGTAGATGTTTGTATTAAAGCTCCTTCAGAATAAAGGTAGATGTTTGTATGAAAGCTCCTTCAGAATAAAGGTAGATGTTTGTATTAAAGCTCCTTCAAAATAAAGGTAGATGTTTGTATTAAAGCTCCTTCAGAATAAAGGTAGATGTTTGTATGAAAGCTCCTTCAGAATAAAGGTAGATGTTTCTATTAAAGCTCCTTCAGAATAAAGGTAGATGTTTGTATGTGTTAAAGCTCCTTCAAAATAAAGCTAGATGTTTGTGTTACAGCTCCTTCAAAATAAAGGTAGATGTTTGTATGAAAGCTCCTTCAAAATAAAGGTAGGCTAGATGTTTGTGTTAAAGCTCCTTCAAAATAAAGGTAGATGTTTGTGTTAAAGCTCCTTCAGAATAAAGGTAGATGTTTGTGTTAAAGCTCCTTCAGAATAAAGGTAGATGTTTGTATTAAAGCTCCTTCAAAATAAAGGTAGATGTTTGTGTTAAAGCTCCTTCAGAATAAAGGTAGATGTTTGTGTTACAGCTCCTTCAGAATAAAGGTAGATGTTTGTGTTACAGCTCCTTCAGAATAAAGGTAGATGTTTGTGTTACAGCTCCTTCAAAATAAAGGCAGATGTTTGTGTTAAAGCTCCTTCAGAATAAAGGTAGATGTTTGTATGCATTAAAGCTCCTTCAGAATAAAGGTAGATGTTTGTATGCGTTAAAGCTCCTTCAGAATAAAGGTAGATGTTTGTATGAAAGCTCCTTCAAAATAAAGGTAGGTAGGTCCAGCTACAGTGAACTCTCTGAGCTTCGTCTTCTTCCCTGTTCAGCTTTAACGGCTCTAATTCCTGGAAACGAGGCTGTTAACACCCCCCACCCCGACCCCCCCTGACCCCCCTGACCCCCCGCTGAGCTGCTGGGGCAAACACACCTCTGTCTGCAGGATGTGATGAAGGGGGGAGAAGGAGGAGAGGAGGAGGGGAGGGGGTTGTCTCTTCTCTCACCTTCCCCTGATGGAGGTTAATGGGCCGTAACACGGAGGTGAGGAGCCATTATGGGTCAGTGTCACCTGAGGGACAGATGGCCGAGTGTCACTTAACACCTCCAACAGGTCTGGACAAACACCGAGGAGGGGGGGTTGATGAAGTTATTTACCCCCAAGACAGTAGAGGAGGGGGCAGCTGTGACCTCTCACCTGCTCTCAGCTTCCTTCACCCTCAGTCTGAAACTTTCTCTTTGATTTTTTAACAGAAAAACAAGAAAAATACAACGGAACTGAACTGAACAACAGTTAAAGTCATTAATATTCATAGCTACACAATATATATATATAACACATATGTTTCTTAATCCTACAGTAAAACTCTTACTCCTCCACTGAAAATCTAGAGGAGAGAAAAGTAAACCCCCCCCCCCCCAAAAGGAAAATCTAATGCAAATATATGTAAAGATTGGTAATTATACGGTATATAAATACATTTGTTCATTTAAAATTTGGCCACAGATTGAAAATGTTAACAATCAGAGTCAAACAAACTGGAGGAAGTGGTGAGTTAGTTTTTTTGGGACTACTTTCTGCGGCGCATTAACACACAGATAAACTGACAGTGTGACACAGCTCCATCTGATCACTGTCTGTTTTTCAAAGATGAATTCCTGTTTCTCACATTAAACTTCACGATGCAGCTCAGTGCCGCCCCCATGCGGCTGATCTGAGGTCAGTTCACTCAGAGTAAAAACTCAAAGACAAACTGAGAAAACACTGAGGGATGTTTTCATTCAGGTGCAGTGACGCCACCTGGTGGCAGCTCAGAAAACTGCAGCTGCTGTGAAGAAACTTTAAACTCATTCTCCACTTTTTTTTTAAATAAAACATGTTAAAAATCCATCACAGACAGATGTTTATGTGTTTATGATTCATCGTCTTGGAATAAAATCCAGAGGTTGAAGTTAAATTAGAGTTAAAGATCAGAGTGAAGAAACAATAAAAATTAACTGAAAGTTAAGGTAGATGTTTGTATTAAAGCTCCGTCAGAATAAAGGTAGATGTTTGTGTGAAAGCTCCTTCAGAATAAACTTGAATGAACCACAGAGTCGGAACAGATTCATGTCATATATTTTATTTCTAACACAAAGAGCCGAGTCGACAGATCTGACAGGAACCGACGTCCTTTAACCCCTCACACACCCACACTCACAGCCACACACACACACAGCCACACACACACACCTACCGCCATCAGACTGATCTCAGACCAGCGACGTGGCCCCTGACAGAGTCACAGGGAGACCCCACGACCAGCGTGAACATCCCCCCTCCTCCCCCTCTCCCCCCTTCACTACATTAAATATCACAGCACGACAGCTTCATAAATTAACTCGTTAAGAAAATAAATACCAATGTTTTTCACTGTGATCGGCCTCAAGTCAGATAGAAACAATGACATATACAATATATATCAATATAACAATGCTATATACTGTGCATATAATTCATTTTTATCTATTTATTTTTATATTATTGAAAGTGTTTTTATAGTATGCTTGTTTGCACTGAAGGGGGGAGGGGGGGAGGGCTTAAAATGTCGTTATACAGTAGTATAATGACAATAAAGGCATTCTGATCTTCTGACATCATAATAATAATAATAATAATAATCCTCGTTTTAATAATAATTATAATAATTATCATTCTGAATCCCGCCAGAGGGAATCACAGTGAGACGTACTATATAATTGCATGTTAATGTGCGTGATGATTGTGACGTTTTTTTGTTTTCTACTTCTCGGTGTTAACTCCGCCCTCGCCGTTGCCGTTGTCCACGGAGCGGCGGGCGAACAGGTGTGTGGGGTCGCGGCCCCTGAAGCCCGGCTGGATGTTGAAGACGGGGATGTTCCTCCAGCTGGCGGGGTTGCTGTAGGAGGAGGCGGAGCCCGGACCGCCGCCGGAGGAGCACGGCTTGTTCTGCACCAGCTGCAGGAACGTCTCCATGTCGGGGCCGAGCCGCGCGATCAGGCCGGACCGGACCGCCGCCACCGTTTCCTCGTCACACGACTGGAGCGACTGCAGCAGCGTGCTGTAGTACCTACACACACACACAGAACAGACACACAGACACACACAGGTTACTGTAATGAAATGAATAAAGGAAAAGAAAAAATAATATCCGGGAGACTTTGTCCCGTCCTCAGGACAGGACGTGAGTGAGGGAGGATCAGCTGGTAGCTCAGGTTTAGTGATGTCATGGCTGTCAGCTGCACATCTGTCAGCAGGTCCGCTCGACCGCTCCACACATCACAAACTTTAGGAATAAGCTAGATGTTGATTCTGTAAACAGACAGTGACATGTTGGAAATAAGCAGACACCATAGGCCTACTCGCCCTCGTTAATATTGATTATTGAACTACGTAACGTCATAAATCTCTCGCCGCTGTAGTCCGGTTCATCACCTGTCTCTGTGGGTGTGTAGGCTACGTCATCTCCAGGTGAAACAACTGTAACAACTGTAAAACACCTGTAATTGATAATAACTAAAGGCATTTATCACCAAATCTGAACTAGGCTATTAACACGTCCTAATCAGGTTAATTCATCTTTTCCTCGCATTTTTTCAAAGTAAACTTCCCTTCGCTCACCAGCAGAGCAGAAGTTGCACTTTCTGAGATGGTGCACTTGGTCCACAGTGTTTGTGGATGAAGCCTACAGGATGAGAAGGTGAAGAAGGTGAAGGTGACAATAATAAGCGGAGGGAGGACGACGGAAGCTGGAGAAGCTCCGCTCAGCTGTGCATTCACGTGGGCACCATATGGCCGGAGAGACTTGAATTGGGACTATTTACTGGGCTGCACTACAGACAGAGTAGCATTAGATTTGATTTAAAATGAAAGATTCTTCTATGTTTTATTGGTTTATTTCATTTGATGTGGGTGGGACCGGGGGAATTATTGAAACCGGGATAGCGGCCTATGGTGATCAGCGACCGGTAGAGCGGGGCAGGGCCGTAAAGTGGGGGGGCCAATGGCCCCTTGGCCCCCCCCTTTCCGGCGCCATTGGTCTCACCTGTTGGGGAAGTGGGCGGGGACCTGCACCACCTCTCCGATGGCGTCGGGGTTGGTCCGAGCCACGGTGCAGATGTCCAGACTGGAGTAGCACTCCTCCTGCACCTGGAGGAGAGGAGACAAGGACAACACATGAAGACGGAGGAGAGAGGAGGGAGGAGGAAGGAGGGAGGAGAGGAGAGGAGAGGAGAGGAGAGGAGAGGAGAGGAGAGGAGAGGAGAGGAGGACAACACATGAAGACGGAGGAGAGAGGAGTGAGGAGGGAGGACAGAGGAGAGATGACTGAGGAAATAGGAGTGAGGAAAGAGGAGAGAGGAGTCAGGACAGAGAAGAGAGGAGAGAGGAGGAAGGAGGGAGGAGATGAGAGAGGAGAGAAGGACAACACATGAAGACGGAGGAGAGAGGAGTGAGGAGAGAGGAGTGAGGACAGAGGAAAACGGACTGAAGATAAAGGAGTGGGGAGTGAGGAGAGAGGACAGACGAGAGATGAAAGAGGAGAGAGAAAAGAGGAAAGAAGTGAGAGGACAGAGCAGTGTCGTCCTCTCTCCTCTTTCCTCTCCGTCCCTCCTCTCCGTCTCACCTCAGCGATCATCCTCTGGAAGATGTTGCAGCGTCGGATCGTCTGGAAAACTTTGGCTGAGATTCCCTGAGTGATGCAGTGGAGACTCTTCTTCACAAAGGTCTTCCCCTGAAAGACGGAGGACCGACAGTCAGACAAGACAAGGCAATCTTATCTGTATAGCCCGTTTTTACCAACAGTTTGTCTCAAAGGGCTTCACATCCCATCATAACAACATCCTCTGTCCTTAGACCCTCACATCCACTGAGGAAAAACTCTCTTACTCCTTACTCTTTCCTTATGAGCTTATTCATTATTTTTGTTTTGTATTATTCATTTATGTATGTTTTTTTATTTTTTCCTTAATTCCTTATATTTTACTGTTTAATCTCTTACTTTTCTACTTATTTTTCATTATTGTTCAATTATTTTCCTATGTTATTTGTTTTTAAACCGTACCAAATTTGATCTTTGAATATGTTGGGTGAGGTTTTCATATAAGCCCTCTTGGGTTTCATACCTCCCCTTTGCACATCCCAGTAATGTTGATTGTTCATGTTGTTTATTTATATGATATTGTTTGTGCTAAATAAAAAAAAAATAAAAAAAAACCTTTTAACAGGGAAAAATTGGCAGGTGGACAGACAGATGGACAGACAGGTGTAGAGGTGTATGGACTCGGACTCAGACTCGGACCTCGGTGTTGAAGGTGGCGGCCGTGTGCAGGAAGAGTTCACAGATCTCGTGCATCCCGTCGGTGTCGCAGGTGGAGTTCTCCAGGCAGGAGAAGAAGCCGCAGCCCACGGTCACAGCAGCTCCATTCAGACATCTGGCCACATCAGCTGCACACACACACACACACACACACACACACACACACACACACACACACACACACACACACACACACACACATAAATCTGACCGTTAGATACAAGAATATTTTAGTTTTTAGTCAAAGTTACAACAAAAACAACATGTGTTTCCTGAGAGACAAAACCCAGGGATTAAAAACCCACAAAACACCTGTTGCTGCTGTTTCCACTGAGTTTTCCACAATCCTTTTTCCCTTACTTCTTCTTTCCTCCCTCCCTCCTTCTTTCCCTCCCTTTTCCCTTCCTTCTTTCCACAATCCTTTTTGCCTCCCTTCCTCCTTACTTCTTCCTTCTTTCTTGACCCAATCTGTTCCTTCCCTCCATCTATCTTTCCTTCCTTTTTCCCTTCCTTCTTTCCTCCCATCGTGCCCTTTGTCCTTCCTTCCTTCTTTCCCTTAGTCCTTCCTGCCTTCCTAACTTCCTTCCTTCCATCCTTCCTTCCTTCCTTCCTTGACCCAGGAGGACAACTGGAGGGTTTAAATAAAAACATGCAGCTAAAACTACTTAAGAAAATTAAAATAGAAATATGCATTCAATCATTTATGCAAACACAACAAACTGCTTTTGAAAATAAATGATGTAAAACATAAATAAACTCAAAAACAAACTGAAGCTGAGACTTGCAAACTAAAAAAAGTGACTGTGGAAGTTCAACCTCTGCAGAAGAAAGAAAGAAAGAAAGAAAGAAAGAAAGAAAGAAAGAAAGAAAGAAAGAAAGAAAGAAAGAAATCAGCTGCACACACACACACACACATAAATCTGACTGACTAAAAACCTGTGTGTTTCCTGAGAGACAAAACTCAGGGATTAAAAACCCATGCATCACCTGTTGCTGCTGTTTCCACTGTGTTATTATAACAATTAAAAACTGATAAAGAAACTCAAAAACAAACTGAAGCTGAGACTTGCAAACTAAAAAAAAGTGACTGTGGAAGTTCAACCTCTGCAGAAGAAAGAAAGAAAGAAAGAAAGAAAGAAAGAAAGAAAGAAAGAAAGAAAGAAAGAAAGAAATCAGCTGCACACACACATGAATCTGACTGACAAAAAACATAATATTCTTGAATCTAACAAAGTTACAACAAAACAACATCACCCTGCAGACAGGTGTGTGTTTCCTGAGAGACAAAACTCAGGGATTAAAAACCCACAAATCACCTGTTGCTGCTGTTTCCACTGTGTTATAACCTTTTAAAAGTGATTTAAATAAAAACATGCAGCTAAAACTACTAAAGGACATTAACATAGAAATTTTTGGTCATATTAAAAAAAAACTGCTTTTGAAAATGATGTAAAATATGGAAACCTATTTCCGCCACTCCTCAGTATCTCATAATTTTGATTTAGCTATCTCATAATTATGACTTAGTAGCCTATCTCTCTTTTTTTGGCGGAAATGGGCTTCCATAGTAAAACATAAAGAAACTCAAAAACAAACTGAAGCTGAGAGACTTGCAAACTAAAAAAGTGACTGTGGAAGTTCAACCTCTGCAGAAGAAAGAAAGAAAGAAAGAAAGAAAGAAAGAAAGAAAGAAAGAAAGAAAGAAAGAAAGAAAGAAAGAAATCAGCTGCATACACACTGACTAAAAACATAATATTCTTGTATCTAACAAAGTTACAACAAAAAACATCACCCTGCAGACAGATGTGTGTTTCCTGAGAGACAAAACCCAGGGATTATAAACCCACTAATCACCTGTTGCTGCTGTTTCCACTGTGTTATTATAACCTTTTAAAAGTGATTCAAATAAAAACATGCAGCTAAAACTACTAAGTACAAAAAAAAATTGAAGCTGAGACTTGCAAACTAAAAAAGTGACTGTGGAAGTTCAACCTCAGCAGAAGAAAGAAAGAAAGAAAGAAAGAAAGAAAGAAAGAAAGAAATCAGCTGTGCACACACACACACACACACACACACACACACACACACACACACACACACACACACACACACACACAAATCTGACTGACTAAAAACATGTGTGTTTCCCGAGAGACAAAACTCAGGGATTAAAAACCCACACATCACCTGTTGCTGCTGTTTCCACTGTGGAAGTTCAAGAAAGAAAGAAAGAAAGCGGTGGAGACAGAGAGAACCGGACTCACTGGGGGTGTTGGAGGAGAACCGGGCCCGGCGGGGAGCGGCCTCCTCCGGCAGCAGCTCGAAGCAGGAGGCGCCGCCGAGGAGGAGCAGCAGGAGCAGAGCGGAGCTGGAGCCGCTGGGCACCATGGCGACGGAGAGGAGGAGGAGGAGGAGGAGGAGGAGGAGGAGTGATGAAGATGAAGATGTCTGAAGGAGGAGGAGGTTATAGTCAGGCTGTGGTCCTGGTCTGGTCCGGTCTGATCCGCTTCAGACTACACAGCCGGTATTTATACTTGGCCGCGTGGGAACCGACCAATCAGAGCGCGCCGTGTCCGCGGGGGCGCAGTTAATGGTTTATTCATGGTTGTAATTAACCCACAGAGCTAATTGGATATTTTTTTTCCACACACACGAGAGAGACACGATGGAATTTCCGAGCAGCAGTGAACTCACCAGCCAAGATAAATTTAGCCTCTGGTCTTTTCTTTTTTTTTTTTTTTTCCTTTATTTTACTGTGTTTGTTTCATTCTGATATAAAATAAAACACAAAAGTAAAAATTTAAAGTTTATTACAGGAAGAAACCAAACGGCACGAGCACATCAGGGTTAAAGAAAAACAACAGGAAACGGCCATAAAGTGAGTTTAACAGTGTTTCCATAGCAACCTACACACTGCATGGCTCTTTCTTACCCAGGTCATTTAAATAAACCGCGGGAGTTGCGTTTCCGGTCCTCGTGTGATCTATAGGGGAGAACGGGGTTAGGATATCTCATCAAAACATCCCAGAGTAGTCAGTCCAATATTACAAGGAATCTTAAAGTCTATCCTGTTCATTCTTTTAACTTATTCTAACAATAATTCAGGCTATTAATAGTCCAAGACAATCTGTGACATTGTGACTGTGGTTGTCACATCTGATTTCAATGGGGGAAAAAAAGAAAAAGTGGTGAAAAGGGTGAATTTTTATTCAAATTGCATGAAAATAAAAGAGCATAAACAGGACACATGAAATTTGTGTTTTTTTGTTGTTGTTGAAGATGCAAAACTCAGACATAAACACGACGTATCCGCTCCAGCTCTGCATCCGGCCCAGATATCTGTCATCACGTGATAAAGTGATCAAGTTATAAATTAGGCCTATCTGTTTCCATTTAAATTTTATTCCATAAATTACCATAATTTATTTCTTCATGTGACAACCAACTGGAATCTTTTGCTAGTAACAGAGTTTACAACCATCCTGCAACTGGCTAACTAAAGGACAATGAAAATTAGAGCTTTCCCTTCATACTTTTTAATTGTGTCAATTTCTTTGTTACAAACCAATTGTGTAAAAGCAAAAAATTCAAAACTTTGTTTCACGTTACAAAACAGTTTTTCAGAATAAAATGCAATCTATGAAGCACATCTATATTATATTATATGCCAGGGGGATTTTTTTTTACAAAAAAATGTTCAAGTTTTCACATATATTGATAGTCTTAATCGCTTTCTGGTTGCTTGAGAATTTGATGGAGGTTATGTATTGCTTGAGCTCACCGCTAAGAGCAATAAAGGAAGGTTTTTTTTTTAAATTAACTTACATTTGTGAATATGAAATTTTGCCATTAAAATAATAAGGTTGATAATAAAAGTTATGTTGGCTTTTTTTTTAGGTCAGGGAGCCCAAACAGAACATTCCTCCAAAACAAAATAAAATCACCAATCAATCAACGTTGATAGCAACAAAATTACAAATATCACTCCATAGTTTTTGCACAATAGGGCAGAGCCAAAACAAATGGGTCACAGTTTCAGTGTGTACAGAACAGAAAGGATTATGTAGCTGAACTCTGTTGTGTGACATCATCACCCTCTGGTTGGTGAGTTATGATGAGTGTGACAACAACCAAACCCCGTTCTCCTCTAATAATCATTCAACTAACTTTCTATAAATAGCAGCAGCAGGAAACTGTGTGTCCGGCTCAGTGGAGCTCAAACAGCCCATCAGTGACGGACACAGGAGGGGGCGGGGTCACGGGGTCGCCCCTGACAACCTGCAGAGATAACCTAGCTACTCTGGCTATAGGCTACTGCTGCTGTTTACCAGAGTAAAAGTAAAAATACTTACATTATAAGTTACATTACAAGAGTCCTGATCAACTAAAACACTGATTTACTGCTTCTCAGATCAACGTGTCAGAGTAAAACTACTTCCTGTGGTTCAATGAGGGCCACAATTTCACAATAAGAGTACTTCCTGTTGTTAGTCCTTTCACAGTAAAAGAGTCAAAATCAGATAGGATAACTTGAGTACCTGTAAGCAAATTCATTTACTTTTTGATTGATTTGAAACCTCATCAGCTGCTGCAGTAATTAATTAATTAATCCAGGCTAAAATAAACTCAACGAGTTAAATCTTGACTTGTTAATCCAGGATTAAATTAACTCCAACTTTAGATAAATAGGCTATGAAATGAGTAGACAAGTTTTGTTGAAGTTCATATATAAAGTTTATTTTATTAGTGAATGTGGTGCTGGTGCATGATGGGTAATAATCATTAACCTGCTGTGAAAATGAACTTTTCAAAAAAACTATTTCAATTAGCCTACATCAAGAATTTTTCAGCAAACTGAAAGTTCTGTTGTTATTATTATTTTTTAATCAGCTTCAAATAATAGATTTACATTTTAAATATGAAATTATACATGCAAATACATAACACATGCATATTAAACTGATATGATATGAATAAACGGCATTAATGTGTGATATAAGCGACAGCCGCTCTGAGCTCCTCTCTGTGAAGAACAGGATGAACTTCATGAACCTCGGATGAGTCACAGCCTCTCGTCTCTTTGTGTTGTAAATGTTGCTATTCAGGGTTTTTCTGAGGAGTGATGAAGAGCGAACGGCTCCTTCCGAACGGCGCCTGAATGCAACACTTTTCTTTGACAGTGTAAAGTTGTGTGTTGTTCTTCTTCATCCTCTGTCTCTCGTGCTCTCACTCTCTCTCTCTCTCTCTCTCTCTCTCTCTCTCTCTCTCTCTCTCTCTCTCTCTCTCTCTCTCTCTCTCAGTGAAGGTTATTCTGGTTGTTTCAGCTCATCATCCCCCAGGAAACCAAACCAAACCAAACCAAACCAAACCAAACCAAACCACCGGCCTCCAAACGCCCTCATGCTCTCTGAGTTAAGAGTCAGGCACAGGCTGTGAAACCAGTTTTCAACCTCAACTTTATTATATATATCCTGAAGGAGATTTGTTTTAAACACACAGAGACAAAACACTGATGAATGGACACACAAAATAAATCAATATGACGTTTTAAATAGACTTAGTATGCTGCAGGAAGTCTTTGATGACACATAATAAAACATAAAAACATTAGAAAACTATTGGTAACACATTTCAATTAAGGTCTTATTGTTATGGCACTTACATAACTCAACAGTTGGTTTATGAATAGCCAGTTCAATCTGTGTTTATCTGTGTATAAGCCCATTATGGTGCCTTATTAACCATTTATTAAACTTGTATATTGTTAATACACATAAACCTGTTACTGAGGCTTACAGTGAAGTGTTACAAAACATTTATTACATAAAGAAAAGTTACAATTGAATATAAATAAACCAAAAAATGTTAATAATTAAACAAAATAACAGCAACAATCTGCATATACAAAGACATGCGTACTCTGCAACACACTATAATGTAGGTTTAATTAGATATTTGGACTTTTAAAGTATGAATTTAAGTCTTAGTCAATGATTGTAGAAACTATTTTCCCATATGGTGAATTATTTAAAATAAATTAAGTAACTTCACATCATTAAAGTTGTGTAATGTCTTGTGATCCTGGTGTGACGGAGTCATGAGGTGCAGACGAGCTGCTGCTGCTGATGAAGATGTGGAAAAATGTGTGTGTGTGTGTGTGTGTGTGTGTGTGTGTGTGTGTGTGTGTGTGTGTGTGTGTGTGTGTGTGTGTCTTATCTCTGCGTCAGTCACCAGGAAAGTGTGAGAGAGTCGTTAGTGGAGACGACCGTGTTTCCATCACGGCCCAGTTCAACCACAAGAAGCACTGAACCTCGCCGACTCCATTAGCCCCCGAGGTCAAGAGACACTGATAAACATCTCCCACCTCTTAACAACACACACACACACACACACACACACACACACACACACACACACACACACACACACACACACACCTCCCCAGACCTGCGCTTGTGGGAAAAAGTGATCACATAAATGGATAGTTCAACATTTTGGCGAATTGGCCCATTGCCATAATCCCTATAGTCATAGCAGTAGGTTTGTTACCTTTAATTGTCGGTGCAAGCTATTTTTAGAACGGCGGAGCAGAGCCGTGAGCTGCTCAGAGCTACGCTACGGAGGCTCATTATGGGATTTCTTGGTTTCCCTCATCAAACTCATCAAATACACAATCCAACAACTCCACAACGCTCTGGTGGACAAGTTGTGACCTGCACATTCACCACGCTATGAGATAATAACACAACGTTACCACACAGAGTTGTTTTAGAGGGAAATTCATGCAAAACCGCTGATGCACGTTGCCTTCAGGGACAGTTTTTCATCAAGCAGTCTCTGCATTTCCCTCTAAAACAACTCTGTGTGGTAACGTTGTGTTATTATCTCATAGCGTGGTGAATGTGCAGGTCACAACTTGTCCACCAGAGCGTTGTGGAGTTGTTGGATTGTGTATTTGATGACTTTGATGAGGGAAACCAAGAAATCGTGACAGCGTAGCTCTGAGCAGCTCACGGCTCTGCTCCGCCGTTCTAAAAATAGCTTGCACCGACAATTAAAGGTAACGAACCTACTGCTATGACTATAGGGATTATGGCAATGGGCCAATTTGCCAAAAATGTTGAACTATCCCTATAAGGAAAAATCTGAGGCTCGTTAAAGTGTCGAAATATTCACTCTGTGCTTTAAGTTAAGTCAAGTAATTAATTCCCTGATTCATTTGAAAGCATCACACACACAAACAAGCGCTGCAGCCGACACAGTGAGACAGCAGCGAGGGCGTGTTGGTGGTTGTTGTCCGTGCAGAGCTGCTATTCTCAGAGTGGGTTTCTTTCAGCTAACACGCCACAGAAAAGCTGAAAAATGTAAAACCACCTCCACACTGAAGTGTACAACACAAACAGAGGGAGCCATGAAGGAGGCAGCAGCCTGAGGGCACATCCACCGACCGGTCGACTGTCACTCAGACAACCGGGAAACCAAACTATAACGACTAAAATACAGCTTCAATCTAAAAACCCTCGTGTGGTTTTAGTGCAAAAAAAAAAAAAACCCAACAACAACAAACCACAACACTGTCGAAGCTCCTGTTCTCACGGGGACACGGTCAGGTCACAACAATGATTCATCATCATCACCATGATAAGAAAAGATTCATTTAATCTGATAACTGTTGTGTTTTCTAAAGTTTCCCATGGACTTTTCAGAAGATTATCAAACATCATGTGATTAGATGTTGATTCATGGTTTATTCTAATTATGTGTTACCGATAAAACACCTACATTTTCTTTATGTCGAGTTTCAGCACCAGAGTTTTAACATGATGTTTAATATGTTAATGAGACATGTTTAGCATCTTTTGTAAAGTTACACTGCAAAAACTCAAAATCTTACCAAGAATATTTGTCTTATTTCTCGTCAAAATGTCATTTCTAGTTAAAACAAATCTCATTCTACTTAAAATAAGACTCATCACATTAAAAAGTAGCTTGTTTTTAGATACTTTTTACTTCTTTCAAGCAGATTTTCACTAGGCCTACTATCTATTTTCACAGTTTTTCTTTCAAGCACAAAAACGTGCTTTCACTGGCAGATTTTTCTACTTATTTCAAGTGAAAATTTGTTTGAAACAAGTGAAAATAAATAAAAACAAGTATATTTTTAGGTGATGAGTCTTATTTTAAGTGGAAAGAGATTAGTTTTGACCAGAAATGAGACATTTTGACAAGAAATAAGACGAATATTCTTGGAAAGATTTTGAGTTTTTGCAGTGTAGACTGATGTCTGTCTATAATGTAAAATAACTCTGTCTCACATTAGCCCACCTATTAGCTAAACTTATTTTCCCTCCTTTTTCAGTTAAATTTAGCCTGCATGACTTATTAGCTAATGCTAACAAGTTGCATTTCTTAGCCTTTCTTGTTAGCAAAAAACTAGCCTATAGCTAAAATTAGCCTGCTAATTACTTGAAAGCAAAAACTAGCTTTTGTTAGGCTACTTTTTTACCTTCTTTTTTTTTTTTTTTTTTTTTTACTTTTTTGTTGTTTGTAAGCTAGTTTTTGCTTTCAAGTAATTAGCAGGCTAATTTTAGCTATAGGCTTGTTAGCTTGTTAGCTAGATTTAGCTTGCCTTGATTGTTAGCAGATTAGCCACAGTTTATTGGTGACTTGAATCAATTCAGTGCTTTTGGTGGCTAAAAAATTATGTGGAAAATAGACTAAAGAATCAACGCTGCTCTGTCACATCATGGAGCCCGTTATTATTTAGGCTATATTCTGAGGAAAGATATAAGGCCAATGTGCTCATTGTTTGTGTTGTTTGAACATACTTTGCTGTGTACGTAGCCGATGTTAATCCAACAGTGGTGGGACTACAAATGGAAATGACCCTAGAGCTAAATCTGGTGTATTTACATTTTGGATGTTCATGAATACGCAGAGTCCCGTTACAAATAAACAAATAAATGAAATGAGTAAAAGGTGTTCATCATGTTGTGTCGATCTGCTCGGTGTGCACCATGTTTGATATTGTTAATGTCTTGTTCTGTCCTTTTATTTGACTTCTCTATGGCTTCACTTCCTGCTCCCGCTCTTTGTTCATCACCTCGTCCTCTATCCTAAAACTCCTGGTCCCACCCGGACTCTTCGTCAGGAGGAGGGTCGTCACTGTCGTCTGGGAAATGGTCAAAGTTGCTGTTGTCGAGGGGCCCGTCCACCTGATGGAGACACACACACACAAACACACACACACAATCAGTTTTCCCAGCTTTTCTCTCATGTATGTTGCAGCTGACAGACTGTGGAGGATGAAGGACACCCACTGTGGGGGTGAACGGAGAGTCGATGGTTCCCTGGCGGAGACCGTCCCAGTTGAAGCCCTCAAACCACCTGAAAGATAATATAAGGACGTGCTGCCATGACAACAGTTTCATCTGCCACAGAAAGTAGCTACACACAGATAGATAGATAGAGAGAGAGAGTGTGAAACAAACCACATGAAAAGCATCTGTTACTGCCTCACTTGTGTTTCTGGATGTCCTTCACGCCGTTCTTCTGATTGCCCAGTCGCTCTGACGGGTTGTCCCTGAAGCAAACACACAAACACACAAACACAAGCAGTTATCCCTGAACAACCTCCTGTACTGTGTGTTATAATAGCAAGCATCCATGAAAGATAAGTAGCTAAATTATATTACAGGAATAGTTCAACATTTTGGCAAATTGGCCCATTGCCATAATCCCTATAGTCATAGCAGTAGGTTTGTTACCTTGCTCAGAGCTACGCTACGGAGGCTCATTATGGGATTTCTTGGTTTCCCTCATCAAACTCATCAAATACACAATCCAACAACTCCACAACGCTCTGGTGGACAAGTTGTGACCTGCACATTCACCACGCTATGAGATAATAACACAACGTTACCACACAGAGTTGTTTTAGAGGGAAATTCATGCAAAACCACTGATGCACGTTGCCTTCAGGGACAGTTTTTCATCAAGCAGTCTCTATATTTCCCTCTAAAACAACTCTGTGTGGTAACGTTGTGTTATTATCTCATAGCGTGGTGAATGTGCAGGTCACCAGAGCGTTGTGGAGTTGTTGGATTGTGTATTTGATGAGTTTGATGAGGGAAACCAAGAAATCCCATGAGCCTCCGTAGCGTAGCTCTGAGCAGCTCACGGCTCTGCTCCGCCGTTCTAAAAATAGCTTGCACCGACAATTAAAGGTAACGAACCTACTGCTATGACTATAGGGATTATGGCAATGGGCCAATTTGCTAAAAAGGTAAAACTATCCCTTTAAAGCAACTACACAGACCTTTTAACTGGATATGCAAAAGTATCTGGTTTCTGCTGATGTCTCGGTTTTACCTACAACAGCAAATTAGACTATCATTGGGAAGATAAGGTTTCTAAATAGTGTAACTCTTAAACCTCCGGTCTTCATTCTGGTAAAACACTACCGCTTTTGTCCATAGGGGTCGCCAAAATCAACACAAAATGAAAGTTCTTTGTAGATTTTATACTTTAGTGATATTTTTTACTGATTGTTTGCTTAATCATAACCCATTTATTGATTAATATAAGTTTGAATGTCTCTAAGGAGGTTATACAGGAGTTATGCCACTCATTATCACTTCTTAGCATCATGGTAGCACATTTCCTAACACATTTAATGTTCCTAGTGCTATAAATATCAACATTCTCACATTTTTACATCACGATGAAAGCTGGTGATGTTTATTAATGTCACTGTAACATACAGTATGAAGAAGTTTGACATGTGGGACTGAAAGAACACGTGTTTTGAAGGGGCTGTGAGAACCTGCAGAGCCGTTTGATGAGGTTGGCGGCGCTCTTGGTGATCTTCTTAGGAAACTCGATCATGTCGATGCCTCTCAGGATGATGTTGTAGGTCTTCATGGGATCAGAGCCGGAGAACGGAGGACTGGAGAGAGAGAGAAAGAGAGATAAAATATCAACAATCTCATTTAATCAAACAGGACTGGAGCTACACTGCAAAAACTCAATATCTTACCAAGAATATTTGTCTTATTTCTAGTCAAAATGACATTTCTAGTCAAAACAAATCTCATTATACCTAAAATATATACATACATAGTTATACATAAAAATGTAGACACTTTTTACTTGTTACAACTCAAGGGGCTTATCCTACTATAAATAAACAACTTCAACAACTTATTTCAAGTCTATTTTCATTTGAAATAAGCAGAAAAATCTGACAGTGGAGCAAGTTTTTCTTTCTTATTACAAGCACAAAAACTGGCAGATTTCTCTACTTATTTCAAGCGAAAATTAGTTTGAAACAAGTTAAAATGATCTAAAAACAAGTTAATTTTTAGGTGATGAGTCTTATTTAAAGTGGAAAGAGATTAGTTTTGACTAGAAATTAGACAGTTTTACAAGAAACAAGACAAATATTCTTGGAAAGATTTTGAGTTTTTGCAGTGTAATTTAGCTCCTCACCTCTGACTTCATTACACAGTTAATTAAAAATCACATTTCCAGGTTAAGGAGGAAACATTCGTCCTCTCAGACGCAGCATCTTTAGTGTCCAGAGTCATTCTGCCACAGCTGCAGCAGCATCACAACATCTGGAGGCATCACTCAGCCTCAGCAACACACTGTGTTGTGTGACAGCTGCAGTTTGTCACTGTGGCCATGAAAATACAGAGATGTGGGGAAAAAATATGCAGCTGATGAGATTCTATTGTGTTTGAGTCCCTGAGTTACTGCAGCAGAGAAGAAACAGATCAATGAGGAGAAGGATGCTGCACGTGTGTTAGAGGTCTGCTGTGCGGTTCTGTAGCGGATACACAACAGATGTGGCTCTCTGGAAAGTGCAGATGTTGTATAGTGTCTCTGTGTTTTGTCCGGATTGTGTTTTTTTTTTTTGCTTTGAGCGACTGTCCCAGAAAATCAATATTTAAAGACCTCAAGGTTTCCTGCTCTGTTTACAACTTCCTGGATCTGTCAATGCTGTGTCAGATACAATAGTTAGTTACAGCTGAGCAGACACCAATGTGGCCACAACATGTTCGTCTCTCTGTCCTCTACATGTCTCCCAGAAACCTAGCCTAGCCTGGCCGGTTAGCTACATTTGGGGAGCATACATCAGTCCAACTGCCCAAAAGTCTGACGGCTCATTTCTCCGACTACCCATTCTACAATGTTAAGGTTAGGTTTAGGGTAAGGTTAAGGGTTAGGGCTACTTAAGTCGGAGAAGTGGGAGGTCCGACTAATGGACGCAAAAATAAAGAAATGTATGGTCGGAGAAATGGGTAGTCGGACAGACGTCATGCGCCCGCTAAATTTTGCTTAAGTTGACTTGTTTTACTGGGCACATGACGTCTGTCTGACTATCTATTTCTCCGACTCTGACCATGCATTTCTTTATTTTTGTGTCCATTAGTCTGACCTCCCAATTCTCCGACTTAAGTAGCCCTAACCCTAAACCTAAACCTAACTGTAACACTGTAGAATAACTTGGATTAATGGCTAGTCGGAGAAATGAGCGGTCGGACTTTTGGGCGGTTGGACTGACGTATGCTCCCCGTTTTACTTAGTTAGCTCAGTCTGGCCCGTCTTGCTCGTTAGCTCCAGTTAACTTGCCTCGATTGTTAGTTGAAATAATCCTGTGCTGCTTGGTAGCTAATAGCATGTTCTGTGTGTTCGCTTGTAGCATTTGTTAACAATTAACTTGCCTTACTTGTTAGCTAAAATAGTCTTTTTGCTTGTTAGTCAGAGATGGGGACTTGAGTTTGCGACTCGGACTCGAGGCGTCGCACACACAGAGACTTAAGACTTGACTTGGACTCGTGTTTTGGGACTCATGAACAATCATTATTTTCTTGACCTTTATAAAACACACACATGCTGCTACAGCTGTGCAGGGCCACATCCACCACACCAGGCTAAAGAGAGAGGAACAGCTGAGCTCCTCTAACTGCTCGGTCGGTTTACAGGTGAGTTACAGGTGGAGAGCACAGCACCGTCCTTACAGGTGACACACATGCAGACGTCCGTGTAAGTTTGTTGTCTGACCTTCCTTCATGAGGACGGCTGCATAACTGGCACATATCTACTGTAAACTAAGTCCTCCTGTGTAATTTGTTGACTTGTTGTATGACTCAAGGCACGAGTGGAAGTGCACGTGCCATGAGTTGACGACATAAGGAACTAATAAAAAAACAACGACAACAAAAACAGTTCTTCTCTCAGTAACATGTGGTTCCAGATGAGTTCTGCTACACATAAACATGTCAGCCATATCCTCCAGATCTTATTACCTTCTATAATTAACATCTTAAATCATTTTCCATGTGGTTCATCTACAGGTTTTCTGAATTCAACAAAGCAAAAAAAGAAAAAAAAAACTGGCCTTGATTCAGAATACAGCTTCATTTAAAGGAAAGCGTTCGTTGTGTGGTTTCTTCATATTGCATTGCAATAACCTGCATATCATATAACAAATAACAGTAGTACTGATACTATATGCTAATAAAGGAGTGATAAATGCTTTGAATTTCTTCATGTAGCTGTGCAGTATTCTTAACAGACCAGATAGCAGCAGATGATAAAAGGCTCATTACACCCAAAAGAGACAGGACTTACTTTTTTAGAGAGTTGAGACTTGCAACAACAGACTTGTGAACATCTCTGTTGTTAGTTAATAGGCCTTAGGTAAAATTGGCCTGCCTCACTTGTTAGCAAATTCTAGCAAGGCTATCTTGACACAGTTTAACATCATTTGATGACTTAATATCTGAAGCACAAACATGTCACAGCAGCTGTGCTACACGCCTCCAAATAACATTGGTCTCACCCAGTTCAGCGCATTGAAACAGCATGTTTCAATCGAAAATCTCAACCGCCATTCAGTGTGATTCATATTTTCAACATTAAATTTTCAGAATGTTGATCAACTGCTGATTTTTCAACCTTAACCAAAAATAATCAACCTTTCTGACCATAATTTAACGTTGATCCAACATCTTTTGCTATCTGGTTTGGTTTGTTTCTTTTGTGGTGAACTATGGGAGAGGATGAAGCTCCAAATTAGCGACATAACTCCGGTGAACACTGAATTTTGGGTTGAACAACGTACTGTAGATTTGTCTCTGGTTGTCTCAGGGACAGAACGACACCTTGTCTGGTGGACGAACCATACGTTGGGTCTTTACTTGTTTAGTTTCCATCCTGACTCAGGTATAAAGTGCAGATCTTGTCCTACCTGCCACTGAGCAGCTCGAACACCAGTATTCCCAGAGACCAGCAGTCTGCCGAGCTGTCGTGGCCCTTGTTCAGGATGATCTCAGGGGCCACGTACTCGGGGGTCCCACAGAACGTCCACGTCTTCTTACCCAGACCCACTTTCTTGGCGAAGCCGAAGTCGACCTGAGGCGCAGAAACACACGGTGGTGAGTGTGTGCTCTTTGTCAAACTGCTGCATCGTGTTATCGGATGTATCAATTTAACGCTGTGGCGAGCACCAGCTTGGCGTATCCTCGGTGGTCCAGGATGATGTTCTCAGGTTTGAGGTCTCGGTAGATGATCCCTCTGGTGTGGAGGAAGGCCAGAGCCTCGACGACGCAGCCCGTGTAAAACCGAGTGGTGCCGTCATCGAACGAACCCCTGGAACAGAAGAAGAAAGCAGGTGTCATGGATGAACGAACCACCGGGGCTCAGACCTGTCAATCAAAACCTCTGTGCACCGACCTGTCCCTCAGCACCGTCCACAGCTCTCCTCCCAGACAGGCCTCCAGCAGCATGTACAGGAACTTAGAGTCTCTGAAGGTCCGGTACAACCTGCAGCGACCAAGAGCCACAACAAGTCAGTCCACAACAACAGTGATGTTTTATTTCCCACAGCAGCTGCACTGTGGATTTTACAACAACACCTCATGGGGACTTTTTGTTTGTTCCTTTGGTTCTCATTTAGAGGAGGATGCTAAATGCTAAACTGTAGCATGTTGGGATATATGGATCAATGACATAATGCAATGTCAAGTGGTGTAACTGGATATTTTTTCCATTAAAATTTGACTACATACAGGAAAAAATGTGGAATAAATGTGATTCACCAATGCAACACTATATTTCTTGAGAATTTTTCATAATTTGTCACATAATTTAGAAAAAAAGAGAGGTGTTTTTATAGAAACACAGCAAAAAATACAAAACAATCTATTTCAATTTAATATTTTCACAAGAAAGTATACTTTTATAAGACTTACTGTACATCCACTATAGGTGGATAAAATATTTAATATTTATCATTCTTTTGTGGTTACACCATTTGACATTTTCAGTTCATTCAGTCTTTATGTTAAAAAATGGTTCAAATGACATAAAACCAACATGAATACAAAATGTACATTTTATTTTTTAAAGCAGTTATAATCTATTTTCATTTATTTAAAACAAATGTTCACGTGTCACTGACCCATATATGTATTTACGTAACTCTACCAGCTTGTGATTAACATGTAATTATCATGTCATCTGTGTTTACGTGTTGAAACATCTTGGATCTGCTGCTTCTCTCGGTGTCACATCCTCATCCTGCTCAGTGAGCTCAGACTTACCCAGGTGTTAATTAAAAACCAAAATGCTAATTAAGCTCCTCTTGGTGCACCTGTATTAATGTAATCCCACCTGAGTGAGTTAAGTTACAGCTGTGACACACACGGAGGAGCAGAGAGACCTGATGATGAAGGGGCTGTGAGCCTCCATCATGATGCGGCGCTCCGACAGGATGTGTCCCTGCTGGCTCATGTCCACGATGTGGCGCTTCTTCAGGACTTTGAGGGCGAACGAGCGGCCGTGGTCGTTCTTCAGATGCACCTGAAAACACACACTGCAAAAACTCAACATCTTTCCAAGAATATTTGTCTTATATCTTGTCAAAATGTCTCAATTTTAGTCAAAACTAATCTCTTTCCACTTAAAATAAGACTCATCACCTAAAAATTAACTTGTTTTTAGACAGTTTTCACTTGTTTCAAACTAATTTTCAATTGGAATAAGTAGATTTTTCTACTTATTTAAAGTGGAAAATTTGCTTGAAAAAAAGTAAAAAAAAAAAAGTGTCTAAAAACAAGCTACTTTTTAATGTGATGAGTCTTATTTTAAGTATAATTAGATTTATTTGGACTAGAAATGACATTTTGACTAGAAATAAGACAAATATTCTTGGTAAGATTTTGAATTTTTGCAGTGCACACACACACACACTGTGAAAACACACCACGTCTAACTAGATCTGTTACGAGGGGTGATAGTATTCCTCAACATAGAACTCAGTTTGGCAGCTCTTCTTTTTCATGTGTGGTCATGAGTCAGTGCAATGTCTATGAGGGGCCTTACAAGCCATAATTCATTCTTTCACTCACACACACATACATTCTCCTTACACATGCATATATTTTCACTCACACATACATATATTTTCACTCTCATATTTATACATTTTCATACTAGAAGTACGTATGTATGTGTGTGAGAGTGAAAATATATCTATGTGAAAGGAGAATGTATGTGTGTGAGAGTGAAAGAATGAATTATGGCTTGTACGGCCCCTCATAGTTATCTGTGTATTGTATGTGTTTGTGTTTGAATGTGTGATGAGAGTAAGAGAGTGTATGTGCTGTTGATCCCTATTGTGCACTTGATTTGGCGCTCTTGTTCCCTGCTTTTATTAGTGTATTCTGTCATTTTTTTTAAATATTATGGTCATTATGTCACTTTTATTATGTCCTATTTCAATGATTTTAATACTGTATCTGCTCCCACTTTGCCAGGGACTACAGGCGGAAATGAGCAATTGTTGCTATAACCTGCAAAAATTCAAAATCTCACCAAGAATATTTGTCTTATTTCTAGTCAAAATGTCTCATTTCTAGTCAAAATAAATCTAATTCTACTTCAAATAAGACTCATCACATTAAAAAGTAGCTTGTTTTTAGACACTTTTTACTTTTTCAAGCAGATTTTCACTTGAAATAAGTAGAAAAATCTGATAGTGGAGCAAGTTTTTCTTTCTTATTACAAGCACAAAAAACTTGCTTTCACTGGCAGATTTTTCTACTTATTTCAAGTGAAAATTTGTTTGAAACAAGTTAAAATGATCTAAAAACAAGTTAATTCTTAGGTCATGAGTCTTATTTTAAGTGAAACCAGATTAGTTTTGACTAGAAATGAGACATTTTGACAAGAAATAAGACAAATATTCTTGGAAAGATTTTGAGTTTTTGCAGTGTAACCAGGCTCAAAGCATCTCTTCTGATGCAGCAGACAACCCTCCACCCACCAGCTCCACGCGGCTGAAGCCTCCCATCCCCAGCGTGCAGATGATGTTGAAATCACAGAGTGAGACGCTGGAGAAGAAGTCGGCCTCGGCCTGAAGCCTGCAGAGACAGAGAGACAGAGAGACAGAGAGACAGAGAAGCATCTCAGTCTCCATGTTGTTTCTCAACTGAGCGACCCAGCTGCAGAACATCTGGACGCTGAGTGAAGTGAAGTGAAGTGAAGTGAGTGAAGCAGCAGAGACTAAGAGGCTTCAGTTTGTCTCTGCTGTGAAATAAAAACAAAAAAGATAATGAGAGTTTGTTTATTGCTGAGAGACGAGAGGAGCCGTGAGGTGATGATGATGAAGATAATTACAGGACTAACAACGACTGGAGCTGTTTGTTTCCTCTCAACAAGTCGTGACAAACCAGCGACTAAATCAACCCACATGCAAATATAACATGTGTTCAGGTATGTGTAAAAAAAAATCACATATTAGAATCATATATTGCCATTTATGTCTAGTTTTTATACAAATATGTATGTTTATATTGTAGATGCCACTATTTTTTGGACACAAAATTAACTTGTGTTATATTCACCTTTGTAGATGCTGTTTAGTTTTTTGACAATACGGTCCCATCAGTACGATGGAGTATTAGGGCCACATTGAGAAAAAACAAAACAAAACACAGACTTTGAGAATAAAGTCATAAATTTACGAGAATAAAGTAGTACATTTCATACGAGAAAAAAGACATAACATTACTAGAATAAAGTCTTAAATTTACGACTTTATTCTTGAAGTTTGTGATTTTTTTTATTTGTCAATGTGGCCCTAATATTCCATCGTACATCAGATCAGTTGATCGATCAACTGATAAATTCTGATGAGTCTCTTCCTCAACAGTAACAAACCTGATCTGTTTCTTATCTGTTCATTATTCAATCCAATCCATTTTATTTATAAAGCACAATTTAAAAAAACACAAAGGTTTCCAAGGTGCTGTAAAGTAAAATAAAGACCATAAAACATACAAAAAAAGCAAAAATACTTAAGATAAAAAACACAATAAAACATGAGAAATAAATAAACTGAGGTAAATGCAGTGACTGCTTGATGAAAAACTGTCCCTGAAGGCAACACGCATCAGCTGTTTTGCATGAATTTCCCTCTAAAACAACTCTGTGTGGTAACGTTGTGTTGTTATCTCATAGCGTGGTGAATGTGCAGGTCACAACTTGTCCACCAGAGCGTTGTGGAGTTGTTGGATTGTGTATTTGATGAGTTTGATGAGGGAAACCAATTAAGAAATCCCATAATGAGCCTCCGTATATAGCGTAGCTCTGAGCAGCTCACGGCTCTGCTCCGCCGTTCTAAAAATAGCTTGCACCGACAATTAAAAGGTAACGAACCTACTGCTATGACTATAGGGATTATGGTGATGGGACAATTTGACAAAATGTTGAACTATCCAGAGTGATGACAGGAAGTGTCAATGTAAATCCTTTAACCACACACACACTCACCTGGCTTTGACCTCGTCGCTGTCGAGCTGTTTGTTGTTGACGTCCTCCAGTCCTCCAATCAGCTGCTTGAACGACCTGAGACACAAACAAACAAACAAACAAACAGACGAGGCTCCTTTAAAAACTCTAACGCCACCGTGTCAAATCAGTATATTTGTGGTGAACACAGAGAAACACTGACTCTCTGTCGATGACCAGACATGTGACATCACCCACGGCCGTGACGCTCGCCGTCCGCACGTCCTCCCTGCAACAGAGACACACACACACACACACACACTTTGTCACACACACACACTTTGTTCACTTTGGTCACACAAAAACACACAAACTCACATTTTATGATGAGATGAATCAGCCTGAATATAAAGATCTTAACGTTCATATTATTAACTAATAATGAGTTCATGCAGGTCGTTGGTTTCTGAATGACGATGTTTCACCTTGTTAACGTTACCGTGGAAACAGTGACCGAGTCCATTAATTCCCTTCAGCAGCAGGTTCAACATACAAAAAAATAAAACCCTCAGAAATGTTCGAGGCCGCGACAACACAGAGGTCGGAGATCAGATCAGATCAGAGCGCTTTTTGTTCTAATGATGAGGAAACATCAGTTTGTCTTTTATGTGGCTCTTTAGCTTTTAGCTCGTCCAGATAAACATTTTAATTCTCCACTTTTTGCCCTGGATTTACTTTATTTGAAACAATGATCAGACTGAAGGAGCTAAAAACAACATAAAAGTTATTATTCTTTTATATATATATTATTATTATTATTATTAGAAAGTTTCACTTAAGCAACATTTCTCATTAGAACCTGTTGTTTTATTATATTTATTTATTTATCATGTCAATAAAAGCAGCCAATCCAAATATGTAAGTAGGCGGAGCTAAAGAATTATAGTTGTAGGGTTATTATTATAACATGACTCCTACCATGTTTGATGTTTTTGCTGAATAAATTACTGAAAAGCTTAAAGGGATAGTTCAACATTTTGGAAAATTGGCCCATTGCCATGATCCCTATAGTCGTAGCAGTAGGTTTGTTACCTTTAATTGTCGGTGCAAGCTATTTTTAGAACGGCGGAGCAGAGCCGTGAGCTGCTCAGAGCTACGCTATAGGAGGCTCATGGGATTTCTTGTTTTTTTTCCCTCATCAAACTCATCAAATACACAATCCAACAACTCCACAACGCTCTGGTGGACAAGTTGTGAGCTGCACATTCACCACGCTATGAGATAATAACACAACGTTACCACTCAGAGTTGTTTTAGAGGGAAATTCATGCAAAACCTCTGATGCACGTTGCCTTCAGGGACAGTTTTTCATCAAGCAGTCTCTGTATTTACCTCTAAAACAACTCTGTGTGGTAACGTTGTGTTATTATCTCATAGTGTGGTGAACGTGCAGCTCACAACTTGTCCACCAGAGCGTTGTGGAGTTGTTGGATTGTGTATTTGATGAGTTTGATGATGAGGGAAACCAAGAAATCCCATAATGAGCCTCTGTAGCGTAGCTCTGAGCAGCTCACGGCTCTGCTCCGCCGTTCTAAAAACAGCTTGCACCGACAATTAAAGGTAACGAACCTGCTATGAATATAGGGATTATGGCAATGGGCCAATTTGCCAAAAATGTTGAACTTTCTCTTTAATTGACTGTTAAATTGATAAGCAATACATTTTATATAGTGAGTATTTGAGATATGAGATATAGGTGAACGGTGTGGTCGTGTCTTAACCCTTTCAGCGCCTGCTCTCCGAACCAGTCGCCTTTACTGAGCGTCGTCACGGCGAGCTGCTCCTCGCCGGCCGCCTGCTGCTGAGAGACTCTCACCTGTAGAGAGACAGAGACAGAGAGAGGTGTGTCGCCTTTAAATCAGTCCTGACAACACAAACCAACGACATCACGTTGCTCCGTGTGGCCGTGATCCGTCCTGACTGATCCCAGACCAGTGAAACAAAGCTGCTCTGTGTCTCTGCGATGATGATGGATCGTCTCTCCGAGGGCGAGTTAAAACCCTGGAAATTGATTTTGAATCACGGTGAACTGAGATGAACCGAGTTTGTTTCTTCCAGGAAACAAGTTTCATAAGAGAAGAAACTGTCACACACACACACACACACACACACACACACACACACACACACACACACACACACACACACACACACACACACACACACACACACACACACAGAGACACACACTGACCCTGGACCAGCAGCAGCAGCAGACACCAGAGGGAGATTCATCATCGTTATCCCCCTCATATATTTGTCTCTGTGTGTTCGTACCGGCAGGATTTATCGCCTGCATGTGTTTTCCTCATGAAGCAGCTTTAGAAAGAAGGAGAAGAAGCTCCGAGCTCAGAGAACACAGAGACATTATATTATGATGAATATGAAAACTCTAATATCGTCTCATCTAATATAAACCTTTAACAACACTACACTGCAAAAACTCAATATCTTACCAAGAATATTTGTCTTATTTCTAGTCAAAACAAATCTCATTATACTTAAAATATGTACATTTATACATATACATACATAGTTAGGCCTATACATAAAAAAGTAGTTTGTTTTTAGACACTTTTTTACTTATTTTAAGTCTATTTTCATTTGAAATTAGTAGAAAAATCTGATAGTGGAGCAAGTTTTTCCTCCTTATTACAAGCACAAAAAAATTCCTTTCACTGGCAGATTTTTCTACTTATTTCAAGTGAAAATGATCTAAAAAAAAAAAGTCAATCTTTAGGTGATGAGTCTTATTTAAAGTGGAAAGAGATTATTTCTGAGTAGAAATGAGACATTTTTGTCTTATTTTTTAGTCAAAATGTCATTTCTAGCCAAAACAAATCTCATCATCATCAAAATAAGACTCATCATGTAAAAAGTAGCTTGTCTTAAGACACTTTTTACTTCTTCCAATATTTTCACTTGAAATAAGTAGAAGAATCTGATAGTGGAACAAGTTTTTCTTTCTTATTACAAGAAAATGAAATGAAAACAAGTAATTTTTTAGGTGATGAGTCTTATTTTAAGTGGAAAGAGATTTGTTCTGACTAGAAATGAGACATTTTGACAAGAAATAAGACAAATATTCTTGGAAAGATGTTGAGTTTTTACAGTGTAATCTCGTCCTCTTGGCTCAGACTCAGTGTTCACCTACATTTTGTATATGATTCAGGGAAGAAGAGGAAGATGAAAAGCTCCCGTGTTGTTTACTGGTTTTCTATGGTTGCCCTGGTTACGGTCTCTCTGAATCACCGGGGGTCGGTGACCTGCAGCCGGTTGAAGTTAATGGGCTAAAAGTGAACAAAGTAACCGGTGACCTCAGAGGTCAGAGAGGAAGAGGAGCTCTGATTGTTCTCTCTGCTCTTAGAGACGACGACATCATCAGCTCAGATCACCTCCCTCGTCTCTCTCCTTCCTCCTCTCTGTCCCACCTCCTCCTCTTCTCTCCTCCTCCTCCTCCTCTTCTCTGTTCCTCTCTCCTCTTCCTCCTCCTCCTCTTCCTCCATCTCTCCTTCCTCCTCCTCCTCTCTGTCCCTCTTCCCCTCCTCTCTCTCCCTCCATCTCTCTCCTCCTCTTCCTCCTCTTCTCTCCTCCTACTCTTCTCTCTCCTTCCTCCTCCTCCTCTTCCTCCTCTTCTATGTTCCTCCTCCTTCCTCTCTCTTCCTCCTCCTCCTCTTCCTCCTCTTCTCTTCTCCTCCACTCTCTCCCTCCTCCTCTCTGTTCCTCTTCCTCCTCCTTTCTCTCCTTCCTCCTCCTCCTCTCTCCTCCTCTTCATCCTCCTCCTCCTCTTCTCTGTTCCTCCTCCTCCTCTCTCTCCCTCCTCCTCCTCTCTCTCCCTCCTCCTCCTCTCTCCTCCTCTTCATCCTCCTCCTCCTCTTCTCTGTTCCTCCTCCTCCTCTCTCCTCCTCCTCTCTCTCCCTCCTCCTCCTCCTCTCTCCTTCCTCCTCCTCCTCTTCTCTGTTCCTCCTCCTCTCTCTCCCTCCTCCTCCTCTTCCTCCTCCTCCTCCTCTCTCCCCCTCCTCCTCCTCCTCTCTCTCCCTCCTCCTCCTCCTCCCCCTCCTCCTCCTCCATCTCTCTCCTCTTCCTCCTCCTCCTCCTCCTCCATCTCTCATTCCTCCTCTTCCTCTTCTCTGTTCCTCCTCCTCCTCCTCTCTCTCCCTCCTCCTCCTCCACCTCCTCCTCCTCCTCCTCTCTCTCTCTCCTCCTCCTCCTCTCTCTTCCTCCTCCTCCTCCTCTCTCCCCCTCCTCCTCTCTCTCCTCCCTCCTCCTCCCCCTCCTCCTCCCCCTCCTCCTCCTCCTCCTCCTCCTCCTCCTCTCCCTCCTCCTCTTCCTCCTCCTCCTCCTCCTCCTCCTCCTCCTCCTCCCCCTCCTCCTCCTCCTCCTCCTCCTCCTCCTCCTCCTCCTCCTCCCCCTCCTCCTCCTCCTCCTCCTCCTCCTCCTCCTGTCATCGTTTGTCCTCACCTGTCCTTCGCTGATGATGAAGAATGTGTCTCCGGTGGCTCCCTGACGGATAATGTAATCACCGTCACTGTAATGAGTCTGAGAGAGAGACGGAGAGAGAGGGATGAGAGAGGGAGAGGGGGATGAGATGAGATGAGATGAGTTCGGGCTTCAGACCAAGAGACAAGAGACAGAAAGAAAGTGGACGAGTGTTTGTGAAGTCGTCTTCACCTCCTCCAGAACGTCGGCCAGTTTACTGAGGACGTCCTCGGGAAGAGACTGGAAGGAGGGAACGCTGACGGAGAGAGAGAGAGAGAGAGAGAGAGAGAGAGAGAGAGAGAGAGAGTCAGTGTTTAACACTCCTGTTGTCCTCCTGGGTCAAGGAAGGAAGGAAGGAAGGATGAAGGGAAAGAAAGAAGGGATAGAAGGAAGGAAGGAAGGAAGGAAGGATAAAGGGATAGAAGGAAGGGAGGAAGGAAGGAAGGAAGGACGAAGGGAAAGAAGGAAGGAAGGCAGGACAAAGGGAACTATGGGAGGAAAGAAGGAAGGGAAAAAGGAAGGAAAGATAGATGGAGGGAGGGAACAGATTGGGTCAAAAAAGAAGGAAGAAGTAAGGACAAATGGAAGGAAGGAAGGAATGAAGGATAAAGGGATAGAAGGAAGGAAGGCAGGAAGGACGAAGGAAAAGAAGGAAAGAAGGAGGGAAGGAAGGACGAAGGGAACGATGAGGGGAAAGAAGGAAGGGAAAAGGGAAGGAAAGATAGATGGAGGGAGGGAACAGATTGGGTCAAAAAAGAAGGAAGAAGGGAAAGAAGGATAAAGGGATAGAAGGAAGGAAGGAAGGAAGGAAGGAAGGAAGGAAGGAAGGAAGGAAGGAAGGAAGGAAGGAAGGAAGGAAGGAAGGAAAGCAGGAGGGACAAGGGGAAAGAAGGAAGGAAGGATAAATGGATAGAAGGAAGGAAGGAAGGAAGGAAGGAAGGAAGGAAGGAAGGAAGGAAGGAAGGAAGGAAGGAAGGAAGGAAGGAAGGACAAAGGAAACGATGGGAGGAAAGAAGGAAGGAAAGATGGAGGGAGGGAACAGACAAGGTCAACTGGATCAAAAGAGGAATGAATAAGAAGTAAGGAAGGAAAGAAGCAAGGGAAGGAAAGAAGCAAGGGAAAGAAGGAAGGGAGAAAGGAAGGAAGGAAAGAAGGAAGGATGGAGGAAGTGAGGAGAGGAGGTCATGGTCATGTGACTGTGACTCTGTGGTCTTGGTCTTGTACCTGCGGAGGAAGTCCGTGTACTGTGAGTGTTTGATGAGTCCAGTCCTCATCATGATGGTCTGGAAACCCTGACGGTCGATGGCCCACAGCTTGATGTCGGTCAGAGCTGAACACACACAGAGATGGAGAGAAAGATGGAGAGATGGAGGTTTAACTTCTCCTCCTCTGCTGATGAAGACTCTGTTTTAATCATCATGTTTTTTCAAGCATCTTAGATCGACAGGGACAGAGATGTGAAGTGAAACGCACAAGTTTTTAGTTTTGGTTTTAGTTTCCAGAGCAGCTCAGTGACACTGTAAAAATAAATATCACTGACTCCATCTGCTTTTAAAAACAACTTAAACCAGACATTGCTCCTAAAATATGTTTAAACTCTTGTTTTCTGAATATTGGGCGCTTACAGTTTTTATTATTATTTTCTGCTGACTTTTTTTTTTGTATCCATGGTTGATTTCTGATGTGTATCTTCCCTATTGAATCAATTGGACAGACATTTTTGACTATTTAGTTTCTTTTTTGTTTTGTTTTTACAGTGTCAGCCATTGGTTCTTAGGACTATGTTCAGTTCAAGATCATCTCTATTTTTACAGCACCAAATTATAATGTATATAGGCTATATCATTATCTATGTAGCCTATATATTTTTGTATTAATTATATTTTTGTATATACCACTCTGTGTACTATGTTTAATATGTGTACGAGTAAAACTGCTGCACAATCAGTGCACCCCCGGACCCCTTCTTTTTGTTTCCTGCTTTGCTTGCATTGGTCCAGCACCCGCCCGACATGGGTGTTTGGATGTGCGTGCTGTTTTTCATTTTTGCTTTATATACTGTATATCATTAGGTTGAGTTTGTGACCTTTGACTTTATTATAGAGAGAAACTAACAGAGCAGCACAGACAGAGACCATGAACAGCAGTAATATACCGATTACTGTTTATTTTAACTGTGCAAAGAAATTATAATTATTACTTAATTATTACTTATTAAAGTTTTTCCTCCCTGTTGGTTTGGCAGGTCATGACCTCATCATGTAAAGAGCCTGGATATAGCCTAATGTAGATTATGATTTGGTTCTTTTATAAGTAATATGAACGTAGGTTTAGAAAAGTTCTGTATAAATAAGAAATATTATTATGAATAATATATAACATACAGGGCCGGCCATAGGATGTTGGTGTCCCCTAAACAAGGTTTTTGTTTGTGGCCCTGCACTCTAAGCGCAAACACCAAATCACTGGTTAAAACTGAATACAGATGTATTGAGAAATGTCTCAAATGTGAGATAAAAGAAGCTGAATATTGACTTCACATTACATATAAAGCTCATAGCTGCACGTGCAGACCTCAGGATGTTTAAATGACTTGATGAACCCCAGTACCTTTCTGATCATGTGGCCCCCCACCTAACGGCTGTGGCCCTAAACAACCACATAGAGGGTTTATGCCAGGGGCCGGGCCTGAAAACATAATATAATAACATAATATATAACAGTGTGAAACTAAAATGTTCTTTGTAATAGAGCAGATCAGACAAAACGTCCTCACAAAGCAGAGACGTCCTCATCATAACCATGGTCCTCACAAAGACAGCTATACATACACACACACACACACACACACACACACACACACTCTGGTGTCTGTGTGGCCATAAACGATTGATTGATGATCAGTTTTTAAATAACTGTCCTCTCTCTCTGTCTCCGTCAGAGGTTTAATCTTCCTCCTGTCACGTCCTCGTGTTTCTCTTCTCTGACTCTGAACAGACGACAGGTTGACACACTGAGCCGCTCCTCCATGACTGACCTCTATACGAGTCTCCGTGTTGCTACGGCAACGTCAGGCATCACATCGTCCTCCATCCGTCATGTTTATTTACATGTAAAACCATTAGGCTTCTCATGACCCGCCACACTACTTACTCCTCCACTGTTTTCATTACCCACGATGCACTGTGGTTCACGCTCTACACATCCACTCAGCCTGTGAAACATCATATCACATCACGTCACATTTTCATTCTTTTTCTGTCTTTAGTATCGAAGTAATTCATTCATTCATTCATTTTCATTTATTCCATTCATGGTATACATTCTTCACATGGTTGCACATATTTACATAATGTACACATTGTCACCATGAATGAAAAGGAGCAGGATGAAGAAAACTTATAACTACATTGGCTTACTTCAACACCAATATTATTCTCTGTTTCAAATTATTAAAGATGATGAAACATAGTAGTGACAAGAAAACAAACAAAATAGCAGCGGACACTTGTCTATCTATCTTTTCTTTTTTTCCCCTTTTTTTCTCTTTCTCCCTCTTCTTTTTTGTAGATACTTATCTTTTCTTTTTTAAACATTTTCTTAAACTGAGACATACTTGTACAACTTTTCAATTCCTTGCTTTGTGAATGCTGTAGTTTTACAACTGCAACAGAAATACATAATTGTTTATTTCTCAACAAGATTCAAAGTCAGATAATCAAAATCAATATTTTCTTCTACTTCTGTGTTTTATTTTGAAGGGCTGATCCATGAGAAGCTCTAAAAACCATCTCAGTGTAGTTTTCCATCTCCTCTCTCTCTCAGCTTCTCTCTGGAGCTCTAGTAACAACAGGTCGGTGTCAGCCAATCAGAAGAGAGGAGGAGGCTCTGAGACTCTCTTCTGATTGGCTGACTGTTTTCTAAAGTGTTACAATAAAAAAAAACAGAGCAGATTTCAGAATAAAACACTCAGAGAAACTAAAAATCCTGCAAAGTTGTTGGATGGTGGTGTTGTCCAGGTGGTGAGGGGGCGGGGCTTAGTTGTGACATCACAAAGTGACAGGAAGTCCTGACGGCTGGTTTTTAAAGGTTCAGTTTCTGAATACAGGCTGTGTGCATTTCTCTGTGGACTGAGGCTTTGATACTTTCACAGTATTAATATAGAACCTAGAGCTGCTTTATAATCACACTACACATGGACATCTACCTTTATACTGTATGGAGCTTTAACACAAACATCTACCTTTATACTGTATGGAGCTTTAACACAAACATCTACCTTTATACTGTATGGAGCTTTAACACAAACATCTACCTTTATACTGTATGGAGCTTTAACACAAACATCTACCTTTATACTGTATGGAGCTTTAACACAAACATCTACCTTTATACTGTATGGAGCTTTAACACAAACATCTACCTTTATACTGTATGGAGCTTTAACACAAACATCTACCTTTATACTGTATGGAGCTTTAACACAAACATCTACCTTTATACTGTATGGAGCTTTAACACAAACATCTACCTTTATACTGTATGGAGCTTTAATACAAACATCTACCTTTATACTGTATGGAGCTTTAACACAAACATCTACCTTTATACTGTATGGAGCTTTAATACAAACATCTACCTTTATACTGTATGGAGCTTTAATACAAACATCTACCTTTATACTGTATGGAGCTTTAATACAAACATCTACCTTTATACTGTATGGAGCTTTAACACAAACATCTACCTTTATCTTTATCTCTTTTAGGTTACACCTTTTTTGCTTCTTCCAACGTCCTTCATATAACAACTTTTAATTTGACGAGTTATTCAAATTAAAACATTCATTATTGCGGCTTTGAAGCTTCAAATAAGATACAATTAAGGAATGTGATGGAGAATCTGAGTCTGATTCTTCAGCTGCTCATAAAGACGTTTTTATCTTCTCGCCTGAATGACACGGACACAAGGACGCTGACGAGGAGGAGCAGCAGACCGAGAGGAGAAGAGGTGAGCACACACACACACACACACACACACACACACACACACACACACACACACACACACACACACACACACACACACACACACACTGCAGCAACAAGACGCTGTAAACACATTTTTAGTCACATGTACCCAAAAACACAGTTTTATCATTCAGCGTCTAGGCATCCCTCCAGGACATCAAAGTCACACACACACACACACACACACACACACACACACACACACACACACACACACACACACACACACACACACACTGATAAAACAGTTAGATAGTCTTCTCTTCTAACAGCCTGGGAGTGTAAACAGGAAGTGTTGCCACGTCGACAGAGAAGCGATGAGAAGTGACTGAAGTGTCTCCAACGGCGGCAAAAACTAAAGTTTCTCGGCTCTAATCTGGTTCTATGTGCTAATTGTTCATTATCTCTGAAAGATAATGAGTTTTTTCTATTTAAATCACTTTTTTTTCTCTTCTCATTAAATATTTTATGACTCATCCTCGACTCAGATGAAGAACAGATCATCTGTAAATTATATACAGTCGGCTAAAAACACACAGGCTGTGTAATGTCGATGTCAACACACAGGTGAATCTGCTAATATTGAAATATTGATCCTGTTAATCTGTGAATAGAAACTCAACATTTCTTGTAATTATTTCAAACTAAAAGCCTTTGGAATTTTCGGGGATGGGAACCCAGGGGCTTTTATTGTGAAAAGTCTGCAGACATTTCATGTGCAACAACAGTCGACAAAGCAAAGTGGATCGGACTGAATTAATCTAATGTTCAGATTATACTGGAATATGTTTAATATAATATAATATAATGTAATACTGTAGGCTACAATATAATATAATGTAATATAGACCATACTATTGAGTTATTTATTGATAAAAGATGTAAGTTTTCTCTTTCTGAAACCGAAATATATTTAAAAAAAAATCATTTCACCTGATTCAAGGTAAACTGTTGTCATTTCTTGTAATTATTTCAAATTAAAAGCCTTTGGAATTTTCGGGGATGGGAACCCAGGGGCTTTTATTGTGAAAAGTCTGCAGACATTTCATGAATCAGAATGAATTAATCTAATATTCCGATTATACTGGAATATGTTTAATATAATATAATATAGAGCATACTATATTGAGTTATTTATTGATGGCAGATCTAAGTTTTCTCTTTCTGAAACTCAAATATAAAAAACATCTCAGCTCAACTGCAGCAGCATAGTAAGAGGTGGCACAAAAGGTTGTGTGTGTGTGTGTCCTGACTTTCAGACAGTTCATTCATTCATTCAATCAGAGGAGAAAATGAAGTGAGCAGCCTGATGTTTGCGGTCGACCTTCATCCCGGCGACTAAACGCTGCTGTCGCTGCTGCTGCTGAACCATTAAAAACGTTCCAACATTTCCACAGAATGAATCCAGTTCATTTGAGCAGCAGCAGCAGCAGCAGCAGCAGCAGCAGCAGCAGC
Source organism: Trachurus trachurus (assembly GCF_905171665.1). Taxonomy (NCBI): domain Eukaryota; kingdom Metazoa; phylum Chordata; class Actinopteri; order Carangiformes; family Carangidae; genus Trachurus; species Trachurus trachurus. The sequence continues at coordinate 2,749,600 of NC_139908.1, read as the reverse complement.
GGCAGCAGTAGCAGCAGCAGCTTTAATGGACCTGCAGCCTCTGTGATGTGTTCAGGGCCTCGCTGCTGCTGCTGCTGACACACTGCTCTTACTCTGTAATGATAATGTGTTTATGTGTGGAGCAGGTGAACGAGTCGAAGCCCTGAATGAGACGTTCCCACACTGAATCAGGACATCAAATTGCTCTGAAATAAATCGACCTGTTTGGGAGGACACGGCAGAGTGCAGTCAGTGTGTAGTCATGTGTGTGTGTGTGTGTGTGTGAGTGTGTGCTGTGTGTGTGTGTGTGTGTACCTGTTACTGTGGCCGTGCGGGTGCAGTTGTACAGGATGGCCAGTTCTCCAAACACCTTCCCCTGGCCGATGGTGCAGAGCTTCTTCCCCTGTTTGGTCACCTCCACCTTCCCCTCTGAGGAGACAGCAACAGTTCAGCTTTCATTTAAAGGAATAGTTCAACATTTTGAGCAAATTGGCCCATTGCCATAATCCCTACAGTTTTAGCAGTATAGGTTTGTTACCTTTAATCGTCAGTGCAAGCTATTTTTAGAACGGCGGAGCAGAGCCGTGAGCTGCTCAGAGCTACGCTACAGAGGAGACTCATGGGATTTCTTGGTTTCCCTCATCATCAAACTCATCAAATACACAATCCAACAACTCCACAACGCTCTGGTGGACAAGTTGTGACCTGCACATTCATCACGCTATGACATAATAACACAACGTTACCAGACAGAGTTGTTTTAGAGGGAAATTCATGCAAAACCGCTGTTGCGCGTTGCCTTCAGGGACAGTTTTTCATCTCTGTATTTCCCTCTAAAACAACTCTGTCTGATAACGTTGTGTTATTATCTCATAGCGTGGTGAATGTGCAGGTCACAACTTGTCCACCAGAGGGTTGTGGAGTTGTTGGATTGTGTATTTGATGAGTTTGATGAGGGAAACCAAGAAATCCCATAATGAGCCTCCGTAGCGTAGCTCTGAGCAGCTCACGGCTCTGCTCCGCCGTTCTAAAAACAGCTTGCACCGACAATTAAAGGTAACAAACCTACTGCTACGACTATATACTAAGTTCTGCAACTAAATAAAAAAGCAACAAGAGCCACATGGATCCGATCAGACCAAGATAAGAGTCTGAGGAAGAGTTTAGGAATATTTCACCTCTGCAAAAATATGAAATATGGCTTTGTAAAGTTTTCTGCAAGTAAAGGATTAAGGCCTACACTTTTCCCCAGAATCAGAATCAGATATTTAATTGATCCCAGTGGGAAATTAGGATGAGTTAGAGGAATAGAAAATAAGGTGGTTCAAAATAGATCATCATACATCAGGTGTTCGTACGGCTTATCCGTGCAGAGTTAGAGTTGATCCCAGCTGACAAGTATATCAAAGTATGTTTTTCTTTTAAGAATTCACATTTTCATCACTCGTTGTGTAGTCGTAAACATGTACCACTTATTTAACAATATGCATCATCATCAGGAACTGGGACAAAACAAACCGCAGCTGAGTTTTAACAGATTTGCTCAGGAACTTGAGTATTAACATGAAACTACGATGTTTATTTAACACTTGAGGAACATCAGAGGATCTACAGAGTCAGGGGGATTCGTCATCTGAGGACCATGAATGTTTGTAGAAAGTCTCATACAAATCCGTCCAGTCGTTGTTGAGGTAACAGTCATATGTTAAAGTACAATTCCGGGCAAATTCAACTCGGGGGCTGTATTTTCCTAACATTTTAGGTCTAAAAGAAGGAATCTTAAGATTTTCAGTTTAATTGCTCCTGTTTTGTGGTAGTTGTGTCTGTCCCCGCATCGCCACGGCAGCAATGAATGGGAGCGGATGCAAGTTCCGCTGCTTAGGCTGTTTACATCCCTCAAAGCCGCAATTTGCCCAAGTTGCGGTGTGTTCAGGTGCAGTGGGAGCTACCGCTAAACACAGGAATATCAACTCTTGACTTGCTTGAAGTGTACATTTTTTCCCACAGACAGCGTCAGGTGGCGACTCAAACATGCACTGAGAAGTTTTTTTTACTTGAAGCAATAAGTCAAGAGTCGATATTCCTGTGTTTATGACACAAACGGGAGCTTTCCCACTGCACCTGAACACACCGTGCACAGCAACTTGGGTCTCGCGTGAGACTCCGGGAGACTTTGAATTAGATCTAGTTTTACAAACATGTCGCTTGCTTGAAGTAAATAAACTTCTGGCTGCATGTTTGAGTCTCCATCTGACGCTGTCTGTGGAAAAAAATTGCGGCTTTGAGGGATGTAAACAGCCTAAGCAGCGGAACTTGCATCCGCTCCCATTCATCGCTGCCGTGGTGATGCAGGGACAGACACAACTACCACAAAACAGGAGACATTAAACTGAAAATCTTCAGATTCCTTCTTTTAGACCTAAAATGTTAGGAAAATACATCCCAGAGTTGAATTTGCCCGGGATTGTCTTTTAAGAGGCTCTTTCTCATTGGAGTGAATGGGGCAAAGGTTCAAACAGAGACTCGTTGTTACTGACACTAATCCATGCGCTAACATCCACACTGACACCGGCTGAGCAGAAACCCATTATAAAGACACAGCTTTAAGACCAGAGCTGCATTCAGAGCACATGATGAGAGACTAAACTGAACAATGTGAGTTTAAACGCCTCTTGTGTCGACAGCAGCAGCAGCAGCAGCAGCAGCGTTGTTTTCCACTGTGAGTGTGTGAAAGAGCGACTTGTCCTTGAGAGTGAAGTGGATTTTTTTACGATGAGCAAGTGAACGTGTCAGGAACATGTGGCTGAACTGGACAAAGTTTCCTCATGCTCCGTTTCTTCCTGCTGTTTTTTTATTTTATTTTTTTTTACTTTGTGTCACGACGCCACGTCTCTGATGAACCTGTTTACTCCGGCTGGTTTGTAATCTGCTGCTGCCGGCGCTCAGATAAATGGGCTGTCGGTCTGTATCAGTCCAACTCAACACCCCACACACACACACACACACACACACACACACACATACACACACACTCAGATTAGTCTGGTCCCACCGAGCTGAACAGTCCAGACCCCAGATAAATAAATAGTGGCGGTGGAGATCTGTGTGTGTGTGTGGCCATTAGCGCCGTCGCTGAGGTATTAATGTGGAGCAACAATTTAATAAACTTTATTAACAGAGTGTTAATGACATGTTCAAATGTTCAACTTTATATAAACAGTAACCAACAGTAACCAGCTCCACACAGGCTCCTCCTCTTTTTGGGATCAGCAGGAAATTAGGGGGCGGAGTCAGATAGAGCCAAGATGGCGACAGTGCAGCAGCAGCAGCTCTGAGCTCAGTTCTGTCATTTTTGGTGAGTCACAAACTTCTATTCACAAACTGCTATTCATAAAAATGTGAAGTTTTGAGGCTCCTGATTTTAACAGGTGTAAGCTTAAAGGGATAGTTCAACATTTTGGCAAATTGGCCCATTGCCATAATCCCTATAGTCATAGCAGTAGGTTTGTTACCTTTAATTGTCGGTGCAAGCTATTTTTAGAACGGCGGAGCAGAGCCGTGAGCTGCTCAGAGCTACGCTACGGAGGCTCATGGGATTTCTTGGTTTCCCCTCATCAAACTCATCAAATACACAATCCAACAACTCCACAACGCTCTGGTGGACAAGTTGTGACCTGCACATTCACCACACTATGAGATAATAACACAACGTTACCACACAGAGTTGTTTTAGAGGGAAATTCATGCAAAACCGCTGATGCACATTGCCATCTGGGCCAGTTTTTCGGCAAGCTGTCTCTGCATTTGCCTCTAAAACAACTCTGTCTTGTAACTATCCCTTTAAAGCAGAAGTAAGCAATATTTTTGTGTTAATATAAGTCTTAAATAGTTATATCTTTCGACAGCAATCACTTCTATAGAGTGTTTGGTCTGAAACACGGGTCTGTCAGTCACTCTGCTCTGCTGTAAGCCCAAGAGAAAACGTTCCTTGTATCCTACAACCTGTATCCAATGAGGAGAGAGAACGGCATAAAGGGGCGGTCCTCTCTGTGTGTGCAGCCAAGGGATGCGCGTGAATGTGGTGACGTAGGGACGAGGGCGGGGACTGGTAACTCCATCTGCTGACAAGAAGTTAGACAAAACCACCGGATCGCTGACTTCTGCTTTAAGCTCAATACTTTAATGTCTCTCTAAATTGTCTCTCTCTCTGTCCATATTTGTCTTCATTACCGGAGTCCAATGAATCTTGGGATAGGCTACATTGACCCATGGATGATCCAACCTAGATCCTTTGCTGCCAAGAAAGATGCATTTAAAGGAACACTTGGAAAAATGACAGTTTAGTTCCTTAAGTTACTTAATTCTGACATAATCAGTCTTTGAATGCAGCTTCCATTGGACACAGTGAATTAGGAGTCTGTCTGAGGACTCACCTGTTGGCTTGTGATAGCGTTTCAGCCATTAAAAAGATCAGTCACACCAGAATCTCAACTCTCATTTCTCAGTAACATGAAACTATATGAGAGAAACGTATAGAATCACATGGCTGCAGGCTGTTTTTTAATCAGTAAGGACTAATTATGTGTTAGCTTGAATTAATTGAAAACGACTTAAAGACCAAAAAATGGCAGTTCTGCCATCTATTAAACGTTTAAAATGGAAAGTGCAAAGGATAATGAGGAGGAGGATTTTCTTGGTTCCAGATCATCGAGCATGAAGATTTGGTCTTTTTCAGTTCGTTTGACCATATATAATTGTTGAGGTAGCGACCAATCACAGGGCTGGTTGACTTACCCTCCAGAACGTAGACGGTGGAGCCGTCATCTCCCTCCTGGATCACGCAGCAGCCTTTGGAGATGCTGGTCGGGTGCATACAGTCCATGATGGTGAGGATCTGCACAACAAAATGAGTTGTGTTCATAAAAAAAAAACACAGATCAATGGTTATAAATGATGTTTTCTGTTACCTGTCCGTGTTCCAGGTGTTTCATGAAGTCGTTGTCCAGCAGAGCTCTCTGGATCAGCTCCCTGGACCTGCAAACACACCGATGGGTCAGAAAAACATCACAACCGCTGTGTGAGTGTGTGTCTGTGTGTAGTGTCTGTATATACTCACTCTTTGGACTTGCAGTAGCTGGTGAGGGTCACGTCGGTGAGCTGCGAGGGGTCCAGCACCGTGGGCTCGGCGGAGATGGCCTGTCTCTTGGTCCGCTGGGGTTCATCAGGCGTCCCTGGTGATTGGACCGCTGCTCCTTCTACAGACAACCAGACAGACCAGACACATCCAGATGTTTGTAACGATGCTTGGTCGTCAGATAATTCTACAATTTATCATTTTAGTTCTCTCTAGCTTTGCAAATATAAAGAGGATGCTACTTGTTCTTCATCTACCCATCCAGAGTAGTCCAGCAGTTCCTCTCTACATCAACACCTTCTAGCTCTTCCTTGAGGATCTTGAAGCGATCCCAGACTAGATGTCTTCAGCATGTTCTGGGTCTTCTACCAGTTGGACAAGATTGGAAGAACTCCTACTAAAGGTGCCCAGAACGTGTCCCAACCAGATACCTGAACCACATCTACTGGTTCCTGTTGTCCATTGTCTAAAGTTCATGACGAGAGGTGACGGTTGGGACAAAGTCTGAGAGATCTGACTTCACCACAACGACCGTGGAGAAGAGGAAGACAATGGATGGACGATTGGGATGGATTTTGGGTCCTTCTTCAAGACGAGGACCACAAGATACAGGATGGACAATCCAACATGGTTGAGTCTACTTCAATGGTGCATATACTGACAGACTAAGAGTTGATGTGGATCAAACCTGGGACTGAATCGCTTTGATTGTGATAATTGGATGTTTGTTTCAATCTAAAGTGTAAAGACAGGTTTGATGGACACCAGCTGCTTTCTGATTGTTTCACTGGAGGAACCGTGACTCTAAGTGGAACAGATCACCCACCTATGTCACCTTTGTCTTTGTTTATTTGTCATTGTCGTTCAACTGTGTGCATTGGTGGTTGTTGCGGAACTACAATTTGCCCCTTGGCGATAAATAAAGATTACCTTATCTTATCTTACCCTACCATACCTTACGTTACCCTACCTTATCTTATCTTACCTTACCTTATCTCACCTACCGTACCTTACCTTACCTATCTTACCCTACCTTACCTTACTTACCCTACCTTACCTTACTTACCCTACCTTACCTTATCTTACTTTACCTTACCTTACCCTACCTTACCTTACTTTACCTACCTTACCCTACCTTACCTTACCATATCTTACTTACCTTACCCTAACTTACTTACCTTACCTTACTTACCCTACCTTGCCTTACTTTACCTTACCTTACCTTACACCTTACCTACCTTACCTTACCTTACTTACCTTATCTTACCTTACCTACCTTACTCTACCTTAACTTACCTTACCTTACTTACCCTACCTTACCCTACTTTACCTTACCTTATCTTACCTTTGAATAACAAACTGATCCTTTATTCTACACTTGTTTTCTCAGTGTCTAAAAGCATCAACTTAAAGCCACGAGTCGTGTCCTGACTCTGTGATCTGTGTTTTACACCAGTTAGCAGGTGTAAAAGCTGTAACACCCCTCCACCCCCCACCACCTCTCTGACACTCTTGCTACCACTTGAACTTGGCAGATGAGGTATAATTGCGCCGACACACCTGTGCTGGCGGTGTCTGCAGAGCCGACTGTGATCTGCGAGGTGCGGCGGTGTCTGTCCAGCTCGATCTGCAGCTGTCGGATCAGATCGTCCTTGGTGTCGAGCTCCAGCTCCAGCTCGTCGATGAGGGCGTCTCTCTGCCGCAGCTCCTCGATCTTCAGCTGCAGGGCCAGCTGCAGGTCCCGCAGCGTGCCGCCGTTTTTGGACACTGCAATGAACACAAGACGAGACGAAGGAGGGTGAGGGTGAAGACTCAGGAAATATACATGTGCAGAAAAAAAGTAGTTCCTCTTGGAGATGAATGACCTGTGAATGTGAATGTGACAGTGTTAAAGGGATAGTTCACCCAAAATTGAAATTTCTCTGAGTTACAGGGGGTCTCGGCGTAGCAGTGCATGTCCATATAACGGTTGTGAATGGATACCAACTGTCTTCGTAACAAAAAGACACACCAAAAAACATCCAAATACCTCCATGCTGCTCGTATGTAATGTCCGTCTTGTATTGAAGCCCCGAAATGCGAAATTGTTCCGAAAAAAAATCAAATAAGTCTATTTTTCAAGCTTGTTTGTAGCGGAAGCTTCTCGAAGCTCCTCTTCCCAGTTCATCCAAATTTGACGAACCGGGGAGTGGAGCTTCCGCTTCAAACAAGCTTGAAATATAGACTTATTTAATTTTTTTCAGGACAATTTTGCATTTCGGGGCTTCAATACAAGACGGACATTACATACGAGCACCATGGAGGTATTTGGATGTTATTTGGTGTGTCTTTTTGTTACGAAGACAGTTGGTATCCATTTGCAAACGTCATATTGACATGCACTGCTATACGCCGAGACCCCCTGTAACTCAGAGAAGCCACGGAGGACTCTGAAACTTCTCCCAGCCCTTAGTTGACACGAGGGTGAGTAGATAATGAAAAATTTCAATTTTGGGTGAACTATCCCTTTAAGCCCTTTGTATTCTGTCGTCTAATGTTTCCTCCCCCAGAAACAACAACAGTCCTGACGATACTTCAGTTAATTTCACTGCAACATCGGCATTATTTCCCTGTTCTCCTCTGGAGTCATTAAGTGACCCACTCACAGTGTAATTTATTCACACATTTATTACCTCTACATTCCCAATTAACTCAAGTGCTGTTGAGAAACTTGTGTATTTTTTCTTTTCATGAACCACTGAACACATCTCAGAGGGAAATATTATATTTTTATTGCACTGAAGACAGTTTTTATTTTATTTTTACCTACAAAATCAGTGTAAATCAGCTGAGTTAATGGAGACAGTAGGGAAAATCTGTAGGCTACTTTCAATAATTAAAGCTCTAATTACACCAGTAAAAAGCTGCTGACACATTAATGCACGAGTCATAAACATCTAATGATGTAACAGTCAGCCTCTACACGGACTGATTTCACTTTTCAATGATAAATAAGTCGATTTTCCAGATTGTTCATGGTGATCAATGCAGCTCTTGTGTTTGAGGTTTTCTGATCTCATCTCAGTCCTGTTCTGAACTCTGGGCTAAATTTGTCCCATTAAAGATCCATTAAAAAAAGAAGAAAAAATCCAACTGAGAGCATCAGTTGGATTTTTTCTTTCATCAATAATCACAGATCGATCATGTAGCTACTCACTTGTTCAGTGCGAGGGACCGGACCGACCGTCAATCCGCTGCTGGACCAGCTGGAGAAGCAGAGCAGCCCCCTAACGCTCTGGGCTGATGTGGATCGATCAGATCGGAGAGCGCAGAGATTAATAAAGTGATCAATAATTAGAAGAAATTCATTAACAGACACTTAGAGTCGATGTCATCGTCCTGATAAAGAGAAGAGCTACAACAGCGATGAATGAAACAGAGACAGAGAGTGTGTGAGAGTGAGACTGAGCCTGAGAGGATGGAGGCACAGCTGAGTTTGACAGCACTACTAGCTACTACAAAATAAAAGTCACTCCATTCTTTTATTCTGAAAGTCTAAAAGAGCTGCAAAAAATAGGCTATCATCTGAAAAACAATGTGATTTACGTTATGTGTTTTTAATGAGATGCAGAATTCAGATGATGCAACAGAAAAGCAACGAGAAGCCCAGACAGGTCTGAAATTAAACTTGTTTTTGTAAAGAGAGTGGAAAGACTGAAAATAAACAATATGGGTCCAATTATTAGGGAATATTTCAATAACTGTTTCAAATTATAGGCCTATTATTCTGTGCAAAAGATAACATTACATCAGACTATGGGTGAATGAGAACCCTTTTCATTTTACTTTTGGTGCTTCATAATTATATATTTACCTACTGATAAGAATTAGAAATCATGACTTTTACTCCTAAAATAATGTTTTTACATTGTGACATTGTTCATTTTAATAAAATAAATAATCTAAATTCTTCCCCACCTCTGTCTACATCACTGCCCTGCTCTGATTTGATCTTAGTTTACATTTCTCCTCAAAAATGTCAGATCTGATGAACATAGTTATAATTTTCAGCAAATACCGTATCCACTCTTACAGTAGTGTGGTTTAAGACTTAGTTAAACAAACACTTCAGTTAATAATTATTAATATTATTAATGAACGAACATGTAAAAATTGAACTGCAATGCAATGAATGCAATATGTTGAACTATAAAGAGTCTCAGTGAAATAAAGTGCCTGATTTGTGTTTACATTTTTTATTTTTTTATTTTCTTATGTAGCTATTTATTTTCTGTTAGGCTATATAAAGCCTTGCAGGTTTTGTTTATAAAAATTGAAGCCTTGTGAAAAAAGAAAAAGAAAAAAGAATGCAATATATGTTCCTATTGAGAGCCTATAGAGAATGTGAAGTTACGTCACGCCGTGGGACGTTGGGCGCCATCTTTGGAGGATCGCGGATGTAAACACTTGCTCGTCTCCCTAAAAAAAGTTCCCCAAAGTCGCTTAAAAGTAATCATGGTGGGACAGTTACTGCTGCGTAAAAAAATGCCACAGTAGTTTATGCACTAATACCAAAAACGAGATAGTTCACGATGTCTGGATAAGTCAGTGGAGGGAGTAAATCTGGGTCTTGAATCCAGTCCCCACACTCTGTTTACGTTTGCGTTCCTCCAAAGATGGCGCCGTCGTTCCCCAACGCAAAGCGGCGTGACGTCAGCTTCACATTCTCTATCTATATAAGTATTTGAAATTTACAATAAAGTTTGTGGGGAAAAAAACTTATTTTACATTTCTTTTCTTTTTTTTTTTGATTAGGGATTTGTTTTTTATTTTTTTAACTTTATTAACATTTATGTACAGAACAATACTGTTGTGCCAGGGGGAAAATATATATATATATATATATATATATATATATAAAGAGTATACAAAGAGTTTATGCTTACCATGTATATTTATATTTAAAAATAATCTATATATATATATATATATATATATATATATATATATATATATATATATATATATATATATATATATATATATATATATATATATATATATATATATATAAAAACAACATTGAAGTAAAGAAGATTTATTTTACATTTCTAGCTGTATTTCCCCTGTTGTATTACCGTGTATTACCGCGCTCCGCCACTAGGTGGCGGAAGTGCGTCATCACGCACAGGAAGAAGAACGTCGTCGACTTCCGGTTCGGTCCCGTCAAGGAAAACAAGCATCATGGCGGCGACAGGCGGAGAAACAAACCACCAAACAGGAAAACTGGAGTTGTATCCTTTAAAACGAGCGGCGGGTTTTAATGTTTGAGCTTTATTTATGTCAGAAAGTTACATTTATATTTTCTGTTTCGACTTTAATTCATAAAACACCGACAGAGACTGAAACGGTTCAACAGGAGCTGAAGTTTCCTGCGGTTTCTCTCGAGCTGCAGATAAACTCACGTGTGTTTTTAACCTGTTTGTTTATGTTCAGGAACATGAAGAGAGCAGATGGAGCTGTGAACACTTCCTGTTTCTGTTTTTATCAGAAATAGTCAGAAACTGTCTCTTAATCACTGTGATAGTGGAGAAAATGTAAAAACATGTGAATTATCAGTGAAGTTCTGCAGAAATAAACAGGAGTGAATGGATAGAGAGAACTTTATTAGAAACATCTGATTATTTATACAAGTAATTAGCCAATCACGTGGCAGCTTTAGGATGAATAAAATCCTGCAGTAAGAGACTGTGAGCTTTAATTAATGTTCACATCAAACAGCAGGCTGGAAAACTGTTATTTATCACATAGAAATGGTTATGGAAATTGGTCAAATAATTGATTAGTCATTGAAATAAAAGCCTGTCTTTAGTTATTTTCTATAAAATAAATGATAAAATCTCAGATATGAACATTTCTCTTGTTTTGAACTGAAGATCTTTGAGTTTCAAAAGAGCAAATCAGGAAACTTTACTGCAGATTTTGGGAAAGTTTTCTTGATTTTCAGAATTTCAGATCAAAGATTGATCCAGAAAACAACTGCAAGAATAGAATATAAACTTTATTTGTCTGAAACCAAAGGGTAACAGAAATTATTTTTCATTTTTATTTATTAACCTTTATTTATACAGGTAAAATCTCATTTACAAGAGAGATCTGTAGCTACCAGGTAGGCAGCAGCAAACACAAAGTTACAGACTAACTGAACGTACAACAAGAGACTAAACACAAACATTAAGATGATAAATGCAAACTACAAAAATGTGAAAAAGAATAAAGCTAGTTTAGTAGATGTGCAGACCTCCACAGACTGTAATTTGAAGTCCCCTAGAGCAGTGGTTCTCAAAGTAGGGTCCGTGGACCCCTAGGGGTCCTTGAAAGGCTTAAAGGGAAATTTCTTGACATTTTTTTCCAAAACTTCATGCCACTGGCTGTAATTTGAACCTACAGTGACTAAAAAAAGTAACAATATTCAGTCTAAGAACAAATATTTGTGTATTTCTGGTGTTTGATTCAAAATGTTGTCCAATGGGGCGGCCCGTGGTCTAATTTGTGTCAGTTTAGGGGTCCTTGATGTGAAAAAGTTTGAGAACCACTGCCCTAGAGGAATAAAGCTGAATCTGTCAAATGAGTCTTTGACAGGTCTCAACAATCACCTTTACACACACAAGACATTAAAAAGAACAAAAAATATACCAGATGAAATTAAAAAAAGAGAAATAAATAAACCACACACATTAATACTTAAAAAAAAGAAAAAAGAAAGATGTTTTTTGTCGTCCTTGACCCGGTCCTGCAGCTCTCTGGACGTCCCGTTCCCGTCGTCCCGGGAGGCGGACATCGCTCTGCGCTCTCTGTCCCCGGACCGGGAGCCGAGGAAAGGCGGCATCAGTAAAGAGCTGACGCTGTCGGGCTGCACGCTGTCGGTGTAAGAGACACACAAAGACACACACAGACACAGAGACTCTGTCCCTGCATGAGTTTTTGTTTTTTTGTCGACTCAGTTTTCTAATATTTTATCAGATGGACAGTTTATAAAATAATAATAACACTTTAACTGGACATAAGTTACATTAATAATGTTTATAAGACAGTAAAATATAATAATAAAGGTCTTTACGTGTTTATTCATGTATTTGTTAACAAATGAAAACAAAATTGTGATATATCAGGTCTGTTAACAAATATTAAACATGAATAAACACTAAGAATTGTCTTTATATCTATTTATTATGTAACATTTGAAAAAACGTGTTGAGTTACTTTAAGGGGATAGTATCATTTTTTTTAAAGTGGGGTTGTATGATCTACAAATAGCCCCTAAGTACTTTAATTGCAGTAGAAGACTCAAAGAAAAAGAAGAAAGACCCAAAGAAACGGCCTATTTTCACGGCCTAAAAGAGGTTTTACCTGAAAAGAAATACACAGTTCCATTGTTCACTATAATATAATTTTTTCCAGCCCTTCAAAGTGCAGGAAAAACGCAGTTTTTATTTGGACCTAACCAACTCACGTATCCCTCCGCCCAGGGTTAGCGCCCGCCGATCAGCAGTTGGTTAGGTCCAAATAAAAACTGTGTTTTTCCTGCACTTTGAGCGGCTGGAAAAAATTATATTATAGCGAACAATGGAACTGTGTATTTTTTTTCAGGTAAAACCTCTTTTAAGCCGTGAAAATAGGCCGTTTCTTTGGGTCTGTTCACAACACTGTATGTTGTAAATCTCTGGGCAGGGCTATTATGGGCTGGCGTTGCTAACGGGAGGAGTGCAGAGAGTCTTCTACTGCAATTAAAGTACTTAGGGGCTATTTGGAGATCATACAACTCCACTTTAAAAAATGCTACTATCCCTTTAAGAAAAGTAAAGTTAAGTTGACTTTATTGTCCATGTCTCCTCTAATCTCTGTCTCTGTCTCAGGAAGTGGAGCGCAGACGAAGCTCGAATCCTCCGAGTGTCCGTGAACTCGTTCCTGGATCATCTGTCCCTCGTCATGGAAACCATGGAGATGTTCGGACCTCCCGTTTCCCAGTGAAGCTCCACAGACGATTCATCCAGGACTCTTATCTCTGATCCGTGGACTCGTTGTCTCAGGTGAGGTGAGAGACACCTGCAGCCGCGTCACCGTGGAGACGACCGGCAGCTGGAACAGCCACTTCCTGTTTGAGTTTGTCTCGTTCATCTGGAGCCGAGAAGAAGTTTTTATTTACTGAAACGTCTCTGTTTAATTTGATTTATGTAACAACTTTGAATAAGAATTTGTAAATTTACTATGTAATTTACTATAAGTTTCATCCTGGGCTCTGATTGGCTACAAACTAGTTGTGATGTCATAAATCCTGCAGGTGAAAACAGGAAGAAGGGAAACCCGCTGTTTTAAGTGGAGGGAGGGAACTTTGTACTTCCTGTGTGAAAATAAAAGATAACTTGTACCAGAATAAGCTGTTAATTGATCAATCAATGAGTCATTTTGAAATATTCACAAGAGTTTTTGTTTTTTGTCGACTCAGTTTTCTAAGATTGTATCAGCTGGGCAGTTTATAAAAGAATAATTACACTTAAACTGGACATAAGTTACATTAATAATGTTTATAAGACATTATAAGCAGGGCCGTTGTATAGGGGAGAAAGGTGATGATAATTCTAGGGGCCCAACACCCAGTAGGGCCCACAAAACACCCCAGTAGTCTAATCTTTGTATGACTGATTTATTCTGTATAAGACCCTGACTAATACTCATAGTAATGCTGCATTAGCATCAAAATAAAGTAGGCTAAATAAAAAATGATAATACGTACGTAGTCTAAGAAAAAAAGTGCAAAAGTCAGGGGCCTACTTTAGTATTCTTTCAGGGGGCCCAGAATTCCTAGCAACGGCCCTGATTCTAATATAATAATAAAGGTTTCTAAGTTTTTATTATGTATTTGTTAACAAATGAATATACAACTGTGATATATCAGGTCTTCATGCAACTGTTAACAAATATTAAACATTAATAAACACTTAAAATTGTCTTTATATCTATTTATTATGTAACATTTGAAAAAACGTGTTGAGTTACTTTAAGTTAAGTTAAAAGGATAGTTCACTCAAAATTGATATTTCAGTCATTATCTACTCCCCCTCATGTGGACTAAGGGCTGGGAGAAGAAGATTTATTATGTAACGTATTCGGAAAAAACGTGTTGAGTTACTTCTAATTGTTATTATTGATTATGGAAGTAAAATATGACTGATTAATAATAAACCATAATAATTAGTTGTGGCTCTAAACTGTCCAATAGGATGATTGGAGAACTGAACTGTACAGAAAGTTTCATTAAAAACAATTAAAAGAGGAACAAGAAGAGTTTATTGTGTTGGTAAGTTTTATAATAAGTGGATGTGGACGCAGTGAATGAGCAGCAGGTGGCGCCGCAGCATCAATAATCCACCTGCAGTTTGTTCCAGAGGAGAGAAACCACCAGGTTTATTAATGATGTTGTTTTGACGAGTCAAACCAGTGATTAACTCTGAGCGACGCGGGAAACAACAACAGGAAATGAAGCTTCACTCTGAGTCTTAATGAAACCTGCTGCACAACAACTGGGCTTTTCACAATAAAAGCATCAAGCTGCTGCGAGACAGGTGGAGCTGAGTTCAGTCACCTGGAATAAAGACGACACAGATTCGTCTCATTTCATTTCACCTTCTCATCATTAATTGATTAAATCCAGTGAAGAGAAAAAACAAAGTTTAATTAGGGGAGAGTGGGGTAAGTTGAGCCACTTTTTGTATTCAGGATCACTACATCAAGACAATTATAGTTTTGTTGCTAACTAACACATCTGCATATATTTCAGGATGTTTTGCATCCCTACAAATTAACAGAATGAGTGTAACTGTTTTTAAAATATAGCATGTTCAAAAAAAGTGGTCTTGTGACCATAGGAGTGGAGTAAATTGATCCACCCCCCCTTCTTTCCTTCCATCCATCTCCTACCTCCCCCTTTACTTAATATTTCATCTGTCCAGGTTACAGGTGAACACAAACTGCAGGGACTTCCTGCTGAGCCACCAACTCACTGAGATTTGGGGAGTTTTGCAATTACGTCGCATCTTGGGAAGAATCCCAGAGATTTTTCTTTGAAAGTAAAGTTTGACCTCACTATAAACAACTTTTCCTGTTTATAGGAACATACTTACTGTAATCACAAACATACAGAATCTTGATTTTATCATTTGGACATTTACAGCCAAAATATATTCATTAAGTGTATAGGATAGGTGGCTCAACTTACCCCTGGCCAAATGGATCAACTTACCCCACAGCTACCTTAGCTTGGGTTTATTGCTCTCACAGCTAAAATGGTGCAGTTTCATGCTAGGTTTACTACCTCATGTTGTAGCTCATAGATACCACAACCCATGTATAAAACAAATTTGCAATCATCTCTTTTGGTCTAAACACAATTCTCATGAAACTTATGATCGACAAAATTCACTCTCGAGAGTGAAAAATGATTTTTTGGTCATAAATGTTAAACCACTTTACTCACATGGTTCTAACCTCCATAGACTCCATGAAATGATGCCTGCCTCCCTAATACTTGGTCACATGCTCATTTTTTCCTATAGTTTCCTAGAAACAAGGGGTGGGTCAACTTACCCACTGGCTCATCTTACCCCACTCTCCCCTATTTAGAAACAGGTGGAATGTGGTGATTTGTTCCTGTTGGATGTGAACTCGTTAACTCGTCGTTGCTCGTTAAGAGTTCATTAGTTTCCTCGGTGTTTGTGACCTGAGACTGAACAACAGAGTCTCTTTGTGTTTGTGTCTTTAATCTTGTGTCTTTGATGACAGGGAGGTGAATGGACCAGGTGTGTGTGTGTGTGTGTGTGTGTGTGTGTTGCAGCTCATTAGTGCAGCAGGACAAAGACTCAGGATGTTTGACTCTAAAGGCGTCGGATCAGAGGCTCCGCAGTTTGTTTGTGTCACAGATAATGGACAATAACAACGAGCTAACGAGCAACATCTTCATCTTGATGCCTGAATATTTTTTGGAAATTGTATTGAAGCTCATTTCTGCCAAAAAAGAGAAAAAAATATGATTCAAATTTAAGCCTTGGCCATGAGAAGTGAAATTATAGTAGAGTAATAATGTGATAATGACAGAAAAAGTGAAAATTATGATGTTAAAAGTGATAATTATGAGATGAATTGTGTTACAATTATGAGGAAAAAGGTTGTAATTGTGAAATAAAGTGAAAATTATCGTATAAAATTATGAAGTTCTTTTACTGGCAGCAGTTTTCTTCCATTAAATTCACATCAGTTAAATAAATAATTGCACAAAAAGATGATGTTTCATGTGATTTGAACGAGCTGGAGATTCCTATTGCGCCCCCCTGACAGTGAACGCCTCACGACTTATTAATAGTGTGACTCACAGTCAGAAAAGAGAAAAAATTATGAAGATTAAACTTTAGCCTTAGACATGAGAAGTCAAAATATATTAGAAGATGATGTGATAATGACATATGAAGTCAGAATTATGATGTTGAAAGTGATAATTATGAGATGAGATGTTAAAATTATGAGGAAAAGGGTTGTAATTGTGAAATAAAGTGAAAATTATGGTAAAAAATGATGAAGTTCTTTTAAAAAATGCACAAAAAGATTCATGTGATTTGAACAGGCTGGAGTTTCCCATTGCGACCCCCTGACAGTGAACGCCTCATGCCTCATTAATAGTGTATCATATTTTTTGCAGGTTGTTTTTAATCAGGTGACTCGAAGTCAGAAAAGAGAAACAACTATGAAGATTAAACTTTAGCCTTGGCCATGAGAAGTCAAAATATATTAGACTATGATGTGATAATGACGTGTGAAGTCAAAATTATGAGGAAAATGGTTGTAATTGTGAAATAAAGTGAAAATTATGATTTAAAAAAATGAAGTTATGTGATAAAAAGTTAATTACAACATAAAATACATAATGATGCGTATTTTTTTTCTTTTACTGGCAGAAAAATGCACAAAAAGATGACGTTTCATGTGATTTGAACGAACTGGAGTTTCCTATTGCGCCCCCCTGACAGTGAACGCCTCATGCCTTATTAATAGTGTATAATATTTTTTGCAGGTTGTTTTTAATCAGGTGACTCACAGTCAGAAAAGAGAAAAATCTATTAAGATTAGACTTTAGCCCTAGGCATGAGAAGTCAAAATATATTAGAATATGATGTGATAATGACATAAAAAGTGAAAATCATGATGTTGAATATGATCATTATGAGGAAAAAGGTTGTAATTGTGAAATAAAGTGAAAACTATGGTAAAAATGAATGATGAATGATGAAGTTATGAGAAAAAAAGTTAATTACAACATAAAATACATAATGCTGGGTCTGTTTTTTTTTTCTTTTACTGGCAGAAAAATGCACAAAAAGATGATGTTTCATGTGATTTGAAGACGTTTAAGTTTCCTATTGCGCCCCCCTGACAGTGAACGCCTCACGACTTATTAACAGTGTAGGCTATCATATTTTTTGCAGGTTTTTTTTAATCAGGTGACTCACAGTCAGAAAAGAGACAAATCTATTAAGATTAGACTTTAGCCCTAGGCATGAGAAGTCAAAATATATTAGAATATTATTTGATAATGGCATAAAAAGTGAAAATTATGATGTTGAAAGTGATAATTATGAGATGAGATGTCAAAATTATGAGGAAAAAGAACAAAATACATAAACCTGTGTCTTTTTTTTCTTTTACTGGCAGCAACTTTCTTCAATTAAATCCACATCTGTTAAAAAAATGCACTAAAAGATGACGTTTCATGTGATTTGAACGAGCTGGGGTTTCCTATTGCGCCCCCCTGACAGTGAACGCCTCACGACTTATTAATGTTGTTTTTAATCAGGTGACTCAGTCAGAAGAGAAAAAAACTATTAAGATTAAACTTTAGCCTTGGTCATGAGAAGTCAAATTATATTAGAATATGATGTGATAATGACATATGATGTTGTTGAAAGTGAGAATTGTGAGTTGAGATGTCAAAATTATGAAGAATAGAGTTGTAATTGTGAAGTAAAAGTGAAAATTATGATTTAAAAAAATGAACTTATGAGATAAAAAGTCCATTACAACATAGGATTTGAACGAGCTGCAGTTTCCTACTGCGCCCCCCTGACAGTGAACGCCTCATGCCTCATTACAGTAACAATGTGTCATATTGTTTTTGCAGGTCGGTTTTAATCAGGTGACTCAACGGTCGTGACATTCAATTCAACCGGCGTCGCACTCAGTGAAATGACAAGAGGCTGTAAAACCAAAATGTAGAAGAGCAGAAAATGTCAAAGTGACAGAACGAGTCGGCAACATTTTAATAATAAAGAGTGGGACAGGACACATCTGGAGCAACATCTGCACGGGAACATCCAGCGGTTCGGCCCATAGGGAAATGAACTACAGGGAAAAATGTGTTTTTAATTTTAATTTTAATTCAGCTACGATAAATGAAGCAGATTTTAGTTCGAACAAACGACAAGTGAATCAGATTTAACAAAAAAACGTTTTTATTTTCAGTCTGACAAACAGGAAGTGACATGAACCTCCTCGCGATATTGATTATTGATCGTTTTTCTACCTTTCTTCCTTTTTGTTTCTGTTGATTTGTGTCTTTTACAGAAATAAAAACACACATGATGCATTGGGGGCCACAGGGCCGACAGGAAACTGTATTTACATCCTCTCTGCTACACGACGAGAGAGAGAAACAACGGATACAAACACATCATCGAGTCTGTGTTCGTCCACACGTCTCCAACTCATCATCATCATCAACTCTTCCTCTTCCTCCTCCTCCTCCTCCTCTTCCTCCTCCTCCTCCTCCTCCTCCTCCTCCTCCTCCTCCTCCTCCTCCTCCTCTTCAGAAGTCGTCGTCGTCACAAATGTCCAGATAAACGTCGAAGGCCTCTCGGTTGCAGTTTCCGTCGGGGGTGAAGACGTATTTATGAAAAGTCCCGTCCACACAGATCGCTGCAGGAGAAGAGAGGGATGGAAACGTATCAGGAGGAGGAAGAGGAGGACGAGGAGTGTGTGTGTGTGTTAGGGCTGGGACGATATGCTTTTCTCCTGATTCGATTCTTCTACGATTTTTTGGATGGCGATTCAATGTAAATTGCGATTCTACGATATTGCCGATTCTCTCAATTTGTAGTCTGCATTTTTAACATTTATCTGCACACAAATACTGTAGGAGCCTATAAATGAACATACTCCATTATAAAGTGAACTTAAACCCTTTTCAAAACCTGTACTCTCTCTATGTAAAAAAGGCTAACAAATGCACATTGCACAATATTTAAAAAAAAAAAAAAAAAAAAAAAAAAGATTTTTGAAAAAAAAAATCGATTTAAAAATCGTCAGAAAAGATATTGCGATATTTATGCGAATCGATTTTTTCTCCCAACCCTAGTGTGTGTGTGTGTGTGTGTGTGTGTGTGTGTGTGTGTGTGTGTGTGTGTGTGTGTGTGTGTGTGTGTGTGTGTGTCCTCACCGATGACTGAGTTGACGTTCTTGGACGTGTTCTTTCCAAACGCACAGATGCAGGCGCACTCGGCGGGAACCGTGAAACTGGCCAACGACCACTGACTGTCCACGTACTGACCAATCACAGGGCCCACCTTCCCCACACGGGCCAGACTGAGGAGGAGGAGGGGGGGGGGGGGGGGGGGAGGAGGAGGGGGGAGGAGGAGGAGAGGGGGGGGGGGGAGAGAGGAGGGGGAGGAGGAGAGGAGAGAGGATGAAGAAGAAGTGGGGGAGGAAAAGAAGAGGAGGGAGGAGGAGCAGGAGAAGAGGAGGAGAGAAGAGGAGGGATGAGGAGGAGAAAGAAAAATAGGAGGAAGAGGCAGAGGAGAGGAGGAGAAGAAGATGAGGAAGAGGAGAGAGGAGGAAAGACGGAGGAGGAGGAGGAGGAGGAGGAGGAGGAGGAGGAGGAGGAAGAGGAGAGAGGAGGAGAAAGAAAAATAGGAGGAGGAAGAAGAGGGGAAGAGGAGAAGAAGAGGAAGAGAGGAAGAGGAGGAGAAGGAGGAGAAAGAAAAATATGAGGAGGAAGAAGAGGAAGAGATAGAGGAGGAGGAGGAAGAGGAAGAAGAGGAGGAAGAGTAAGAGCTAGTTTAATCCAGTTGTACCAACAGTGTGTCGGTGTAGAAGTGACGGTGTAAAGTGGGCGGGGCTTAACTACTCACGCTGAGCGCCGGTTCAGCTTCGTGTCTTTGAGGGCGAAGATGTGGACGGTTCCTTTATCACTGGAGGCGCAGAGGAAGGAGGAGTCATGGCTGAAGTTGATGCTGAGGAGGAGGAGGAGGAGCAGGAGGAGGAGAAGAAGACGTTATTAACACCTGATCAACACTACTTCCTACTTCGGTCAATTCCATCAAGCTCGCTTAGCTCAAAGTCTGGCTTAAATGGCCGAGTCTCGCTTATTTGAGTGAGAGTTCAGTTCCATCAACGTGGCTAAGATTAGCTCCACCTCGGTAACCATGGAAACATGGTTCTGGCTAAGCCTGACACTTCGAGCTAAGCTCCGACTTTCCGTTCCATCAAAGTGGTTAACACGAATGCCAACCTTGTAACCATGGTGACTGATGCTGCTGGTCTGGAGCAGGATTATGGTGAAGATTAATTACATTTATGGTCAAAAAATGTCCAAAAGACTGTTCTGCTGGTGTTTTTACACACTCACCGTCATGTAGCTAGGTAATGATAAAATGATAAGATAAAATAATGAAATTCATATAAAAAAAAAGCGTATTAAACAATTTAAAAAGACAAAATTAATTAAAAACTAATAAAAAAAATAATAAAATGAAACTGAGGCATTTAAAACAGCTATTCACTATTACTTCA
Source organism: Trachurus trachurus (assembly GCF_905171665.1). Taxonomy (NCBI): domain Eukaryota; kingdom Metazoa; phylum Chordata; class Actinopteri; order Carangiformes; family Carangidae; genus Trachurus; species Trachurus trachurus. The sequence goes on along the minus strand of NC_139908.1, from coordinate 2,728,617 downwards.
TCTCCTTGAATTGATGGATTTGGTAAATATGATTTTCTACAGTCAATTCTGAAATATGTGATGAACCATATGAAATAGTTGATAAATGTGATAAATATCACTTGTTAAAATAAAAGTGAATTTATTTAGGTCTTAGGCTAAATGAATTGCTAATAGGTGTGACTATCTATATTCACTTTGTCCCTTAGATGAGGGGATTAAAGTATCTTTTTGGACTTTTACACCTTTATTTCTGATTTCCTTTTGTATAATAGTAGGTAGGTAGGGACACTGGGGACGTGGTTAACGAGCTGCTGTGTAAAGTTACCCAGCAGGCCGTTCACCTGACCACCTCCCTCACTCAGGGTGTCAGTAGCTGCAGCTTTTACTATACAGAGTCATTTTAATAGTTTAATCATTGTTTTAACAGACGATCCATTTAGAGCAGTGTTTCCTTTTCTTCTTGTAGAGTCCTTATATTCATCATAAATCTCCATAAGCAGCGTTTCGTAGCTGTAGAGAAGCTTCGGTGCATTCGTTCCCTTTGCTTTCGGCCATCTTATGATATGTTCGGCACTCGACTGATGTGGGTTTGGACCAGGTGAGGCTTGAATTAGCGTCAAGTGAAGCCAGCTGATCTCGTTTGATGGAACGGGTCGGGGCTAGGTTTGGAGTTCTCGCTAATTCAAGCTTCAAGATTACACCATAGTCTGGATGTTCTTAGCGACATTGATGGAATACCCTGCTCCTTCACAATAAAAGCCTGCTGTGTGTTCTATTGCTGCTGCTCCTTCACAATAAAAGCCTGCTGTGTGCTCTGCTGCTGCTGCTCCTTCACAATAAAAGCCTGCTGTGTGTTGTGTTCTGCTGCTCCTTCACAATAAAAGCCTGCTGTGTGTTGTGTTCTGCTGCTCCTTCACAATAAAAGCCTGCTGTGTGTTCTGTTGCTGCTGCTCCTTCACAATAAAAGCCTGCTGTGTGTGCTGCTGCTGCTCCTTCACAATAAAAGCCTGCTGTGTGTTCTGTTCTGCTGCTGCTCCTTCACAATAAAAGCCTGCTGTGTGTTCTGTTCTGCTGCTGCTCCTTCACAATACAAGCCTGCTGTGTGTTCTGCTGCTGCTCCTTCACAATAAAAGCCTGCTGTACCAGTAGAGCGTGGCCGGGTCGGTTCCTCGGCGCAGCTCCACCAGCTTGTCTCTGGTCGTGGTATCGAACAGGCGGATCAGCGTCCCTTTGCGCGAGGCCGAGGCCGCCACGCTGCCCGGCTGGTTCAGTGCCACGCAGGCGATCTCACTCTGGTGAGCGTTGATGGTGAACGGAGCGGAAGACGTTCCCGGTTTGGTGTTGGACAAATCCTGAAGGAAACAAGAGTCGGAGTTGAAACAGGAAATTAAAAACTCGGTAACACTTTACTTGACGCCTATCTCTATAACACATTATAACCAGACTTATAATGAGTTATAATTGGCTTATAAACGTGTATAACTATAATTATAAACACTCATAAATTATCATAATGCTTTATAACAATAATCATCACAAACTATAAAGCATTTATTGTGACTTATAAGGTCAGGTGTTATAAAACGTTATAATTGTCAGTAACTTGCTGACAATGCCCACATCGATAATACATTATAAATATAGTTATAATGTATTATAATTGGCTTATAAACGTGTATAACTATCATTATAATATAAACACTCATTAATTATCATAAGGCTTTATAACAATAAGCATAATAGAGCATTTTATAATGGCTTATAAGGTCTTAGTATTATAATAAGAGTTATAATGCTCTATAATGTGTTATGCTTATTGTTATAAAGCCTTATGATAATTAATGAGTGTTTATAATGATAGTTATACACGTTTATAAGCCAATTATAACACATTATAACTATATTAATAATGCATTATCGATGTGGGCATTGTCAGCCAGTTACTAACAATTATAACATATCATATTACCTGACCTTATAAGTCATGATAAAATGGTTTATAGTGTGTTATGATTATTGTTATAAAGCATTATGATCATTTATGAGTGTTTATAACTATAGTTATACAGTGTTATAACTGCATTATAACTCATTATAAGTCTGGTTATAATCAAGTCAAGTAAAGTGTTACCAAAAACTCTGATCAACTTTTATTGTGTTTCTGTTTGTGTGTTTGTGTTGTGACGTACGACGAGCTGCAGGCTGCCACACTTGTGACCTGGAAACACCAGCAGCTGCTTCTCCAGACTGGGACACAGATCACACAGACCTGCAGGAAAGAGACACAGTTACACACCTGTTATCAGTTGTCAATGCATTGATCACCTGATGTTTTAATGCAAAAATATAAATCAAATATAAACAACCACGGAAAAAATGAAGAGACCAACACAAACACAACACAACTTTACTTAATGAGACACTGATTTGATAGATTATAAAAACCACTGTTGAGATTAAACATTGACTTTATCATCACCAAAACTGATTTATAAACTATTTTTACGTTAAAGGGATAGTTCAACATTTTGGCAAACTGGCCCATTGCCATAATCCCTATAGTCATAGCAGTAGGTTCATTACCTTTAATTGTCGGTGCAAGCTATTTTTAGAACGGCGGAGCAGAGCCGTGAGCTGCTCAGAGCTACGCTACGGAGGCTCATTATGGGATTTCTTGGTTTCCCTCATCAAACTCATCAAATACACAATCCAACAACTCCACAACGCTCTGGTGGACAAGTTGTGACCTGCACATTCACCAAAATATTGAACTATCCCCTTAAAATATTTGTGTTGTGTTGTTTCAGGAATGAATTATATATATATATATATATATATATATATATATATATATATATATATATATATATATATATATATATATATATATATATATATATATATATATATATATATATTATTATTCAAGGTCTGAAAAGACTTAAGTCATTTTCTGCCAATAACTGCTCTGAATGACACGTTTTTATTTTCATTTTGGGAGAAATGTTGTGAGTAGTTAATAGAATAAAACAAGTTAAATTTTAAGTTAATTTAATTTCACTCAAACACACACCTAGAAATAGTAAAACCAGGGAAACTCTGAAGTGGTCTCTTCATTTTTTCCAGAGCTGTAGATTTTTCCTGTTTTTCTCACATTAAACAGAATCTGTTTTAGATTTTGGTTGAACAGAAGTTCATGATGGACTGAAATAAGGAGAAGAAGGAGAATAAAAAGAAGAAGAAGAAGAAGAAGAAGAAGAGAGGGACTCTTCACCTTTGGGGTTGTCTCTGGTGTCGAACTCAAACAGTTTGACGGGGTTGTCGGGGAAACTGTAAACATAGATCCTGTTCTTCAGCACGATGATGATCCTGAGAAAACAAACACACTTTTACATCTTAGATTTATCTTTCTATTTATTTTTACTTTTTCTTTCTAACACCTCACCGTGCCACTAATATCTGAAGCACTTGTACTTTTGTTTGTTTACATAGGGACATAGAAGTAGTTATGTTTAAGTGTCGATTTATAATTTCTATTACTGTTCACAGTGTCTCTACCAGTAATACTTCTCTTTTTGCTTTTCTATTATATCTATTATTTGTTATTTGTTGTTTTTTGCTCATGTTCTACCGGCCACATCTCAGTTTGATTCAACAAAAAATGAAAAATCCAATAAAAAAACTTGATCACAAAAGAATCACAAACTACAGGAGAAGCGTGTGTATGTGTGTGTGTGTGTGTGTGTGTGTGTGTGTGTGTGTGAGACGGTGAACTCACTTGTCGTGCCTCATGCGAACGGCCAGAACAGGTTTAGTGAAGGTGAACTCCAGGACCAGTTTGTCTTTGGGGTCTCGTGACTCTCGAGCGTCGTCCCAGATCAGAACTGAAGGAGAACGACACGACATACACACACACAGACACACACATGAGGGGGGGGGGGGGGGAGTAATATTTTACTCAACATTCATGTTTTTGTTGTTCAGTAAAAGAATTGATTGTTCATACAAGAATTAAAACTTCATAAAGTTTTACTCACAAATAAATCTATTGAAATGTCATGTTTTTTAATTGTATTCTTTTGTATGGATGTCTGCTTATGACAAAACTAAATATGTACATTTATGTTTGGATATGATATAGTTTGTTTAAATTACCCCCAATTTCCAGTTAATTCCCATAAATTCCCATGGAAAGTTTCCAATTTGGAATATTTTTGCACTGAAGGGGGGCTCTAATTTCGTTATACCGCGAGTATAATGACAAATAAAGGCTTCTATTCTATTCTATTCTATTCTATTCTATTTCCAAAATTCCCCTGCTTAACTTCCCATGGAAAGTTTCTGGAAATTTAGTGGAAATTTACTGGAAATTTTCCACCCCTTTGCAACCCTACTTCTGACTCACCTGAGATCTCTGAGAACTTGGGGTTGACTCCTCCTCCGACGACGGCCAGCAGGTTGGAGCGATGCAGCATCGAACAGGAGGCCACGCTGCCCACCTGCTCGTGGTCTGAACACACACACACACACACACACACAATTACTACTAACTATTAGGAACTATTAAATACATTTACTTAAAGGCCGTTTTCTCAGAAAGAGTTTTTCAGACTCAGACTCTGAGCTAGAAATCTCCACTTCAGCAGCACTTACAGACACCAAACCTTCCACTTTGATCCCTTTCTATATTCTGAAGGTTTTTACAGAGGGGATTGTTGATATATCATTCACAGCCTCATTTATACAACATTTTATTCCTAAAAACAGGGCGAAATTTGATTTTTTTTTTAGGGCTGGTGACAGTATTTTCTCATTTACAGAGTGATACAAAGAGATATCCAGAATCCTCCTCTGTAAAAACTTCTGTCAACAAAATAAAACAAGAATTTTGAAAGTAGCTTTATCCATTGTTCAGATTTCGGTTCTGGAAATGTATGCAAATTAGTGCATATTTCATCAGTTATTGCCTCATTTACATATTTAAACATAAAATTTGACAAAACCTGTAATACAAGAAATATTTGTCTTAATGTCAGTGATAAACTTGGGAAGTTTCATGGTGATATCTGTTAGTTAATTTTTTTTACCCTATTCACCTGTAGTGTACCAAAGAGACTAAATGAAGTAAAATAAAAACCTCACTGTGGATTTTCTACCATTTCTCTTGACTTTTCTGAAAGAAGACATGTTAAGGAAGAAAAATAGCCCAAAATCTCTAAATTGATCGCCTTAATGACAGTGTGTGTGTGTGTGTAGATGAGCAGCAGCGTTGTCTCACCCAGGTGACCCTTCTCCATCAGAGGCTCCACGTTATAGATCCTGACGCCCGTCTCCATAGCGCAGCAGAAACAGCCTTGTGATTGGTGGAGAAGAAAGACATAAACATATGAAATAAATGTTTTTTTTGTGAGCAATAAATCCTACAAGACAATGTTAATGTAGCGCGACAACTCAGAGCTCACTGGTTTATTAAAGTTTAAATTAAAAGACTTTAAAGCTGCAGCAACAATATCAGACACAAGACTGAAACTAATGATAATGTTCACACTTGAATTAACTTGTTATTATATTAAAATATTTTCAACTTCAATACAGTGAGAACAAAACTTTTTAATTTCCTTCTCTTGAGGACAACAGTAATACAGTTTCTAATAATAATAATAAAAACACTTCTTTCTGTTTATTTCTTACTTCATCTTTTTTACTGATACTTGTTTTTGTGGCCGTTGGATTGTGTTTGTAAGTTTCTTGTAAGTTAACTCATCCTGTTTTTAATTAAATTCTTTATTTCAACATCTAGTTTATCACTTTACTATCACTACATTTCATTTCACACCAACATTGTTTTTTCATTCTAGATCAGTGTTATTATTTTCTTTTTATGTTTTCATGAAACACTTCTTGCATTAAAGGTGCAAATACAAACCAAGGTTTATTATTGATGTGGTGCTACAAACGAAATGTTGCTGTGTTTTGCAATGACAATAAGTCTATCTATCTATCTATCTATCTATCTATCTATACTTTAATCAGAGAAAAACAACCGTCTTTGTCTCAGAGAGACAGATAGATAGATACTTATGCCCTAATGTAAATTAACTTGTCCTTCAGCCCATTATCAGTAACAATAATCATGATAATAGTTCAAGTACCGTATTAAAAACAGCTATCTATCTATCTATCTATCTATCTATCTATCTCTGTCTCTATGTATGCAGATAGATAGATAGATAGATAGATAGATAGATAGATAGATAGATAGATTATTTATACCCTAATGTAAACTCAACTGTCTTTCAGCCCATGAGCAATAACAATAATCATGATAACAGTAAATGTATTATTAAAAACCGCTAATATCCCAGTTTTATTTTAACTTCCTGACAGTCTGTCGCGGCCTCCACAGCTGAAGTGACCGAGCAGAGACGCTCATCCTCCGGCTTGTCTCCGCTCGTCGCTCCGCTGCTGCCGCTGCTGCCTCGGTTCTTACTCTGGTCCTGGTTGAACTGGAGGCTGTTGACTCCTCTCTGCTGAGCCATGACTGATACCGGACAACTACAGCCTTCCCCCGGCCTGCAGCGACGACCTGAGACGGAGAGAAACAAGACAAGACAAACACATCAGTTGGTTGAGCAACACCGAGGTAACGTTAGCTACGTTAGCTGCGTTAGCTACGTTAGCTGCGTTAGCTACGTTAGCTGCGTTAGCTACGTTAGCTACGTTAGCTGCGTCAGCTAGCAGCTAGCACGTTAGCATCGGATAAAAAACAGCAGCCGTTAGTTTTTATTTCACCTCGACAGTTGGTGAAAAGTGAAAACTCACCATGAACACGTCGAGTCGAACCGACACTGAGGTTTTTTAACGGCGGGAAACGAGACAGACAAAGCAAAAAACACAACAACAACAACAGTGAGTTTCGGACAGACCAGACGGAGGTTTGTTTTTGTTTTCCTACTGAGACGTCATCGGCGCGTGTTTCCGGTTGTCTTCCTGTTTCCGGTTCATAAAATAAAAGCTCCTTCTCAAATTTATTATTGACTCTTTTACAATAGATTTTATTTTACTTTGGGAAAATGTTGTGTTTGGTTTCCATAATTATCCCAAGAAAGAAGGAAAATGTTTCTTTTTAGTAAATCTGTTTTTATTTTTTGCAAAATGTCATATTCATAAAAGTAAATTTTCTAAGAAAACCCCTTGCTTTTATGTTTTTCAAAAAGAAATTGAACTTTATTTTAAGCTAATCACCAAATCAGCAAATGAAAAGGCTATTAAAACCATAGACCTTTGTAATATGTATAACCTTGTTGTATAATGAACATCACCCCTGGCACATGTTCTTTGTATTTTCATTGTATACTGTTCCCTGTAAACTATTTGTACTTGTCAACTTCTTTTAAAGCAGAAGTAAGTGATATATTTGTGTTAATATAAGTCTTAAATAGTTATATCTTCCGACAGCAATCACTTACATAGAGTGTTTGGTCTGAATCACGGGTCTGTCAGTCCCTCTGCTCTGCTCTGAGTCGAGGAGAAAACATTTATCGTATCCTACAGTTTTTATCCAATGAGGAGAGAGAACGGCATGCAGGGCTGTGTGTGCAGCCAAGGGACGCCGTGAATGTGGCGACGTAGGGACAAGGACTGTTATGGTGCGTTCAAGGAAACTCTTTTTTTTCCGACCTGTGAAGTCGTACCAGTTCGATCTGGTACATAGACTGTACAAAAAGACGTACTGGTACGATTTCACGGGTCGGAAGTTACGAGTGGCCGTTATAGTGACTTTCACCGGTAAAACAGGTCGGAAAAACACGAGTGGGTTGCCTGGAACGCTACAAAGTCGTAAGTTGTGACTTGAAGCTGTAATTTATTATTTCAAAAGCCTGCCTGGAACGCAGCATTAGCGAAAACGACCGGATCACTCACTTCTGCTTTAAATAAAGCTGTTGATTTAAAAAAATAAAAAAATAAAAGACAGATCAGAGCAATATAAAAAAATAAAATAAAAATAAAAGCACCTTCTACGATTTAAATCAAATTAAAATGAAGCAGAAAAATGAAATAAATGGGAGTATAGTAATGTAAAAATACAGTTCAATTAAATTATTTTTTCCACATGTTCAAGAAGTTATATTTTACATAAAATGCTTCTTTAGCTTTCAAAAATATATATTTAGAGTAGCACTATCGCAAATACAGCAGTAATAATGGAACAACTGAAATATGCAATAAATAGGTCCAGGGGAGACATAACTATCTGTAGCCTACATAAAATGTTGCCAATGGTGTAGTCGTGCCTGTGGAGCAAATGCAGAAATCCTTTTTATTATGAGACAAGCCGGCCCAGTGCTTAGCCCCACCTCCTGAACGGCATGCTATGTAAAGAGGACGAGGATTGTTTTTAAGTAGTTAACATATTTAGTTAAAGATCTTTGTTGTCTTATCCACTTTTAAAATAAGATAAAACTCTCAGGAAAGAAAGAAAAGTGACACACAACTCTGCTTTAATTTTTACAACTGTTAAAGGTGTACAGAAAAGAAAATTGAATTTGAGCCCACTTTGGGTCATAAAATTAATGTAATAACTCATCTTTCAGACGATGTAGGCCAAACTTTGTGCAAAATTCTATTTTTGAGTAAATCCGGGCTGAAAGTGTGTATTTTTTTTTCCGCATTGGATAATGCAGGCGCACGGATTATACGTCAGCCTGTACACGATTCACCAGCCACTGATATTGGATCCGTCATCCGTCATTCAAACGTCTGAGACACGCACACACACACGGAGCTCGGGCTCGCCCCAAGCTTTGAATATCCCGCCCGCTCGATAACGACCAATCAAATTCGTTTTCCTCACTCGGGTAAACTCGTGTTGCAGCTCGTGACAACTCGGCGCGACAAACAGGACAAACGGCCATTTCTGTACACCTTTAAACTGTGGGCTATGTCAGTGTGGTGCTTGTTTTTACTTTTTTAGAAAACAACCAGTTGTTGCAGGTTTAATTAACCAGGCGAACAACTGTGTGTCCAAAATGAACGACAGCTTTTTACTCATCCTGTTTACAGAGGTTCTTCTGACTAACACCACATCTCTAGGGGCCAAAAAAAAAATGTTAGTGTAAACACCATGTTTGTATTATTCAGTAGATTACAGAGTGTTGTTTAAAGATCAACAGTTTATTGGCTGCTGCGTTGACACCAGAGTGCAGCAACACGGCGATCTCAGCTGGATAACAACATGACCCATGACAGAACAAGAGCTGAGCTGAAAATAGCAGAAAACATCAGCAGGTCACGGTGGTTTGACCTGCGTGAGGAGATCACACATGACCACATAAAGATCACGGATGATCAGAGAACCACCAACCAACCAACCCGCTGAATTATTTAACCCTCCTCCTCTGTTAACTGACCTGTTTTCAGCCGAACCGTCGTGACTCAGACTGATTTACCTGCAGAGGCTGAAAAGTGGAGCAGCTGATGTGCAGGACGCCACATGTCAGATGCAGTGTGTTGTACTGTAACCTTTAAGCAGAGCATCTCTATTGTTTTAATGCCACTGAAATAGGTCGTTTCAAGTTTCTTTACAGACCGCTGCTGCTCTTATAAAGTCCTTCATTTTTCAGCCGCTGTAAAAGAAAAAGAAGAAAGAAAAAGGCCAATAAAAAACTGTCTCATAGCGTAAATTGAAATCCATGATAAATATCAGGACATTTTCAGTGGTGAAGAGGCGCGATCGGCCGTTTCTCTTGGTTTTATTATTAGCATAGAAGCACTCAGAGTCTTTTGGCCTCGGCCCACAGACCATAAAAACTGTGTTTAATAAGAAGACAAATGAAATCAGTGAAACAAGCAAGTAGCTCATGAAGAAACAGACGGAGAAACTCTGAGGAAACTTTAGGTAAACTGAAGACGACTGGAGCCGAGCCGAGTCTGCGTGGTCGACCTCATATCAGGTTCACAACGTCGTATGTTGCTGATAAAGATTTATGTGTTTGTATGATCACAGACGACGACAACAACAAGTCGCCAAAGCAGGAAACTGCTCCGACCAGAAACCGTTCTGAGTTCAAACCACTGAAGTGCAACATCAACCAAGACGGCGCCTTCGTTATGACTCATCTATGGGACGATTAGTGGCGGCCAGGGCCACTGCTAGGAATTCTGGGCCCACTGAAAGAATACTAAAGTGGGCCCCTGCCCGCTGACTTTTCCCCTTCTTTCTTAGACTACGTATGTATTATCTTTTTTTTCTTTTTTTTACTTTGTTTTGATGCTAATGCAGCGTTACATATGAGCATTACACTGCAAAAACTCAAAATCTTAACAAGAATATTTGTCTTATTTCTAGTTAAAATTGAATTTCTAGTCAAAACAAATCTCATTATACTTAAAATAAGACACATCATATTAAAAAGTAGCTTGTTTTTTGACACTTTTTACTCCTTTAAAACAAATTTTCACTTGGAATAAGTAGAACAAATCTGATAGTGGAACAAGTTTTTCTTCCTTATTACAAGCGCAAAAAACTTGCTTTCACTGGCAGATTTTTCTACTTATTTCAAGTGAAAATTTGTTTGAAACAAGTGAAAATGATCAAAAAAGAGTTAATTTTTAGGTTATTTAGGTTTAGGGGTCTTATTTTAAGTGGAAAGAGATTAGTTTTGACTAGAAATGAGACATTTGGACAAGAAATAAGACAAATATTCTTGGAAAGATGTTGAGTTTTTACAGTGTAGCCTACTATGAGTATTAGTCAGGGTCTTACGCAGAATAAATCAGTCATACAAAGATTAGACTACTGGGGTTTTTTATGGGCCCCACTGGGCGCTGGGCCCCTAGAGTTATCATCACCTTTCTCCCCTATTACAACGGCCCTGGTGACATGAGCATCTCTGTGTTTGGTTGTCCATGTGGCATGAATATATGAGGATATATGTTAAATGTTAAAATCTCTATGAAGAATTTTGATACAGAATAACATGCTGGGATTGTATCTGTTCTGTTCTGTATCATGTGTCTGTTATATAAACATATTATTTGTATGGCGTAAAGATATATATGTAAGAAAAAAAAATGCAATTGCTCCCATTTTTATGCATATAGAATTTTTACATATTTGTTGTATGTTTTAATGTGCAACATGAGCATCTCTGTGTTTGGTTGTGCAGGTAGAGTCTCTCAGGAAACACACAGTGTATGTTATATATGTTATGTTGTTGGATGTTGCTAATAGTTTAGCCTCCTGCTAACTGTGGTTAATTTATCTCTGCTGTTTGTGTGTTATTTTTAAAGTCTTTTTTTCTTCCTCCTCCAGCTTTTTCCTGCTGCTGCTCTGGTTCTAATTGTCCCGTCTTCATCAGCGTTTACAGTAATGTTGATTAATGTGCTCTGTCTCTGATAATAGAGCAGCTAATGAAAAGTGAAAACAAGCAAAGTTCCTCCTCCTCCTCCTCCTCTTCCTCCTCCTTTACTCCATCTCATGTTTTTTATGATGAGCAGTGAATTCAAACTCGGTTTTTCTTTGAACGCCTCAGCTTCACTTCTGTGTTTGTGATTGACTCTGTTGTGATCTGAGAGGCGTTTGAGGTCGCCGCCATCAGTCAGAATTTGCAGCAGCTTCGTTTTTTATTAGTCGGCGGCGGTTCAGTCAGTTCACGTGTTGGCAAAATCAATTAACGTTTTTTTTAGAGCCCTATAGTGTCAGTGAATGCAGCGTGTTGTGTGCAGGTTTAGTTTTTAATGTGATGTGAGGAGGCCGAGGGGCTCCAGCTGTGAACCTCCACATCTGGGCACTGAGGGAAAACTCAGGTACATGTGTGTGTTGCATTATTCAGAGCAACGTGTCACAGATCAGTCGGCAGCGAGTTTGAATCTTGTTTAGAGCGGTTTTCACCTTTAATGAGAGACAGACAGGACGGTTGGTGTTGGAGAACTTTTTCTCTTTTCTTAAAATTAGATATTATTGAGACATTTGCATTTTGAATTTTCCTTTAAGCACAATTTAATTGATGTGTTTTTATGTATTTTATGTTTCCCCCTGTTATATTTATGCCAGGAAGTGATAATTAAAGGGATAGTTCAACATTTTGGCAAATTGGCCAAGTTTTAGGAGTAGGTTTGTTACCTTTAATTGTCGGTGCAAGCTATTTTTAGAACGGTGGAGCAGAGCCGTGAGCTGCTCAGAGCTACGCTACGGAGGCTCATTATGGGATTTCTTGGTTTCCCTCATCAAACTCATCAAATACACAATCCAACAACTCCACAACGCTCTGGTGGACAAGTTGTGAGCTGCACATTCACGCTATGAGATAATAACACAACGTTACCAGACAGAGTTGTTGTAGAGGGAAATACAGAGACTGTTGATGAAAAACTGTCCCTGAAGGCAACGCACATCAGCGGTTTTGCATGAATTTCCCTCTAAAACAACTCTGTGTGGTAACGTTGTGTTATTATCTCATAGCGTGGTGAATGTGCAGCTCACAACTTGTCCACCAGAGCGTTGTGGAGTTGTTGGATTGTGTATTTGATGAGTTTAATGAGGGAAACCAAGAAATCCCACGAGCCTACGTAGCGTAGCTCTGAGCAGCTCACGGCTCTGCTCCGCTGTTCTAAAAATAGCTTGCACCGACAATTAAAGGTAACGAACCTACTGCTATGACTATAGGGATTATGGCAATGGGACAATTTGCCAAAAATGTTGAACAATCCCTTTAAAGGTCATAACAGGTGAACAAATGGACATGTGACTCTGATGAGACAGGAGGAGGTAGTGCTGTTTTCTACCCACAAGCTCCTTCTTCTGTTATTGTGTGATAAAAGTTAAAGTTTGGGTTTGTGGATGCTGCATTTTAAGGTTAATTAAGATAAGATAAGATAAGATAAGATAAGATAAGATAAGATAAGATAAGATAGGATGCTCTCTTTGTTCCCCGATGGACAAACATTTCCAGTGTTACAGCAGCAGACGGATGAATGCAATAAAGAGCAAAAATAATAAAACAATAAAAAATCTAATTTGTAAAAACAAAACTGAATCAGACTGAGCCTCGTTAAATAAAATTAAAATTAAAATCCAACTTCTGTCATCAACCGGGGATAGCTAAGTCACTCAGAGTCTCAACTGGCGTCACACGACAGCGAATCAAACGCCTCTAATGAGAAACCAACCAGAGAAGTTGTGTTACAGTTCTAGCTCGCTCTGCCATCTGGACCCGGCCGTGTTGTGTTCGCTGCCTGCACGAACAAACGCTCAGCTGCCAAATTAATTAGCGAGATGCAACATTCAGGGACGGAGCTAATTGCTTGGACAGAAAACATTTGTTGCTAATGATGAAAGTGATCCAGATCCTGTGATGAGTCTCCAAAAACATTAGCATTAATAACACGGGGGAAGATATAAAGTGTGCATGTGTGTTTGCATGTTTGTGTGTGTCCATATTCCCGACTGCACCTGAATGCACCTGTTCTCCACACTCACTTCTCCCCTCCAATGCTCCATCAGCTCCAAAAACAGATAAAAAAATAAAAAAAGAAGTTGAATGGACATAAAGTGGAGGAGCGAGTGTTGCAGTGTTGTTGGTGGAGATGATGAATGAGGTGGGAGGAAATGGAAACAGGCCAAAAAAGAAAGAAAGTTCACAAACGGAGGCCAACGAGATAAATTAATGGTGTTTGATGATTAATGCTGCAGAGAGGAGAAGTAACAGATCTCAGTGAAGAAGAGCCGCTGAAGGTCGAGTGTGTCCGTGCACTTCAACAAGTCTCTCTCTATCCTCCACCGAGAGTCTGAAGTTTCCCTCCTACGCTCCAAGGCATCGCAGCGCTGCAGGACAACTCTGATCCAGGAAACTTCAGACTTCAAAAAAAGAAAAAAGAAAAGAAAAACAGATTTATTGGAATAACTGTGATTAGTAATTCAGTTATTCTGTGACCTCAGAGCTCGATTAGATCTCCTGCTCCGGCTTCTGATCCCATGATCTTCAGTTCAGCTCCAGAGAGGCTGAAGAAGACGCTGCTCCGCTCTGAGGTCACGTTTGTAAATCCAGACTGAATTCAATATTTTATAGATATAGATTTAAAGGGACAAGGGTTTTCTTTCATTTAAGCCATAACCCATAGCTGTGGGATTAGTACTTCTGTAGTTATAAAGCTTTAATTGCAGTGATACAATAACAGATGGAAATGGCCAAAAATGGCCTCTGCATGAAGAGGTTAAAGAAGCTTCCAGATGTTTTAATTTGCAATAATCAGCACAAAAACACTGAACTCAACCTGCTCATTCTCCTGCTGCTGCACAGGGACTGTTCTCAGATCTGTCACCTGCTGCCCAGGAATGCAGCTTCATGATAAGTTTATTTATTTAAAGGTATTCAGAAAAGAAAATTGATTTTGAGTCCACTATGGGTCCTAACATTATAACTCATCTATCAGACGATGTAGCCCAAACTTTGTGCAAAATTCTATTTTCGAGTGAAAGTGTGTTCGTTTTCTCTCCGTATTTCCCTCTAAAACAACTCTGTGTGGTAATGTTGTGTTATTATCTCATAGCGTGGTGAATGTGCAGGTCACAACTTGTCCACCAGAGCGTTGTGGAGTTGTTGGATTGTGTATTTGATGAGTTTGATGAGGGAAAAACCAAGAAATCCCATAATGAGCCTCCGTAGCGTAGCTCTGAGCAGCTCACGGCTCTGCTCCGCCGTTCTAAAAACAGCTTGCACCGACAATTAAAGGTAACGAACCTACTGCTATGACTATAGGGATTATGGCAATGGGCCAATTTGCCAGAATGTTGAACTATCCCTTTAAGACGCAACACTAACAAGATTACAAAGCAGTGGATTGTGAGCCAATGTTTAAATTTATGATTGATGATGGGTGCATGGTCGAGTTGATTTAAAAGTTGACTTGGATTAAAAACCAGTAAAGGTCAAAAGTTTGTACTTTTGAATTATGTTACAATGATGATAACTTGACGGCTTTTTGAGAGTTTGTAGCGTTTGTAGTTGAGCAAGTGTTTTTCCACTCTGTGATGCAGCATAAACCAATCACTGAACAGAAACACAAACTCTTAAAAAAGCAAAGAAGCTCAGACTGATTCTGTAAAACCATACATCATCTCAACATGTGATATTTAGTTTGATTAATATTATGGGATTTGGATGGATGAGTTTTATAGCTGATGTATTTTTAATATTTAGCTTCATTTCCTGTCACTTGAAACAGAAAAACATGGTCATTATTATTATTTATAGTCTCTATTAAAACCAAATCTTAACTCTAAAATGAAATACTGTGTGTCATTTGTGCATTTTATAAACATTTATTTAGCTTTTACACCCGGCGACTCATTTAGATTCAACATTTGACATTTACATTTAATATTTGGATTTACATTTAACCTTTTTCCACATACTGAACATTTACAACATGTTTTTCTGTCTCAGGTGAGAGGAAATGAGTTAAACATTCAAAGTAAACCACATCTACTATCCTGATGTTCCCTGTAATTTGCGGTGGTGAGTTCAGGGACAGAGAGAATCTTTACGCTCCGTCTCATTTCCACTGACGTTTCCGTCTTTCTGTTGTCGTGTCTATAAACGCAGCAGCAGCAGCAGCAGGAAATTGTGTGTGATGATTATACACAACGACTGCTGCACATACAGAATCTCTGCTGCTGTAAATTACATTCACATACTGATGATTGTTGTTTTGTTTCCGTCGTCTTTTCCAGGTCGCTGACGGAATTAGATTAAGTCCTGGCTGCTTTTTTCTTTTTTTCCTTCATCTATAGAAACTTTTATTTAAAGGTATAGTATGTAGGAATTCCCCAAGGGGGCAGTTGTCTGAGAAGTGAAGCTCACTTCCGCGTTCAAAAAACTGCAATCCCCTCTTCTTCCTCTGGCGGCTGGTGTCAGAAGGGAGCAACTCCAATCGAGCCCCATGTTAAAATAGCCGATTTTACAGCTTAAAAAAACATATTTACAGCCTGGTACATTTTATTTTTTTGGTCTCAACCGATAGTTTCTACCCCCGCACACACTCTGAGGGGGGTGAATTTTTTTAAACTCTACCGTTTTACTGTTATTAGGTTTAAAATGATGGCCAATTAGGGCGCAGAACCGTTGAGTGACAGGTCCGGAGACCGCTGCTTCGAGGCCAGTGGGCGGGCTCTCGGCCGGCCAACGGCCGCACCGCTCCAAATATGGCAAGTAGAATCCAACATGGCGCGGCTCAAACCCCCGTAGTAGCGGCACAAAACAGACTCCCCCAAACCAATGGGTGACGTCACGGGTGCTACGTCCATTCTTTTTACAGTCTATGGAATTCCCCCCATCTAGCGGTGCGGTTGCATATCTGAACGTATTCTTGATGTTGCATTCAGGTGAAATGGGGCAGACGTCAGACAGACAACAGACGCTGCATGTAACAGGATAAACAAGCGTCTATGTAAACAAGTGGTCCGCTAGCACGAGGCAAAACAATACAGGCGTGACAATATGTTGTCATGGTCCCAATCAACCAATCAATCAGCCAATCATATCTATTACATCCGGTTTGCCTGTTCACCTGCTGGCTTTAATTAACATCCTTTGTTCTCTTCTAGTTTTTTAGTATGTTTTTTATTTGAACTTGTTTTATGAGTATTTTAAACTATTTATTGCACTCCCCGCACTTTCTCTTTTTTTTCTCTCTTTTCTCTCTTGGATATGTGTGCCAGTGTTGCTACTGTAATGTACGTATGTATTGTGTATGTATGTTTTACAAGTACAAAGCAGCTCTATTATGCTCAAGACAAATTTCCCTCCCGGGACAAATAAAGTTTATTTGATTTGATTTGATTTTGATGGCGATGTGGTATTGTTTACCTGACCCACGTTTTACCGTCTTTCTCTGGTGGAGTAAAATGACATCCGGTTGGTTTGCTGACGGCCGTCTGCCTGACTGCACCTGAATGCAACAGCAGTGCCTCCGTCCTTCCTCACACTACACAGTGGTGACAGTTTTAACAGGCCGAGCCCACAGCTCCGCTCAGTTTCCGTGGTTACCTACGGTCACGATGCAACATGGCCGCCTCGGTTCGGTGCGTCGCCCACTTATGTATTTGTAACGACTTGTAACAACTCATTCTAAGGTACCAGAAAGCTTTCATTTGTATGCAGCTGTGATTCACCTTCAGTGAAATACGGATTTATGAAAGACATGATTGATTTTTGATAATAAAAAGCTAAATATGTTACACACTGCGGCTTTAACGCAGCTTTTTAACAACACGTCCTGAGACTTTACAGATCAGAGCCAGAACTTCCTGAGAAGTCTCTTGTTTTTTACATTTTTTTGTGACACTAATCTTCACATCCAAACAGGAAGTGGCTAATAGCTAATTAAGAGATAGAGATGTAAACAAAGAGAGGCTAAACAGACTGTATTTACA
Organism: Trachurus trachurus; assembly: GCF_905171665.1. Lineage (NCBI taxonomy): Eukaryota > Metazoa > Chordata > Actinopteri > Carangiformes > Carangidae > Trachurus > Trachurus trachurus. Next base: position 2,711,201 of record NC_139908.1, on the reverse strand, counting down.
CAAGATAAATCCACTTCCCATGATCCTCTGCTCTCTGTGACATCACAGTCATCGTTGTTTCTTGGAGATGTTGTTTCTGGTCTCAAAAGTAAGAACTGTATGTCATAAACTTGATAATAGCCTAATATTAGGGAAATATCACATACACAAAGCTAAATTTAGTCACTCTAAACTCTGTTTTGTGGCATCCCAAAGGGAAACGGAACAATACATGCAAAGTATCTGTGACTCGAATAATAAGAAAGCTATGAAAACGTATGATTTGTGCTCTTTATTCTCTGTATTTATTTAATAGCCTATAGCCTACCCCCTGGCTGTTGTTCAATTGTTTGTTCGAAGGTACATTAATAATAACTGCCTTTGTATTGATTATATTTCTGTCAATAAAGATTTATTGAAAAAAAAAAAAAAGTTGTTTCTGGTCGAGTTGAGCGGTCGGTGTTGACTTTCAGCCGAGCCCAGGGCCGTTGTATAGGGGAGAAAGGTGATGATAACTCTAGGGGCCCAGCGCCCAGTGGGGCCCATAAAAAACCCCAGTAGTCTAATCTTTGTATGACTGATTTATTCTGCATAAGACCCTGACTAATACTCATAGTACACTGTAAAAACTCAACATCTTTCCAAGAATATTTGTCTTATTTCTTGTCCAAATGTCTCATTTCTAGTCAATACGAATCTCTTTACACTTAAAATAAGACTCATTACCTAAAAATTAACTTGTTTTTAGATCATTTTCACTTGTTTCAAACAAATTTTCACTTGAAATAAGTAGAAAAATCTGCCAGTGAAAGTAAGTTTTTTGTGCTTGTACTAAGGAAGAAAAACTTGTTTCACTATCAGATTTTTTCTACTTATTCCAAGTGAAAATCTGCTTGAAAGGAGTAAAAGTAAAAGTGTCTAAAAACAAGCTACTTTTAATATGATGAGTCTTATTTTAAGTATAATGAGATTTGTTTTGACTAGAAATAAGACAAATATTCTTGCTAAGATACTTGAGTTTTTGCAGTGTAATGCTGCATTAGCATCAAAACAAAGAAGGCTAAATAAAAAATGATAATACATACGTAGTCTAAGAAAAAAAACTGGAAAAGTTAGGGGGAGGGGCCCACTTTAGTATTCTTTAAGGGGGCCCAGAATTCCTAGCAACGGCCCTGCATGGCCGAGCCTCAGCTGCTCGGGGTCACGACCCCCCTCCACTGTCTGGACGAGGAGGAAGGATGAAGGATGGAGGATGATGAAGTTGTGGTGTATAAAGTGTCAGCAGACGATGTCGTTACACGTCTAACGAGCGATGATGTCATCCGCAATTAACCTGCGGGTCTGCTTTAACCTGATTTAGACGCTCGCAGGAAATCTGGAGCTCATATCATAATAAATGCTGGAAACTGAGGGATTCATATGAAGCTGAATAACTCATCCAAATGGACACAGTCTGTCTCACACACACACACACACACACACACACACACACACACACACACACACACACACACACACACACACACACACACACACACACACTTCCACAGATTAATATGCATTGGCAGCAGCAGAGAGGAGCCGGCGCCGCGCTGTTATTATCGTTACTACAAATCAGAGCTGTTTTTATTGGCAGATGAGATGTTTTACCTGCTGCAGCAGAGACACAACATCTGGATGAACATCTGTTACATGGCAACAGCAGCAGGGCCAGTTGTTCAAAAAGGTTAAAGGGATAGTTCAACATTTTTGAAAATTGGCCCATCGCCATGATCCCCCTAGTAATAGCAGTAGGTTCGTTACCTTTAATTGTTGGTCCAAGCTGCTTTTAGAACGGAGGAGAAGAATACCGAGCGGCGCAGCTACACTACGGAGGCTAATGGAATTTCTTGGTTTTGCTCATCAAACTCAGCAAATACACAACCAAAAAACTCAAAAACGCTGTGGTGGACAAGTTGTGACCTGCACATTCACCACGCTATGAGATAATAGCGGAAAGTTGCGAGATGGAGTTGTTTTAGAGGCAAAGTCGGACTTTACACTCTAGACGGCTGCTCGGCGGAGTGATTTCAAAAGCGCCTGTTTACTGCAGATACGTCCGTATACTACGGCACTGGCTGAGGTGCGCACACTGTGTCCCTCCGACCAGTGGTTCACTGAAGAAAGTAGTTCCGAGTATTTGCTTCACTTCTCTTAACTTTCCGCTATTATCTCATAGCGTGGTGAATGTGCAGGTCACAACTTGTCCACCACAGCGTTTTTGAGTTTTTTGGTTGTGTATTTGCTGAGTTTGATGAGCAAAACCAAGAAATTCCATTAGCCTCCGTAGTGTAGCTGCGCCGCTCGGTATTCTTCTCCCCCGATCTAAAAGCAGCTTGGACCAACAATTGAAGGTAACGAACCTACTGCTATTACTAGGGGGATCATGGCGATGGGCCAATTTTCAAAAATGTTGAACTATCCCTTTAAAGGGGAGACACTACAGGTGAATAGGGTTAAAAAAACAAAAAATAAAAAAAAACTACATATCACCATGAAACTTCCCAAGTTCATCACTTACATTAAGACAAATATTTTTTGTATTACAAGTTTTGTCAAATGTTATGTTTAAATATGTAAATGAGGCAATATCTAATGAAATATGCGCTAATTTGCATACACACTGCAAAAACTCAAAATCTTACCAAGAATATTTGTCTTATTTCTAGTCAAAACAAATCTCAATCTACTTAAAATAAGACTCATCACATTAAAAATTAACTTGTTTTTAGACACTTTTTACTTCTTTCAAGCAGATTTTCACTTGAAATAAGTAGAAAAATCTGATAGTGGAGCAAGTTTTTCTTTCTTATTACAAGCATAAAAAACCTGCTTTCACTGGCAGATTTTTCTACTTATTTCAAGTGAAAATTAGTTTGAAACAAGTGAAAATTATCTAAAAACAAGTTAATTTTTAGGTGATGAGTCTTATTTTAAGAGAAAAGAGATTAGTTTTGACAAGAAATAAGACACATATTCTTGGAAAGATTTTGCAGTGCATTTCCAGAACAGAAATGTGAACAATGGATAAAGCTACTTTCAAAATTCTTGTTTTATTTTGTTGACATATTAAAAGTCAGAAGTTTTTACAGAGGGGATTTTGGATATCGCTTTTTATCACTCTATAAATGAGAAAATACTGTCACCAGCCCTAAAAAAAAACAAATTTCGCCCTGTTTTTAGTAATAAAATGTTGTATAAATGAGGCTGTGAATAATATATCAACAATCCCCTCTGTAAAAACCTTCAGAATATAGAAAGGGATCAAAGTGGAAGGTTTGGTGTCTGTAAGTGCTGCTGAAGTGGAGATTTCTAGCTCAGAGTCTGAGTCTGAAAAACTCTTTCTGAGAAAACGGAAAACTTTAAAGACTTGGACTGTAAAATTACAGAGATTGTTAATGTAAATCGTACTTTTACGATTAGTTGAAGTTTTTCAGTTGTAGAATATACAAAAGTTATTTACTAATCACTGTTATGGTTTAAAAATTAGGTGCAAAATATAAATCAATAAATGTATATATACTACATTATAAATACTGTTTGTTGACCTGTTTGAATTAAATTTAAATCACATTTTGTTCCTGAATCCTCCCGACTGCTGGGATCAGAATAATCCTGTTCTTTTGGATCAAAGTTAATCCGATCCTACTGAAAAGTTTTGAACAACACAGATCGGATTACGTGATCCAATCCGATCTCAGAATCCGTTTTTGGTTTTGAAAAAAACCGTTTTCAAGATTTGATCCGACCCGTTATCCAAAATCCGATCAGAATACCTTTGAACAACTGGAGACTCAGGCCGGAAGACGGGGCCTCGATCCTTTTTCATCCAGTTTCACTTCACACACTAAAGACTCTCCGTTGTGTAAGCACATGAGTCACATCCACACTGTGGAGTACTGTATGTGTATGTGTGTGAGTGTGAGTGGGCCACTTCACTTCCACAGGAAGCAGTTTGGTAACCGTGGGTTACGCAGGTGAGCGCAGGGCAGAATTAGAATCAGACCCCCCCCCCCCCCCCGGTGTAAAAATAGGAAGCGGTATTGATGATTTACATATGGAGTCAACACCGTTGTGTAACGTCCTCTTGTGGGTCTGGGTGAGGGCAAATTATTTTTATTTTTGTTGAAGTGTTTAGTCCAAACACAAAGCAAATATCTAGAGTGTATTTATATTTATATACTGAGTAAAGTTCAGCCATCTGTTGGGGGGGGCTATGGTCAGGAAACATATTGGATACAAAAGGTTGTAACTCTGGTTTGCCTGCATCAATTTTAGTCGCGTTTTTTGCTCCAACCAACACTGGGTGACCATCAGGAAGACGATTTAGGGGTCAAAAATGACCGGAATTCTCCTTTAAAGCCCCATTTTGTAGTTTTTCGATCTTAAAATAATGTTTATAAACTCACTGAAGTGGTAGAAATGTTATGTATGTATGTAACTTTCCTGTGCGGGTAGGAACGAGTTTGGTTTTCGTTGCTTCCTCTTTTATATCTACATATAGGCTAACAAGGGTCTTGCTTTAGAGAGCGTCGCCATCTTGCGCCGCCATGTTTGTTCAGCAGCCTGAAGGGACAATCGAGCCAACCAGAGAGCACGTTTCAAGAGTTTCACGTTCATAAATAAACCAACAAAGTAGAAGGAGGAGGAAACAGCAGACATGTGGTAAAATCGTTTAGATCTTCACCTCATCGCTCCTGAAATACTCCCAGTCGTCACAGTCCTGGTAAACTAGTTGTTTTGTCCTCAGAGGCCACCGTCACTTTGCTGATGATGTCATGGTTTATGTTACACTCTGACCTTTAAAGAGGACATGACACAGCCATCCAAATAAATACAGTTCATTAAACTGATTCCCAGTGTACTTATAAAAATGGTCAAACTAACGCATGTAACGTAAACATTAAGGAGAAAATTTTAGTTTAGTTTCGCATTTTTCATTAGTTTTTTAGCTGTAGGGCGCGGCCATCTTTGTCGGTTGCCAGTGTGTGTCCTCATTGGATTGGTTGCCTCCGCTGGCAGACAGTGAAAGTGAATGACAACTACAGACAGAGACTGTAAAAAATGAAACTGTGAAGGCAGAGCTGCACATCTGGATCACAGCTGTAACAGTCAGGTATCAGAGACAGTGATGGACGTTGATGAGGTAGATTATTGTGACTAGAGGAGTTTGTGAGCGTCGGTTAAACAGTAGATGTTGTGATGTCGCTAACATCATCATCATCATCATTTTACCAGTCGAGTTGCGAAGAAGAAAAACCGGCGTCATTAATTCACGGTTCTCCGAGAGCGGCGCTGCTTTGTGGCCCACTGGAGACACCGTACACGGATTCTCCATCTTATTAAACGCTGATATGACACAAACACACACACACACACACACACACACACACACACACACACACACACACACACACACACACACACACACACACACACACACACACACACACACACACACACACGACACACGCACACATTATGTCACTTTCTGTCCCATTAGCGGCTAATTAAGAAGTGAATGATCTCCTTGGGGGAGGAAGTGTTCTACTTAACGGGCTTTCAAGCGGCTCCCGGTCCCACATTAATCTCCCTCCCCAGGGGAACACGGATATTGATCTGCTGTTCCCATGACATCAATCTCACTCGGAAGAGAAGATGAACAAGATTAAAGTGAGTTGAGTTGAGCAGCATCACAACATCCACAGGAAGCGAGGTGTCGTCGATGACCTCGATAACGCAGATAACCGCCGTCGACGAGTAAAAACAGCGTGCGATGCAAAAAGTTTATTAATTTGAAACTATACAGAACAATAACGTTCACACATGTTCATGTCTTCTCTCCTCTCTCTCTCTCTCTGGTGGCATCTGTTACCGTGGCAACTCCAAACAGGGCGGCTTTTGATTGGCAACCTTTTGAAAACCAGAGTTGGGTTGGGGGGGGTGGGGGGAGGGGATTTCTGCCCCCCCAGTGAGAAGCTTTCAGAAACAACAGGAAGTAACAAAATAAAAGACTCTGAAAGCTTTCACACAGAGGGAAATCACACATGATGGAAGAGGAGGAAGAGGAGGGGGAGGAGGAGGAGGAGGAGGAGGAGGAGGAGGAGGAAGAAGAGGAGGGAGAGGAGAGCGGAGGAGGAAGAAAAGGAGGAGGAAGAGGAGGAGGAGAGAGGAGGAAGGGGGAGGAGGTGGAAGAGGGGGAGAAGGAAGAGGAGGAGAGAGGACGAGGAGGAGAGAGGAAGAAGAGGAGAGATGAGTAGGAAGAGGAAGAAGAAGGGGGAGGAGGAAAAGGAGGAGAGAGGGGGAGGAGGAAGAAAAGGAGGAGAGAGGGGGAGGAAAAGGAGGGAGAGGAAGAGGGGGGAGGAGAAGGAGAAAGAGAGGAGGAGGAGGAAGAGGGGGAAGAGGAGGAGGAGGAAGAGGGGGAGGAGGAAGAAGAGGAGAGAGGAAGAAGATTAGAGAGGAGGAAGAGGAAGAAGAGGGGGAGGAGAAAGAGGAGGAGGAAGAAGAGGAGGAGGAAGAAAAGGAGGAGAGGAGGAAGAAGCGGAGGAAGAGGAGGAGAGAGGGAGAGGAAGAGGGGGAGGAGGAGAGAGGAAGAAGAAGAGGAGGAAGAAGGGAGGAGGGGGAGGAGGAGGAGAGTGGGGGAGGAAGAGGAGAGAGGAGGAAGAGGGGGGAGGAAGAGGAGAGAGGAGGAGGAGGAAGAGAGGAGGAGGAGGAAGAAAAGGAGGGAGAGAGGAGGAGGAGGAAGAGAGGAGGAGGAGGAAGAAAAGGAGGGAGAGAGGAGGAGGAGGAAGAAGGGGAGGATGGGGAAGAAGAGGAGGAGGAGGAAGAGGGGGAGGAGGAAACAGAAGAGAGAGGAAGAGGAAGAAAAGGAGGAGGAAGAAGAGGAGGAGGAAGAAGAGAGTGGAGGAGGAGAAAGAGGAGGAGGGGGAAGAGGAGGAGGAAGAAGGAGGAAGAGAAGGAAGAAAAGGAGAGATGATGATGAGGAGGAGGCAGACAGGGAGGAAGAGGAGGAGCAAACACACAAGAAACTTGTTCTGCAGCAACAGGAAGTGAAGTTCTATGACATCATCAGTGTGAACGGTGAGGGGGGGCGGAGCTACCTGCCGATCACTGCAGCCTCCAGGCAGCCAATCAGCTGCCTCCGCTGCTCCAGGCTCCGCCTCCTTCACTCCCTTAGACACTGAGACAAGACACATCAGTGTGTGTAGATGTTGACCTGACACACACACACACACACACACACACACACACACACACACACACACACGCTGCCAGACGGTGACGGTGACGCTGGAGTTTAATCCGAAGTCTCCGGACGGTGATTCGACCTCGGTGATCTCACAGTGGAGCAGAGGACGCACAATAACTCACACACACACACACACACACACACACACACACACACACACACACACACACACACACACACACACACACACCGGTCTCTTTACAGGTGATTAAGTTCATGTCTAAATCGATGCTGGACCTGTAGACATGGCCGACCGCGCCGTGACCTCTGACCTCTGTAGTTTATGGGATGTGAACGTCGTCGCCGTGGTGATGGTCGTGGTACAGTCTCGAGCCCCAGACGCTGCGACTCGGTGTGAGTCACGATAATAAAAAGATAAAATCAGTGATTTAGTGCATCTGAATGTGTGTTTTTATGTGTTTTTATGTGTGTGTGCAGCAGGAGATCGAGCACATGAGGCGTCGGTTATGATACAGAAGCTGCAAATGAGGCAAACTCATCATCAAATACACAACCCAACAACTCCACAACGCTCTGGTGGACAAGTTGTGACCTGCACATTCACCACGCTATGAGATAACCATGTAACATTATGTAACATTACAACTAAGGACTGTCATGATAACTTGTTAATCTGAAATGATTGAAGAAACATTACTATTTCTGTGTGTGTGTTTTGTGTTGCTATGTGTTGTATTTATTCAGTTTGGGGGGAATCACGGTGTCTAGAAAGCATCAGTGACTCAGCTGACAGGGACAGCTAACGGTAGCTAAGCTAACGGCGGTAGCTAAGCTAACAGCGGTAACTTAGCTAACAGCAGGACGTCAGCTGTTAAAACCCTCCCGTTGTGGGACATGACATGAAACCAGGGCTCTCAAGTTTTGAAGTGAGTTCAGAGTGAGATTTTACCAGCGGCAGCGGGGATTTGGTTGAAGTGGGGATGAATGTCTGACAAATGACGCATAAATTCATTCAAACAAAAATATTTATGATTTATGATTTATGACTGGAATAAGTTAACCAGGGGCGCCATGCAACCCAAAAATTGGAGGGGGCACAGTGAATGTGGATGTGCTATCGCGTGCGCAGCGCGCACAAAATTTTTTTGGAGGATGCCCTCAAATCACTTATTTTGGACACTTATACAGGACTCTATACTAGTATTTGTTAGTTTATTCTTAGAGCACAGCACAATGAAAAATGTTTAAGTAACATGTTATTTAACCTTTAAATAATGTTGAGGGTCCAATGTGACCCATTTTTACATTTAGGAACAGTAAAAACACGCTTATTTTCCTCTGACTTTAAGTTGAACTTGTTCTTGACCAACACAATATTTGATACATACAGATTAAATGGTCTTTCCTGCCACTACACTATGATGATAGTAGCATAAACTGATTTGTTGAACTCAGCCTGATGTAAACATTAATAAAACTCACAGCTCCATGTTGTCTCTGTGTGATGTTCAGGGACAGGTCAGGACAGTCTGAAGACAGAGCTCTGAGGGTGAAGTCCTAATAATGAGATGAGATGCGCTGTGACAGGTCTGTAGACGTCTTGACCACATGTCAGCTGATCAGGAAACTCCGCTATTCTCAGCTCCGAGCGTTTTTTTTTTTGTTTTTTTTTTATTAAGCTGCGGTAGCGACCGGCTCAAATACGGGAGTATAGCCTACTGTAAATCGGCGCGGATCTGTGTGTTTATCAAAGCTTGGTCGCTGTGCGGTTTGAGCTGCGTTCATGAAGTTAAGAGGCTGCTTTCAAACTCTTCAGGCAGTGATCAGTGTCGGCTGAGGACAGTAGGCTACAACAGGTAACAGTGTTGTTGTCTCTTCACCTCTCTCGTGTGATCAGTGCGCCCTCAAATCTGTTCCACTGTTAAAGCGGTGCAACTTGATGGACGTCACCGTGGTAATTTAAATGCGTGAGAAATACAATGTGTGGCGTGTGAGCGTGTGAACGGGTGGGAATGCGTGTGTCACACGCCAAATGCGTGAGACTTGAGAGCCCTGTGAAACTACTTCAGTTAGCTAAGTCATGTTGGAACTCAGATATCCGCTGGAGAAAATATTTTTTCATGGAGCGTTTATTGAGTCACTGAGTTATTAAAGTTAAACAGGTAGCTAACCGTTAGCCCGGCTAATCTCTGATAACCATGACTAATTACAAGAATGTGCACACATAAATAGTAATGTTTTTCCAATCATTGGTTTTATAGACTTTACAAACATCAGATTAGTCTAAACGGTGATATAGTGACATGAAAAATTAGATATAGCGAAACTCTCGTCCGTCTCTATTGTTCTCATGCTGGTTTTCTACCCGGAAGTAATTGTAAACAACAAGGAGATTCGTCCTATAACACAACGTTACCAGACAGAGTTGTTTTAGAGGTAAATTCATGCAAAACCACTGATGCACGTTGCCTTCAGGGACAGTTTTTCATCAACAGTCTCTGAATTTCCCTCTAAAACAACTCTGTGTGGTAACGTTGTGTTATTATGTCATAGTGTGGTGAATGTGCAGCTCACAACTTGTCCACCAGAGCGTTGTGGAGTTGTTGGATTGTGTATTTGATGAGTTTGATGAGTTTGAAACCAAGAAATCCCATAATGAGCCTCCGTAGCGTAGCTCTGAGCAGCTCACGGCTCTGCTCCACCGTTCTAAAAAATAGCTTGCACCGACAATTAAAGGTAAAAACGAACCTACTGCTATGACTATAGGGATTATGGGCAATGGGCACAATTTGACTAAATGTTGAACTATCCCTTTAAATGTACATGATTTCAGCCACTTGAGCTTTTTGTTAATGTTTTGTGACACAACAGAGTGAGAAACGTTTAGAGATGAAACACTGATGATGATAATGAGCGAAGTGCTGGTTTGACACACTGCAAAAACTCAAAATCTTTCCAAGAATATTGTCAATTCTTGTCAAAATGTCAAATTTCTAGTCAAAACTAATCTCTTTCCACTTAAAATAAGACTCATCACCTAAAAATTAACTTGTTTTTAGAAAATTTTCACTTGTTTCAAACACATTTTCACTTTAAATAAGTAGAAAAATCTGCCAGTGAAAGCAAGTTTTTTGTGCTTGTAATAAGAAAGAAAAACTTGCTCCACTATCAGATTATTTTAAGTGAAAATCTGCTTGAAAGAAGGAAAAAGTGTCTAAAAACAAGCTGCTTTTTAATGTGATGAGTCTTATTTTAAATAGAATGAGATTAGTTTGGACTAGAAATGACACTTTGACTAAAAATAAGACAAATATTCTTGGTAAGATTTTAGATTTTTTGCAGTGCACAGAGCAGACTCAGTGTCTCTGAAGAAGCTGCAGCTCGTTATTCATCCCTCTGTTAAACACCTTCACTCCAAGTTTGGGGAGAGTCAGTCGGTCGGGGCGAGCGGCCGGCCGGCGGTGAGTTAGAGTTAGAGCTTCGGCCTCAAACAGTCAAACAGTCAAACAGTCAAACAGTAATAACCTGATAAACACTCGGCTCATGTGTCGAGCAGCTGCAGAACACAGGAAGCCAATTAGAGACGAACCTGGATCAGGAGTTCAGCTGCATCTCAGGGGAGTTTCTTTTCTTTTCTTTCGGTGTTGTAATTGTTTTTTTTGTACCAGCGTCGTCACCACGGCTCCTCGTCCTCCTGGTTATAAAGGGGATAGTTCACCCAAAATTGAAAATTCTCAAACTCATGTGGACTAATAAGGCCTGGGAGAAGTTTCAGAGTCCTCCGTGGCTTCTCTGAGTTACAGGGGGTCTCGGCGTAGCAGTGCATGTCCATATGACGGTTGTCAATGGATACCAACTGTCTTCGTAACAAAAAGACACACCAAAAAACATCCAAATACCTCCATGCTGCTCGTATGTAATGTCCGTCTTGTATTGAAGCCCCGACATGAGAAATTGTTCAGAAAAAAATTATGTAAGTCTATATTTCAAGCTTGTTTGTAGCGGAAGCTTCCAGTGTCTCAGTTCACTGCTCTTCCTGCAAAACTCTCCTCTCTCCTCACTCCTCTTTCCTCTTTCCTCTCTCCTCTCTCCTCTCTCCTCACTCCTCTTTCCTCTCTCCTCTCTCCTCTTTCCTCTCTCCTCTTTCCTCTCTCTTCTTTCCTCTTTCCTCTGTCCTCACTCCTCTCTCCTCTGTCCTTACTCCTCTTTCCTCTCTCCTCACTCCTCTCTCCTCTGTCCCGGCGGAACAATTTCTCATGTCGGGGCTTCAATACAAGACGGACATTACATACGAGCAGCATGGAGGTATTTGGATGTTTTTTGGTGTGTCTTTTTGTTACGAAGACAGTTGGTATCCATTTGCAACCGTTATATGGACATGCACTGCTACGCCGAGACCCCCTGTAACTCAGAGAAGCCACGGAGGACTCTGAAACTTCTCCCAGCCCTTAGTCCACATGAGGGGGAGGAGATAATGAGTTGAGAAATTTGAATTTTGGGTGAACTATCCCTTTTAATCTGAGCCAGAGCTCTGAAGCTGCACGAGTTATTGTTGCTGTTTTTCATCCGCTGTGAAAATGTGAAGCAGATAAAAAGAGAGAAGTGACGCTGGTGTAAAGACTCTGCTGCTGCTGCCAAGGAGGAGGAGGAGGAGGAGGAGGAGGAGGAGGAGGAGGAGGAGGAGGAGGAGGAGGAGGAGGATGATGATGAAGATGATGAGGTCAATCTGACTCAAAACGGCGTGTTTATCCTCCGTGGAAATATTTAACTGAGAGCTGGATTATCGCTCCAATAATAGTTTTTATTTCCTGTCACGTTACTCACGCACTTTACTAGAAGTTATGAGTCTGCACTGCTGCAACAGTAAATCTGGCCTTTTCTTTTCTTTTCTTTTCTTTTCTTTTTCTTTTTCTTTTTTTTGTGACAAAACTGAGCCGGTGTTTCATGATGTCATCGTCTCCTATTGGCTCCTGAACCAGGAAGTAAAATCAGCTGGCAGAAAGGGGGAGGGGCCTATGAATATCAATCATAATGTATAATGTATGTGCATATAAAAAACAAATTTTAGACACCAACATGACACTAAATCTAGTCCATACAAATATGTAAATGTATAATATTGTTTATATTATATGTTAAAAGGTTCGAAGGATATAGACATTTTAAATGCATGCTGTTTTAATAAATGAAAAAAATAATAATCTTATGCATATAAACATAATCATATAGATATTTTAATGTGAATATATACAAATGTTAGAATTTTCATACATGTTATAAACGCATACACTGCAAAATCTTTCCAAGAATATTTGTCTTATTTCTCGTCAAAATGTCTCATTTCTAGTCAAAACTAATCTCTTTCCACTTAAAATAAGACTCATCACCTAAAAATGTACTTGTGTTTAGATCATTTTCACTTGTTTCAAACAAATTTTCACTTGAAATAAGTAGAAAAATCGTTTTTTTGTGTTTGTAATAAGAAAGAAAAACTTGCTCCACTATCAGATTAAGTGAAAATCAGCTTGTAAGACGTAAAAAGTGTCTAAAAACAAGCTACTTTTGATGTGATGAGTCTTATTTTAAGTAGAATGAGATTGTTTTGACTAGAAATAAGACAAATATTCGTGGTACAATTTTGAGTTTTTGCAGTGTATCGTCATTTATCCGGAGGATGTTTTTACGTTGTACATATACTTTTAAATATGACATTTATGGTATATGTAGGATAAAACATATAACATTAAACCTATTATAAGTGTAACATATGGATATATGTTACATAAAAATAGTTTTTATCCACTGATATGTTTAAAAATTAATGATACAAAAATACATAAGCATAAAGAAATGTATATTTAATACTTTGAGTTGGCAAAATCTATGTAAAATATCATCATATAGACATTTTAATAAGGTTCATATTCAAATTGTAGAATATATATCTCATGCATATCATCATCCTTCATTCTTCATATCACCAGAGGCTGCGAGTGTGTGTGATATACGGTTATAAAGGCGTCATATACGGCACCATCACTCCTGCTTTAGGCCCAATGGAGTGATATATACACACATTTATTACAGTTCTGGGTGTGTGTATGTGTGTGTGTGAGAGAGAGAGCAGCTGCTGCAGAGAGAAGTTAATTCTGTTCAGTGTGAAATGAAACAGGATCGTTGTGATCAGACATTGGTCCGCTGCACTGCAAAAACTCAACATCTTTCCAAGAATATTTGTCCTTTTTCTTGTCAAAATGTCTCATTTCTAGTCAAAACTAATCTCTTTCCACTTAAAATAAGACTCATCACCTAAAAATCAACTTGTTTTTAGATCATTTTCATTTGTTTCAAACAAATTTCACTTGAAATAAGTAGAAAAATCTGCCAGTGAAGGAGTGAAGTTTTTTGTGCTTGTAATAAGGAAGAAAAACTTGCTCCACTATCAGATTTTTCTACTTATTTCAAGTGAAAATCTGAAATAAAAACTGTCTAAAAACAAGCTACTTTTTATGTGATGTTTCTTATAATGAGATTTGTTTTGACTAGAAATGACATTTTGACTAGAAATAAGACAAATATTCTTGGTATTTTATTCATTTGAGTTTTTGCAGTGTGATGGTGATGATGATGGTGGTTTTATTGTTTGCAGATGAACCTGGTTGAGGACACGCAGCTCGTTGAGGAGCGTTTGGATCCTCTGGATGTGTGTTTTTTTTATTTTATTGTGTTTGCACAGTTGTCACACACACACACAACACTGCAGCCACTTGGTTTTTTTACTGATAGACACACACAGAGTCCAGGTGAAGGAGGCAGACTGAAGCAGCTGGAGTTGAGTTCCTCCATCTGTCCTCTCCTCATATACAATAATAAGTGGCTGTGGAGGCGTCGGCTGCAGCTCAACGTATATTAATATTAATGGAGGCTTATTAAGTTTGGCTTTCGACAGAGTTTTACACTCCGCTCCTCCATCACCACTTCTCCTATTGTCTCTTTGTCACATTGCATCTCTTTTTTCCCCCCCCCCCCAGACGAGGTTAATGAAAGCAGGAGATAATGGAAGAGGAGTCACTGTACTGTAGCTATATAAGATTTGATAAATATTAATATGTGAGGAAAGTTTGTTTTTTATGTGCAGTTGGGAAAAGTTTCCAGCGTCAAATCAAAGTGCTACATTATTATATCTATAGGTTTGTGTTAGTGTGTGTTAGTTGTGTTTCCATGGCGACTGTAGCTATAGTAGATCCGGTGTGTGCAGAATGGATGTGGGACACGACGAGTGCAGAAGAGGAGGAGGAGGAAGAGGAGGAGGAGAGAGGAAGAAGAAGAGGAGGAAGAAGGGGAGGAGAGAGGAAGAGGAGGAGGATGAGGAGGAGAGGGGGAGGAGGAGAGAGGTAGAAGGAAGAAGGGGAGGAGGAAGAGGTAAAGGAGGGAGAGGAAGAGGAGGATGAAGAGGAGGAGGAAGAAGGGGAGGGAGGAGGAAGAAGAGGAGGAAGAAGGGGAGGAAGAATAAGAGGAGGAGAGAGGGGGAGGAGCAGGAGGAAGAGAGAGGGGGAGGAAGAGGAAGAAGAGGAAGAGGAGGAGAGAAGAGGAGGAAGAAGGGGAGTAGAGAGGAAGGGGAGGAGGAAAAGGAGGAAGAGGAGGAAGATGAGGAGAGAGGGGGAGGAGGAGGAAGAAGAGGAGGAGGAGGAAGAAGGGGAGGAGAGAGGAAGGGGAGGAGGAAGAGGAAGAGGAGGAGAGAGGGGGAGGAGGAAGAAGAAGACGAGGAGGAGGAGGAAGAAGGGGAGGAGGAGGAAGGGGAGGAAGGAGAGGAGGAGGGAGGAGGAAGAGGAGGAGGAAGAAGAAGAGGAGGAAAAGGAGGAAGAGGGGGAGGAGGAGAGTGGAGGAGGGGGAGGGAGAGGAAGAGGAGGAGGAGGGAGGAGGAAGAGGAGGAGGAGAGAGGAAGAAGGGGAGGAGGAAAAGGAGGAAGAAGAGGAAGAGAGAGTGGGAGGAAGAGGAAGAGGAGGACAGAGGGGGAGGAGGAAGAAGAAGAGGAGGAAGAAGGGGAGGAGGAGGAAGAGGAAAAGGAGGGAGAGGAAGAGGAAGAGGGGGAGGTGGAGGAGGAAGAGGAAAAGGAGGGAGAGGAAGAGGGGGAGGTGGAGGAGGAAGAAGAGGAGGAGGAGGAAGAGGAGGAGGAGGAAGAAGAGGAGGAAGAGGAGGAGGAGGAGGAGGAGGAGGAGAGAGGAAGAAGAAGAGGAGGAAGAAGAGGAAAAGGAGGGAGAGGAAGACGAGGAGGGGGAGGAGGAAGAAGAGGAGGAGAGAGGGGGAGGAGGAAGAAGAAGAGGAGGAAGAAGGGGAGGAGGAAGAAGAGGAGGAGGAGGAAGAGGAAAAGGAGGGAGAGGAAGACGGGGAGGGGGAGGAGGAAGAAGAGGAGGAGGAAGAAGAAGGGGAGGAGGAAGAGGAGGAGGAAGAAGAAGGGGAGGAGGAAGAGGAGGAGGAAGAAGAAGGGGAGGAGGAAGAGGAGGAAAAGTATATGTGAGGAAAGTTTTTTTTTATGTGCAGTTGGGAAAAGTTTCCACCCTCAAATCAAAGTACTACTGTATATTATATCTATAGGTTTGTGTTAGTGTGTGTTAGTGTGTGTTAGTTGTGTTGTCATGGCGACTGTAGCTATAGTAGATCCGGTGTGTGCAGATGCAGGATGGATGTGGGACAGGACGAGTGCAGAGGGGAGAATATAAATGAGGTAAATGAGAATAAAAGTGAGGATGTGGACATGCAGTATTCAGAGGGATCAGTGACTAGTGGGACTGTGGAGACCCCTCAGCTCCGACTCAGCATTAATGATTCAGCAGCTGTTACCTGGGGAGACCAGATGTCACCTGTGTTTTATATATATATAATATATATACGTATATATCGTAGCTTTAAAGGGATAGTTATTAGTTCACCCAAAATTGAAATTGCACTCATGATCTCCTCCCCCTCATGTGGACTAAGGGCTGGGAGAAGTTTCAGAGTCCTCCGTGGCTTCTCTGAGTTACAGGGGGTCTCGGCGTAGCAGTGCATGTCCATATGACGGTTGCAAATGGATACCAACTGTCTTCGTAACAAAAAGACACACCAACAAACATCCAAATACCTCCATGCTGCTCGTACGTAATGTACGTCTTGTATTGAAGCCCCAACATGAGAAATTGTCCCGAAAAAAATTTAATAAGTCTCTTTTTCAAGCTTGTTTGTAGCGGAAGCTTCTCGAAGCTCCTCTTCCTGGTTCGTCCAAATCTCGCACGATTTGCGCAAACCGCTACAAACAAGCTTGAAATGTAGACTTATTGAAATTTTTTTGGGACAATTTCGCATTTTGGGGCTTCAATACAAGACGGACATTACATACGAGTAGCATGGAGGTATTTGGATGTTTTTTGGTGTGTCTTTTTGTTACGAAGACAGTTGGTATCCATTTGCAACCGTTATATGGACATTCACTGCTACGCTGAGACCCCCTGTAACTCAGAGAAGCCACAGAGGACTCTGAAACTTCTCCCAGCCCTTAGTCCACATGAGGAATGAGGAAATTTCAATTTTGGGTGAACTATCCCTTTAAACTTCAGCTGCTGAAGAGTTAATAGGAAATGTATAATGATAAAACGGCGTGGGGCTTCCCTCAGGGCTCAGCTCGGCCCCGTTCAGGACGTTTCAGTGCAGAGATAATACTGTAGCAATCAGTGGGCCGCTCGCCGTGCCCCCCCACACCCCCCCCCCCAGGAGAGGCCCCGTTAAACCTGGTCTGATCTGAGCCATGGGAGGACAGAGGAGGGAAGGAAGCAGCTGAATCTCCAACGAGCTGCTGCTGCTGCTGCTGAGACCAGAAGACAAACCTGAAACCAGGGAAATTCAATTTCAATTCAGTTCAATTCAAATGTATTTATACAGTATAGCACCATATCATGCAGAAGCAGTTCGGAGTGCTTTACATATAGGACATCATAACATACACAACATATTAAAAGTAAACAGCAATAGATGGAAATGCACAGCTAAACAGAAAAGTCTTAAAGGACAATTTCGGGAAAATTCAACTCTGGGCTGTATGTTCCTAACATTTTAGGTCTAAAAGAAGGAATCTGAAGATTTTCAGTTTAATTTCTCCTGTTTTGCGGTAGTTGTGTCTGTCCCCGCGTCGCCACTGCAGCGATGAATGGGAGCGGATTGAAGTTCTGCTGCTTAGGCTGTTTCCATCCCTCAAAGCCACAGACAGCGTCAGGTGGCGACTCAAACATGCAGCCAGAAGTTTATTTACTTCAACAAGCCGACATGTTTGTAAAACTAGATCTAATTCAAAGTCTGGCGGAGCCGAGACCCAAGTTGACGCTCGGTGTGTTCAGGTGCAGTGGGAAGCTCCCGTTTGTGTCATAAACACAGGAATATCAACTCTTGAATTGCTTCAAGTAAAAAAAACTTCTCAGCGCATGTTTGAGTCGCCATCCGACGCTGTCTGTGGGAAAAAATGTACACTTGAAGCAAGTCAAGAGTTGATATTCCTGTGTTTATGACACAAACGGGAGCTTCCCACTGCACCTGAACACACCGAGCATCAACTTGGGTCTCGCGCGAGACTTTGAATTAGATCTAGTTTTACAAACATGTCGACTTGCTTGAAGTAAATAAACTTCTGGGTGCATGTTTGAGTCTCCATCTGACGCTGTCTGTGGCTTTGAGGGATGGAAACAGCCTAAGCAGCAGAACTTCAATCCGCTCCCATTCATATAATTTCTTGAAATTGTCACGTAGTTAACAGCCTGTAAATTCAAGTTTAACCAAAAGCTCCATATCTTATGCTTTTATTTTGAAGGGCTGATCCATGAGAAGATCTAAAAACCATGTCAGTGTAGTTTTCCATCTCCTCTCCTCTCTCAGCTTCTCTCTGGAGCTCTAGTAACAACAGGTCGGTGTCAGCCAATCAGAAGAGAGGAGGAGGCTCTGAGCCTCTCTTCTGATTGGCTGACTGTTTTCTAAAGTGATCCAATAAAAATAATATATAGCATATTTCAGAATAAAACACTCAGAGAAACTAAAAATCCTGCAAGTTGTTGGATGGATGGTGGGTCCAGGTGGTGAGGAGGCGGGGCTTAGTTGTGACATCACAAAGTGACAGGAAGTCCTGACGGCTGGTTTTAAGGCTCAGGAAGAGGAGGTTTAAAAGTTTCACTTCAATTCAGTTTATTAATTCATTGATTGTAAATTTTGTATTTGTTCTGAGGAGATTTGTTCCCGTTGTGGTTCAATAATGGATAAACCTGCTGCTTTATTCAAACGTAACTTTATTAAACTTGAACCAAAAACAGTGAGAAACATTGTCAGAAACTCTCAAAGGCCTCACCAACA
This sequence comes from Trachurus trachurus, assembly GCF_905171665.1. Lineage (NCBI taxonomy): Eukaryota > Metazoa > Chordata > Actinopteri > Carangiformes > Carangidae > Trachurus > Trachurus trachurus. The sequence goes on along the minus strand of NC_139908.1, from coordinate 2,692,606 downwards.
TCAAACTGTGGGTCGTAGGTCAAAATAATAAAATAAAAATGTTTTTATCAGCAGAACTGTTGAGGCTTTGATCAATATTTATCTGTCTTTAAATTATCGATCAGCTGAGGTAAAAAAAACTGAAAATGTCTCTTTATTCCCTGAAGGTGAAGTTTTGCCCGGAGCTCTTTTTTGTGTGGGTGTGTTTATAATGTTATAATAATGTAATTTATTGATTATTTCTTGTTAATCTAGACGTGTGAACAATGAAAAAAAAAGAAGATATAATCAATTAAACATTTAGAAACTAACATTAATAATATAAAGTGAGCAGCAGCGTTGAGGGATGTTTTCATTAACAGTACAAGAGTCGTTGTTGTAGCAGCAGCAATAAATGATAATGTGAGTTTTTAGTGTTTTTATATGAAAAATGAGCTAAATAATGAATCAATAACTGATTAATCAGCAGATTGATCAGTGTGAGGTCACTCAGGTCGTGTAAACACACTTCTCTCATGTTTCTGTAACAGTGTTTGGTTTAAATTTGCATTATTTTTCTATTGCAGATGATTTTGTGAACTCAGAGAGAAACTGAACTCAGATCAGTTGGATCCAGATTCTTCTTCCTCCTCATCTTCTTTTTCCTCCTCTTCTTTTTCTGTTCTTCTCCTCCTGAGGGTGTGTGCAGGAGCATCAGGCTGGAGGCCAGTGGCGTCTCGTAGGAACAGTAAACGTAAAATCACGGCACAGGGGGAGGGAGGAGCGAAGGCTGTACGGCTGGAGGTTGGTGTGGCGGCTGCTGCGGATGTAGACAGCAGCGACAGTGAAACCTCCATGTCAGACGGCAGTGACCTCGCCCTCTCACAGACGCAGACAGTCACTGGTGGTCAGGTGAAAGAACTTTACACATCTCAGATGGTTAAGAGTTTTCTGCAGAGAACAAAAGGTGTTAAAAACCTCAACTTTGATCAACATTTCCCTGACAAGTTTACCTTTTTCCTGACGGCCAAGCACGTCATAAAGCACAGAGCATCATCTGACTTAACTGATCAAGAAATCTTTAGGTTAAGAAAACATATGTTAAAAGTCAGAAAACAACTACATCTTTGAGTATGATGATGCGTTTTGTGTTCCCATTTTTTATTATTTTTTGTATTTTTTACTTTTCCTTTATCTCCCATATGAATGGTTTTAGAGTAGGAACGCTGAATGTGAATGGAGCGCGGGAGGTGAGAAAGAGGGCACTTGTGTTGGACACAGCAAGGAGTAAACGTATTGATGTGTTATTTTTGCAAGAGGTTCATAGTGACCAGGGTAATGAGGGGCACTGGGAGAAAGAATGGGAGGGGCAGGTGGTGCTAAGCCACCACACCACACTGAGTGCTGGTGTGGGCATCCTCCTCTCTAGGAGGTTCATTCCTTCCTCCGTAGAGGTGGAGGAGGTGGTAAAGGGGAGGTGCCTTCTAGTCAGAGCCAAATTTGATACTTTTACCCTGGTTTTTATAAATATTTATGCGCCAAACAATGGAAATGAGAGAAAGAGCTTTTTTACGACAGTGAATTCCACACTTAACTGCTGCAGCTCGGAGGATTTTTTATTTTTGGGCGGGGATTTTAACTGTACAGAGGCTGATCTTTTAGATCGCAATCATGCAGAGCCGCATCCAGGTTCCCAGCACACCCTGAAGCAGCTGGTCCACTCCCATGGCTTGGTGGATGTGTGGAGGAGGATGCACACAGACTGTCGTCAGTACACCTGGTCCCACCTGAGAGAGGGGGGGGTCTCTCTAGCCAGGCTGGATAGGTTGTATTGTTTTAAGCACCATTTTAATGTGGTTAAAGAATGTAGGATAGTGCCAGTCGGTTTTACGGATCATGCTTTGGTGTTGTGTGATGTGTTTTTTAAGGATGTTGTACCAAAGAGTGCGTACTGGCATTTTGATTCTGCTTTGGTTTTAGATAAAGGTTTTAAAGAGGTGTTAAGTTATTTTTGGTGTGGTTTTAGAGAGAGAAAAAATGAGTTTGATTGTCTTAGGCAGTGGTGGGACCATGGGAAAGTGCAGATAAAGCTTCTTTGTCAGCAGTACACTCTCAATGTCACACAGCACATGTGTAGATCTGTTAAGGACCTGGAGAGTGAAATAGTGGAATTGGAAGCATTTAGCTATTCCACAGGAAATCGAGGCCATATTGAGGTCCTCAACACCAAAAAGATGGCTTTAGCCAACCTGCTGGATGCTAAGGTACAGGGTGCGCTGGTCCGGTCCCGGGTTCAGAACATCACCGAGATAGATGCTCCCTCTGGCTTCTTTTTTGGTCTGGAGAAGAAGCGAGGACAGAGGAAGATAATCCACGCACTTCATTCTGACACAGGGCAGGAGTTGAGGGAACCAGGGCAGATCAGGAACAGGGCCGTGCAGTTTTTCTCCTCGCTTTACTCGTCAGAGTACGAGGAAAACATAGAGTTGGAAGGAGAGTTTTGTGCGGAGCTGCCACAGGTGTCGGAGGGCACTAGTGGTCAGCTGAGCACAGCGCTCCAACTGGAGGAGCTGGCAGCCGCCCTGCAGGGCATGCAGGGTAGGAAAGCGCCAGGTATTGATGGACTCACTGTAGAGTTCTACAAAGAGTACTGGGACATCCTGGGCTCTGATTTGCTGCACGTGTTGAACGAGAGTCTGGCCTGTGGTTCCCTCCCCCTCTCCTGCCGCAGGGCGGTGGTGACCCTTCTCCCCAAGAAGGGAAACCTGCAGGAGATAAAAAATTGGCGCCCTGTGTCGTTGTTGTGCGTGGATTATAAGATTCTGTCCAAAGCCTTGGCCTCCAGACTAAGGGGAGCCATGGAGCAGGTCATCCACCGGGACCAGACCTACTGCGTACCAGGCAGGTCTATGGTAGATAACATCTACCTAATTAGGGACGTTTTGGAGCTCTCCAGCTCATTGGACTGTAATACTGGTCTCATTTCGCTAGACCAGGAGAAGGCTTTTGACCGGGTTGAACACAACTTCATCTGGAGGGTGATGGAGAGGTTTGGGTTCAGCCCTGGTTTCATTGCCATGATCCGTGTGCTGTATACAGACATTGAGAGTCTACTGAAGTTCAACGGCAGTCTGTGTGCTCCTTTCAGGGTGCATAGAGGTGTCCGGCAGGGCTGTTCCCTGTCCGGGATGCTCTATGCACTCTCCCTCGAACCCCTCCTCTCAAGGATACGCAGCAGTGTTGAAGGACTGTTTTTACCAGGTTTTAGCAGCAACATTGTTTTATCTGCTTACGCAGATGACCTTATCGTGGCAGTTAAAAATCAGGATGATGTCAACATGTTAATCGAGTTGACGGACAAGTACAGAAACCTGTCCGCTGCAAGAGTAAACTGGTCTAAAAGCGAGGCAGTTGCAGTTGGGAAGTGGCCTAATGGCCTCCCAACACTCCCCCAGAACCTGGCCTGGAAGAGGGAGGGCTTAAAATACCTCGGCGTCTTCCTTGGAGGTAAGGCCATGGAACAAAAAAATTGGGAGGGAGTAGAGGAGAAAATCGGTGACAAGATGAAGAAATGGAAGTGGCTACTGCCACAGATGTCCTACAGAGGAAGAGTCCTGGTTTTAAACAACCTGTGTGCATCTCTACTGTGGCACCGCCTGTCCTGCCTGGACCCACCCAGTGGGCTCTTAACAAAGATCCAGGAGAAAATTGTAAATTTTTTTTGGGACGGCTTACATTGGGTGCCACAGGGGGTGTTGTTTTTACCGAGAGAGGAGGGGGGGCAGGGCCTCATCCACCTGGCCAGCAGGACGGCAGCGTTTAGGCTGCTGTTCCTTCAGAGGTACATAGCTGGTCCAGCAGACTTGGTGTGGAGGGGAGTGGCCAGCGGCATCTTCAGAGGGGTGAGTAATCTGGGACTGGATGCTGCTCTGTTTTTTACTGATTTAAAATTTCTAAATTTTAACGGGGTTCCTCCTTTTTATCAGAGTATTTTTAAGGTGTGGGCTTTCTTTAAGAGCAGCAGGGAAAAGGAAAGCTCTAGCTCTCTGTTCTGGCTACTGAAAGAGCCGCTGATTCATGGAGCCAGGCTGGACATCTCCAGTGCAGCTACGCCTGGGCTGACGGCGGCGCTGCGCCGGGCCAGGACGGTGGACCTGCAGAGCTTGGTCCACGCTGCAGGGCCCGCCCTGATGGACTCGGAGAGCGTGGGGCGTGTGTTGGGCCTCCAGTCCCGCAGGATGGTCCAGAGGTTGTTGCAGCTCTGGAGGGAAAAACTGACACTGACAGAGAAACAGCTCCTTAGGGAATTTGGCAGAGGGGAGGAGCCGGACCCTACAGACCCCCCCCCTGGGATCCAGCTCAGCCCACAGACTGATCAGGAGGGTCCTCTGGTGAGAGGGGCCGCCTTCAGCCTGCACACAGTCCATAGAAAGACTCTTTACAGAGCTTGTGTGCAAGCTCTAAATAAGAAAACTCTGGGGGGCAGAGCACCATGTGCATGGGCTGACAGGTTTGGAGGGGCGTCGCCACAGTGGAGAGTCCTGTACAAGCCCCCCCTGAAAAAGAGGACTGGAGACCTACAGTGGAGGGTTCTCCATGGTGCTATTGCGTCTAATTCGTTTACATCTGTTATTAATGCTGCTGTGTCCAACCAGTGCCCTTATTGTGGAGTGAGGCAGACGACGTTCCACATCTTTAGCGAGTGTGGGCGGCTCTCTGCGTTTTTTACTCTATTGACAAGTGTTTTTAGCCTTTTTAGTCAGACTTTTACAACTGCAGTGTTTATTTATGGGGCGGGATATAGAAAAGAAAATAGGGCAATGTGGCAGCTGTTAAATTTTATCGTGGGGGAGGCGAAAATGGCAATCTACATCTCCAGGAGAAATAAAATGGAAGACCAGGCAGGTGTAGAGGCGTCCGCAGTGTGGCGCTCTAACGTCCGCTGTAGGATCAGACTGGAGTTCACATTTTATAGATTGATGGGAGACCTGGGAAGCTTCTCTGACATTTGGTGCCACAATAATGTCATGTGTGCTGTGTCAAACAATGAACTTGCTTTTACCAGTGTGCTGAAAAACTGACAGAGTATCTATTTATTTATTTATGGGTTGATTGATTGATGTGGGGTTGTTTGTGTTGATGTATGTATGTGTGTTTATTGGTGTGGGTTGTAAATAAATAGATGAGTCTGTAGTTGGGTAGAAGGAACAGCTGATAATGTCCTGTGATTGGTAAATAAAGTGTGGTTGTAAAAATAAAAAATAAAAAATCTCCTCCTCCTCCTTCTTCCTCTTCTTCTTCTCTTCTTTCGTCGTCCTCTTCTTTTTCTGTTCTTCTCCTCCTCCTCCTTCTCCTCATCTTTCTTCTCCTTCTTTTTCTGTTCTCCTCCTCCTCCTTTTTCTTACTCTTCATCTTCTCATCTTCTCCTTCTTCTTTTTCCTCCTCTTCTTTTTCTGTTCTTCTCCTCCTCCTCCTTCTTCTCCTCCTCCTCTTTCTCCTTTTTCCTCCTCTTCTTTTTCTGTTCTTCTGCTCTTCCTCCTTCCTCTTCATCTTCTCCTCCTTCTCCTCCTCCTCCTCTTTCTCCTTCTCCTTCTTTTTTTCTGTTCTTCTCCTCCTCCTTCTCCTCCTCTGCTTTCTCCTTCTTCTTCTTTTTCCTCCTCCTCTTTTTCTGTTCTTCTCCTCCTTCCTCTTTTTCTTTTCCCTCTTCTTACTCTTCATCTTCTCCTCCTCCTTCCCCTTCATCTGTTCTCCTCCTCCTCCTCCTCCTCCTCCTCCTCCTTTCTCTTCTTCCTCTCCAACCTTCGTGCTCCAGTCTTCCTCCTCACCCGTCACCAATATAATGATGACTGACTCATGTCCGAGGGTGAGAGTGAAGTGTGCAAACCTCCTCCTCTTCTTCCTCCTCCTCCTCTTCCTCCTCCTCCTCCTCCTCTCTGTTCCTCCTCCTCCTCCTCTTCCTCCTCCTCTTCCTCCTCTTCCTCCTCCTCCTCCTCCTCCTCCTCCTCCTCCTCCTCCTCCTCCTCCTCCTCCTCCCCGTCAGGCATCATGTTATCGATCCTCCCTCTCTCTCTCTCTCTCTCTCTCTGTGACTCATGTAACTGTTGTTCTGTTTCCCAAACTGCTGCTCAGCCACAAACCGTTCACTACGGCGGCCTTGAAGGGTCAAAACACTGTAACTTCACAAACACAAATTCAGTTTAACAACACATGAGCTTCATCGTGTCCTCAGACCGCAGAATAGAGACATCTGATTGGCCGACGGAGCGGAGGACAGAACCACATCGGTGCTAAGTTAACGTCTGTGTGAGCAGATTTATTAAACTTCTTCAACAAACAGGAAGTAGAAGAAGTTGTTTGTCTTTTGGCTTCAGTGAGTTTTCGATGCTGGATGCAACTTTTCATTATAGTTGGTTTACATTGTGGAAATGTAAATATGCTGAAGTCTCATCCAGCAGCTTGTTGTGTGTCTGTGTGTGTCTGTGTGTGTCTGTGTGCACAGACGACAAAACCTCCGTCTCAGCAGATTCTGCTGCTCCACCAGAAACTTCTCTGTGTGTGAAACTGAAGCTGGAGAAAATGAGGAGAGTTCAGGTCTCCACTAATGATTTAATTGTCTTTTGCTTCTTCTTTTTTATGCCACTGTTAAAGTATAACCCTAAATATAGTTTAATAACACACACACAAAGTGATGGCTGGTATAAATAGGCTAGCAAGGTTAAGGCCTCCCTGCTTTATACAACAAAAGATGATAGGCTACAATTATTCTCTAAATAAAATACAAAAGGTTGTTAGTCTTAGTGAAACCTGAAGTGGCAACAGTATTAGATAGTTATAAGAAAAACACAGGATATCTCTGAATGAGCTGATTTTATGCATCAAATCTGCTCACATTCATTTTCCAAGTGTAGATGATTGACAGGTGTCATTTCACGACCCCATTTGGGCTGGTTTCATTTACCCCAAGAAGAGAAAAGTTGTGTTGTTGTGGGAGGGAGAAGACAGAAAACAGCGGCGCTAGGAGCTAGCATCAAAGCTACTTCACTGCTCTAAACCGTCTTTGCTAACATGAACAAAGTGGAGAATCTAGTTTTGTTTGCATCCCTGAAAGGCCGTCGATATGAGCTATCGTGAGTTTTTTTTTGGGACTAGCCTTTTTTGTTTGTATAGCAACTTAAAGGGATAGTTCAACATTTTGGCAAATTGGCCCATTGCCATAATCCCTATAGTCATAGCAGTAGGTTCGTTACCTTTAATTGTCGGTGCAAGCTGTTTTTAGAACGGCGGAGCAGAGCCGTGAGCTGCTCAGAGCCACGGAGGCTCATTATGGGATTTCTTGGTTTCCCTCATCAAACTCATCAAATACACAATCCAACAACTCCACAACGCTCTGGTGGACAAGTTGTGAGCTGCACATTCACCACGCTATGAGATAATAACACAACGTTACCACACAGAGTTGTTTTAGAGGGAAATACAGAGACTGTTGATGAAAAACTGTCCCTGAAGGCAACGTGCATCAGAAGTTTTGCATGAATTTACCTCTAAAACACAAGATTTCGGTTTGTTTTTGTACTGTACAAGTGCTACATGTAAAATGCACAGGATTTCTGGTTTTACTTTACAGTAGTACCTACAAGTGCTAAATGCACAGATTTTTTGTTTTGCAACATGCATTTCTGGAGGGAGAGGAGGAGGAGAGGAAGAGGAGAAGGTGAGAGACGACAGAGTGAAGGAAGAGAGGATGAGGGAGGGAGAGATGAACTGGGAAGAAAAAAGAAGGAAGGAAAAGGGGATGAAATTAAATGACATGGTGAGGGAAGGAGGACGGTGAAAGAAAGGGAAGGAGAGAAGTGCTAAATGCACAGGTTTTTGGTTTTGCAACATGCATTTACTGTAGCTACAGTGAACAATAAACATTTATCTCTACAGCTTCATGTCCTGAGCGTTGTGTTTTCTATTTTTCTATGTAGTGTTTAGTGACTGCTCAGTAGTGGTTTTAATTTTGATTGACTTGGCACAGATTGAACTGTTTTGAGGTGAACGTTTGGTTTTGCAAGAAGAGTCTGAGGTTTTGTGAATGTAGCTTGAAAATTGGGGTTTGTGTTCACAGTTTAGAGAAAACGAGAGCAGCTTTCAAGAAATGTGTCTTAGCAATCGAGAAAAACTGTAAGAAGAAGAAGGGGGCGCAATGTGATGATGTCATTAAAGGAGGACCAGTCAAACCTCAAACCAAATCTGACATTTCTGTTATAGTTTCATCCAGATGTTTTCACAGAAACGCCTCGATAGTGATGGATGATGTAATAACTGCGACAGTTTTGGAGGAAACCTGCGAGTCAGCATCGGTACCGGTCGCCCTGGGTGACGGTCGGTTGAACAGTCAGATCACAGTGATGAGTGTTTACACGGAGCAACACAAAGGCCCCGGTGAGTGTGGAGGCAGCTGCGGCCGACAGCAGGTCGCCTCCAACCTCTAATCATCACGCTCTCACCTTTTGGACGGACGGAGAAAAGCCGGAGCACAATGAAGCTGTCTTTGAATGCAGCGCCGCAGCTGAAAATGCCAGCTTGTACCCTTCACTCAAAAAAAAACGCAGAGGTAATTAAATGGAAATGGTCGACGGCGCCGCTGTGGCTCCCTCCATTTTCCTTTGCATTGTGTTCACATCCATTACGGCCGAGAGGGAGGTAGAGGGAGAGGGGGAGGAGGAGGGGAGATGCTGCTGCTGCTGCATGGGGGGGAATTTATGCTGCTACAGAAAATTGATTTTTCAATTTTTTTCTTTCTTTTTTTTTTCCATTTTGAAGAGATTATTATGAAACATATAATCCTGCAGAGAAACGCAGCTCGTCCACTGGACCTTCAGATATCAGAGAGAGTCTGAGTGTTGACTCTTTCTCTGTGTTCTCATCGATTTGTGGTGATTTTTCCTCTGTTTGTTGTTATTTTGCATCTTTTTTAGATGTTTTGTTGGCATTTTTCTGTCTCTGTGGTTGTGTAACTTCTTTTTTTCCTCAGTAGTTTTCGGTTTTTGTCGTCAGTTTGGTGTCATTTTGCATCCTTTTGTAGATTTCCGTCGGCCTTCTTTGAGTAATTTTCCCTAATTTTGTGTTTCACATTTTTCTTGCACAATTTCACATCTAATTTTTCATCGTTTTGCATGTTTGTCCATCATGTTTGTCCGTCCATGCATGAATTTGTAGTTACTTTGCATAATTTTCCATCATTTTACTCATTCCACATTTTCTTTGTACAATTTAACATCTTTTTTTCCATCATTTTGTTTAGTTTTGTATCACCTGGCATCTCTCTGTTGTCATTTTTCATCTTTTCTCAACATTTCACATATTTTTGTGGATGTTTTGCATCTCTTTAGGTTGTTTTGTAAGTTTTCGTCATCTTTTTTGCATCTTTTTTTGCTAAGTTTATCTCGTCTTTTTGGTCAGTTTGTTCCATTTGCGTAATTGTGCGCATCTTTTTGTGTCTCCATCATCACAGAAACATGTGGACTTGCATAATTTTCCATAATTTTGTCAGTTTTTCTGGTCGTTCTGCATTTAACATCCTGTTTTTGCACTTTTTTTGTGATGTTTTGTCATTGATGTGCATCTTTATTGTGTCACCCGGCATCTCTTTGTTGTCATTTTTAATGTATTGTCGGTGCTTTGAGTATTTGGCAGTTCATTTTGCATCTTTTTGAATCACTATGTAGATTTTTATCAACATTTTGTGTTGCAGGCTTGTCATTTTGATGGATGTTTTGCATCTGTACATTATTTTTGTGAGGTTTTGTCATCATTTTTACATTGTTTTTGCATAATGTAACTCCTTTCTGTGGTCAGTTTGTTGTAATTGTGTATACCTTATTGTGTTTCTTGTAGATATGTAGTGACTTTGCATCATTTCCAATCATTTTGTTAGTTTTTCAGGTTATTTTGCATTTTCCTTGAGTAATTGAGCTTCTTTGTTTTTCCTTTTTCCTTCACTTTGTTAAGTTTTTAGTCGTCACGTTGCATCTTCTTTGCATCATCTGGCATCTCTTTGTTGTCATTTTCCATATTTTGTCGTCACTTTGCATCTCTTTTGAATAAGTGGAGCTCCTCTTTGTGGTCACTTTTACATAACTGTGTGTCTGTGTGCATCCTTTTGTGTCTCTGTGGTGGTTGTGCGCTGTGTTTCTGTGATTTCAGCAGCAGCAGTAGCAGCTCTGGAGCCGCGGCCATGCACGATGATCGTTGGTTAAACAGTTAAACAGCCCGATGAGAAACACTGAGGACGAGGAGGAGGGAAACGTTATAATATTGCAGCACCTTATCAATGAGCGTCGTGATGAAAGAATAACTCAGGCAGACGAAGCGGAGGAGAGGAGAGGAATAGATTGTAGAGATGAGGAAAGATAACGGCGGAGAGGGCTGAGCAGAGATAAAGGGAGATTGAATCTATTCCTCAGTGGCTGTGCTCACTGTGTGCGCCTGTGTGTGTGTGTGTGTGTGTGTGTGTGTGTGTGTGTGTGTGTGTGTGTGTGTGTGTGTGTGTGTGTGTGTGTGTGTGTGTGTGTGTGTGTGTGTGTGTGTGTGTGTGTGCGCTGGGTCAGCACTCTCAGTAATGAATGGATATTTCTGATCATTTCTCACGTTGCTTTATTTCGTCATGCATTTGCACATTTCACTGCTTTTCTCAGCTGCAGCAGGAATATGAGTCTGAAAGAGCCGTTATACTGCTCTGAACCTCCCTCAGCGTTAGTGTGTCTCTGTGTGTGTGTGTGTGTGTGTGTGTGTGTGTGTGTGTAGCGTCTCACACTCCATAAAGTAGCTTTATATGTGAGGATGGCAGCGAATGGACGCACAGTGACCACACATGATCTACACACTCTCACACACACATACACACATACAAGCTTCATAGATCCTGGTTACGGCCGCACGCTGATTGTAAAGCTCTCATAAGTGTGTGTGTGTGTACGAGTGTGTGTGTCCCCTCTGCCCTTTTAACAACAGCTATTGTGTGTCTGTGTGTGTGTGTTTTGCCTTTTTACTGTGCCATGTGTTTCAGGTATGTACATAATCATCAAAGTGCATCTCTCGCATCGTTTTTTTATATTAAATTGAAGATTATAGAAATAATCTGAGAAAGAGGTTGATGGTTTTATTCTGTTGTGTTAACTGAAGTCACACACACTCTGTGACGTGAGTGTGAACACGGAGCGAATCAGATTCACACGACTCAAACCGAAACAATGTCGTTGGAAAATCAACATGACGTCACTTTATTCTGAATCTGGTGTTTTAAAAAGAAACTAAATGAAAACACTGGTTTGTGTTTAGTTACATCTGGATGTTGAAAAGTATAATTTGCTTCACTATGAATAGAAAACGATAATAAAATATTTGGTAACCCTTTAATTTACAGGTCGCTATTTACGTGATAAAGCCAAGAAATAACAAGTAATTGCATCATAATGTCTAGATAGCCTAGCCAATAGCCTAGAAAAAACAGTCAATTTCATAGTAATGTCGACAAATATAGCCAAGAAATAACAATTGATTGCATAGAAATAGCCCAGAAATATCGGTCAATCGCAAGATTCTGGCCTTTCCCAAAAAATTCAAAGCATGTGTTATCTTTTCCTTTATGAAATGACGAAACATGACGAAATTGACCGTTATTTCTAGGCTATTTCCTGACATTACTACGCAATAAATCATTATTTCTTGGCTATTTCTTTACATTATCATGTAATTATAACGTAATTAGCAAATTACCAAATATTTACCATATAAGAAGAAATGAAGGCAGCACAACACATGATAAATCATATTGTGATAGATCTGGAGCCCTAATTATTGTACAAATTTGGACTGTTTTGATTATAATATCAAACAAATCAATATTTCTTTATGATATGATGATGTAATGATCATATAGCATTTTATTATTTCACATGTATAAAGTGCAGGTGTAACACTGAAGTTCAGAGCTCCAGTGATTCACATGTTTTAATGTTTAATCTGCTCAGAATGTGTTTTCAATAAAAATTTGATATAATTTAAAGTTTTATTATAAATGAATGTGTCCAGAGTTGAACAGTTACAGTGAGAAATGTGGTTGTATCTGAACTGGGAGTGAACTGGGATGGAGCTCTGGTTCCAGTTGTGATTTTATATTAAATCTGAATAATGGATGTGATGTCTGCTGAGGTGTGAGGTCACAGCTGTTCTGCCGTCTGATTGGATGCTGCTGACTGTGTGTGTTTTGTGCACATTTGGCCATGCATTAAAAATGAAAAATATACTAGATGGCTCAGTTTCCTCCGTGATGATGTCATCTGTGACACGTGACATCATCTGGTTCACCTGGAGGTTACAACACCTGGAGGTTACAACACCTGATGGCAACCAGCAGCCACCGTCGCTAATAGCAACAAACCCTTAAAACCTGCATTAACTCGACTTTCTCTCACTGGGACTCACTGGGTTTTAATAAGGAACAATGATTCACACACTGGGACGTTTCACACGCTGCTTTATTCATGAGCTGAACTGGTTTCAGTCAGAGGAACTCGCTCGCACGGTCCTGATCGCAGGTTTGAACCCGACTCATCGAACTGAAACCAGTGGACAGATGTTCATGGAGGAAAGGCTGCACATCTGTATGAGCCATCACATGTTGCTCATTGATTACAGTGCAATGTAACGTGTGATCGATGATGTCTCTATGATAGCGGTGTGTGTGTGTGTGTGTGTGTGTGTGCGTGTGTATGTGTGTGTGTGTGTGTGTGTGTGTGTGTGTGTGTGAGGACGCTGCTGTTCATCATTAATTCAGCTGCTCTTCAGTCTCATTTATTCATGCACGCAGCACATTAGCACCAGCTCTGTGGTTTCTCACCTCGTTCACGAGAACACACAAGGCCACAGGAAAAGTCGGCCACACACAGACACACACACACTCGGCTTTAACATCTGTGAACATCTGTCTGAGTGTGTTCATACCACTGTGTTTGTGGGTAAATAGACCATCTAGTCTGATCGGTGCAGGAACGACAGATGAAAGAAACAGGACGTCATTTAAAGGGATCGTTCACCCAAAATTGAAATTTCACTCATTATCTCCTCCCCCTCATGTGGACTAAGGGCTGGGAGAAGTTTCAGAGTCCTCCGTGGCTTCTCTGAGTTACAGGGGGTCTCGGCGTAGCAGTGCATGTCCATATAACGGTTGCAAATGGATACCAACTGTCTTCGTAACAAAGATACACACCAAAAAACATACCTCCATAGTGCTTGTCTGTAATGTCCATCTTGTATTGAAGCCCCGAAATGCGAAATTGTCCCGAAAAAAATTAAATAAGTCTATATTTCAAGCTTGTTTTGTAGCGGAATTGCTTCTCGAAGCTCCTCTTCCCGGTTCGTCAAATTTGGATGAACTGGGAAGAGGAGCTTCCGCTCGAACAAGCTTGAAATATAGACTTATTTAATTTAAATAACTCAGAGAAGCCACGGAGGACTCTAAAACTTCTCCCAGCCCTTAGTCCACATGAGGGTGAGTAAATAATGAGTGAAATTTCAATTTTGGGTGAACTATCCCTTTAAACGATGGATCAGAAAAGATGAACAAGCTGCAGCTCCACATTATGTTTGTCTGATTGATTCACAGTCTGATTCCAGACAGTAAACACAACACAGATGGAGGAAGTGAAGGAAGAACAGAACAGGTTTTACCACCAGAACATTCATCATCATCTCCCGTCAGGTCTGAGGAACGTCTCAGTGTCCTTCAGAAGAAGCTGCAGGAGGTTGTAGACTGAAGTCCAGATACTTTACTTGACCTGATGGAGCTCGACCTCAGATAAGAAGCAGCAGAAGATCGATGACTAGATGGATAAATGGATTTAGGTTGGACCAGAAAGTGAAGTTCTCTCCTGTGACCACGTCCTCTGGGTAGAGAAGGATCTCTTCTAGAGGTTGGTGCCTTTGTTGAAATTGAGGCGGTTCAGATACAAGATCTGGAAAATGTTGTTAAGGAAAAGGAGGAACATCTGGGAGAACTTACTTGAACCTACTTCTGGTTGGACAGGTGGCTGGAAGGATGGAAGATTAAGTTCTCAGTCCACCAGTTGCTCTTCCTTTTGACTGAAAATGACCTTAATGACCAGTTGAGGTGGTTCAGACTCAAGACAGCTGACGAGTACCAGGACCTGGACACCTTCCATCTGAGGTCTTCTGAATGTGTCCAAGTCTTATAGGAGGCCTCAGAGGTTAGACCAGGACATGGAGTGTTTCCTGTCTGACCTGGGAAACACATCAGGATCTGGAGAAAGACATCTAGGATCTACTTTGACCTGACCTCAGGACAGATGGATTCAGATTGGACCAGAAGGTGAAGTTCTCGATTTATGAGTAGATGTCCTGTGACCACGACCTCTGAGTAGAGAATATTTGCTTCAAAAGGTTGGTGCCTTTGTTTAAGATGGAGTGGGTCAGACAAAGGATGTGGAAAGTGGAAAATGGAAAAGGAGAAACATCTAGGAGAACTTACTTGAACTTAACTGCTGGATGGATGGACGAATGGATGGAAGATGAAGTTCTCCAGACAGCTGACGAGTACCAGGACCTGGACACCTTCCATCTGCGGTCTTCTGGATGTGTCCAGCTGGTAGGAGGCCTCAGAGGTTAGACCAGGACATGGAGTGTTTCCTGTCTGACCTGGGAACACCTGAGGATCTGGAGAAAGACGGATCTTCTGTGACCAGGATGTACCAGAAAGTGAAGTTCTCAGTTCGTTGACTAATCACCTCTGGGTCGTGATGGAGCCAATGAGATCACTTCTAAAGGACCAACTTATGGTGATTTACACAGGTTTGATTGGTTGATTTTATTTGACACTTTCTTATAAAACATGATACATTTCTGCACCATAGTTAAAACAGAAGGTCGGGATAACACAATAAAGCCACAGGGCTTATTTCCATTGTGGTCCCTACAAACAGTATCACAAATCACAGTGTCCAAGAGATTTACATACATACATACAGTAAATGAACTATGATTGGTGTCTGAGCCATTTTTTCAGTTCCTTTTTAAACATTTCTGTCCTGCTAACAGACTTAAGAGTTCTGGGTAAGCGATTCCACAAGATGGACGTACAGAAAAGATTCTTTTCCCACATTACCCCATACTCTTGGGGGCACAAAATCTGTCAAACTGCCCCGGTAGAGTGCGTATGGACCTCAGAAACCCGATTAAAGTAATTAATGAAGTAGTTAGGAACATGTTCAAGAACGATCCTGTGGACGTTACACAGCTGTAGCAGAGAGACTCGATCTTGTACTTTTAACCATCCAATCCTTATTGCCTTATTTTGTAAAGTTTGAAGTCGGTGTTTAAGGTTCATTGTAAGGCCATGGTACCATGAGCCACAGGCATAATCAAAAATATGGCTGGATTAGAGTCTACATGTTTTTTTCATCCAGAAAACTTGATAACTCTGGCCAAAAAACACACTCTTTGATTTACTTTCATAAGAACCTTTTGAGCCTGAGTGACTCCTGACAAGTGGTGGTCTAACACACAACCCAAAAGGTGATGAAGACACTTCCTGGATGTCTTCAGTCAGAGGTTCTTCCAGCTGGTTGGAGACATGAAGGTTGGATCAGGACATGGAGTGTTTCCTATCTGACCTGAGACACCTGAGGGAAGAACTCTACCTGCTGATGGATGTTTGGATGTTTGACCACCTTTAGTTGGAGGTTGTTGGCTGTCGGCGGTTTGAAGACATCACCTATAGCTCTAAAACTAAAGTCTTAAAGTCTTCCTCCTCCTCCTCCTCGTCTTCCTCCTCCTCCTCTGCTGCATTATCAGGATAAAGAAGTTAATGAGCTGCTTTTATTGGAGGATATTCTCCTGAAGATGCTGCAGCTGATAAACTGATAATCAATCAGAGATAATGGAGTGAACAACAACGACTCCGACCTTCATTATACCCAAGTGTTGGTGCCATCGATTATGTTCAGAGGAAACTTTTTTTTCTTTAATCATCTCAAGTTGTATCACAGTTTATTATTGGATGGATTTTTTTATTTGTTTATATAGGTGGAAAGAACAAAAAAATTTACATTTATACGACTTCGTTTATCGTCGTTTTTGTTGCTGTTTTTCAAGAGTTTGGAGAAGAAGTCGGGGACGAAAAAACCTCTGGAACGTTTCTCAAGTTTATGTCATTAAAGCTGCCGTGATATGTCGTGCTTAGTTGAGCAGCCATGGCCATGTCAGCACACACACACACACACACACACACAAGCACATAAGTAGCTGCATATATAGCCTGAGGCGTGAGGTGAAAAGAAAATCATGAGCACATAACATAAATAAATGATCAGAACAGCTGCGTCCTTTAGGGAACACAAGGTGGATATAGAATATAAAAACCTCACTAATGATCATTAACACTGTGACATGTGACTATATGAGCAAACACACACACACACACACACACACACACACACACGTCCACATGGAAACACTCAATTTAATTTGCATACAAAGCTTTGACGATGATCCACGAGTGGAGAGCTTCTTCAGCTGGAGCTTCGTTTTCCCTCCTGGAAACTGGATGAAGTGTTATGTAAAGTGAAAGCAGGGATAATGATAATCATTAAAAAAAAAGAAAGAAAATATACTGTATATTAAAGGGATAGTTCAACATTTTGGCAAATTGGCCCATTGCCATAATCCCTATAGTCATAGCAGTAGGTTTGTTACCTTTAATTGACGGTGCAAGCTGTTTTTAGAACGGCGGAGCAGAGCCGTGAGCTGCTCAGAGCTACGCTACGGAGGCTCACTATGGGATTTCTTGGTTTCCCTCATCAAACTCATCAAATACACAATCCAACAACTCCACAACGCTCTGGTGGACAAGTTGTGACCTGCACATTCACCACGCTATGAGATAATAACACAACGTTACCAGACAGATTTGTTTTAGAGGGAAATACATGCAAAACCGACAGTTTTTCATCAAGCAGTCTCTGTATTTCCCTCTAAAACAACTCTGTGTGGTAACGTTGTGTTATTATCTCATAGCGTGGTGAATGTGCAGGTCACAACTTGTCCACCAGAGTGTTGTGGAGTTGTTGGATTGTGTATTTGATGAGTTTGATGAGGGAAACCAAGAAACCCCATGAGCCTCCGTAGCGTAGCTCTGAGCAGCTCACGGCTCTGCTCCGCCGTTCTAAAAACAGCTTGCACCGACAATTAAAGGTAACGAACCTACTGCTATGACTATAGGGATTATGGCAATGGGCCAATTTGCCAAAATGTTGAACTATCCCTTTAACTCTTTCGCGACCACACTAATTCCTCAGCACATCCGCTCAGGACCACATGTTTTTGGCTACTTGTTTACCTTTTATCTCACGTCGAACCGAACTCTGTACATCACCTAGAAACAAACGGTTTTCACGTGGTTGAAGAGTGACTTTACAACGTGCTCCTCGAAAAAACGGCGAGTTTTTCCGCCGTTTCGTT
This sequence comes from Trachurus trachurus, assembly GCF_905171665.1. Lineage (NCBI taxonomy): Eukaryota > Metazoa > Chordata > Actinopteri > Carangiformes > Carangidae > Trachurus > Trachurus trachurus. The sequence continues at coordinate 2,675,128 of NC_139908.1, read as the reverse complement.
CGTGAGGACGAAGTAGAAGAAGAGAGCTGGGTTTCTCCAAAAACGGAGCTCCCGCTCTAGTTTCAGAGAAAAACGCACTTTTGTGTCAAGTGGCAATCTGCTCATTTTACCGCTACTCTGCAGTGTGACATGTCTCCCAAATCATTTCTACGGCTAAATAAATATATTTGTAGGCATATCTGGGGGGTGTGGCAGCCTGGAGAGCAGCGGTGCAGCGGTGTGGGTCTCTGGCTGCAGCGCAGAAGCTCCGTGACACTGCTGTGTGACTGGCCGGCGATGAGTGCTCTGGGGCGGGGGCGGCCGGTCACAGCACCCGCTGTTCAGCGCCCGCTCCGCTGCACAGCGCCGTGAAAACAGCCGTGATAACGGGCTTTCAGATCCGAGTGTCCAAACCAGAAACGTTTGTAACAGCACCGGAAAAAGTCGCCAGATTTGTCGTCGGTCGCTTTTGTCAAAAGTCGCCAAGAGGGTTTGGAAAGTCGCCAGATTCAGCGAGAAAGTCGCAACACTGTAGCCGACAGCTGCACAGCGCTGCACGCTGTCCCCAGAGCAGCATTCAAGGAGAACGACTACTCAAACAAAACCAAGATCACACAGTTTATAAAAAACATTATGTTTTGATTTTAGTTTAAAACAGTTTTACATATCAGAGGACTACCATATTCACACACAGGGTACCTCAGAGTGTCTATTATTGTAATCTGTAAAAAAAACGGTTTTGACGAGTTTACTCGTCAATGGTCGCGAAAGAGTTAAAATATTTGGTAACCCTTTAATTTACAGGTCGCTAATTACGTGATAAAGCCAAGAAATAACAAGTAATTACGTCATAATGTCTAGAAATAGCCTAGAAAAAACGGTCAATTTCATAGTAATGTCGAGAAATATAGACAAGAAATCACGATTGATTACATAGAAGTAGCCCAGAAATATCGGTCAATCGCAAAGACTTGGTGGAAATTCTGGCCTTTCCCAAAAAATGCAAAGCATGTGTAATCTTTTCCTTTATGAAATGACGAAACATGACGAAATTGACCGTTATTTCTTGGCTATTTCCTGACATTATCATAATGTAATTATAACGTAATTAGCAAATTACCAAATATTTACTATATAAGAAGAAATGAAGGCAGCACAACACATGATAAATCATATTGTGATATCTGGAATCTTAATTATTGCACACATTTGGACTATTTTGATTATAATATCAAACAAATCAATATCGTCATGTTATGATATGATGATGATGTCTACATGGAAACACATGTAATTTGCATACAGAGCTTTGACGATGATCCACGAGTGGAGAGGTTCTTCAGCTGGAGCTTTGTTTTCCCTCCTGGAAACTGGATGAAGTGTTATGTAGAGTGAAAGCAGGGATAATGATAATCATTAAAAAAAAGAAAAGGAAAGAAAATAAAAGAAAAGAAGAAAAAAACAGGCAAATGGAAGTGGTGAGAGCATTTTGTGGTGAGAAGAAGCACTCAGACTTTCACAGAGGGAAGAAACATCATCCAGTGTGGATTGTTTGACCTTCAACCTGCGATTTCTGCCTCTTTTTTTTTCTTTCTTGTTTTTTTGTTCCAGGAAGGTTTCAGAGAGCAGCCGGTGAATTACGAGAGTGTGGGAGACGAAGCGTGGTCCGTCGGTGTGTGTGTGTGTGTGTGTGTGTGATATAGAGTGGGAGTGTAAATCTGAGAACACCGTCACCTTTCGTGTGAAGAGGTGAAAGAAGCGTTTCTCTTTCCTTTACATTACTCACAGGTCGAGGTTCAGGTCGAGACGTTCAGACTCGGGGTTTCGTCATGTGACCACCTACAGAAAACTGGAGACAGACGAGAGTTCAACCTTCAACAGCAGAGTTCAGAAACACTCACACATCCACACACACACACAGATCAGAGGCAGCACAGTGGAGACTGGTGGTGGGTCTTTTATTTTGAAGGGTCGACCCATGAGAAAAACCATCTCAGTGTAGCTTCTCTTTCCTCCTCCTTTCTTAATTTATCTTAACAATGTTTATTGATTGCAGTAGGTTTGTTACCTTTAATTCTCGGTGCAAGCTATTTTTAGAACAGCGGAGCAGAGCCGTGAGCTGCTCAGAGCTACGCTACAGAGGTTCATTATGGGATTTCTTGGTGTCCCTCATCAAACTCATCAAATACACAATCCAACAATTCCACAACGCTCTGGTGGACAAGTTGTGAGCTGCACATTCACCACGCTATGAGATAATAACACAACGTTACCACACAGAGTTGTTTTAGAGGGAAATTCATGCAAAACCGCCGATGCGTGTTCCCGTCGTAGCTCTGAGCAGCTCACGGCTCTGCTCTGCCGTTCTAAAAATAGCTTGCACTGACAATTAAAGGAGAATTCCGGTCATTTTTGACCCCTAAATCTGGTCACCCAGTTGTCACCCAGTGTTGGGGGGAGCAACAAACGCGACTAAAATTGATGGAGGCAAACCAGAGTTACACCATGGCTAGACGGCGCTAGGGATAGCCACAACGCTAACGTATGGGGGCAATTTTTTCAACCACAACAAACACTCAGAAAACAATCAGATATCTCTGGTACATGACTGGAATCCTTAGAGACACCACTGAACTCATAAACTGTACTGTATAAACAGTATAAACTTTGTGTTTTTGCATGTAGCCACCTCAGATAGCCGAACTCTGAAACATCCTGGAAAGACATTACTATCCAATCACAGAGCGCCTGCTCTCCCCGACACAGAAACTAACACTTTGTCCTTGTTGTGATGATTTCTTTACTAAAATAAACGGTCAGAGATATTATGGACATTACCACTGCACTGCTCCACCGTTACTTCAACAACAAAATGTTGAACTATCCCTTTAAAGATGAAGGCTGGACGTCCTTCTATTTTGCGATTTAGTACAAAAATGAATGGAAACACCTTAAATTGCAAGAAAATTATTCGATAACACCAATATGATCACAAAACAGCACATGACGTCATTACACACGGCTTTTTATTATTCGATTTAAAGGTCTTAGATGGAAACGCACTTGAACCGGTGTTTTTGCATTCATATTTTTGTCGATTTTCAGATAATTCGTGGATAGAAACATGGTTAAAGAGAAGTCTGAGGAAAGTGGCTTTGACTTTTGAATTGTGTATTTTCAAATGTGGCGTGCTAGAACCGTTTCTCCAGGATCTCCTAACATCACAATTACTCTGCAGCTGTTTAATTAAGGTAGAAATCTGACGTAATTCCTCTTTAAAGCGTGTGGTAGGTACAGTGGGTACGAGGTCGTCCACTTGAGCGAATGTGAATCTGCTCTGACACTTCTGAGAATCTCCTCGTCTCGTCTGCGGCTGTGAAGACACTCCATGCAGCAGACACTCACTCATCTTAATTGATGTATTAAAAATGTAGAATCTGTTTAGTCTTTATTGCTCTTTTCTTTTTTTTCTGCTCTCTTTTGTCAGCCGCTCACAAACGTCCTCTCTCTTTTCTTTCTCTCTCTCCTGACACAACAGACAAATGATTCACTGCTCTGGAAGATCGGCGCTATTTTTTTTTAATAGGCCGCCATTAAGAGCTCTGCCCACCCCCCCCCCCCCCCCCCCCCCATGGGACCTTACGTGGGTGCTGCTCATTTTGCCGTTTTCTCTCTCTCTGTGGAGAGATCCATTGTGCTGCTGTCTGTCACTGTGACGCCTTCGTTCAGAGCAGGTAAGTGAACGCACCGCCGAGCTGCAGATGTGATGTGAACGTATAGTAACTGAGGCTTCGATGTCATCAAGTCCACATGAACACACACTGCTGCAAAAACTCAAAATCTTTCCAAGAATATTTGTCATTTCTTGTCAAAATGTCTCATTTCTAGTCAAAACTAATCTCTTTTCACTTTAAATAAGACTCATCACCTAAAAATTAACTTGTTTTTTGATCATTTTCACTTGTTTCAAACTAATTTTCACTTGAAATAAGTAGAAAAATCTGCCAGTGAAAGCAAGTTTTTTGTGCTTGTAATAAGAAAGAAAAACTTGCTCCACTATCAGATTTTTCTACTTATTTCAAATGAAAATAGACTTGAAATAATTCAAAAGTGTCTAAAAACAAGCTACTTTTTTATGTAAAACTATAGGCTAAATATACATATTTTTAGGTATAATGACATTTGCTTTGACTAGAAATAAGACAAATATTCTTGGTAAGATTTTGAGTTTTTGCAGTGTGAAACACACACACATAGGCTACATATGGATATGTACAGTGGCCCTGAAGGATCATCTCACTGCAACTTAAAAAAAAACACACAAACAAGCTACAAACTCAAAAAACAACTTAATCAGTTTGACAAAAAACCAGGAAGTGTTTCTGGAGGACACGATAAAGTGAGGGACCACCAGGCTAAAGGCTAATGCTAAGCTAACAGTCCATGTGATCAATAACATGTGAATCATGTGATATTGACGTTCTAATAAACCAAACAAACTCAGCTTATTCACCTTTTTCCGAACGTCAAAAACATAAGCCGGTTTTGCTCTTCCGGTGGAATTTTATGTTTACGTTTCCATGGTTTCCGTAGTCGCGGTAAATGCATGGATTTTTTTTTTTTTTGTTCAATGAAAATCTGTAAAACGCATGGATCATCACAGCAGCTTTTAACAATGGTTTCCACACAAATTGACATCCGTGTTAAAAGCCAGCGTTAATAGATCCATGCGTTTACCGCAACTATGACAACGACTGAAAACCATGGAAAAGTAAACGTAAAATTCCACCGGAAGTGCAAAACCGGCAAAAATTTATTGTGGTTTTGACCATAGATGACGTTTGGAAATTTGTGGATTTTTGTCAAACTGATGAAGTTGTAGTGATTTGAGCCCTCAGAGCCACCGTACACTCACATCTGGGTGATGTATTCAGAAACCGCGTCACTTAATGATGTCACAAGAAAGCAGCCACCCTAAGCCCCGCCCACCACCACCTGGACAACACCATCCATCAACTTGAGGATTTGGTTTTACGTAGCCTCGCGTCTCTAGGCTCTTCATACAGAGAGGAGAAGAGACTGGTTTCTGTTCACTCTGCTTTTTGTCTGGATTCACTAAAGTAAAACTTTAAATTCTGGTGCACCATCAATTTCCGTCTCTGGTTTTAAAACATTTTATTCAATTAAACATGGACGTATCTACAAAAGTCTGTTTTAGAAGAGGTTCTTCAGTACATAAAATGTCCTTGCATGTCCACCGCCACAAACTTTATCTAAAAGATGCATTAACAAATAACAATAGGGCTTTCGCTGGGCAACTTGCAGTCGCCGCTCGGGCCCTAACTATAGGTATAATGCACAAAACTATACGATCAAGTGCCTATTCAATAAAACATACAACTGAAATACAATTAAATACAATAAAATATAAAGGTAAACTTAATGGCTCTGGGATTTTCTTGTAAATTACATTCTTTAAATTAAAAAGTTTCACTGCATTTTTATTACTAGCTTGGTGCTTTTATTTTGACCGAAACCATCAACAGCCACTAAACGACCCCAGACTATAGGTTTTACGGTGCTTGATTTTGAATCGGATCACTCAGAAAAGTGTCAGCCAATCAGAAGACAGAGACTCAGAGTTGCGGATTCACTTCAGACATGTCAAACTTTAATGAAACTACATCAAACCTCTCTGTATCTCTGTCTATCATGTTCTTTACCTCCTGTCTCAGCAGCTTCTTCTCTCTGGTTTCATCAGCAGAGTGTTTGCAGAGAAGAGGAGGCTGTGTCAGCGATGTGTTCAAGGACCTCCAGTCCATCAGGTGAAGTGTTTAATGATGCCCTGAAAAAACGTAGCCTAGTTGTTTTAAAACACCTGCGACTTCTGACCTTTCTGACATTTACTGTAAAATGTTTAATGTCTTTCTCTTTTTCTCTTTTTTCCAACAGCACTTTTCCTCTCTCTGCTCTGTAAAACCCACTCTGTTTTTACCAGTTTTACCTTCATCCTCTTCTTTTAGCTTTTATTCTCTGTCGTTTTTTTTGTTATGTTATGTTTTGTTCTTTTCACGGCTCACGACTCCCCCATGTTTCACCTCTCTTTTCCCCTCCTCCTCCTCCTCCTCCTCCTCCTCCTCCTCCTCCTCTCCGTCTAATGGATCTAACGTTTTAACTTTGTGACTTATTACTATTTTTCCAACGGGAGAATAAAAGAGAGGAAAAACACGGTGGAAATGAAATGAATAATTAGAATTAGACTAAATCAAGCCGAGTCTGTTCTGTTCAGCCTGTTCTGTTCTGTTCGTCTTTGTGTTTCATCTTTTATCTGTGAACACACACATGAGTTGTTGTGGTTGTGGCATTTTCAGCTGCTTTTCTCTTTCATGATAGATCTCACTCACTCACTCTCACTCCGCTGTGGTTAATAATAATTCTGGCAACCGCTTTCATTTCCTGCCCCGATGCCGGCTGACCTTAATGGACGACTTTTATGTTGCTCTGTACAGTAATCTGGAATTAATGGCCATCATCATTTAATGTTTGTCAAACTCGCTTTTAGTTTGTCTCCGTTGGGCTGCTGGCGAGGGAGTGTGTGTAATTCCAGCTCCTTCCTGTTGTTGTTTCATTACCGCCATGAACTTAAAGGGATAGTTCAACATTTTGGCAAATTGTGCCCATTGCCATAATCCCTATAGTCATAGCAGTAGGTTCGTTTTTACCTTTAATTGTTGGTGCAAGCTATTTTTTAGAACGGCGGAGCAGAGCCGTGAGCTGCTCAGAGCTACGCTACAGAGGCTCATTATGGGATTTCTTGGTTTCCCTCATCATCAAACTCATCAAATACACAATCCAACAACTCCACAACGCTCTGGTGGACAAGTTGTGACCTGCACATTCACCACGCTATGAGATAATAACACAACGTTACCACACAGAGTTGTTTTAGAGGGAAATTCATGCAAAACCAAGCAGCTCGCGGCTCTGCTCCACCGTTCTAAAAATAGCTTGCACCAACAATTAAAGGTAAATAACCTACTGCTATGACTATCAGTGTTGGGGAAGTTACTCAAAAAAAGTAATTAGTTACTTATTACTCGTTACTTCTGTAAATTGTAATGAAATTACTTTACTCGTTACTGCATTTGAAAAGTAACTTCACTACTTATTACTTTACTTTCCCAAAAAATTTTAAATTTACCGAGTAGATACATGGACAAACATCATAGCCCTAGTATCATCACTTAGGGCCGGATCTACTAAAGGTTTGCCTGTACAAAAACGTGTGCAAACTTGACTGCACAGCTGATCTAACCGGGCGCACCAAGGATTGCGTCTCTCAAACGGGCAAAATTGCACGTGCAATCCATTTACTTGATGAATATGCAAATATGAGCGTTTCTGCCAGAACGTGCAAAATATAGGGAGGAGTAGATGCAAAAAGATGTATTTATAAATATTATTTTTAACCTGAAACAGATTGCAGTGGAAGTTTTTGTGTCTTTATTTAGCACGTTTGAAAGGCAAGTCTTAACTGGCACAGCTTTGCCGCAAATGGCTGCGGATACTGAATTAATACATAGGCCTACCAGGGCAAAAGCTCTTATATATCTGCATTTCCTCGCGTCTGGGTGATTTCCAGCAAACTGTGGAGTTTTCTAGGTGTTACAAGTCCTTTAAGCACCGTTACGCACGCCGCATGTCCGTTGCGCTGCGCTCGTCTCCTCCCTCTCCAGTACCTGGCTGCTCAGCTCTGGGACCGGGACTGAGACGTCTCCGCTGCCTTCACTCCATCTGTGATCCCTCTGGTCAGGGCGTTTAGACCCGAGTGGGCACCTGCTGCCCAACACTGATCACAGCAGCTCTCCCTTTTTTTTTTTTTAACCAACCACATAGATAATCTCCCTCGTTTCTTCTGCTGCAGCTCGACAATATGTTTATTTGCCTCTCTCTGAACTGAAAGTAATGAGAATATCGCCACTGGCCAAAACCCCCAGTCTCCGTCTCCATTTCCCTCTCGAACCGGCAGCAACGTCACTCGACTCAAATCGATCTCTATGGCAACGTGCTCAGGCAAGTAGCAGGCACACAGCCAGCACGCACACATGCCTGCACCGAACAGATCGAAACTCTACACACAGGCAAACACGGCTTGGGTAACGCAGGAAAGCGCGTTCCTATGGTCTAGTAAAGTAGTGTAGTTACCAATATTTTTAGTGTAATGCGTTACTTTACTTCGTTACCCAAAAAAGTAATATCGTTACAGTAATTCGTTACTTTGTAACTCGTTACCCCCAACACTGATGACTATAGGGATTATGGCAATGGGCCAATTTGCCAAAATGTTGAACTATCCCTTTAAAGATGAAGGATATGGATGTCCTTCTATTTTGCGATTTAGTACAAAAATGAATGAAAACACCTTAAATTGCAAGAAAACAATTCGATTACACCAATATGATCACAAAACAGCACATGACATCATTACGCACGGCTTTTTATTACAGAGTTGTTTTAGAGGCAAATTCATGCAAAACCGCTGATGCACGTTGCCTTCAGGGACAGTTTTTCATCAAGCAGTCTCTGCATTTCCCTCTAAAACAACTCTGTGTGGTAACGTTGTGTTATTATCTCATAGTGTGGTGAATGTGCAGGTCACAACTTGTCCACCAGAGCGTTGTGGAGTTGTTGGATTGTGTATTTGATGAGTTTGATGAGGGAAACCAAGAAATCCCATAATGAGCCTCCGTAGCGTAGCTCTGAGCAGCTCACGGCTCTGCTCTGCCGTTCTAAAAACAGCTTGCACCGACAATTAAATGTAACAAACCTACTGCTATGACTATAGGGATTATGGGCAATGGGCCAATTTGCCAAAATGTTGAACTATCCCTTTAAGAATAACGCACACGTTGTTCGGTCGTGTCCAGAAGTCTGAGATCACTTTTTTTTTTTTGTTCTTACTGTTGTTGTTTTTTTGCAGACTCAACTCTCTGCAGAGCTGCTGCTGCTGTATAAACACATAATAAATTAGTATTTAATAAAACGCAGCTGTAACAATATAAAACTGGAGAGTGCAGGTGATGAAGATGTATGATGTGTGTGTGTGTGTGTGCGCTAATTAGCAGTAAACACAGAACAGCTAAGGGATGATGGGAATGTCATTAGTTGTGAAGATATTTTGTCATAAAGCAAAACGTATTATTTATTATACAAACTTCTACTTCTTATTTATAACTTTTTAATTTAATTTGATCACGACGCAGGAAAATAACACGATGAGACTTCACAACCTCGACCACGAAAGAAAAATTATTAAGATTAATATAAATATCTGTCAGTGTAAAAAAAAAAAAAAATTAAAATAAAACTGTAATAATCATAAAGTAGAAAGTTGTTTTGTCTCCACAGAGGAAACATGTTCAGTCTCTCCACTTCCTGACTCACAGTGTTTACAGTTTAATGACCAGAGCAACAGGCTGACGACGTTTGAACTCTGGGATATTTGTTTTCCATCTTCTCAAACATTTTTGGTAAATTGTATCATTAGTGTTTAAGAATTTTTTTTTTTTTTGGGGGGGGGGTATGAGTTCAAGAGTGTGAGTGAGTCCCAGTGAGACGCTGCATTTATATCCTCAACACATAAAACCTAAAGCGCTGTTTGTAAATTTGTCCATTCAGCACCTTGCTGCTTTACTCCCCAACATCTGTCTCCAGAGGTGGAGACTGAACTTCCTCCTCCCATTATGCAAAATATACATGTAGCCTACAGTTATTCTACTTTATACATATGACATGGAAAATAAGGTCATTTATGTAAAAATCATCAATTGAAAAACATTTGAAATTCAGCCATGTCCATATTTACATATTTGTTCATGTTTATGTAGCCTATAGCCTATTTTAAGCATTTTTATATAAATATACATCCAACTTAAAGCCTGATACTGTTAAGATCATAAACAGTGGGGAAGATATATAAATATATAGGCTATATATGTTTAAATTCAACATGGCAACATCTTATACCAAAAAGAATAAAAACATATATAGCTAGATCCTAGCATAGCCTACATACAGCCTACATATTTGACAGTGGGTTATGATAAACATATACTTCATATATATGTGCCATACATAACATATAACAACATTAGTCTTTACAAATGAACATAAATGTCATATATGACTTTTTTCTGTGGGTATTTCTACCAATTTTCTTTCTGCAACTGAAGTTAGCATGCTAACCAGCTAGCATTCTTGTCGTTTTCCGATACCGAGTCACTGCAGCCTCCAGTCTAACCTGAATGTATCTTCACTGTTAGCATGGCTGAAAAATGGCAGCAAATGAACCCAGTCCTGGAAAATGCAAAAAAATAATTAAATAAAGTAAAATAAAACATCGACTTTACAGGTTTAAAATAAAATGCTAGTAGCTAATAGGCTAAAAACTAGCATCAGCAAACGTGTAATTATGACAAAGTGTTATTTTTTCCTCCCTTTCGTTTTTTTTAATTGAAATCCATAATTCACTTCAGTTGTGTCAGTTTGATAAATATGACTCATGTTTTCAGAGACACAACAATAATGAAGATGACGACGGGGGCTGGAAGGTTGGAGGGAAAAATGCAAAAAAGCAAAAGCAGCAGCAGCAGCAGCATAGCAACGAGGCGTCGCCGCCGCCGCCGCCCGAAGGAGCCCCGCTGCTTTTGGCTCAGAAAGCTCTTCAGTGTCACATCACGAGCCCGGGAAACGCTGATAGCAGCAATCAGAGGCCACTACTTCCTCCAGGAGAGAAAGTGTGGTTGAGCTGAAGGCAGGTAGTTACACAGCATGACCTGGAGGAGGAGGAAGAGGAGGAGGAGGAGGAGGAAGAGGAGGAGGAAGACATAAGTGGTGAGGAGAGAAGTACCCAGAGATGTGATCAGCTTCAGCTCAGAGTGGATAATAAAATCTTCAGAGCAGAGAGAGAGAAAAGAGAAGAGAGAAGAGGAAAAGGAGGAGGAGGAGGATTGGATTTTAAAAGATTGATGTCGCTTGTGAAACTGATGAGAAGGTGGAGGAGAGGAGAGGAGAGGCTGCTGCTGAGAAACAAGCGTTTTGATGAAGCCAGACTGACTTGTTCCACTTTTCTGTTTTCTAAAGATCCATCGTCGTCTCAGAAAAGACGAAAAGACGCAAAAAAAATGTTCTTTGCCTTCAGAACAGTTTCCTAAAACATGGCTGAAGAGGAGGAAGAAGTGATCAGGTAACAAACTGCACCTGCTGCTTCAAGCCTGAATATTCACCTCTCTGCTCCGTATGTTTGTATTTATTATCTTCTATCAGCTCGTCCTGACAGTCAAACCCCAGACTTCAGGACTCAAGGGTTCAACAATGTCACCACAGCAACAAATCGTCCTGGTTTGTCCTCATGTGGCCTATGGTCTGTCCTGGTTTAGCTTAAAGTCTGGGGCCGTTGACTCGCTGCTTTGGTAGGAAACAGAACCAGGGCTACAGAGACACAGGCCTTTCCGTCAAAATAAAAGCACCAAGCTAATAAAATGTGGTGAAACCATAGACTGTAAAAAGAATGGACGTAGCACCGTGACGTCACCCATTGGTTTGGGGGAGTCTGTTTTGTGGCGCTAATACGGGGGTTTGAACTGCGCCATGTTGGATTTTAGGTGGAGTCTACTTGCCATATTTGGAGAGGTGCGGCGGTTAGCCGGCTGAGAACCCGCCCACTGAACTCGAAGCAACTAATTAACGGCCGGTAAACTCTCTGTGAACCTGTCACGCAACGTAATTTATGCACGAATTTGAAGCGTAAACAATACTTAAACGGTTGTGGTACAAAAAAATTCACTTAATTTAAGGAATGTAATTTACAAGAAAGTCCCCAAGCCATTAAAGCAGAAGTAAGCGATCCGGTCGTTTTGGATAACTTCTTGTCAGCCTTATTGTATTACAAGTTAATGTCTATTTTATAAGTTTTATTTTATTTTGGTGAATTTGGTGATTTCGGTCTCCGCTACAGACGGGAACCAGAGTTAACAGACACCAGGCTCTTTGCTTGTCTGAAGAGCCTGGTGGTGTAGCTAGGTTTAGCTAGAATTCTTTGGGATCGACTTGTCCTTTTTTTTCCCTGATATATCCAGATTTTATATTCCAGAAGGTTGTCCAGGATTATCTGGACTTGTGTTGATTTGTTTTGGCTTTTCCAGGATTGTCTCGTTCATCTTGTCTCCAGGTTGTCTTCACGTCCAGGAAACCAAACAAAACTAGATTTAAACGTCATCATCCTTTCAAACTCTGTCATTTTCACAGCAGAGAAGATTTCAGGTGAAGATGAACTTGATGAACTTCTCCAGATGTTTTCAGACGTGATGGTCAGAGATGATTCCAGATGTTCCTTCCAATATCAACATTTCCATAAAACTCTTCAATGTGCAATAGCTCAGTCTTATGTGCTATACTCCAGCACTTTACTTGTTCTTTTAAATTATAATTAACTAGTTTTAGTCTTTACCTCTGATGTATTTATTTATATGTATTTTAGCATTTTTACTTGTAGGTATTTATCATATATATATTTAGTTTCTTAGTTTTCGTTGTTGCAATGAATGACATGTGAATGCTGCTGTATCATCATAATCATAATCAATCATAATTTCCTGTGAAAGATTATCTATCTATCTATCTATCTATCTATCTATCTATCTATCTATCTATCTATCTATCTATCTATCTATCTATCTATCTATCTATCTATCTATCTATCCATCCATCCATCCATCCATCCAAAACCAGATGTGTGGACCACCTCATCTGGCTCCTTTAGGCTCCTCCACTACAGTATGATCCAGATGTTGGAGCTCCTCTGAGGCTGAACCCAGACAGACTGACAGGCAGATCTAAAGCTTTGACTTCTGTCTCAGCTCCATCTTCAACAGATATTCTCCTGAAGCTCCACCTGACATCTATAGCTCTTTATATTATCGATCTACAGATACCTTCAGAGTGAATATCTCAACATCTGGAGAGAGAGAGGCTGATGTTTCAAAACAAGCTGAACTCTTTTTTCTTTCTTTTAATGAGGTGTACAGTACACTCATGTTGTTGGTCAAACAGCAGCAGAAACACACTCTGTTTATGAATGTTTTATTTATATTCTTATATTTTTAAACAGAGCTGAACTTTTATTTTGACAGGACACAGCGGTGTTGTTCATTATAGCGCCCACGAAAGTGAGAAGCAGCAAACGGAGACTAATGTATAAAGGTGTTGAGCTGTTTCTGACTCTGCTGCAACTTTACAGAACAACTCAACGTCCACTTACTGCTGCCTTTCCCAGAGCTTTCACCCATCACACCACGTCTTCATCAGCAGCTCTTGGAGGCTAAAACTCTGATTTATTTTGTTTGTCCATTTGTCCATTCAGCACTACTTTGCTTCTTTACTCACCAACATCTGTCTCCAGAGGTGGAGACTGAACTTCCTTCTCCCATATGCAACTGTAATACATGTACAGTTATTTACTTTATACATGTGACATAAAAAATAAAGTAATTTATGTAAAAATCATCAATTAAAAATGTTTTAAATTCGGCCAAGTGCATATATTTACATATTTGTCTATGTTTATGTATTTATGCTTATATTTTAAACATATTTTTTCATAAATATACATCCAACTTAAAGCCTGTTACTGTTAAGATCATAAACAGTGAGGAGGATATATAAATATATGCTGTTTTAATAAATGTATATAAAAATTCAACATGGTGCAACATCTTATACCAAAAAAAAACATCATATAGATCCTAGCATATACATATTTGACAGTGGGTTATTATAAACTTAGCCTATATCTTCACATGTATGTGTATATGTGCTGTAAATAATATACAACAACATCAGTCTTTACAAATGAACATAAATGTCATATATGACTTTTTTCTGTGGGTATTTCTACAAATTATCTTTCTGCAACTGAAGTTAGCATGCTAACCAGCTAGCAGTCTTGTCGTTTTCCGATACCGAGTCACTGCAGCTTCCAGTCTGACCTGAATGTAGCTTCACTGTTAGCATGGCTGAAAAATGACAGCAAATGAAACTGGTCTTGGAAAATGCAAAAATAAATAAATAAGTAAGTAAGTAAGTAAAATAAAACATCGACTTATCACACTGCAAAAACTCAAAATCTTTCCAAGAATATTTGTCTTATTTCTTGTCAAAATGTCTCATTTCTAGTCAAAACTAATCTCTTTCCACTTAAAGCAGAAGTGAGTGATCCGGTCGTTTTCGCTAATGCTGCGTTCCAGGCAGGCTTTTGAAATCGTAAATTACAGCTTCAAGTCACAACTTACGACTTTGTAGCGTTCCAGGCAACCCACTCGTGTTTTTCCGACCTGTTTTACCGGTGAAAGTCACTATAACGGCCACTCGTAACTTCCGACCGGTGAACTCGTACCAGATCGAACTGGTACGACTTCACGGTCGGAAAAATACGAGTTTCCTTGAACGCACCATAACAGTCCTCGTCGCTACGTCACCACATTCACGGCGTTCCTTGGCTGCACACACAGCCCTGCATGCCGTTCTCTCTCCTCATTGGATAAAAACTGTAGGATACGATAAATGTTTTCTCTTCGGCTCAGAGCAGAGCAGAGGGACTGACAGACCCGTGTTTCAGTCCAAACACTCTATGTAAGTGATTGCTGTCGGAAGATATAACTATTTAAGACTTATATTAACACAAATATATCACTCACTTCTGCTTTAAAATAAGACTCATCACCTAAAAATTAACTTGTTTTTAGATAATTTTCACTTGTTTCAAACTAATTTTCAATTGAAATAAGTAGAAAAATCTGCCAGTGGAGCAAGTTTTTTGTGCTGGTAATAAGACAGGAAATTGATCCACTGTCAGTTTACTTATTTTAAGTGGAAAATTTGCTTGAAAAAAGTAAAAAAGTGTCTAAAAACAAGCTACTTTTTAAATGTGATGAGTCTTATTTTAAGTAGAATTAGATTTATTTTGACTAGAAATAAGACAAATATTCTTGGTAAGATTTTGAATTTTTGCAGTGCAGATATGAATTTAAATTTCAGTCGCAGCCTCTGTGAAATATGGAAATAAGAAAAACCCAAAACTAAGTGAAAGTCTT